>NC_066617.1:342743568-343369227 GCF_025201925.1 Gopherus flavomarginatus
GGTAAAATGATATGAAATCAAGATGGCACACATTAAATAGCTGACTAGTCTGAAAACATAAAAGGGGAATCATCATAGAGTGGGTGTGTTTCTAGTGGGGTCCCTGAGGAATTGGTTCTTGGCTCTGTGCTCATGAACATTTCCATCAGTGATCTAGAAAAAAACCAAAAACAACCACTGAAAGTTTGAAGATAACCCAATGATTTGGGAATGGTAAATAATCAAGAAGATCGGTCACTGGTACAAAGGGATCTGGGTTTGCTTGGTGAGCACAGGACAAGTAAATGGGCATTTTAATATGGTCAGATGTGGAGTCATACATTTAAGAACAAAGAATTTCGGCCATATTTACAGGATGGGGTACAAAATTCTGGAAAGCAGTGACTCTTAAAATGACTCGGGGTTCATGATGTATAATCAGCTGAACATGAGCTCCCAATGCAACACTGGCCAAAAGGGCTAATGTGAGCCACAGATGTATAAACTGGGGGAGTAGAGAGGAAGAGAGAGGTTATATTAGGGGAGGGATAGCTCAGAGGTTTGAGCATTGGCCTGCTAAAGCCAGGGTTGTGAATTCAATCCTTGAGGGGGCCATTTAGGGATCTGGGGCAAAAATCTGTCTGGGGATTGGGCCTGCTTTGAGCAAGGGGTTGGACTAGATGACCTCCTGAAGTCCCTTCTAATCCTGATATTCTATATTTCCTCTCTCTACATTTCGTACTGGTACAAGCATAGCTGAAATATTAGTCCAGTTTAAGAAAGATATTGATGAATTAGAAAGAGTTCACGGAAGAGACACTAGAATGATTAAAGGAAAAATCCCTTATAGTGATAGAGTTCCTTGGGTCTATCTATTTAGCTGATCAAACAGAAGATGAAGGGGTGACTTGATCACAGTATAGAAGTTCCTACCCAGGGAATAGAAATTTGATAATAGAGGACTCTTGACTACACTAGACAGAGATATAGCAAGATCCAGAGGCTAGAAGCTGAAGGTGGATACATTCAGATTTGAAATAAAGCACAATTTTTTAACACTGAGGATACTTAACCACTGAAACAATTAACATGGTGAATTCTCCACACTGGCAATTTTATAATCAAAATTGGATTTTCTCTAAAAAGATATGCATTAGCTCAAACCCAAAGTAGCAGAAATCCTACGGGCTGTGTTATGCAAGAGATGAGACTAGATCACAGTGGTGTCATCTGGCTTTAAAAATCTCTGAATCGTTTATTCTGATGTCTTGTATGAAATACCAGACCACAGAATCTCACCCAGTGACCCTTGCACTGAGCCCAATAACTTGTTTTTGACTAAAGCGTATCCTCCAGAAAGGCATCCTGTCTTGAGATCAAGAGACAGAGAGTCCACCACTTCCTTCAGTAGTGTCATAGAAATGAAGGGCTGGAAGGGACCTTGAGAAGTCCCCGAGTCCAGCCCCCCTGTGCTAAGGCAGGACCAAATAAACATAGAACATACCTGACAGGTGTTTGTCCAACCTGTTCTTAAAAATCTCTAATGATGGGCGTTCCTCAGCCTTCCTGGGAAGCCTATTCCAGAGCTTAAGTACCCGTATAGTTAAAAATTTTTACCTACTATCTAACCTAAATCTCCATTGCTGCAAATTAAACCCATTACTTCTTGTCCTGCCTTCAGTAGACAGTTGATCACAGTTCTTTTTATAACAATCCTTAATATATTTGAAGATTGTCATCAGGTTCCCCCTCAGTCTTTCCTCAAAACTAAAAACATACTCAGATTTTTTAAACTTTCCTCATAGGACAGGTTTTCTAAAGCATTTTACATTTTTGTTACTCTCCTCTGGACTCTCTCTGCTTCATCCACACCTTTCCTGAAGTGTGGCACACCAAGATTTTGGGCACAGCACTACAGCTGAGGCCTCACCAGTGCTGAGAAGAGAGGGACAATTACAACAATCCTGTTAGGACACACTAGAATGATATTAGCCTTTTTTACAACTGCATCACATTGACGACTCATATTCAATTTGTGATCTACAATAAACTCAGATCCTTTTCAGCAGTACTACCTCCTAGCCAGTTATTCCCCATTTTGCAGTTATACATTTGACACTTAAATGTATTCCTTACCTCTAATTTTAATTTGACTGTCTGGAAGTTAAAGGCATTGGTTCCTGAAATGCTTTTCTCCACTAGACTCTAAGCTGTTTTAGGATAGCACAATGGGACGCCATTCTTGGTTGAGGCACTACTGAAATAATAAAAAATAAAAAGGATCCTACGTGTTTGCCCTGCTGCAGTAATAATGACTGATGTAATGGGTGTTAAAACTTAGTGCTGTTTAGTTAGTGTGATACCAAAATTCCTTTCAGCCTCCCTTAGATGTGTAAAATTTCACACTTTCAACTGGCAAAAGGGAAAAATAACAAGTGTCACATTACAGGGCAATTTGAGCCTGCTCATTATAAGTATACAGGATGCATTTTCTCAGCATTGCTGTCACCTGAACACAACACGAATGCAAGAATAACAAATCACTATAATAACCCAATGGTCAAAGAAACTAATTCAGATAAGAAATCAGAAAACCAAACAGTTTTGGTTTCTATTATCCTTTCAGATATTAAAATGCCATTTTAATGCAGTCATTAAAATGTGCTATTCACCTCGTGGAAAAAAATAATAATAAATGCCTTCTAATATTTTTCACTCTTCCCATGTGTAGCAGAGCGGCGCCGCAGCTCAACCCTCCTTGCGGGCGGAGGGGAGCCACGCCGGCCCACCGTGCTCCATCGACTCGGGGCCCGGCCCTTGCTGCGGGGCGGAGTGAACCCACAACAGTTAGCAAGTGGCCCAGGCCCTTAGGCAGGGCAGGGCAACACACACAGTCTACGCTCAGGCCTTTCAGCGGGGCTGAGCGACAAGGTAACATTATATATATATAAGCCCAGGCCCTTAGGCAGGGCAGGGCAACACCCACAGTCTAGGCTCGGGCCTCGTCAGTGGGGCTGAGCACAGGGGAACAGTATATAAGTACGCCCAGGCCCTTGGGCAGGGTGGGGCAACACACACAGTCTAGGCTCAGGCCTTGTCAGCGGGGCTGAGCACAGGGGAACAGTATATAGCCTCCATAGGTCAGGGGAGGGGGAGCCTGCCACCCTTGAAGGGGTGGCAGGGGGAACGCAGGCCCTCCCACTCCACTGCGTTCCAGCCCGGGGCCCTAGTAGCGGTCAACACCGCTAGCGGTCAGTGGGGGATCCTGACCAAAACACACTGACATCAGCTCAGGTGAGCCTGCAGCCTGACTGGAGTCGGCTGCCCCCGGGCCACTTCCAACCTCCCCCTCACTGGGTACCTGCTCTGTGCCAGCATCGTCCGGGGAGTCCCAGACCATGGGTTTCTCAGAGCATCAGGTGTCGGGAGGTCCAGTCCACTCGTCGGGGTACCGGGTGTCGGGCAGTCCCATCTACTCCTCAGGGTATCGGGTGCCGGGAGGTCCAGACCACTCGTCGGGGTACCGGGTGTCGGGCAGTCCCATCCACTCCTCGGGGTATCGGGTGCCAGGAGGTCCAGACCACTCCTCCACCGGTCGAGCGTTGGGCGGCTCCGGCGGCTCCTCTGGGTACTGACCCCAGGGGAGGTCTGGCCAGTACCCGTCCAGATACCGGGCACGGGGTAGGCCGGGCCCAGCAGGAGCTCGGGCCCTAGCGTCTGCCTTCTCTGGCCAACTGAGCGCTAGGGCCGGGCTTTTGTACTTCCGGTCCTGCTCCCTGACTTCCGGGGGGCGGGGACAAGTGGGACGGGCCTTGGACTTCCTGTCCCGCCCCTTGAATTCCGGGGGACGGGGACAGACGGCGGGGCTTCTGCCCGTGGCCACACCTTCTCTGGCCTATGTCCCTCAGGAGCGAGGGGGAGTGGGGCCCCCTTGCTACACCATGTAAATGAAGCAGCTTTACAAAGTTGCCATTTTCTTTTTCTGATGTTTTACCAAGACAAATTAAAGATTATCATTATAGCTCAGGATCAGTGCAAAGGATTGTCTGAGCCCCGTGGAAAGTAGCATAAGGCATGTGCATGATATCACATCTCTTTTGCAGCAAAGGAAGCATGATGGTTCATCCTACTGTTTTAAGATGCAGACAGCATTGCTCTCTGCAATGTTGTGAGGCTGCTACTGTGGGTTTGGACTAAGGAAACGACCACTCCCTACCCTGACAATTTCGCTAAGAAATATGCATTGCAGAAAGTACTTGGAACTTCCAACCTAACTTCCTCAGCCAGACTGTAACTAGCATTCAGGAGAGGAGAGGCTCTCTGTGTCTTCTTACTCTGTACAGGGCCAAACTATGGCTGTCCCTATATATCCATATACATGCACAATAATCTTTTTCTATGTTATGCAGTGCATGTATATTCTAGACCAAAGTAGTACATTGGAATACAAGGTCAAAATGATTATGGCTGAAAGTTAAAAAGAAAAAGTGTTCTGTGACTGGCCATCCACCGATTAAGTGTCTATACATCAGTTTTACCTCTCAAAGTAAATACTGTTCGTCACTGTCATTGTAATATGTAGCAGAATTAGGAAGGCTAATTTCCTGCTTCTCCCAGTTTATAGCACATATTACAGTACAGTAGCATTGTACTTGAAGGATGCCATTATCCCAGTATTACACATTCATATGCCATTTTATATATTTCTGTCATGATAAATATAACTGAGGATAGAAGCAGGTCACGTGGCTACGGAGGATAAGCCAGCAGAGCCAAACTGTTCCCAGGAATTCTTCAAGAGGTTATTGGAGAACCGATTGAGTCATCTTTAACTAAATAGTATTTCAATGTATATTTGGTTCTTATCTTCATATTATTTATGCTGAGTAATTCAATAGCCACATGATTGTTGCAATGAGATGAGGTAATGGCTTTCATCATCTCCCACTTTAGAATCATAAAACATAAGGGTTGGAAGAGACCTCAGGAGTTCATCTAGTCCAACCCCCTGCTCAAAGCAGGACCAACCCCTAACTAAATCATACCATCCAGGGCTTTGTCAAGCCTGAACTTAAAAACCTCTAAGGAAGAAGATTCCACCACCTCCCTAGGTAACTCATCCTAGTGCTTCGCCACCCTCTTATTGAACAACTTTTTCCTAATATCCAACCTAAAACCTCCCACACTGCAACTTGAGACCATTACTCCTTGTTCTGCCATCTGGTACGACTGAGAACAGTCTAGAACCATCCTCTTTGGAACCGCCTTTCAGGTAGTTGAAAGTAGCTATCCAAACCCCTCCCATTCTTCTCTTCTGCAGACTAAATAAGCCCAGTTCCCTCAGCCTCTCCTCATAAGTCATGTGCTCCAGCCCCTAATAATTTGTGTTGCCCTCAGCTGGACTCTTTCCAATTTTTCCACATCCTCCTTGTAGTGTGAGGCCCAAAACTGGACACAGTACTCCAGATAAGGACTCACCAATACCGAATAGAGGGGAATGATCATGTCCCTTGATCTGCTGGCAATGTTCCTACTTATACAGCCCAAAATGCCATTAGCCTTCTTGGCAACAAGGGCACACTGTTGACTCATACCCAGCTTCTTGTCCACTGTCCCTAGGTCCTTTTCTGCAGAACTGCCATGTAGTCACTCTGTCTCTAGTCTGCAGCAGTGCATGGGATTCTTCCATCCTAAGTGCAGGACTCTGCACTTGTCCTTGTTGAACCTCATCAGATTTCTTTTGGTCTAATCCTCTAATTTGTCTAGGTCCCTCTGTATCCTATCCCTACCCTCCAGTGTATCTACAACTCCTCCCAGTTTAGTGTCATCTGCAAACTTGCTGAGGGTGCAGTCCACACCATTCTCCAGATCATTAATGATAGCTTGTTTTTGGTGGTGATCTTATGTATTTTGTTTGGTTTTGTTTTTCATTAGGTTTTAAAACACCTCACACGCATCCGATGAAGTGAGTATTCACCCACGAAAGCTCATACTCCAAAACGACTCTTTGCTGCCTTTTCAGGAGTGCGGCTCTCCTTACTTCCATGTGATTGTTTAGATGTAGCTGATTTTAGAAGAGTTAGAACTGGTCAAATATAAACAAAAAAAAATCCCAAATTGCTTTCCTGTAAAGTTTCAAACATTTTTGTTTCAAAATATTTATTGCAGAATCACTGGATTAAGATTTTTTGCATTTTCTTAAAAAACAAAGTAGAAAAACTGGCGGGGGGGGTGAGGGGTTAGTAAATAAGAGCTGCCAATCACCATTTAGATATTTTTGTGATTTTTTTTAAAAAATTTTTAAATATCCAAAAGGATGATATTTTTCATGAAAAATTTGACAGGGTCGACAACTTTTTGTAAAAACAAACAAAAACTAAATCACAACTTTCAGAAAGGTCATTTCTTGATTAAAAATTTGTCACTTGAAAGATGTTGGCTAGCCTCAACTAACATACATTTCAATTCTAACCATGCAGTTACTGACTTATCAATTAGCACAATGTAAGTGTTCCATTCTGTGTTTAACATTAATCCCTCTGTCTAATTCTTGCAGGTGGGTTTACAACAGTCCTATCCAAGAATGTTGCCATCTTCTCTCTGAGGATCATTCTAGATGACAGATTAATATTTCAAGAGGTACAAGAGTGCAAATGTTTTAGACCTAGTCAATTATTCACACTGCAGTCTGTGGATAGCAGTAAAAGAGCTTTCACCCATTTCATAAATTGTTGGCCTATTCCCAGTGTAGTCAGCATTGTCCATTCCAACCTATCAAAAATTTTTCTCTCTATCTAGAGATTGAATAGCCAAGGTTTATTCTCTGAGCAGGTGAAGTAGAGTATTTGTAGCTATTTTTGTATATTGTCTGTCAAGTGTTTACCCCTAATTAACCTATGTTTGTCCCAGTTACTTATTAGGGGTCCTACTTTCAGCCTGTGACTTCAGAGCATCTTCCACTGATTGCATGAAAGCTGGTAGGCTGCTACCTCAGGCAGTTAATAATCATTCTACAGTCCCAATCTTTGCATGTCAACATATCAGAAAAGATGTGGGAGGTCATGGTTCCTTCATAAGACAACAGGAACAAACCTGTCTGAGAGTGTCATGGTCCTACTCAGGGCAGATCATAAAAAGAATTATGAGTTTCACAGAATGACCATAAGGCCTTAAGAAGGAATAGCATTTGTCCTATGTGAAGACAAGGAACTTACCTTGTAGCCATATACTATTTTCCTATAGTTGTAGAAGCTCTACTTCTCATTTCTGGGACCAATGACACCTGGGTCTGAGGATAAAAGGGCTCATCACTGTGGCATTCCTGAAACAGTGCCATGGACCACCGTTTTCCAACTCTGAATTCCAACCTTCAGGGATACATTGTGAGTGGAAGCATTTTACTTCCTTCCCACACCACACAGAAGAAAATAGTATTTTGTACTCATTTCTCTGCCATTTTAAGAGAAGTCCGCAACAAGATGGCCCCCTATTGGCTCTGCTGAGTTATATGGCAGTCATCTGTACACATTAGCAGAACTTTTCCCCCCTCCACCTTCATTAGTATCCATTTGCATAACTGTATCAGACGTTCCTCCAAGTTCTGTTCCTACTATGCCCACTCCATTCTCCCTTCCTCCCCATGAATCTCTCTTCATAGAGCTTTTATATCAGGCAACTATATTCTGACTGTAAGCAGCAACTTCTCTTTCTGTGAGGATGTGGAGAATGAGGGCATTAGGTATATTTGTGTATATAAATATTATATGCTGTTACAGTTTGGGCTGCAATCTAGACAAGTAAGGGGTGATTGCAGAGCCATTGGCCATTATCTTTGAAAACCCATGGTGATTGGGGGAAAACTAGAAAAAGGATAATGTAGTGCCCATCTTTAAAAAAGGGAAGGGGGAGGATCTGGGGAACTACAGGCCAGTCAGCCTCACCTCAGTCTCTGGAAAAATCATGGAGCAGGTCCTCAAGGAATCAATTCTGAAGCACTTAGAGGAGAGGCAAGTGATCTGGAACAGTCAGCATGGATTCACCAAGGGCAAGACTGCCTGAATAACGTAATTGCCTTCTATGACAAGATAACTGGCTCTGTGGGTGAGGGGAAAGCAGTGGATATGTTATTCCTTGACTTTAGCAAAGCTTTTGATATGGTGGATAGAAAGCTGGCTACATCGTCGGGCTCAACGGGTAGTGATCAATGGCTCCATGTCTAGTTGGCAGCCAGTATCAAGCGGAGTGCTCCAAGGGTTAGTCCTGGGGCCAGTTTTGTTCAATATCTTCATTAATGATCTGGAGGATGGCTTGGATTGCACCTTCATCAAGTTTGCAGATGACACTAAACTGGGAGGAGTGGTAGATAAACTGAAGGGTAAGGATAGGATACAGAGGGATCTAGAGAAATTAGAGGATTGGGCCAAAAGAAATCTAATGAGATTCAGCAAGGACAAGTGCAGAGTCCTGCACTTAGGATGGAAGAATCCCATGCACTGCTACAGACTAGGGACAGAGTGGCTACACAGCAGTTCTGCAGAAAAGGACCTAGGGGTTACAGTGGATGAGAAGCTGGGTATGAGTCAACAGCGTGCCCTTGTTGCCAAGAAGGCTAATGGCATTTTGGGCTGTATAAGTAGGAACATTGCCAGCAGATCGAGGGACTTGATCATTCCACTCTACTCAGTATTGGTGAGGCCTCACCTGGAGTACTGTCCAGTTTTGGGCCTCACACTACAAGAAGGATGTGGAAAAATTGGAAAGAGTCCAGCAGAGGGCAACACAAATTATTAGGGGATGGAACACTTGATTTAGGAGGAGAGGCTGAGGGAACTGGGCTTAGTCAGTCTGCAGAAGAGAAGAATGAGATGGGTTTTGATAGCTACTTTCAACTACCTGAAAGGCGGTTCCAAAGAGGATGGATCTAGACTGTTCTCAGTGGTACCAGATGACAGAACAAAGAGTAATGGTCTCAAGTTGCAGTGTAGGAGGTTTAGGTTGGATATTAGGAAAAACTTGTTCACTAAGAGAGTGGCAAAGCACTAGGATGAGTTACCTAGGGAGGTGGTGGAATCTTCTTCCTTAGAGGTTTTTAAGTTCAGGCTTGACGAAGCCCTGGATGATTTAGTTGGGGATTGGTCCTGCTTTGAGCAGGGGGTTGAACTAGATGAGCTCCTGAGGTCCCTTCCAACCCTGATATTCTATGATTCTAAGATTCAATGTTTCTCAGTACTTGCTGTGCAACCCTGGGTTTCCCAGAATGATTTATTGCTGTATCTCCCAGCCTGGAATGCTTACAGGCAGCCTATGGTATAGGACCTGCATGCTTGAAATGTCTGTGTGATGGACAGCTCTGTTTCAGCAACTTTGACCCCAGGAGCCTGTCTACAGCATCACAGCAACTTCCAGAAGCCATGGTTATAACTAGCAAAGGGACCCCAACATATTCACAGTTCTGAATTTTCCCAAAACAGTGTGCCCTGCATGGTCCAGTCATCTGCTGGACAGTTCAGAGAAATGATAAGGTCCGTTTTTTCCTCTAAAGACAAAAGCACATCCCAGCTTATTAACTTAACTGGAATAAATATACCCTTCCCTGCAAACAGAGCACTGAGTTGGCTTACAATAAAAATAAAATAAATTTATTAACTGGACATAGGTTAAGTGATGCCAAGTCAAAGGAATAAAGTTAGAAATAAAAGTGAGAAAAAAACATCTAGAAGTCTAAAACAATCTAGCAAGATACAAGTTCTGTTCAGGATGGTTTCTCTCACCAGTTTCTTTCCAGCCATAGCTGACTTTCTCTCAGTCAGCACCTTTTACAGAATCACAAGATGCTGGCTCCCCTTGTCTTACTAGGTGAAAGATCTTTGCCTAAGCAGGTTTCTCACTCTCTTCTACATTCACTTCCCAGAGACTTCAACTAAGAGGTGGGGGAAGGTCTGATGTACCCAACTTTCTTAGCTTGCAAGAGCTCTGCTCCCTTGTGTTTGTCAGTTGATGGATGCCAAAGATGGCTTCTGTTCTTGCTTATATCTTCCAAAGTTCAATTACCTGGTTTCAAGAGGCAGGATGGCCACATGCTGTTCTTCCCTTCGGGTGAACTTCACATCTGATTGCATGTAAATAGAGCTTCCATTGTTTTTTGGTCAGACCTTGCTTAATTTCATTGAAGACAGATGATGTTCCCTCCTGTCTGAGAGAGACCTGTTTCTCTCTTTGTTTGGATACAGACTTTGAAGCCTAATATCAATTTGTTTCCAGAATGCATACATTTTACAAGGATATTAATCACCAATGTGTAACAGGCTTTCATAAAAAATATCATTCTGTATACTTCTATAATACATTAATATTATATACAATCACTTGATTCAGTGGCTCATCACCTGAGGTTCAGCCCCCACCCCCCATCTTTATAGACCAGTAAAATTTTGCAAAATGTTCTTTGAAAAGTAAAACAGATCAACCTTCTCTCTTCTGGTGGGGCATAGATGCCAGGTCATCTCCTCCCCCACTTGTTAGTTTTGTTTACCTGATATGTAAATAAAATAAAATAATAATAATAATAATAATAATAATAATGGACCTCCATTGCCTCTACCTGATGACCAGGATGGTCAGAGAAGTAAATACACATTCCTTTTTCTAGGGCAGACCTGTTTACCAATGATCCCTGACATACACACTTTAGTCATAATCCCAACATATATCCATAACTCTTAATACACACCACATGCATACCTCAGACAAGAATACTGTTGATCAGAGAGAGTTATTAGCTTTCATGCATCTGATGAAGTGGGTATTCACCCACGAAAGCTCATGCTCCTATACGTCTGTTAGTCTATAAGATGCCACAGGACTCTTTGCTAGCTTTCAAATGATACCTCACAAAGCATATTTTGTACAATGATTATTACGATAGTGTGTAGAGTGTGACTATGAGATGCTTAAGGTAAAATATGCCCCCAAGTTATGTGTTTGATATTAACCTGCTGGACTGCCTGGAGTTAAACCAGAGGAGACTGTAAAAGGGGAACCCACAAGAAACAAAACAATGAAGATGAGGCTCATTGAGAAAACAAAGAGTGGGCCACCAAGGAAGAAACTGTGTCTCTGACTCCATCCAGGCTAGAACACTTTACTCTTCCTCAAGGCCAGATTCTTGGATCAATGGGGAACTACAACCTCAAAGACCCTAGAAAAGAGAGGGGGCTTGGGTGAGCTAGTAGGGACAGCAGATGGGGACAGTCAAAAGCTGTCAGACTGACACAAACAGACAGATGTTGCAAGCAGGATGGGTTGTTTCTAACTGCCAGAGATGGTGTTACCTGAGCTGACAGGAATTTACAAAAATGTAGGTAATACGCAGGTGCATACCTTTGCTCTTTGTGCTGTGGAGACTTAAACTAATGTTTTGTTTTGAAGATACTGTTTCTGTGTCGCTACAAATGTATGCAGCAACAGGATCCTGAAAGGAAATTCTTAGAGGTGCCAAAACACATTTAGGACTGTCTCGTTAACATGGCTGGGAATGAGAGGGGATACAGCCTGAAGATCCAGTCTGAGATTAGTTGGACTGCATGACTCCCACACGAAGGAAGGTGCAGGGAGCCAGGCCTGTCACTTAATAGGTGAATTTGAGAGGGATTGAAAAATGTCCAGAGGTTTGCTCCATAGCCATGACAGGAAGAGGCTGATTTCTCTTTCACAAACTCAGAGGGCCATATTCTCTAGCTCACTCTGTTCCCTTTGTGCATTCAGATGTCTCAAAGGGACTGGAGCCTTCCTGTAACTCCACATGTAAGGACTGCCTAGGTGTGGAAGGAGGCTCCAAAGGGAGCCTCCAGAGGGAAAAACCAGAATAGCCAGATCATACATTTAATCTCCGCAACACCCGAACAGGGGCTGCTAACAGAGAGTTTCGCAAGGGAGCTCTCCAGGTGAAAGAGGAGCAAATACAATACCCTTGGGGTAAGTGACTGTCTGTAGTATGTGTTTGTGGGTTACTCACTGTGTGCTGAGCTTGTGTTTGTCCGTCTGTTTCTTTACTTGGTTGCTTGAAGGACCCTGTGCTGTGGCTGGCAGTTGGAAGCTGTGAGCTTCAAAGGAAGGTTTGAAAGCTAGAAGCCTCTTTTAATTGGCTGAGCCTTAGTAAGTGGGTGGGGCTATCAAGCAGGCCAGGGCTTTATAAAGCAGTGCACAAGCAACCAGGGAGCTTTGCAAACAGGGGTTGCTAACAGGGAGTTTCACAAGGGAGTTGGGAAGGGGAGTGGGAAGGGGGCAAAGGCCCCCTGCTGTTACTTTTGCTTGAAAACCTATAAACTAAACTACAGTCAAAACTTCTTACTTTAAACAACCCATTTATTAACTAGGAGACCATGCAGGCAGAAGCCCAGCAGCAGAGTAGGGGCTATCCAGTTTATTGTACTGAGTACAGCATGTATGATTACCTACCCTGTGGGCTGGTGACATATTTGTGCAAGTGGTGCAAGGAGCTTCTGGCCCTCAGAGACCGCGTACGGACTTTGGAGGCCAGGGTGGCGGAACTGGAGGAGCTAAGGGAGGCAGAGAGGTATGTTGATGAGGCTTTCCTGGACACTGTAGAATTGTCCCACCTCTGGTCAGACAGCCCCTGCGCTGTTGAGGAGGATGAAAGGCCCAGGGAAGCAGAGCAGTCAACGGGAGCAAAGGTAAACCTTCCCATATTTGGGACCCTCCTTCCAGATGGTGTTGTGGTATCCTCTCGCACTGAGGTTACCTCTCTGGGTGAGGGAACTCCAGTTACTAGGAAAAGGCAGGTGTTAGTAATGAGAGATTTGATCATTAGAAACATAGATAGCTGGGCTTGCGATGTCCGGGAGAACCATAAGGTAACTTGCCTGCCTGTTGCGAAGGTTGCAGATCTCTTGAAGCATCTAGACAGACTAATGTGTAGTGCTGGGGAGGAGCCGGTGGTCGTGGTACATGTAGGTACCAATGACATAGGGAAGGGTAGGAGAGATGTCCAATAGGCCAAATTTAGGCTGCTAGGGAAGAGACTGAAATCCAGGACCTCTACGGTGGCATTCTCAGAAATGCTCCAGTTCCACACGCAGGGCCAGGTAGGCATGCAGAGCTTCAGAGTCTCAATGCGTGGATGAGATGATGGTGTAGAGAGGAGGGGTTTAGATTCATTAGGAACTGGGGAAACTTTTGGGATGGGGGGAGCCTATACAAGAGAGATGGACTCCACCTAAACCAAAGTGAAACCAGACTGCTGGCACTAAACATTAAAAAGTTTGTAGAGCAGTTGTTAAACTAGGAGCTGGGAGAAAGCCGACTGCTGCAGAGTAGTATGTGGATTGGACAGATACTTCTCTTAGAGGAGAGTCTATTGATAGAGATTCTTTAGGTTATATTCAGGAACAGAGGATTGAAGAGGATAATGTAAGGGCCAGATCAGATGAGAAACATTCATATAAAAAGGAATCTGACACATCAGAAAAGGGAAGACAATTAAACAGTGACAAGTTTTTAAAGTGCTTGTACACAAATGCTAGAAGTCTAAATAATAAGATGGCTGAACCAGAGTGCCTTGTGATAAAGGAGGATATTGATACAATAGGCATCACAGAAACCTGGTGGACTAAGGACAATCAATGGGACACAATCATTCCACGGTACAAAATCTTTCGGAAGGACAGAACAGGTTGTGCGGGGATGGGGAGTGGCACTATATGTGAAAGAAAATGTAGAATCAAATGAAGTAAAAATCTTAAGTGAATCCACATGTTCCACAGAATCTCTGTGGATAGTAATTTCATGCTCTAGTAAGAATATAACATTAGGGATCTATTATTGACCACCTGACCAAGACAGCAATAGTGGTGACGAAATGCTAAGAGAAATTAGAGAGGCTATCAAAATTAACAACTCAATAATAGTGGGGGATTTCAATTATCCCCATATTGACTGGGAACATGTCACCTCAGGATGAAATGCAGAGACAAAATTTCTTGATACTTTAAATGCTTAAATACTTTAAACTGCTTCATGGAGCAGCTGGTACAGGAACCCACAAGGGGAGAGGCAACTCTAGATTTAGTCCTGAGTGGAGCGCAGGAGCTGGTCCAAGAGGTAATAACAGGACCGCTTGGAAATAGTGACCATAATATAATAACATTTAATATCCCTGTGGTGGGAAGAACATCTCAACAGCCCAACACTGTGACATTTAATTTCAAAAAGGGTAACTATGCAAAAATGAGGGGGTTAGTTAAACAGAAATTAAAAGGTACAGTGACTAAAGTGAAATCCCTGTAAGCTGCATGAGTGCTTTTTAAAGACACCATAATAGATGCCCAACTTAAATGTATACCCCAATTAAGAAATACAGTAAAAGAACTAAAAAGGAACCACTGTGGCTTAACAACCATGTAAAAGAAGCAGTGAGAGATAAAAAGAATTCCTTTAAAAAGTGGAAGTAAAATCCTAGCGAGGTAAATAGAAAGGAGCATAAACAGTGCCAAATTAAGTGTAAAAATGTAATAAAAAAAGCCAAAGAGGAGTTTGAAGAATGGCTAGCCAAAAACTCAAAAGGTAATAACAAAATGTTTTTTAAGTACATCAGAAGCAGGAAGCCTGCTAGACAACCAGTGGGGCTCCTCAATGATAGAGATAGAAAAGAAGCGCTTAAAGACGATAAAGTAATTGTGGAGAAACTAAACAAATTCTTTGCTTCAGTCTTCATGGCTGAGGATGTTAGGGAGATTCCCAAACCTCAGCCGGTTTTTTTAGGTGACAAATCTGAGGAACTGTCACAGATTGAAGTGTCACTAAATGAGGTTTTGGAATTAATTGATAAACTCAACATTAACAAGTCACTGGGACCAGTTGGCATTCACTCAAGAGTTCTGAAAGAACTCAAATGTGAAATTGCGGAACTATTAAATAGGGTTTGTAACCTGTCCTTTAAATCGGCTTCTGTACCCAACAACTGGAGATTTAAAAAGGGCTCTAGAGGTGATCCCAGCAGTTACAAACCGGTAAGTCTAACATCAGAACCGGGCAAATTAGTTGAAACAATAGTAAAGAATAAAATTGTTAAACACATAGAAGAACATAAATTGTTGGGCAAAAGTCAACATGGTTTCTGTAAAGGGAAATCATGTTTTACTAATCTATTAGAGTTCTCTGAAGGGGTCAAAAAACATGTGGACAAGGGGGATCCTGTCGACATGATGTACTTAGATTTCCAGAAAGCCTTTGACAAGGTCCCTCACCAAAGGCTCTTACATAAATTAAGTTGTCATGGGATAAAAGGTAAGGTCCTTTCATGGATTGAGAACTAGTTAAAAGACAGAAAACAAAGTGTAGGAATTAATGGTAAATTTTCAGAATGGAGAGGGGTAACTAGTGGTGATCCCCAAGGGTCAGTCCTACGACCAATCCTATTCAACTTATTCATAAATGATCTGGAGAAAGGGGTAAAAAGTGCAGTGTCAAAGTTTGCAGATGATATTAAACTGCTCAAGATAGTTAAGACCAAAGCAGACTGTGAAGAACTTCAAAAAGATCTCACGAAACTAAGTGATTGGGCAACAAAATGGCAAATGAAATTTAATGTGGATAAATGTAAAGTAATGCACATTGGAAAAAAATAACCCCAACTATACAATATGATGGGGGCTAATTTAGCTACAACAAATCAGGAAAAAGTTCTTTGAGTCCTCGTGGATAGTTCTCTGAAGATGTCCATGCAGTGTGCAGAGGCGGTTAAAAAAGCAAACAGGATGTTAGGAATCATTAAAAAAGGATAGAGAATAAGACAGAGAATATATTATTGCCCTTATATAAATCCATGGTACATTCACATCTTGAATACTGCATACAGATGTGGTCTCCTCATCTCAAAAAAGATATACTGGCACTAGAAAAGGTTCAGAGAAGGGCAAATAAAATGATTAGGGGTTTGGAGAGGGTCCCATATGAGGAGAGATTAAATAGGCAAGGACTTTGCAGCTTGGAAAAGAGGAGACTAAGAGGGGATATGATAGAGGTATATAAAATTATGAATGATGTGGAGAAAGTGGATGAGAAAAAGTTATTTACTTTTTCCCATAATACAAGAACTAGGGGTCATCAAATGAAATTAATAGGCAGCAGGTTTAAAGCAAATAAAAGAAAGTTCTTCACACTGAGCACAGTCAACTTGTGGAACTCCTTACCTGAGGAGGTTGTGAAGGCTAGGACTATAACAGCGTTTAAAAGAGAACTGCATAAATTCATGGAGGTTAAGTCCATTAATGGCTATTAGCCACGATGGGTAAGGAATGGTGTCCCCAGACTCTGTTTGTTTGTCAGAGGGTGGAGATGGATGGCAGAAAAGAGATCACTTGATTATTACCTGTTGGGTTCACTCCCTCTGGGGCACCTGGCATTGGCCCCTGTCAGTAGACAGGATACTGGACTAGATGGACTTTTGGTCTGAACAAGTACGCCCGTTCTTCTGTTCTTATGTTAACACCTGGCATAAGAGGCATGCAAAGAGGCATCTTGAGGGTGAGGAGAAATAATACCCATAATGCAATGGGCTCCAGAGCTATCACTTGCTGTGAGCTGGTCCAATGGAGACCAAGGCCAACATGTGTAAGTTAGAGCAGCCAGCCCTTACCCTGCTCTAATCTGCTCTGGGCCAAAAACTATGGCACCTTAAGCAATTGCCTTACAGTCCCATTGTAATATAGCCCTTAGAGGGCCAGGTGGCCCAGTGGGGAGTGCACCCAACATCACCTCTCAGCGGGAAGGCCTTTCTTTACAGTTCCTCGAAAAGCGACCAGCACATTCCTCTTGCAGCGGCTGCTACACAGGGGTTGGGGGCAGAGTCAGTGCTTAAGGGGGGGGAGCACACAGGGACCCTCTATTACTCTCGCCCCCAGGGGCCACAGAGAGGGTGCCAGCCGCTTCTGGGAGCGGCATGAAGCGATAGCAGGCAGGAAGTTTGTCTTAGTCCCATTGTGCTAGAGGACTGTTAGCACCCAAAATCTCCCAGTTTGTCTGCAGTAGCCTCTGGGAGATAAGGCTTGATTCCAGAAGACTCCCAGCAGGGTTGGCAGCCCTAGCTCCAACCCAAAGCCATATGAGTGCCCTTGGAGTGTCCTTTATCATCCTAGAGTGCCCTTGGAGTTACCCCCCACTCCCTCTGGATCACTCCCTACCATCTCTCTCTCCCCCACCGGTATAAGTCCAATTCAAGGTAACGAAAGAAAAATAAATGAGACCAAAATCTTCAGCCCCAGCTGAGCTCAGCATGCAGTCCTACTCCCCACCAAGAGGCTTCTTTAGTACCCTTGTCCAGGAGCTCTCAGGGTAGGTATATCTTCTTCCCCAGTCTCCCTATGACTGAGCTGGGATGCTCTCTTTTAAACTTCCTCTCCAGTTGGAGCATGCTCTGCAGGTCTGGATAGGGTGGAGCTACCCGGGGCCAAGTATTGTCCTTTAACCTCTTCAGGCCCAGTTTGGGGCATCATAGACCCTATCACACCTGTACATATGCACTGCTGTGCTCAATTTCTGTCAGCCCAGCTTTAGATTTGCTACTTGAAAAAAAAATTAAGTGCTTGGGACCTTTTAGGGACTAATGTCAGAAATATGTTTACCTAAAGTCTACCTGAGTGTGGGATGGAGGAAGATTATGAAGAGAGATGTTTTTGCTGCCTTCTTCAAGTTCAGGCAGCCATGTCTCACCACTCACTCAGTGGGGCTTTGGAGAAGAGTACACTTATTTATTTGAAAAGCCCTTCAAGTATATGGGGGGGAAATCCACAGATATAAAAAGCTTTATTGGGATTAATAATGCAACAAGTTACAAAATATCTGCAGCTGCTCTCAAAGTAGGTTATTTCTCAGCAATATTCCCCTGTGTTCTCTTCTGCATATAGAAGGGAGATTAAAAAACAAAAATATAATAGATTTATAGCAAAGATGATGTACTGAACCCTGGTTTTGTTTTTATTCATATTATTCCATATTCACTTTCATTACTAGGTTTAATCTTTTACACTATTGGATTGCCAATCACCTATGCCTCTGCCCCTCAATATTTTCCCCCTTTTGTTCTTCAGTATAATTTCCTCTCAGGAATTCAATTAAAACAGGAATCGAGAGTAAGCCATGTCCCACTTCTATGTAATATGTAGATATAAATACATTATACCATGTACACAGGGATTTGGCAAGCATTTTCCTCATATTTAGAGTAAAGCTGCATTAAATGCACTGTTTCATTAAAGCTAGTGCTGTTTCTGTCATATTGTCATCTGATTTTTTATTTCTATAATTTTTTATTTCAATCCAATTCATTCTACCTATTGGATAATTACTTCAGAGCTAAAGCACAATAGTTACTCTCAAGCTGCCATAGTCTTCAATTCCAGGTTCTCTTTGATAATCTACCATAGTCTAATACCACCTAACACATGACAATATGTCTAATACCACCTAACACATGACAATATGTCTACAGCAAACGCTCCATTGAAAAAGATAAATTTCTTTCAAAAGATGTTACATATGAAGTTTTTAGCACTTTGTCATAAATGACTAGATGAGAATTATATAATCGAACACATGGCCTAGGGCTTATAGAAAAATTTCCATCAAAACTGGATTTTTAACCTAAATTTTGAAATTTTCCAGAAAAACTTAATCAGATCTAATATTGACCCTAATCCAGCAAAGTATTCAAACATGTGAGAAATCCCACAGAAGTCTATGTGACTTCTCATATGCATAACGTTAGGTATGTGACTAAGAACTTTGCTGCTTTGGGACCATTATGAGTAAGATACGTTAGAAAAGAGAGCAGCTCTTGCTTTGTATCATACTTTTAATCATCAAAGCAGTTTACAAACCATAACTAATCAATCCTGACAATATCCCCATTAGGTAGGTAAACATGGTACTCTTTTATTTATTATTTTTGCACAGCTGAAGAAAAACAATCTGCCTAAATCCAAGGCCAAAGAGTAAATCAAGCAGAGCAGAGATTAGAACTCTATGTGAAAATAACCTTACCATTTATATACCATAATGGAGGGGAATTCAGGGAACAGTTTTGACAGGACCAACTACTAGAACAATACTTGGGGGTCCAATTAATTCCATAGAATGAACTTGTCCCTAATTTAAACACCAGTGGATTTTAAGCAAAAAATGAGTTTGACCCACTTTTCTTGTTTAACTTAAATACAGCTTTGTTTATTATTATTATTTTTTTGACTGATTATTTTGTTTTTCTAACTTGACTTTCTTTTTTACATGATCAGATTGCATAGACTATATAATGTCACAGTTCTGGTACAACATTTATCTTCACATTTGACAGGACAGTGAAAACTTAGTTATAGCTGAATATGCCAGTGTAAGTACTAGAAGCTGTCTGGATGCAACATTTATCTTTCAGTGTTCTATCTCCAACACAGCAAAGGATTTTTTAATTGCCTTTTTTTTTTAATTTAAGGCTTTCCACTCTAAGACTTCCATTTCAGCTGAAGTTTAGCAAACATGGTGCAGTATGGCCAAGTGGATAGACTGGAGTAGTAGGAATCCATTCCCATTTCTGTCAAGTATCAGAGGGGTAGCCATGTTGGTCTGGGTCTGTAAAAGCAGCAAAGACCCCTGTGGCACCTTATAGACTAACAGATGTACTGGAGCATGAGCTTTCATGGGTGAATACCCACTTCGTCTGATGCATCTGACGAAGTGGGTATTTACCCACGAAAACTCATGCTCCAATACGTCTGTTAGTCTATAAGGTGCCACAGGACTCCTTGCTGCTTTTACAGTCCCACTTCTGTTACTGTTAATATTCTCCCTTGAGCAAATCACTTATGCCGACCTCACAGCTAGGTAAACAAACAGAGGCATCACTTCAGGATCCTATTATCGACAAATTGTATAGGAACATTCACAGACAAGACTGGGTATTTATGAAAATGTTTGTGAATCTAGACTGTGATGTTAAGATCCTCTACCTTGTTTGCTTTTCTGACAAGGTCCCTGCCCAGCTGCTTTTGAATTTGTCTAATTATTTCCCTTTTCCACCATGTAGTTTTAATCTGATTTTGACAGGATAGGACACCTATTGGGGCTATTAGTGTTGAATGGCTCCATAAGCTTTTACCTTCTGCTCTTCCTACAGCTTCTAACCTTTCCTTTTGCCCCATATTACTATTTTGCATTTCTCCACCCCATGGGGTGTCAACCTGCTTTTGTTCAGCTGATGAATCTTCCCTTCAATGTCTGTGGCATTTGGCTTCCTACCACAGAGGAAAACAGTTTGCACTTCACGAATGAACAGCATTCACAGCCTTCGTTCATAAAAAAGAACACCGCATGTGTTCCACATTGAACCACCTCAGATCCTTCCTTAGTTACTTTTCATAGCAGTCATTACTTATTTCAGAATAATCCTTTGCATCCTGGAACCAGGTAGCATAAAGGTGCTCTGCTACCTTGACAATGCCTGTGATTTTAGTATCCCATTCATAGATATCCTAACTTCTTACTGTTGTATATTTATTCTTTCCTACTTCTATTAGCTATGACAATTTATTGAACTAATGCAGATCAAACTTCCTAAGTGTTTAGAATGTTGCACTACTAAAATATCAATGTATAACCAGAAAAGGACTAATAGATCTATTTTAGGTATTCACATGGCCTCATTACCATTGTATATGAGATTCTCACAATCATGAATGTATTTATTCTCACAATATCTCTGGGAGGCACTATTAACCCCATATTACAGATCATCTAGTCTGACCTCCTATATAATGCAGGCCACAGTATATCAGCAATTGCATTACTATGAGGTCACTGTACTTCCTTGTTGTGACCTTAAGAATCCCTCAGTGTCAACTGGCATAGATCTTACTGCTCTGTCAGCAACTCCTGCCATAGTGGACAACTCATTACACCCCACACACTGGTGTCATAGTATTTATCAATATAGAGTGTTGTGTGAGGTATCAGATGAAAGCTGGTGACATACTGGTCATTAATATTGTGGTGAAATGTATGTATTGACACTACATAAGGAATTCAAGTATCAGAGGGGTAGCCGTGTTAGTCTGGATCTGTAAAAGCAGCAAAGAATCCTGTGGCACCTTATAGACGTCTGTTAGTCTATAAGGTGCCACAGGATTCTTTGCTGCTTTTACATAAGGAATTGTGTATATACACTGACATTATGTTTTCACATCTGTAAGAAGGCAGAGTGCACAAACAGGGGTCTTCTGCCAGACAGAAGCATGTCTGTTCACCAGTTCTGGCCTTTACTGTAAATTAAGCATTGTAGAACAAAACACAAAGGAAATCCCTTTTGCATATTAAGTCAACAGAAAAAACAGGTTGACCAGGGGAGATAAAGCCAACAGAGGAGAGCACACTGGAGCCTCAACCCCAGGGCTCATCTTGACTCTCTAAACAAAGACAATAAACTTTGGGATGTATAAGGAAAAGGAGGATAACTTCTCGTTATGCATTTCCTGAGGAAACCCGTTGAAGGGCATAGGGGGAAATCAAGAAAATCTGGATCCTGATATCACTGAAAAAAATCAGCAAACTCTGCAAGAGGTCTCAGAGTGAGAAACTATTTGAGATGCAGGAGGTTAGTCTGTCAAAGTTATGATCAGTCTCTTAGAGTTTATACTTTTTGTTTGTAACCATCATTCTTACTCAATACTCACCTGAATCTTTGAATCTCTGTTCTTTATGAAGCATATACACAATGTGCCTAGCCTTTTAATAGCGTCATCATCAGCTAGGTGGAGAATCGGTAGTCCACCATCAAAATAAGTCAGTGGACACTCATCAATGATATGTGACAGAGTCTGAAGTTGACCACATCTGCATCCCGGGTCATTAGAAAAACCCCATTTAAGTAGATTGGCTCCACAGTTGCCCTGTCCTGTCCGAAACAGATTCAGAAATGACCACAGGTGCCTTGGCAGATCAAAACCTGGTTGACAGATGGTTGGGGTCAGTGATGAGAGAGTGATTAACCACTGTTGTCGCTGACCACTCGTTGCACCAAGAAGATTCCTCTGTCATGTCCTGGTGACCTAAATGACCATAAAGGGTGTCTAGAAGGGTGGTTGAAGATGTGTATGTACAAAGGCAGGTTGCTATTCTCATGGATGTTGGCCAGCAGCATGACAGAGGCCTTCTCACGGCAAATACAGGGTGGTGCTACATTACTGAGTATCAGTAGCCATGGCAACAGAGTTCCCGTAAAGTCCTGGTAACAATATGCATAGATTTCTTAAGCTGTACATCAACCAGCCTCATGTGAAATGAGTGACATCAGACAGGAGCACAGTGCTCTGCTGCTAAATAGCAGAGGGCAAGGGCTGATGTTCTAAGCTTCCAGGTGCTCCAAGTTGAACTGGCCAATTTTCTGAGCAGGTTGTTCAGAGTGCTGACTTTGGCTGCCATCTTCCTCAAGTGTCTGTGGTATGTTAATACCCTATCCAATATCACACCGAGGTAAACCAGGTTTGGGTCATGCTGCAGGCATTGGTCATTGAGTAAAATGTTTAACTCATGGCTTGCACTTGCATTATGCAGATGAAACCATCTTGGAAAAGCTCGGTTGCAGGTGCCATTGAATACAATAATCTGCCATGAGCTTCATATCATCATTCAAGACTGTGTCAATTTCTGAGAAGTACTGAGCTTGGTAGCTGCAGCAGATGTCATCCACATAGATAAACTTGTGCAAGAGTGTAGCTGGCAGGTCACTGATATACATATTGAACAGTATCAGTGAAAGAACTGAGCCTTGAAGAAGTCCGTTGATCTAATACTTTCAAGAGATACAGCAGTTGCCCATGTGTACTCTAACCACCCTGTTTTGGAGAAAGAGGTCTACTACTTCAGTCCCCTAACACGGGGCAATGTGAGAGTTTAAGCAAAACACCTTTATGCTAAACTGTGTCATAGGAGGTGGTCAAATCCAAGAAGACGGCTCCCATCTTTAGATTTTGTTGAAAACCATTTTTGATAAAGGTAGTCAAGGCCACGACATGATCACAGAAGCTGCATCCTTTCCTGAACCCTGTCTGCTTGACCTGCAAGACAACATCAAAATCTGGAGGACCAAATACTCACACTGACAGCAAAGTATTGGGCAATAACTCAACATGTTGTAGGGCACCTTGCCCAGCTTAAGAATGGCAATAATCTTTGCTTGACGTCAAGTGTAGGGTAACTTCTTCTCATTAATGATCTGTATGTAAAAGTTAGTAACCTACTGTGATGCTTTTGGTCCAAAGTGCTTGTTTCACTGCCTTGTTTCCCTTGTTCTTTCTACCAAAGTGATCAATTCTTAACACACATTCTATAGAGTCCAAAGGATACACCAATTTAAAATGTCTGATACAGAAGAGCTCCATGCCAATGCAGAGATTTAAAATTCCTGGGTTATAGTCCCAGCTTTCCATTTACTTGTGATCTTGGGAAAGGCACCCTTAACTTCTCTGTGCCTCAATTTCATCACATATAAAGCACCTTATTGACAAGGGTATTGTCAGGCTTAAGGAATATTTATAAAGTGTTTTGTTTGAAAGGTACCAAAGTGTTCCCCCTGAAACAAAATTAAAGAAACTTATGAATTCTCAGGTACAAGTATCAGAGGGGTAGCCTTGTTAGTCTGGATCTGTAAAAGTAGCAAAGAGTCCTGTGGCACTTATAGACTAACAGACGTATTGGAGCATGAGCGTCCGTGGGTGAATACCCACATCTTTGGATGCATGTAGTGGAAATATCCAGGGGCAGGTATATATATGCAAGCAAGAAGCAGGCTAGAGATAAAGAGGTTAGTTCAATCAGGGAGTATGAGGCCCTCTTCTAGCAGTTGAGGTGTGAAAACCAAGGGAGGAGAAACTGCTTTTGTAGTTGGCTAGCCATTCACAGTCTTTGTTTAATCCTGAGCTGATGGTGTCAAATTTGCAGAGGAACTGAAGCTCAGCAGTTTCTCTTTGAAGTCTGGTCCTGAAGTTTTTTTGTTGTAGAATGGCTACCTTTAAATCTGCTATTGTGTGTCCATGGAGGCTGAAGTGTTCTCCTACAGGTTTTTGTATATTGCCATTCCTAATATCTGATTTGTATCCATTTATCTATTTCTGTAGGGACTGTCCGGTTTGGCCGATATACACAGCAGAGGGGCATTGCTGGCATATGATGGCGTATATTACATTGGTGGACGTGCAAGTGAATGAACGGGTGATGGTGTGGCTGATCTGGTTAGGTCCTGTGTTGGTGTCGCTGGTGTAGATATGTGGGCAGAGTTGGCATTGAGGTTTGTTGCATGGATTGGTTCCTGAGTTAGAGCTACTATGGTGCAGTGTGCAGTTATTGATGAGAATATGTTTCAGGTTGGCAGGTTGTCTGTGGGTGAGGACTGGCCTGCCACCCAAGGCCTGTGAAAGTGAGGGATCATTGTCCAGGATGGGTTGTAGATCCCCGATGATGCATTGGAGGGATTTTAGCTGGGGACTGTATGTGATGGCCAGTGGAGTTCTGATGGTTTCTTTCTTGGGTTTGTCTTGTAGTAGGAGGCTTCTGGGTACAGTTTTCTTGAGAATACAGATACTGTAGCCTGCAGGAGTTTCCTTGTGTCATAAACAGATAGCTAAGGGTTAATGTCTCTTTCACCTGAAAAAAAAGTAACCTGAAGCACCTGACCAGAGGACCAATCAGGAAACCGGATTTTTTCAACTCTGGGTGGAGGGAAGTTTGTGTCTGAGTTCTTTGTCTTCTGCCTGAATCTCTCTCAGCTATGAGGAGGATTTTTCTATTTCCTGCTTTCTAATCTTCTGTTTTCAAGTTGTGAGTACAAAGTTGGTTTTTTGTTTTGTATTTACATGTCTATAGTTGCTGGAGTGCTTTAAATTGTGTTCTTTTTGAATAAGGCTGTTTATTCATATTTCTTTTAAGCAATTGACCCTGTATTTGTCACCTTAATACAGAGAGACCATTTGTATGTATTTTTCTTTCTTTTAAGATCTGTTGGAGTTTTTCTTTAGTGAGGAACTTCAGGGAAATTGAGTCTGTACTCACCAGGGAATTGGTGGGAGGAAGAAGTCAGAGGGAAATCTGTGTGTGTTAGATTTACTACCCTGACTTTGCATTCCCTCTAGGTGAAGAGGGAAGTGCTTTTTGTTCCAGGACTGGAATTAGAGAGGGTGGACTCCCTCTGCTTAGATTCACGGAGGTTGCTTCTGTGTATCTCTCCAGGAGCACCTGGAGGGGGGAAGGGAAAAGAGTTATTTCCCTTTGTTGTGAGACTCAAGGGATTTGGGTCTTGGGGTCCCCAGGGAAGGTTTTTGTGGGGACCAGAGTGCCCCAAAATACTCTAATTTTTTGGGTGGTGGCAGCAGTACCAGGTCCAAGCTTGTAACTAAGCTTGGAGGTTTTTCATGCTAACCCCCATATTTTGGACGCTAAGGTCCAAATCTGGGACTAGGTTATTGACACCTTGACACAGACATTGTTAGTGTGACTTGTTCTTAGGGTAAAAATGTAAACAAAAACCGATGAATTCTCAGATACAAGTAAAATTTGAGACTCTACACACACACACACACACACACACACACACACACACACTGTATCCTGCAGTAGCTCCCTTGACACAAACCTTGTTTGTGTGAACTGCCTTTAGAGTACACATGTAAACAAGAAAGAAGAGTACAGTTTAGAAAAGTAGAAGACAAATTCTCTAGTGGTGCCAGTAGAGCTGCAGTCCCATTTACTTCAATAGAGTGGCAGCTGTTTACACCAGTGTAGAATTTAGTCCTATATTTTCAACAACTACCTTAGAAAACCCTGCCAAAAAAACCTAACTGTAGCCAAATTTATAAGCCTTTAAACTTGACTTGTTAGATAAAAAATTGTTTAATTGGAAAGACAACTTTTACAAGAGTTCTGGGTTCTCCTCAAGATTCAGCAACTTCAAAAGGGACTGCCTGCAGAGTCAGAGCGGTTTGCATTTAAACTGACAACATTATGAATGCAACCAAATGCTTTAGGCTCTCACTGGGTTTTAAATCCTGAAGTACATTCTGATTTATTTAATGTTTCTTAGAGATAGAGAACAGAGTAGATGGAAATCTTACACCTTCCCCCGTTTATTTCAGCTTCCATCTTTCAGCCAGAGATTACTTTACACAGTGAAAATGTATGCCTATACAAAACAACAAAAACAAAACTAATCAATCTTATGAAAAAGCAGCCTCTGATTCTCCAGTGCCTTGCACCTTGTTTATTCACACTTATGAAAAGTGAGACTAAAAACCACTACCAAATCAGAATGATAGCACTGAACACCCATTTTGCATTGGTGTAAATCTTTAGTTCCCAAACTTTAGTCCTGCAGCTCCCTGTATTTTAAAACTTGGTGACCTCTCATAACCAAATGCCATAAAAAACCCCAACAACAACAAAAAACTCTCCAGACACTAGATTCAAGATTTCAGGACACTAAATTCAAGGGTGACACTAGAGTTGACATTTTTGCAACTTAATTCAACTGCATACAGTTTGTTTAATTATATAATTCAATCTAATCCATCTTTTTATAACTTTAATTTGAAAATACGGATTTCTTTTCGCACGCTTGGACAAGGTTTTAGTGAGACAAATGTGCCTGTTTCCAACTGCACCATATTTCGTTGAATCTCTTATAGCGCCAGACTTAAGTAGTTTTCCAAGTTTAAATGATTTCTATGTTTATTTTTCATATAAATCATTGCGGAAATCGAGAGTTGGAGAGATAACTGGATGCAAATAGAAACTGTATTTTCATTGCTTCATCACAGAGCTCTTCGCACGTACCTTTAACAGGAATCCAGAAGTTCTGTTTTGTTAGATTTGAAAACCATGATCTTCAGTGTGTGATCATTCAACAGTTTAGAGATTTTCTTGAGATATTTAAGTTTGGAATGGAGTTGACAGTTACCAAGAATCTGTTTTGAATCCAGTTGGTATCTGGAGATTCACATTCAACTCCAGGAAAATATTCATCAGACTGGGAATACAGTCCAGATAAATGAGTTAATATTTGATCTTTAATAATGTTTTGATCACTTTCACACTATTCTTTTAAAACAGTGGGTCTTAAACTTTTTTACTGGTGACTCCTTTCACACAGCAAGTCTAAACACACTTTTTAATATATTTAACACCATTATAAATACTGGAGGTAAGTGGGATTTGGGGTGGAGGTTGACAGCTCACGATCCCCCATGTAATAACCTCACGACCCCTGAAGGGTCCCGATCCCTAGTTTGAGCATCTCTGTTCTAAAAAGTCTGATAAACACTGAAAACATCTTGGTAACAAACTTTTCGGCGTGGCATCTTGAAAGACAAAGCTTCTTCACAAAGCCTCTGATTTTCTCTCTTGAACCAAGTATATTTGTATTCCATCTTGCAATGTTAAGTTCAATGCATTTAATTTGCCAAATATGTCTACCAGTTAAGATATAATAGTCAAGAAATTCACATCATGCATGTAATTTTCATGGTCTTTCTTCCACCTCAAGGAAGAAATTTGGTGGTGTTAGTTTGTATTACTGAAACCTGGTGGGATACTGACATGATTGGAGTGTCAAAATCAATGGTTATAACCTAATTAGGAAGGATTGAGTGAGCAAAAGGGGTGGGGAAGTAGCACTTTCTGTCAAAAATGGCGTTACTTGTTTCTGAGTCCCTGACAACTCGGAAGAAAATGATCTCGAATGCTTATACATTAATGTCCTAACTTAAAAAAGCACAATTTGGAGTATTAGTTGAAGTCTTCTATAGACCACCAAATCGCACTAGGGAATAGGATGACCAGCTGCTTACACTCCTATCTACAATGTGTAGGAAAAAAAGCTGCTCTTGGGAGAGTTCAGTTTTGGTGCCATGTCCTGGAGGTCTCTTGGTGCCAGTTCTAAAAACATCTTAAGAATTTCTAAATATTATAGCTGACAAATTCCTAACTCGAAAAGTGATGCATCCAACATGGAGGAATTCTGTATTAGGTCTTGTCGTTGCAGATAAAGAATAACTGATGACAAAATTAAAAATTAATGGTAACTTAAGTACAAGTGATCACAACTTGATCACATTTATAATGTTCAAACAGGCCAGAACAAAGTCCAGAACAGAAAAGCGCACACATGCAGTGCTTTAAAAGGGCCAGTTTCATAAAGCTGAAAACAATTATGAGCCAAATCAGCTGGGAGAAAGAATTCAGTCATAAAAATGTGACTGGAAACAATCCCAAAATTCAGGAAAGTGGCCATATGGGTTAAAAAGCCAATCTGGGTTAGCAGTAAAGAAGGAAAGAGACTTTTTTATAAACAAATGGAAGAGAGAGGAAATTGATAGTAATGAATATAAATCAGAAGCTAGGAATTTTAGAAAAGTAATAAGGGAAGCAAAAGGACATAAAAAGAAGTCTATGGCCAGCAGAGTTAAGGAAAAGGGAGGGTTTTTTTCTTAAGCGTATTAGAAACAAAAAGAATCCTAACAATGGAAACAGTAGAATTGCCAATAACAATGCAGAAAAGGCAGAAATGTTTAATAAATATTCTGTTCTGAATTTGGGGAAAACACTATATCATCTGTCTCCTAATATGGTGATAATGCTCTTTCCATTCCACTAGTATCTCTGAAGGATGTTAAACAGAAACTGCTGAAGTCAGACTTTTAAAATCAGCAGGTCTAGAGAACTTACATCCAAGAACTTGAAAGGGCTGGCTGAGGAGGTCCATAAGACTGGAAAAAAGCTACTGTTGAGCCAATATTAAGAAGGATAAATGGGATGACCTGGGTAATTACAGGCCTGTCAATCTCACATTGATCCTGGGCATGATAATAGAGCTGCTAATAAGGGACTTCGCCAATAAAGAATTAAAGGAGGGAAATAAAATTAATGTCAATCAACGTAAGTTTATGCAAAATAGACTCTCAGACTAACTAGCTATATTTTTTGGTGAGTTTACAAATTTGGGTTGATAAAGATAGTAGTGTTGATGTAATAAAATTATACTTCTGTAAGGCATTTGACTTGGTACCACATAACATTTTGATTTTAAAAGCTTAGAATAATAAAAAATTAATGTGGTGCACATTAAATGGGTTAAAAAGTTGCTAACTGATGTTTACAAAATGTAACTGTAAATGGTGAATCATCATGAAGTGGATGTGTGTCTAGTGGGGTCTCACAGGGGTTGGTTCTTGGCCCTATGCTATTTAACATTTTTATAATCGACCTGGAAGGAAACATAAAATAATCATTTATATATTTTGCAGATGATATCAACATTGGTGTGCTGGTAATAATGAACAGGATAGGTCACTGATGCAGAGTGATTTGAATCACTTGGTAAACTGGGTGCAAGCAAACCATATGTGTTTTAGTATGGCTAAATGTAAATGTATACATCTAGGAAAAAAGAATGTAGGCCATACTTATAAGGTAAGGGATTCTATTCTGGCAGTCAAGGACTCTGAGAAACATTTGTCAGTTGTGGTCGACCATCAGCAGAACATGAGCTCTCAGGGTGATAATGTGGCCAAAAGGGCTCGTGCAATCCAGGGATGTATAACTGGGGAATCTAACGTAGGGGTAAGAGAGGGTATTTTGTATCTGTATTTGGCTCTGGTGCAGCTGCTGCTTGAATACTGTGTGCAGTTCTGGTGTCCACAATTTCAAGACACATGCTGATAAATTGGAGAGGGTTCAGAGAAGAGCCACCAGAATGATTAAAGGGTTAAAAAACCTGCCTTATAGTGATGGACTCAAAGAGCTACATCTATTTAGCTTATCACAGAGAAGGCTAAGAGCAGAAATGATCATGGTCTATGTGTACGTAAATGGGGAACAAATATTTGATAATGGGCTTTTCAATCTAGCAAAGAAAGGTATAACACAATCCAAGAGCTGGAAGCTGAAGATAGACAAACTGAGACTGCAAATAATGTGTAAAATTTTAAACAGTGAATATAATTGCCATTGGAACAATTTACCAAGGGCTGTAGTGGATGCTCCATCCTGACAATTTTTAAAATCAAGATTCCATATTTATCTAAAATGTATGCTCTCAGAATTATTTTGTAGAATAGTTCTATGGCTTGTGTTATACCGGAGGTCAGACTAGATGATCACAACGGAAACTTCTGACCTTGGAATCTATGAAAATTCGGATTTTTGTCATACAGTTAAAAAATGTGTTGAAACACTTTTCCACCTGACTTGGGCCCATCACTTTGCACAGCACACTAAAACACATGCTTACTGCCCTGAATTTTATAAAATTAATCTTTTTAATCATGTCAAGGGCCTCCTATAATTCAGTTTGTGATATCTTCAGTGCCAAAGGTTGCACTGTGTTCAGATAGTGGCTGATACCACTTTATTTTCTTGTACTGCAACTCCACTCTTCTTTCTGGTCCTGACTGCTGCCTCATCAGCGCAGAGCACTCTCCTATATAGCCCACTCTCAGCCATAAGAATTTATCAAGCATCTTTAATATTTCCTCACCATTTGTCGGGATTTGTTGTTGAAGAACTTTTACTTTGCAAAGAACAGCACCAACTATTTCACGTACAAATCTCACATAACATAGAAGCTGAGCCATATTGGGTATGTCAGTGGATTCATCAAGCTGCATTGCTAAATACTGACTCTTAAATTCTTCTATCAGCTGGTTCTGGACATTTTCTGGAATGCCATCAGTGCATTAACAGATGCTATTGTTGATATAGTAATGGTTGTCGGTATCATAGTTGTTTGCTCCCGTCATAATTCTACACATGTCCATTGCTGCTGGAAATAGAAAGGCGTGTGCTTGTTTTCACTTTGCATGTCCACAAAATAAAACACTTCTAAGGCTTTTTGAGAAACAGTCGCCTCATGAGATATAACTTTTTTTGCCGCTTTAATTCTTATTTCCAAAGTGGGAGAGAAGGAAATGTCACAGCTCAATTATGATTTCTGGGAGTTTGGTTTCTAAATGTCTTTGTTGTTTCCCTGCCTCATACTTTCATTTACTAATGTTTGAAAACACATGACATATTTCGGCTGTGGACTTTAAGCAGTAATATTGAGACACAAAAATCTAAACTATCATTGTACCATTTACTTCCATTTCATTTTAACTTTATTAAAATCATCTTCTTCAGCAGAACCTTTGCTATATGTAAGCTTAGTAATAATTGTATTATTCAAAAGACAGATGCACCCCATCTATCCCTCAGTGCCTTTCCCATCTGTTAGTGCCGCTGCTGCTGTTATCACTGGGAGCCTTCCTTTCCCTCCACTCCAGCAGGGTGCTTTCAGCCAAGAGATACATTGCTGAATGCTTTCCTCCAACTGGAAATCTCTCTGATGAAGCTCCCACCCCACCCCACCACAGGAGCAGAGGGTACAAGAAAGTCCCCCAGTGACAGCAGCAGCATAAATAGATAAAACAGGTGATTCTGAAACCTAGTTTAATAGTAAACTAGAAACAAAAAACCCACCAAAAAATAAAAAAAGGCATCTCAATTACAACCCCACCCTACCCCCCAAATACTCGTGGCTTCCCCAGGGAGCTACAGTTAACAGTTTGTGAAGTACTGATATAAAATGACCACACAAGGAGCAAGAAAGTGGAATATCAGTCATTAATTGAATCCTAGTCCACACGTAGTTTTTGTATTCGTGTAACTATGTTGGTCAGTGATGTCATCTTTGTTTTCCCTTTATGTCAGTAAAATTCCTTGTGTTGATGCAGTACGCTGGCCTCTTCCTCTCAGCTGGCCTCTTCCACCCTGCACTAGATTAAGAGAGAGGAGCAGGGAAAAAAAGGCTAATTCAGATAGAATGAAACAATCTCAAAGCCTATGTTGAGGCTGAATGGTAGGCCAAAAGAACCTTCCTATCAGACTCCACTAAGGCTACCAAATCTCACCCCAAGGAGCTATCCCACCTTACTTTAGAACCAAGCACTGAGAAGAACTATCATCCTACTTGATGGACAGTTCCTGGCCTGAGTTATTCACACCTTTGTCACCTCTCAGCTGGACTACAACAATGCTATGTATGTGGGCATGAAGCCTTCAGCACTTAGGAAACTAATGTAGAACATCCCTTGGCAACACAGGCTAGCACAAACATTTCAAACCTGTCCTCAGCTCTGTACGCTGGCTTTGATATAATATTAAGGGGTGTTCAAGGTCTCTGTCCTTGTCTCCAAAGTGCTCCATGCCTTGGGGCTAGGATGTCTAAAAGGTCACCCAGAGTTCCAGAGTGAAGACCGCTCCTCTGACACAATGAACTCTCTTACAATAATGGTAAAGCTCATCTGTGCTGGAGACAGAATTTTCTAAGTGGGCTGGTTAGACACTGGAATGAACTCCCCAAGGAGCTAAAGACCATCACAAACCTCACCACCTTCCATGCCAACCATAAAATACACTTTGATCTTGTCTTCTGCATAAATACATAGGTACATATATATTTTTAAACAACACACACACACACAAAAACTCAAAAACCTTACTAAACCAAGACACACTGTTCTACATACTTGTTCCACTGAGGAGAGGATGAGGGAACAGTCAATCAACACATGACAGATAGTAGTCACATTTCAATGCACTCGTAAAAGGTGCTCAGATACTATGTGAGGAGGACCGTATAAAACTCTATGTAACCCACACGCCTTCTGGGTGTGGTGTTGTGTCCCATCTAGTGGCACCAAGACCACTTAGAGAGAGATGAGTTCACTCTACAGCCTTAGCTAACAGCCAGCTGGTTTTTAGCTCATGCTGAAAAGCAGGAATTGGCAACCTTTGGCTCACGGCCCTCCAGGGAAAGGTTTGGCTGATCATAGCTTCCACTGGCTGTGATTCACCACTCCAGGCCAATGGGGGCTGAAGGAAGTGGGATAGGCTGAGGGATCTGCTGATCACCACTTCCCGCAGCCCCCATTGGCCTGGAACAGTGAACCATGGCTAGTGGGAGCTGCAATCAACCAAACCTGCAGACATGGCAGGTAAACAAACTGGCCCACCCACCAGGGGCTTTCACTAGTGGGCCACATACCAAAGGCTGCCGATCCCTGCTGTAGAGGCTCATGCACTAAACTATACAGGTCCCTGGTTCAATCCCACCCACTGATGATTGGGGTCTGTTAGTGTTACACCTACATAGAATAGAAAAAGCTGAGAGAATGCAACTGTACATAGATAAACCATACAAAAAAATCTAGCCTCCAACAAGTATTTCACTTCTTACTAACCACTCATTATATGTACACTGAAGAGAATTATTAATAAATATGACTTGTAAAATAACAGTGCATTTCTTTCCAAAGCAGCTTACAGAGCAAATATTGTTATCATCATCTTTAAGACGGGGGTGAAGAGCTTCAGACAAGTAAAATGATTTCCCCCTAGTCCAGAAAATTTAGCATTCAGGAAGTTGATTGGTAGCAGAAAGAGCTTGGCATTTTTATTAACTGCACAAACACTCAGCCCAGAGACCACTCAAGCTTCTGGAAACATGGTTTACACTGATCAAGCTTAGGCACTTAACACAGCATTTAAAATAGCAGTGCTATAGTGGAGAAAGATAGCATCCAAACACACTGTCAGCGCTAAAGCAAACACCTATAAAACTATATACATTTTAGTATGGAAGTGGCTATGGTAGAAGTACAACTTCTTATTTACATAATTACTAAAGCTGGTCAGGAAAATGCTGATTTGTCAAAACCAAAACTTTTCAGGAAAGTGTTTTGGTTTTGATAGAAAGGTTTCAGGTACAAGATAGAATTTCTGGTCAAAATCAGAACCCCCACCACAGAACAGCCAAGTAGCTAGGTCATTTGCCTAGGATATGGGAGACCCAGATTCAAATCTCTGCTCCAAATCAAGCAGAACAATAACTTGAACCTGTATCTCCCACATCCCAATCACAGCACTATTCTGGGAATGGGAAACCTTCACTCTCTCAAAAAAATATGAAAGGTCTTGATTTCATTCTGGTGTGGAACAAAACCCAACTGTCAAAATAGAAACTTTTTTGGGAAACTGTATTCTTATTTTCCAGCCAGCCCCAGTGATTACTCACATAGTAGTTAACTAATACCTAATCTGAAGCAGAGTTCTCTGTAGCTCAACAGCTTGTCTCTCTCATCAGCAGAAGTTGGTCCAATAAAAGATATTACCTCACTCATTTTGTCTCTCTAATATCCTGGAACCAACATGACTCAACAACACTACATAATACCTACTCTGACAGATATGTACAGTTCCCATACTAACTCCAACAGAGTTAGACAGTTGAACTACTGTGGCAGTTTTTTCAAAGCCTTGAGAATACAATCTTGCCTATAGGATTGACCTTGTTATACTCCACCCCTAAGGTCTGTTCATGGATGGGGTCCAAAATTCAGCAGTCCACAGGTTAGATGACACATCATTTCTCATTCAGTAAGTTGAGTTGTCATAAACAGATGGTTAAGAATTAATGTCTCTTTTACCTATAAAGGGTTAACTAGCAGTAAACCTGGAACACCTGACCAGAGGACCAATCAGGAGACAAGATACTTTCAAATCTCGGTGGAGGGAAGCCTTTGTTTGTGCTTCTTTGGTTTTTTTTCCTTCTGTGTGTTTTCTCTGGGTTCTGAGAGGGGCCAGACATGTAAGCAGATTCCTCCAATCTTTCTGAAAAAATCTCTTCTGTTCAAATTAGTAAGTACCAGTTAGAAAGGTGGTTTAGTCTTTTTTGTTTGTTTTCTTTATTTACAAATGTGTATTTTGCTGGAAGGATTGTATTTGTGCTGGGGGGAGGACTCTCCCTAGTGTCTATAAGCTGAAAGACCCTGTAACATTTTCCAACTTGATTTTACAGAGACAATTTTTACTTTTTCTTTCTTTTATTAAAAGCTTTTCTTTTTAAAAGACCTGACTGATTTTTCCCCTTGTTAAGGCTCAAGGGAATTGAGTCTAAACTCACCAGGGAGTGGTGGGGGGAAAGGAGGAGGGGGAAGGTGAATTTCCCTTTGTTTTAGATTCGCGGAGCTTGAATCTGTCTATCTCTCCAGGATAGTCCACGGAGGGAAAGCCTGGGACAGGACACAGTGGGGGAAGGGTTTATTTTCCCGTGTTAAGATTCAAGGAATTTGGATCTTGTTTAACCAGTGAGTTGGTGAAGCCTCTCCAGATGACCCAGGGATGGAAAGTCTAAGAGGGGGATGAGGGGGGATAGTCAGTTCCTCCTTGTTTTAAGATCCAGGGGGTCTGTGTCTTGAGGTCCCCTGGGAAGGTTTTGGGGGGACCAGAGTGTACCAGGCACTGCAAGTCCTGGTTGATGGCAGCCCTGTCAGATCTAAGCTAGTAATTACACTTAGAGGAATTCATGATGGTACCCCATCTTTTGGATGCTAAAGTTCAGAGTTGATGACACATCATTTCTCATTCAGTAAGTTGAGTCCATTCCAAAGATGTGTAATACAGACAGATGAGAACCTTTTCATTCCTGGCGACATACCCTTACCTCATGACCCATCATACATTTACATTTTATTTTCTTCTCATCTGCCTTTTCGGTGTTCATAGCTCTGATCCCAGCACCTCTTTTTTTTAATGCTATTGCCATTGTCAAAGTGCACATGTAAATTCTGCTGTAAAGCTTACTATTCCAATAGGCACCAGGTGCCCTCCCTGTAAGTCACAGAGACTGAATGGACTTTCTCGTCACACACTGACACTGAAGCCATAAGAACCAGTGTAGCCTACCAGTCTAGACTACAAGGTTTGAGAGTGTAGTAAATAAAAAAAGTGCTGGTCTATACTACAAAGTTTTGTCAGCATTGCTGTGTTGGTCAGAGGTGTGAAAAAACCATCCCCCGAGCTAAAGCAATCTGCCAGCAAACTTCCCAGTGTAGACGCAGAAGTGTGTTTCTATCTACAAATGTTGTATCGGCATGAGGGGGTTCTCCCGTGTTGTGTCTTCCTCTTCCTCTTCCCTGCTAGAGTAGGCAATCAAGCATATGGGGGAGAGAGGAGGAAGCAGCTCCACAAGAAGTGGTGAAGTAATATATTCTTTCCCATCCCCAGCAAGAGAAGCAATTGTGATTGCATCACAATCCATTCTCTTCTCAGAGCAGGTGTGGTGTATTAAAAATACTGTTAAAACTGTAGGCTGTCAATTTAAATTTCAGGAGGTTTTCCCTGGGCCTATTTGCAAGCTAGGGGGCTCTGTCGGAAGTGTGAGATCTGGTCTAGCAGTAGTCAGATGGAAGAAAGCCAGCCTCTAGTAAGTCTGGGTGGGTTGCATCACAAATTTCAGAGAAACTGCATCTGTATTCCCCCTCTTGAGATCACCTATTTAAAAGTTTATGGCTCCCAGTCATCACAACTCCTGGGTGGAGACCTGCATCACTCCCTGCTGACCAGGGGTTTTAAGATTGCACAGCTACCTGATATATACTGCAATAGCCCCAGCAAGCCAGACTGTCTAAAAAGGCCAATGCTTGAACTGTAAAATCCTTTCCCCCTGAATCTCTTTTTGCTATTCCTTTCCTGAAAAAAGGGTGAACACATTTTTCTCTGTACTTTTCCCTTTGACAGTATTTGCTATCACTGCTGTTGTCACATTTAACAATTCACACTGTCAAAGATCTCACACATGCTGCTACTATATATGTTACAGTTTCAGGGCAACTGCACATGTATTCCCCTTCTGTGTTCCACTAATGGCACCCACTTTATGTTTCTGACTCCCAGCCATTACCTTTCTTGGATAGAGACCTGTGTGTCACCTCCTCCTGTCCAAGGATGTAATGCCTCAAAGATACTTAAGTTTAATTCAATAAGGTCTCCCAAGAATATGGCAGGAAGATGCCACATCTGTTGTAAATTGTCTCTCTATTTTTAGGAAGCAGCCTGCTTTGTCTCTCTCTGTTTTTGGATTCTTGTGAGTTCTGAATTCTAGAAAATAAAGTAGTCTTATGTTGCAACCTTGCAGCAAGAGTATTTTATGTTTTTATTTAGGCTCTCTGTTTGTATGCCAGGAATGTAACAGCAGGGTAAGAGTACTCTGCAGCTCTTAATAATTAAAAAACATGACACGCCTTGCCATCATGATGATTGAGAAGAGATAGGTGAACAAGTTGAGAAATTTCCCTTGGTCAGCTATTTGTACATTCAAGATCAAATCTTGCCTCACTGAAGTCAATAGCTTTGTCACTGACGTCAGTACCTGTTGGATTAGGTCTTAATTTTGGATCATCTTCGTTCTTATTTTTCACTTGTATGGTTATATAAAGTTCTGATAAGCAGAAGCCCCATCATTTGCTACATTTCAAAATGCCTACACATGGAAAATTGAACAGATAAATTGGGAAAAGGAAGCTGCAAAAGGAAAACAAACATAATACTGATTGTACTTTTCATCACTTTAAATTTGACGTTATGTATCTGTATTATCTAATTCCAAGTGATATAAACGTATATTTATACAATCCATAACTCTGATGCATGGTAGACTCTGTTTGTTCTTCTGCTTGTGTTTTTTGTAAATTTAAATTTTGAAGGTCAAAATGATTCAATACAATTTGTTACTTTGAACCCTTTACAATTAAAAAAAAGTTATAATCTACAAGAGATGAGAACATTGGGGGCAGAAGCTCCATATTCAAAATCTAGATTCATAGGAGCTAATTACAGATGATCTCTTCTGCTTTCAGAGTGAAGACGTGCAAGAGCTCTTCTGGCATTTCTTCCAGAGCACTTGCAGGAAAGTTTGGTATCATCTTTTCCCAATCTCATCTCCAGCAAAAGCCCCTCTGGAGAGCCAGCTCAACAGGGAAGTTGTGAGAGGAGAGTGGCAAAACAACATGAGATGGGTGGTGGCCCTGCTTCTCTGCTACACTCAACACCAGGAAAAGATGAAGTGGGAGGAAAAAAAGCAGCAAAGGTAGGTCCTCCAGGCCTACCTAGTGTAGCCAATGATTTTAGTTTATTGTTCATTTATTGTATGGTTATGATTAATCACATGAGTAAGAAGAGCTGAAATGCAAGAACCTGTAGGTTGAGGCCTGCAAAAGTTTAGCTTAGTGATTTTAGGCCTTGGAGACAAGAAATGATGACAACTGACCAGAAAATAACTAGACACCCAAATATTATGGGAAAAGAGGTACCAAATGATAATATTGTGAAAAATTACCCAGAAGATTAATATTAGATCATAAAAATACTCTAAAGGTGCATCTGTCTCCGACATGTGCCTTAACCACAGGATACAGGTTGTGCATCAATGCTAATGAGAAAAATGGTAGCTTACACAGGCTATAGAAAATTGGGGTCCATTAAGTTTCCAGGGGACACGGATCAATAAGAGAAAAGAGGGTTGACACCTTTATGGACATGTGCAGAATATAGATATAGACAGAATCACATTATAAAAAGGGGATGCCCAGATCAGAAAAATTGAGCTCCCTGTGGGAGACTCCAGCAGGAACCATCCCTCTACTATGATCAAGCCATGAGAGACCCATCAGACCCTAACACTATTGTTAAATATCTGAATATAGCTATATTTATAACTTGTGCATAGGTCTGTATAGAATTTCTATATGCTTGGGTAATCATAACTTTAATTGTAGTTTTATTAAAACTTGTAAAACAAACTAGGTCTTGTACTTGTGAATGTCTGTATGCAGGGCCGTCCTTAGGCATAGGCAGAATAGGCAGCCGTGTAGGGCCTCACTCTGCCTGGGGGCACCACTCTGCAGGCAGCCCAGACAGTGTAGAAGCAGGGCTGCTGGGTCCTAGAGAGAGCCGAATGCAGCACAGTCTGAGGAATGGGATTGGCTGCTGGGGTCTCTGGGAAGGGGAGGGGTTAGGGGTTGGGGAAGGAGCTCACCTGTGAGTGTGACTCTTTCCCCCCGGCTGAGGTGAGGTGAGGCAGGCTCTGGAACCAGTATCCTTTGTTGTCCCCCATAACATCCATTCTTCTCCCCTCCCGCCCCATGGAGCACCCCCTCCTTTCTCCCTCCTCCCCAGGAGCACCCCTCTCTCTCTCCTCCCTCCCCTCCGTCAGGGCTGGGTTGGGTGAGTGTGACGAACTGGGAATGTTCCTAATGTTTTCTCTGAATACTGTGTTGGTGCCTCAGTGTACCCTAGGCAGTTCTTAAGTATCTGGCAGAGCAAAGGGCCAGTGCACCTAAATGCCTGACACTCTGCCTCCTAGCAACTGATGGCCTGGGCCCCTCCTCTGCAAAGATGCCAGCTGAAGGTGTTGGAGACAAAGAGGTCAGGTGACCTCCTGGCCCGGGAAAGGAGCTGAGCAGAGAGGAGGGGCTGGGAGGGGTTGTTAGTCTGGAGCTGGCTGAGGGGAGACCTGGGGGTCTGGCTCACTGCCCCCAAAATGGACCCGGCCGAGGGGTCCGGTTCTCTGTACCTACAAGCTCTGTTTTAGACCCTGTTCCTGTCATTGAATAAACCTCTGTTTTACTGGCTGGCTGAGTCACATCTGACTGCAAAGTGGGGGTGCAGGACCCTGTGGCTTCCCCAGGACCCCGCCTGGGTGGGCTCGCTGTGGGAAGTGCATGGAGGGGCAGAGGATGCTGAATGCTCCAAGGAGAGACCCAGGAGGTGAAGACGTGTGAGCTTCTTGCCCTGAACAAGTCTGCTCCAAGGGAGAGGAGGCTCCCCAAAGTCCTGACTGGCTTGGTGGGGAGCAGGTCCAGAGCATCGCCCGGGGACTCCGTGACAGTGAGGTGCTGCGGGGGAGGGGAGGCTGGCTACCTGCTGAGGAATGAAAGTGAAAGTAACTCACTTCCTGGGCAGCGAGCCAGGATTGGAATGTCACACAGGGCTGGGTTGGGGATACAGATGTGTGAAAAATCAGGACAAGGGGTTTGGGTAGATATCCCTATTTTATAGGGCCATTCCTGATATTTGGGGTCTTTTTCTTATATAGGCTCCTTTTACACCCCCCCCCACTGCTTGTCCTGATTTTTCACACTTGCTGTCTGGTCACTCTAAGTGGAGGTAGTTGGTGCCTATATAAGACAAAGCCCCAAATATCAGGCCTGGCCCTATAAAGTCAGGACATCTGGATCTGGCCACCCTAGCTGGGGAGCGCCTCTCCCCGGGCTGGCAGCTGCCAGCGATTCGTCTCATCTGGAGGGAGCTGCACAGGGCAAGATGAGCTGCTGTGGCTCCATGGGTGACCTGTCTGAGATCAGATGCTGTGCTAACTTCACCATGGTCCGTAAGGCTGGTGGTGGTGCCCAGCGTGTGATTGTACCTGAGGGTTTGCTGCTGCTGTTACCACTCTGCACCCGAAGAGGTGGATTTTGCGGTCTATTGCAGCTGTTGGACCAGCAGGCTTGGGGGTGAGCCAAGCATGAAAGCAGTACTGTGTTGCCATTTAGATTGTCATTTAACAACTTTGTTTGCCAAAAATTCTTGCTAACAATCCTGAATCCAATTTCAATATTTAAAATAAAAATCAATATCTTAGCCAAAAACAGAAAATTAAGTTGTTGACAATTATTAGTGACAGGTTTGGTTTGAGGCAGGGAGTGGGCCAGTTTTCTTCAGAGAAAAAAAAAATGTTGTCTGACTTTCCTATAGCCTGTTACTCCTGATAAGAACCCTCCAACAACTGTAATATGATCATCTCCTTAATAGTGTTTAAAGCAGGGGTCAGCAACCTACGGCACACTTGTCAAAGGTGGCAGGTGAGCTGATTTTTGATGGTATGCAGCAGCAGGCTGAGCGGCTCAGCCCATCACTGCTCTGGGGTTCCAGCTGCTGCCCTATTGCCAGCTGGGATACCAGCCATCGGCCCCACTCAGCACCTGCTGCTGGCCTGGGGACCCCCAAGGAACCCCAGGCTGGCAGTGGACTGAGCAGGCCAGCTGAACCACTCAACCTGCTGTCAGCCTGGGGTTCCATTCACTCAGCGGGCTGAGTGGGCTGGTGGAGGGCTGAGCAGGGCCGGTGGGGGGTTGAGTGGCTCAGTCTGCTGCCAGTCTGGGGTGCCAGCAGCACTCAGCCTACTGCTACTCCGGGGTTCCGGCTGCCGGCCCCTTGCCAGTCAGGAGCTCAGCCGCCAGCCCCACTCTGCCTCCTGCCAGCCTGGGTGAGCAGAATCCCAGGCTGGTAGCGGGCTGAGGGGGGGTTGGCGGCCGGGATCCTGGCTGGCAGGAGTTGGTGGTCAGAACCCCAGACCAGCAGCGGGCTGAGCAGGGCCTGGGATCCTTGTCTAGGGTTCCAGCCACCAGCCCGCTGCCAGTTTGGGGTTTCATTTACTCAGCTGGCAGTGGCCTGAGCAGGACTGGTGGCCAAGACCTCAGATAATAACAATAGTTTATTTATATAATATAGACATAGAGAGAAACCTTCTACAAACATTAAAATGTATTACTGGCACGAGAAACCTTAAATTACAGTGAACTTGGCACACCACTTCTGAAAGGTTGCCGACCCCTGGTATAGAGTGACCATATGTTGTACTAAGATTCTCCTGCTTTTTTTTTTTTCCCTGTGAGTCAGTATAACTTTTGCCAGCCCAGAATTTGGGCAGCCAATGTTTTACGTTTTCACAATCTTTTCTCCAACTTTCATAAAGTAAATACATAGTTAATATGAGTTAAAAAGGCCAGGGACACTTCTTTGTGAAGAATCTGTACAGCAGATCATGCCCATAGATGATCCAGAAAAGAAATTTGAGGTTGAATTTTTTAATGTTGTGATGGATAAAGCAGTATCTGCTGTTGATGAAAGGTTTAATACCTTGCAAGTACACCATGAACAGTTTGGATTTTTGTATGACATAACTAAATTCAACGAAATAGGAAAACAAGAGCAACAAATGACAAAGTGCAAGAACCTAGAGAGCCTCCTTACGCACGGTGATAGTTTTGATTTAAATGGACTTGAAATGTACGAAGAATTGAGTACACTGTCATCAATGTTGCCACATGCAAAATCGGTGATGGACATTGTACAGTTTATTCATACCCGCAAACTTGTTGACATATATCCTAATGTGTACATTGCCACTCGTATTCTACTGACAATTCCTGTAACAGTAGCATCAGGAGAACGGAGTTTCTCAAAACTAAAGCTCATTAAAAACTATCTCCGCTCTACCATGAGTCAGGAACGCTTAACTGGTCTTGCTATTCTTGCAATTGAACAAGACACGACTTTGTCTTTGTCATACGATGACATTATTACTGATTTTGCAGCCAAAAAAGCCAGAAAGATTGCTTTTAATTAAAAACAAATCTTTGTTTCAATACCTCTTCATATAAATTTCCAATAAATTTTTGATAAATTAAAAAAATATATTATTTGCATCATTCTGTCATATCAGAATTTTTTCTATAGTGCTGCTTCTTTAGTGCTAGTCCATCAGCATTACAGTGTGCTTAATTAAGTTAAACTGGTTTTAATAACGTGAATGTAGCAAGTTTTCCAATACTGTAAGCTTATGTTTGTGTTGCTAAGAGCAGATTAGGCACAGGGGCACCAGTTTAATAATCTCGCCTAGGGCACCATAAATCCTAAGGCCGGCCCTGTCTGTATGGTCACTACTCATGGTCTTTATGTGTTCCTAGAGACTCTAATTCTAAAACAAAGTTGACTTTCACTCAATTAAGTTTGAAACTGTAGCTGCCAAAGCCAAACCCAGGGTGGTATAATACCACATTACCAAATTCACTTAAAATAAAAAGCTGCTCTCTGGAGCAGCCATCTGGAAAGCTAGAGAGACCTGGTCCTCCAAGGGCAAGAAGGCCTAAGGCTCAGATAAAAGAAGCTACAGGGCCTTAGTAGTTGAGTTATATCTGGGATCAGAGGAGTGAAGAAGGATGCTCCTCTCCAGCCAAAGGAAAGGAGCCAGATAATCAGACAAATGGCTGACAACTTATGTAGCTGGGAGTGCAGAGAGAGAAGGACCTCAGCACACTGGCCTTAAGATAAGGTTGGAGACAAAAGGGTCCAGTAGGAAGAGGCTCAAGGAAATAGCAGCAAAAGATTGAAGTTAAGCACTATGCGGCTTCTGTTTATAGGGTCCCTTGGTTGGAATTTGGAGCACTGGAAGTGCCTAGGTTCCCCTACCAGCCACAGGTAAAGTGGTATAAACCTCAAGAAGCGGATAGGGCTTTGCTGGGAGCCTGAGCAAAGGGCTGAGTTTAAAGGGCCCAAATCCAGGTCTGAAGAACCTAGTGATGGCAGATAGACTGTTGATTTATTGAACTCTTTAAATGACCTGGAAAGGGTTCCTTTGGATCAGAGGGCCAAGCCACTGAAGGCCTATCAACATTGGCTGACAGCCTGCAGGAGGGGACATGGGGTAAGAAAAGGACCCAGCTGCTAGGAGCTGCTCAAGAAGAGAGTGCCCATTTACAGGCCATCAGCACTGTCCATAGTTAGGGGCTAGTTAGAAATGTTTAAGTCAAATTGTTTTCCCAATGAATTTTTTTTTTTGTTAAGCAGCCAAACTTCTTATTTTGGTTGAAATTTCTCATTCTTCAGAGAATTTTTAACCCCAACAAGTCAGAGTTTCTTGGAAAAGTTTCATTTCAACGGGGAAAACTCTTGTTTGTTTATTCTCCCACTGTTTCCAAGTATAAATCCAGCTTTTCCATGACATTTCAATTCTGGAAAATTAACAAAGTGTAAATTTTAACTTTTAGAAGTCACATGAGGAGCCCATGCTGCTACTGTGGATTCTGTCATGCCAGAGAGAATGGAGGCCAACAGAGCAGCCTTCCACTTGTCACTTCGCACTTCTCGAGCTTGTCTTCCCTATAGATTTACAGAACCTGAGCATTTTTGAAGCCCTCTTGATGGCCACTCTGCATCTCACCTGATGGGCCATTTCTGTGGAAAAAAAACATCATATGATCAAAGATTTCTCTCTTTCCCTCCTCTGTGGGTTTCCCTGCTGGAAGGGAAGCTCTAGAACAGTGTTTCTCAATTTTTTGGTTACCAGGGACTCGCTTGCTGTCTTCCTAATCTGTGTCGGGGAGATCTCAGTCACTGAGAAACACTGCTGTAGAGCATAGTGTGGAAACTGAAACTAGTTTAATCACTGCATATACCTAACCTATTTCATTTCAGTTTGAGAAGACCAATGCAGAACAGTACTAGACAGATCTCCAGGTGATATTTTAAATTCATCTTCTAATTGACCTTTATTGAAGTTAAAGATCTTGTGGCACTTTTCAAAAATAGCCTGGATTAATGCAGGTCTCTTGGCCAAAATGTTCTCCCTGGTGGTAAAGTCAAGTTCCATTATAGTATCCAGAGCATGTGTGTGTACTCTTTTCTTATCCGGCCATTACACTTCCCATAACTCTTTTTATAGAAAATATGGTTTCACTGAATATGAAAGACAGGATTTAAAACTGAGTTTAATTCTACGCTATTTTGGATGGTGACGTTATGCTTGTTAAGGCCAAACAAGCATATAACAACACCCAGAAATGAGAACACATTAATATATATTTTTGCTTCTAAATCTCTTCTCACATCCTGATCAAGAAGCTGAGGTCAAGGCACAACATCAGAACATTCCTGAATACACTAATACTTAAACATTCACCACTCTTAAAAACAAAACAAAAAACCCCACAGTTAAATAAGTTTGAAGGAGTTAGATGCACAGACATAAAAGGAAAAAGTAATGGGGCGGGGGTCAAAGGGCCACTTTAAAAAAATTAAACACCTTCACAGAGAAATTTAAATGCTTTCTAAAAATGGAGACAAAGTGAGATTTAAATGAGGAAGCAAATTGAGCTCATATTACCACAATTCAGTAAAGCACTTAAGCATATGCATAAGTCTAAACACAGAAGCAATCTCATTAACCTCAATGGGACTACATACATACTGCAGTGCTTTGCTGCATCAGGGAAAATATTGAGATCTCCAGGGAAATAACCGAGTGTTCTGAAGAGCAGCACACCAAGGCATCCAGAGATCAGAGAAAGGAAGTTTCAGAAGGAAGAACTTTCAGCTGAGGAAGATGTTACTGATCATGGATACCTCAAATCTTAGGAAAAAGCTGACAGGAAGAATGTCATAGCTGAACATAATTGCAAAGATAGGTTATCAAGTGAGAGGCATTATACCAGTTAATCTGCTTTCAAGCCACTGAAGGGATCAGAGTTGCACCCATATGTATGCCATATATATATTCTGTAGACACACTTTGAATTGCTGACTTTGATATATTAAGCTATCAAGTAAATTTGAATTGTTAATTTCTAGTTATAAAATGTAGTGCCAGGGAGCATGCAAGTTTCCTTGGACAGCCATTTAGACCATTGAAGAGGAGTATAAGAGGAAAATAATTTTCTAATTGAATTAACTACATAAGAAAAGGAATTCTATTTTGAGAATATTTGCAGCCTTTTACACATAGGCATGAGTTGCCCACTTCCCAGAAATATAGGCACAACGTGTAAAAGAGTGAGTATTTGATCTGCTAGGTTTGTCCAAGGTGGAGTTGGGAAAGTATGAAGAACCTTTCTTTGGTTTGCTTTTTGGGCAGAATGTTGACTGGAAAGTAGGCTTGGAATAGTGAGCATCAGGGGCAGTTCCAGGCACCAGCACTTCAAGCATGTGCCTGGGGCAGCAAGCCACAGGGGGCACTCTGCCAGTTGCCGCTAGGGCAGCAGGCAGGGTGCCTTCGGCAGCTTACCTGCGGAGGGCCCACTGGTCCTGCGGCTTTGGTGTACCTCCTGCAGCCAAACCCGTGGGACCAGTGGACCCTCCGTGCTTGGGGCAGCAAAATGTCTAGAGACCCTCCTGGTGAGCATTCAGTTTAATTATTGAAAATACAGTATTTTTCAAGTGCTTTATCTTATAGATTTTTCTTGAGCCCTTTCTCACTGTTTAATACAACTGTTTTCCCTTCACAATAAAGGCAAGATACTAAGTCAGGATAATGTAGCAATATCAGCTCTTTATTGTAGTTCACAGTTTAAATGTACTTCTAAATCTAGAGAATCAGTTACAGCCAATAAATTGTCTCTTCATGTGCTGATCTTCATGGTTAAAAGTCAGAGCTGGCCAACCTGTATCTTCCAAATAGTCACAAATTTAGCACACTTACTTATTTATTTATTAAATTACATTAAATTGCCTAAATGGTGTAAAAGAACATATCTGAGCTATGGCTTAGCTGTGACATATTCACAATGAGTTTTCAGCCAGATAGTGTGAATGCATGTACCAAATTGTGCCTATTCATGTCTGTTTCCTGCGGACTCATTGATAACCAATAACTACTACTTCCCAAATTAAAAATGGCTCTTGCTGAACTGGACTGACTTTCCTGTCCACATGGGGTAGTTTAATGTAATCTGAGACATAAGAAAAATGGCATGAAACTAATCATGCTAGCTATCCTAACAATACTGGAACAAAGCACAAGATCAGCCTTCAGGAGCTTACAGGTTTTCAGATAAAGCAATAAAAAGAAACCTCACAATTCAAATAGCTTTTGTGGACAGGTTATGATCATGATCAAACTACTCCTGCATCACAGATGGATTCTGAACATAAGCCAAGGATGAGCTACTTTATACTCCTAACAGTAGTTGAACTAGTCTTTACTAGAGTAGGGTCAAGCAACTACCCTCTTTCTGAACAGCCTTGAACTCTGGAGAAGTTCCAGTCCATAGACAAACCTTTGTAGCTCAGACACATTTATGATCCTAACTCAGTCTCCAGTCGCTGGGCATCACAATCTAGTAATTTGATGTTAATAAAGTCAGTCACATAATTATACAGATATTTTATCAGCTCATGTGAATATTCATTAGCACTGCTGTTTTTGTTCCTAGTACAATGAGTTTCATCATTAAAAAACAGGAGAAATATAAGGTCGCTTCAGTAGATTTTAAACAGACCATTATGGGACTTGTAGAAATCACTTCTATTGAAATTATATGCAGAAGTGTGTAACAGATGCAAAGTGATTGATATTTGCATAAGCAACAATATTTCTAAGCATTATCTGAAATAGTTTCACTAAACCACTGTAGGGGAACTAGTACATTAAATACCAATAGTAAACTACTGTAGTGGAGCATTACTAATTTGCCACTTCTGTGCAAATGAGTTGGACAAATAGCTGTACTTGAAAGATGAATCAACAGCATCTGCAGCATTATACCGAAGCTATTAGGCCTGCTGTAATTGAGATGTTTTAACAATAACGGGGAAGTAGGATGAATATTAATAAAAATATTTTATTGGATCCTATTATAAGATAAGCAACTGACCTTAGCTGTGACCTTTTATTCAGTCACCCAGTTAATTTACTACACTGGGACCAAAGGAAACAACCTCATGAATCTTACCACCCAGGGTGTTAAATGCCCTGCCTCAAGGCTGTTGTGACCAATAATAACCACTCTAAGTATTTCTCCTTTTGAGAGCATTTAACTTCATTTTCCTGTCATAATCCAGCAGTGGTCTTTTGAATATAAAGACTCTCTCACCAGAGCTAATAGTCAAAGTGAACACAGAATCAATCTGGCAGAAGGCTAGATTGTGTCTTCTGTCTTCCCATATATAGATAAGAATCCTTCCATCAACCCCACCTTCACTAGTGCCTGCAAATATGTTGGATGATCAGTGCTCCCCTATAGCCCCGGCTGCCTGCATGCACCTCCAGACAGACATTGCACAAAGGTTATCATGCAGTGGCTATACCAAAAGAACAGTGAAGTGTGTGCACTGAGCTCTTTATAAAGCATAGTTCCTCCCAAGCTAAAGTTCTACTCTTTTCCTAGTGCGGGGATATATTGTAAAGTTACACAGTCCAGTCTACAGAGGGTGGACTTGACATTAACAGATGTAAAGTTTTTGATGGTCCAGAACATAGAACCTGTATGCCTGTCTATCATTAATTTAGCATTTAAAACACATGACGCAAAACACTGTGATAGTGCTACACTGAGGGGTGGGTGCCTGAGCTATTCAACTTTTTTTTCTGCCCCCATCCCCTTCAAAAAAGCAGATTCTGGTTGTGGACAGTTCATGAATTCATACTCATTTGATGCAATTCTTTCAATCAAAGAAATTCAGAAATATTGAAATGGTCCATTATGGCATTTCTGACGTTAAGCATTTTGATTTTTTGAGCTAGACTCACAATGGGACTTAAGTGCCATTCACAAAACCAAGGAGGTGGTGATGCTGCTACCATCCCCTCCTTACCTCTATCCCACTACCTGTCATACCCAATAGCCCAGGGGTTAGGGTTTTCATCTGAGCAACAGGGTACCTGCCTTACCCACTAGGTAATTGAGATACCCAACCTGGGACAATCAAGCTTTCCTACTGAAGCTGTTCCATTTTTGTATTAAAATACTCCAATAGTAATTGGAGCAAGTATTGGAATCTGAATTCCACCAGGTCAATCCTTTAACTACGATGCAATAGAATAATTCTCACTCTCTGGCCAAATGTATATATAATTTATAAAAAGTGGAAGAGCTTCAAAAAGGAGAGATTGAGACAAGCCAGCCCCTCCATAGACAGTAGCCTGGTAGTTAGGGTCTGGACGATTGGAAAAGGGCAAATATAGTGCCCGTATTTTTAAAAGGAAAGAAAGAGAACCCGGGAACTACAGACCGATCAGCCTCACTTCAGTCCCTGGCAAAATCATGGAGAAGGTCCTCAAGGAATCCATTCTGAAGCACTTGGAGGAAAAGAAGGTGATCAGAAACAGTCAACATGAATTCACCAAGGGCAATTCATGCCTGACAAATGTGATTGCCTTCTATGATGAGTTAGCTGGCTGTTGGGTTATGGAGAAAACGGTTGATGTGATATATCTTGACTTTAGCAAAGCTTTTGATACAGTCTCCAATGGTATTCTTGCCAGCAAGTTAAAGTATGGATTGGATGAATGGACTATAAGGTGGATAGAAAGCTGGCTAGATCATCAGGCTCAACGGGTAGTGATTAATGGCTCGATGTCTGGTTGGCAGCCAGTATCAAGCAGAGTGCCCCAGGGGTCGGTCCTGGGGCCGGTTTTGTTAAACATCTTTATTAATGATCTGGATGAAGGGATTAATTGCACCCTCAGCAAGTTCTTGGATGACACTAAGATGGGGGGAGAGGTAGCTACGCTAGAGGATAGGGATAGGGTCCAGAGTGACCTAGACAAATTGGGGGATTGGGCCAAAAGAAACCTAATGAGTTTCAACAAGGATGAGTGCAGAGTCCTGCACTTAGGAAGGAAGAATCCCATGCACCACTACAGGCTGGGGACCGACTGGCTAAGCAGCAGTTCTGCAGAAAAGGACCCGGGGATTACAGTGGATGAGAAGCTGGATATGAGTCAGCAGTGTGCTCTTGTTGCCAAGAAGGCCAATGGGCTACATTAGTAGAAGCATTGCCAGCAGATCAAGGGAAGTGATTATTCCTCTCTATTCGGCACTGGTGAGCCACACCTGGAGTATTGCATCCAGTTTTGACCCCCACACTACAGAAGGGATGTGGACAAATTGGAGGGAGTCCAGCGGAAGGCAACGAAAATGATTAGGAGGCTGGAGCACATAACGTATGAGGAGAGGCTGAGGGAACGGGGGTTATTTAGTCTGCAGAAGAAAAGAGTGAGGGGGGATTTGATAGCAGCCTTCCACTACCTGAAAGGGGATTCCAAAGAGGATGGAGCTAGGCTGTTCTCAGTGGTGGTAGATTATAGAACAAGAAGCAATGGTCTCAAGTTGCAGTGGGGGATGTCTAGGTTGGATATTAGGAAACACTATTTCACTAGGAGGGTGGTTAAGCACTGGAATGGGTTGCCTAAGGAGGTGGTGGAATGGGTTGCCTAAGGAGGTGGTGGAATCCCTATCCTTAGAGGTTTTTAAGGTCTGACTTGACAAAGTCTTGGCTGGGATGATTTAGTTGGTGTTGGTCCTGCTCTGAGCAGGGGATTGGACTAGATGACCTCCTGAGGTCTCTTCCAACCCTAATATCTATGATTCCATGATTCACTTCTAATGCCAGAGACCTGTGTTCAAATGCATCCCCTAGAGTAGGGGTTTCAATGTAGGTCTCTAGTATCCTAGGGGATTGTCCTAAACACTGGATTGTTGGCCATAAGGGGAAGGAGGGCAGTTTCACTTCTCTTCCTTAGTTTTGTGAATGGCACTTTTGCGAATCTAGCCCTTCATTTCCTTTGCTTTTATGCAAATAGTTCCAGAGGACAAAAAATGAAATGTTCTCATTTCAGGTTGAACAAAACTTTTTGTTCAAATTACCTTTTTCTGACTTGAGATCGACCAAAACAAAACTTATGATTCTTCATAACTGCCAGAAAAAAAAATCATCTCTGTTCTAGCAACCTTCTATTTAAGTTAAATGAGGAACAATTAAATGCCCCTGTTTTTAGTGACATCTGAAACAATGGAAGACTACAATGAATGCAAATGCAGGAGCTCAGAACTGATTTGGTTGCAGCCATCCATGTGTGAATGAAAATAGAAACCAGAGACCAGACAGCAGGAGCAGCAAAAAAGCCAAGCGAAAGTACTCTGAAAGCAGGAGACTGCAAGAGAATAACTAACAGCACGGCCCTGTGAATAAGCCAAGGGAACTGTTGGGGCAGAGTACTGGCTGGAAAAATGGGAACTGTGAGGAAGGAACCGGTCTCCTTTTAATGGAAACAACTCACAAGGCTCCGGATGTTAACTAAGCACTCAGGCCAAATGGAGCAACAATAGCACAGTTATGCGCTTAAAAACATCCTCATATGAGAGATGTGTGAACGTCAGTAGTAGGAAAAGCAATTCCCTACATACATTGTTTTAAAAAAATTTAAACGTGTCCATGACATGCATGTCTCTACGTGCATGTACCCAAGTTTTAAAACCACATTATAAAGCGTAGTTGACAAATTAATACTCAGTTCCATCCTAAAACTAAGTCAACTTCCTCCAATTTCCCTCCCCACTGACACACATTGAAGGCATACAGTAATTATATTCCATCATCATCCCATCAAAGGACAAATCTGATCAAACATATGGGCTTCATGCCCTGGCCTGAAGGGCAAACAAACAGATGCTCTGTCCCAGCAAGGACAGGAAAGTAAATTCCAGAGTCAAGGGTAATTTGTTGGAATAATACCCTGCTCCCATCACCTAGATTTAAGAACTAAGAAAACGAAGGCACATCAGCTAAGCTGCTAAGCTGAACTGACCTAATGGCACACTGAGACAAAAGTGATATCTGTAGTATTGATAGCTCAGAACATATGGATCAACAGAGCAGTATCCATTTTTACTAACACCCAGAAGTAAACCAGAAGCTCTAGAACCAGGTAGATTGACTTCCTGAATGTAGCACTTGGACCATTTCATCAGTCTCCTCCAGCTGGATTTTGAATGGAAGCCAGTTCAGTAGCTAGCCTCTTAAGTTGTATGAAGAGCATCACTTAGGTGATAAATGCTTATCTTCTCCTGGTTTGTGAATGGCTTTGGGGCTTAGGTGGGAGATAGATGCCCCGGTGCCTAGATGCCCCGGTGCCTACAGGACAGGCAGCAGTGTGCACACCCAGGGTCTAAATCTTAGGCAGTGCCTAAGGAACTTTTACAGCAGTAAGTTAGGTGCCTACAGGGTTAGGCAGAAGCCAGGTGGGAGTTCTGTGGATCACAGTGGTGCTGCACACAGGAACTTAGTTGCCTCCCTTGCTTCGTGAATCACGTCTTAGGTGCTTAAGTTTTAAGAGCTGCCTTAGTCCCAATGCATAGCTCACATCTAAACTCCAATGAGATCCTCAGACAAAGGGCTTTCCCTCCAGAAAGCATGCTCAGGACACTCCTAGTAAATTAAACCTATTTTTATCCAATAGCCTTGTGGTTAGATCACTCACCCAGGCTGTGGGAGATTTTTGTTCAAATCTCCAGTCTGCTTGAACCCAGTTCTTCAAAATCATGAGTGAGTGCTCTAACTGCTGAGCCATAGATTTATTATTATACTGACATGGAAGGAAGCACTTCACATCAGGTGTCTACATCCCCTTGAGAGATGGGCTTTAGGCCATGCCCTTCTCAGCATTTCCTACTAGCTAGCTTAGGGTGCCCCCTGCTCAGTTTGCTGGATTTTGGGATTCCCATTCTTCGGGTATCTAACTGTTCCCTTGCATTATAGAGGAGCTTGGGTTTTAGGGCTGTGGATTCCATTTTGCAGCAGGGCACCTAAGGTCTAGGTGTCACAGTCAGACATCCAAGCATATGGCTCTCTTTTTTTAAAGCAATTCCCAATCCAATGATGCATGAATAGAGTCAGCATGTGTGCACAAAGAGCAGTGCCAGAAAATTAAGTGTTCTTGGCCTAATGTGAAAACAAAGAACTAGAGACCTATAATGTTTATGATTATTCTTCATTTCAAGTGGCACTGTTTCCTGTCTGATGATAAATCATACTTCTTCCAAAGAAGCCTGCAAAGATTTCAGCCTTTATATATGCAGCTGTCATATTCATTAAGTGATAAAAGCATTAGTCAGCTTTGCCTTAGAGTATCCATCCTTACCCAAGGTACATTTTCCAGAGTATATCTATACTTCAAGCTGGAGGTTTAAATTCCAGCCCGAGGAGACATGCCATGCTAGCTCTGATTGGGCAAGCAGGCTGAAAATAGTTGAGTCACAGTGGTGCTAATAGCAAGAGTAGCTAGCTGCCCCACATATGCCGCATCTTGGATATGTATATACATACTCGAGGCAATTAGGGCCTCATGCGCTACAGCTACTGCCCAATGAGAGCTAGTATAGGTTCTCTCCTCAGGCTGGAATTTATACCTCCACCTCAAACTGTAGGCTTATGCCAAGAACTACCTTCTCTGGCAATTGAGATAGGAGCAGAGACCTTTCAGTGAGGTTGATATCAAACAGATTCAGAGACGTGAGAGATGGAAAAGTCATCTAATTCCATCAAGATACCAATGCAATGTAAATATACAACTTAGAAGTTGTATATTTACTAGTGTCTTGTGGAGTCTTCGTTTTGTGTATTCACAGTTGTAAGAGTTTAGCAGGCAGTCAGGATGGCTGTCAACTAAACTTTATTAGCTCCTGCAGGTAAACTATAGTACCAGACCTTTTCCTTTCCACTGTATATAGGAGAGACCTGCATGCATACATCTGTTTGCTTTGAAAAGACTCATCTCCTTAATGTCTTATTGGTATACATTTCATGTAGACCATTAAAAAAGACTGAGCATAAATTAAAGAAAAAGAAGACACGTTACACATGATTGTTTAGAGGCAAACACATTGTTCTCATTAGGTATAAGGACACATGAAAGTTCTATTTATGTCATGCCATGCACTAACTTTTACAGATATAAGACAAGGTGCCCGGTATGAAGAGTAAAGTAGTCTAAAGGAGAGCGAGTTGCTACCAGTGGCTGTTTCTTCTGGCATCAAATTAACAAACAATATTTAATTTAGAAGAGATTTCATTTCCTTTCAAATGCCATCAGTGTTTCATAGAAAGCAGTCAATAAGACAAACTAAATTATATAATAATTCATCCAGTCCTCCAAACCTAATGCCAAAGACATTAACTATATGTCCATGTTCCACTTCCCCCTGGTTGAGGAAAAAAAAAATTGAATAAGTGGGAGTGGACAAATTCCAACAGCTAACTTGTACTATCAAGTATCGTATTAGAATATAACACGAGGGGCATGGGTGACTGATAGATTAGTTATTTATGCCCATGTACAGAGGACAACACTCTGAATCATTTGGCCACTAAGTCACATGGTACTACTCATTTGCCTTCAAGGCACAGCAGAAACTACTTGAGCACTACAATGGCTCTGCTTATTCCTTGTGAACAGATCCCAAAGATTTGTGACAAGTAACTATGCTCTCTCATATTTATAGGTCCCCTCCATGTTATTTTGAATTCTAGATCCACAAAAATCTAACAGGTGTACTGCATTTGCCATTATTGTGCCTGAATGAAAAAATTAGGTTTGCCATAAGAATTTATTTCTAATATCTAGTATATCTAGTATTTCTAGTATCATCCATGATTATGGTCTTCTTCCGTACCTTGATATGTTCATCCAGCACTTAAACTTTACACTCAAGTATGTAATGCCAATAAGCACCATTTGCTGTTACAGAGCCTATTCATATTGTTTGTGTTAGAATCATCATATTTAAGATAAGCTTGTCTTTGTAAAGCTGTTCAAGATGTTGAAGTCCTATGGCGATCAACGCATTAGACCAAATAGTTTCCCCAAGCAATGAATATATTGCCATAAGCAGAAAGCTTGCATTCAATAGCATTTATTTCATTAGATGATGTATTTCGTGTGCTTTGACAGATACAATTTGTCATTGACATAATCTTGCAGTAAGTTATGTGCAACTCTTAAAAATTAATCCTGTATACTAAAATTTCCAGTAAGATACACTAATGTTTTCTTGTAATTCCCAAATTGTTTCCTGCTTCTGTCATAACCTATTCCCAGATTTGGACCTTAGCGTCCAAAATATGGGGGTTAGCATGAAAACCTCCAAGCTTAGTTACCAGCTTGGACCTGGTAAAGCTGCCACCACCCAAAAAATTAGAGTGTTTTGGGGCACTCTGGTCCCCCCAAAAACCTTCCCTGGGGACCCCAAGACCCAAATCCCTTGAGTCTCACAACAAAGGGAAATAACTCTTTTCCCTTCCCCCTCCAGGTGCTCCTGGAGAGATACACAGAAGCAACCTCCGTGAACCTAAGCAGAGGGATTCCACCCTCTCTAATTCCAGTCCTGGAACAAAAAGCACTTCCCTCTTCACCCAGAGGGAATGCAAAGTCAGGCTAGTAAATCTAACACACACAGATTTCCCCCTGACTTCTTCCTCCCACCAATTCCCTGGTGAGCTGCAGACTCAATTCCCTAGAGTTCCCCACTAAAGAAAAACTCCAACAGGTCTTAAAAAGAAAGCGTTATGTAAAAAGAAAAAAAATACATAAAAATGGTCTCTCTGTATTAAGGTGACAAATACAGGGTCAATTCCTTAAAAGAAATATGAATAAACAGCCTTATTCAAAAAGAATACAATTCAAAACACTCCAGCAACTACACACATGTAAATACAAAAAAAAAAAACATATAAACCACTGTCCTTTCTGTACTTACAACTGGGAAACAGAAAATTAGAAAGCAGGAGACAGAAATCCTCTCATAGCCGAGAGAGAGACAGGCACAAGACAAGAACAAAGAACTCACACACAAACTTCCCTCCACCCAGATTTGAAAAAGTCTTGTTTCCTGATTGGTCCTCTGGTCAGGTGTTTCAGGTTACTCCTTTCCAGGTAAAAGAACATTAAACCTTAGCTATCTGTTTATGACAGCTTCCTATGCTTGCTATAGTACAGGATTGGGAATCTTTATCCAGACAGGTTATTTATTGGTCTGTAATGACCTTTGTTGAAAGGAGAGACTAAACTCCAAAGACCTTTACAAAACATTACTCACCTGTGTGCATACTTTGGCAGATAAACAGTTGAAATCCAGCTAGAGTTATTTCTTCATGCCCAAATTCACCTAGTTTTTAAATTGTTGATAAATCTAGGGGCTAGATAAACTTCATATTAAAGAAGAAATGAATTAGCCAAGAGTGATATGATTTATTAAAATTTATTCTGGCCTGAGGACTCCTTTTTATGAGAAGGTTGACTTATTGGTGTAATGCTATATGTAGTACCTATATAAATACCATGGTTATCAGGTAGCCAGATGCAATCAGGGCAAGGACAGGCACCCCCAGTCATCTGCTCCAAAAAGAGGAGGCCTCAACACTTGTGGTAGAGGAAAAGCTCCATTAGTCCTCAGCAAGGATTTTGTATTCCAGACCCTAGAAGAAGAAAACTGAGATTATGTACATTGATAGCATACATCTGCCACATGCATCCTGTGTTCAGGCGAACCAGGTAAGAGAAGCCTAATTTCAAATTCAGTTTTCCTACTAATATTTCCCCACTAAAAAGGATGCAAGATTCCTCCTCTCCCTTCTTGGGGAAGAAGCTGACAGTTCCACTCACTCACACCCACTACATATCCCACCTCCGGCGTCCAATCTGGTTTCATTGTTTGCAGCTGCTCCTGAACCAGACGGCTGAGCATCCTGGAACTTTGGAAGAGTTTGGATCTGAATCTAAATCTGAATTTATGGCTCTGTCTCATCTCTAATCCAAACCTGTACCAAGGAGATAAACTTCCATTGATGTTGGTAGGAATTATATCCAGAGAACAGACACTCAGTACTTTTCAAAAGGGTCTTTATCACTATCTGCAATTGCAGAAGTAAGACAGGACAGGCTGCTGGAACAGGTCCAAGAGACAATTTTGGGGGGGTGGGAACAGAGAGAGAGAAGATTTCCATATTAGAAGCAGAGATCAAAAACTAAAACCTAACCCCCCCCCCCAAAACCATGAATCAGACTCCGATGCAATTTAGAATTAAAAAAAGAAAATTAAGACAAAGCTGATCCAGCATTTATCTGTCATATTAGAGCCTTTTATCTGATACTTCTATCACCAATGGTATGCTATTAAAAACATAATTTTTCAGAACATTGCTCTGATGTCGACAAGACATTGAGGAACTATTATGGTTATTTTTTTAATGATCAGTGGAAGCATTTAATTGTGTTCACAATATCTGCAACATGTTGAATTTAAAATTTACATCCAACTGTATTAGTCTAGTTCACTAGTCTTATGGTACAGGCTTGATGCAACTGAAAATTGTGTATCCTGTCCCAAAAATGAATGGGAGGAAATAGCTGTAATATCTCACATTTGAAGTGTTGGCATCTCTTGTTCAAGGTAGGCAGCAGAAGTTCGCTGCCTGAATCTTCTGTTCAACAAAGTGAAAATTGAGAGAGTCAAATGTAGATATCTAGATGAACATGAATAGTCTTGATTTTGCTTCCTGGATGGGTAAAAGATTAAGGCTATCCGGTGCTTATATTAGCACACATCAGTGTGTTATCCAAGTGACTACAGTAACTGGAGGACAATACAGAGGGCTGAAACATGACTTACGTACCTCTTAGGGCCTTAAAATACAGCCCAAGTCTTGTTCCAGCCCTTTGTGTAGGTGTGGATTTCACACATGGGGAATAATCCTTAGTATCAAGTATCAGAGGGGTAGCTGTGTTAGTCTGGACCCAGGGCCGGCTTTAGGCCAATTCCAACAATTCCCCCGAATCGGGCCCCGCGCCTAAGAGGGCCCCGCGCCCAGTGGCAGAGCCGCTGGGGGGTGGGGCAAGTGGTCGAGAATCTCTTCCCTGGCTAGAGGCTCCTTTTTAATTTTTACTCACCCAGCAGCACTCTTGGTCTTTGCTGGTGGGTCCTTCACTCTCTCCGGGTCTTCAGCAACACTTCAGCCGCAGGTCTTTCAGTGCCACTGAAGATCCAGAGCAAGTGAAGGACCCGCCACCAAAGACTAGGAATGCTGCCCTGTGAGTACAAGCCCCACGTGTTTTGGTTTTTTTAGTCGTCCCTGCCGGGACCCTGTCAAAACTGTTCAAATCGGACCCCGCACTTCCTAAAGCCGGCCCTGTCTGGACCTGCAAAAATAGCAAAGAGTCCTGTGGCACCTTATAGACTAACAGAGGTATTGGAGCAAGAACTTTTGTGGGTGAATACTCACTTCATCGGATGCATCCAATGAAGTGGGTATTCACCCATGAAAGCTCATGCTCCAATACCTCTGTTAGTCTATAAGGTGCCACATGATCCTTAGTTATGGGTTTTTGGACCAATCATTTGTGATTAAGCTTTTTGGGATTTCTGGACTCAGTATTGCCAACTGCAAATGTTGAGAAAACATGAACTGTCCCCTCAAAATCTGGCTAGTTCAAAAAAATAAAAAGAACCTAACACTTAGTTCCCTTCTGGTTTGGACCTTCAGGGTGCAGTGGCTTCACATTTGAGTTTCTCTCTGTAATCATTAAGGCTTGAAATAAACTTTTTTTTTTAAGTGAGATTATCATGCAATCTCATGATTCCAGTAGCTGGGACTAATATGCACGTGTAATTGAGAGACTTGCTTGCCCATTTTCACAAATATATAGTGTGGCAGAGTTCTGACCTTGTCCCCTTGGCTCCTATGCTTCTAGGCAGTTTATACCAGCCTCAGTGGCTCACTGTGACCCTCCATGTAGCCTCTCTCTCTCTAGGGCGAGGGTTACGATCTACTGAGCCCTTTTCATCATAGGCCAGCAAGGAGGTTGGTGAGAGAACTTCCACAGTCTCTGTTGTCCCTACGGCTTATTTCAGAACAGTTTAGCTTCCTGTCCTGACAGGGGCCTGACTTCCCCTCCCAGGAGATGTTCCTGTAGTGGTGGGTTGGGGGGAACCCGGGCCCGCCCTCTACTCCAGGTTCCGGCCCAGGGACCCTAATGGTAGCAGAGTTGCCAGAGTTGCTACATTTCCCTGGACCACTTCCCCACAACGCTCCTGCTTCTCCCTTCTTCACCCTTACCTTAGGGCTCCCTTACCGATGGTTTGAGGGTGTCTTCATTAACCAGCCCTTCAGCCACACTTCCTTTCCTCTGGCTCTCTGGCTGTCTTCTGCCTGACTGGAGTGAGCCTTTTTTTATAGTATCAGCGGGGCCTTAATTAGAGTCAGGTGGTCACATTAGCTTAATGGTCTCACCTGACTCATTGCAGGTTAATTAGAGTCAGGTGTTCTCATTAGCCTGGAGCAGCCCCTGCTCTGGTCAGTCAGGGAACAGAAAACTGTTAATCCAGTGGACAGTATATCTGCCTTCTGCTATTCTGCTGTACCCAACTGACCTGGGTCTATCACAATAGATTCCAAGGCCAGAAGGGCTCATTGTGCTCATTTAGTCTGACCTCCTGTATAACAAAGGCCATATATCTTCCCCACATAATTCTATAAAACATTTTGAATAGATTGAAAATTTCTAATCAGGATTGGCTTTGATGGGGAAATCCACCAAAAACCTTGGTAAATTATTAGCCTCACTGTCAAAACTTTACATTTTATTTCTAGTCTGCATTTGTCTAGCTTCAGCTTCCAGCCATTGGATAGAGTGATGTCTTTCTCTGCTTGATGCCAATTATTAAGTGTTTGTTCCCCATGTTGATGATATTTAGACACTATAATCAAGTCACCCTCTTAACCTTTGCTTTGTTAAGCTAAATAGAGTGAGCTCCTTGAGTATCTCACTATAAGCCAAGTTTTCTAATCCTTTAATCATTTTCATGGCTCTTCTCTGAACTCTTTCCAGTTTATCAACATCCTTTTATGAATTGTGGGTGCCAGAAGTAGACACAGTATTCCAGTAGTAGTCATTCTAATGCCAAACAGAGGTAAATTAGCCCTCTACTTCTACTTGAGATTCTCCTGTTTATGCATCCCAGGATCACATTAGCTCTTTTGGTCACAGTATCATATTGGAAGCTCATGTTCAACTAATTATCCACCATGAACCCCAAATTATTTTCAAGGTCACTACTGCACAGGATAGCGAGTCCCTCTCATAAGAATGACCTACATTCTTTGTTCCTAAATATATACATTTGCATTTAGCTGTATTGAAATGCATATTGTTTGCCTTGCATCCTGTTTACCTAGCAATCCAAATTGCTCTGAATCAGTGACTTGTCCTCTTCATTATTTACCACTTCCCCAACTGTGGTGTCATCTGCAAACTTTATCAGTGATGACTGCTTTCTTCCAGGTCATTGATAAAAATGTTAAATAGTATAGGTCCAAGAACCAATCCCTGTGGTACCCCACCAGAAATACACCCACTAGATGACTGGTCAAAATGCACAAACGATGAAGAATAGCACAGAGAACTGGCCATATCTGAGAAATATATACAAATAATTGTTTTAATATCAGACAGCTCTAATATTAATTGCTCCTACAATATATACTGTATTGTTTCTATAAGATTAATGCATGTAAGAAAACTGAAATTACAGGTTGATCCCCAGCCTATTAAGAGGAGGCATTCACTCCTCTTAATGATGTCTACAGGCAAGAGGAATCAGAGGAGATTTTTTTATATATATACAGGAAATGCTATGTTTTCCAGTATTAGTCCAATATCTTTGAATCACCAAGTCAAATTCAACAGAACTACTTTGGATTTGCACCATTGTAAGCAAAATCAGAATCTGGTTAAATAACTGTATGCAAGAACAGTATGAGCACTCCAGTTTCCCCCCCCAACTCCCAGTCCTGCTGTGTGTCTGAATAAAAGTTGTTTAACTAAAACCCATGGCATTACAATATACATGGGAATTATCTTCTTTTTGCCACAAGCAAAACCCTCACTTCACATATTTCCAACCGATTGATAATAGTGGGTTTTTTTTTTCCATGTCTTATCTATTAGAGGGTAAAGTGTTAGTGATGTCAGTTCATTTAAATGCCAGTATTGATGTTTACCAAAAAAATGACTTGCTTAGTCTAAACTAAATCTTGTAGAAGGTCCTTCTGTATGCAAGTCCTTTTAAGTAGGAGAGAGACCTGAAGCTATACTTTTAATGCTGTGCCAGCTAATGAAGCTCTCTGGGTTGGAGAAATCTGGAGCTAGGCAATAAGCTGGAGTTATTTTAATACTAAAAATATATACAATAATTTCCCAGTAAGGTTCTCATGATCCTACACTAAGTAAGGGACCAACTATATCTGAAATGAAAAAAACAAAACGAAAAAAACCCCTCAGAACAAAGTACTGGGTTTCTAGAAACAGAGTTACAGTTAGTCAACTTGAGCTTTTTGTGTATGCTTTTTTTTCCCCAATAGATAAGTACGGCAAGATATGACTGTTGAAAAGCCAGACTGTGTCTGCAGACTGCTTGTCTCCCTGTGATTTCAGTAAGATTTTGGCCTTGAAAGCTTATTCTAATAAAAAAGTAACCATGACGATCCAGGCCTTGAAAATCTAAACTATCCCATGCTGTGGTTCCATGATTGGCAGAACCTAATCAGAGAAAGAGGTCAACATGTAATGGAAAGGTAAAAAGTTATGTTCCTTGTGTTATGGAATTACTCTACAAGAGTGATCCTGAGTACTACAACCCTCAGTTAAATATCACTCTGCCTCTTTCCTCCTCTAGAAGAGACTCACAAGGTGGAGTTGAAGCCCAGGAAGTGGAAGATCGAAGCTTAGAGGAAAAGGATAGGCTACAATTTGGCCTAACAAGCCCAAAAAAATCTATCATAGCAGGAATTCCATTGACTTGTATTCTACCTGGCTTCCCAAAGGCAGATTTCATGAATAATCCCTGCAAATAATCTGTTCCCTGGAGTAGACATAAGCTTACTGTACATTATGAACTCTAGCAGCAATATACAATACAAGTGTATCCCAAAGAACCTTGCCGAGTTGAAGAACACCATCTCAGAGTGGAAAAAATAGCCGAGGAAGGGCAAAATTAGAAGTATAGACATACAAGGAAAGTTTTCAGCTGAGATTTGAAATGAAACGTAGAACCGTGGAGGTGTAGAGCTATGGGGAGGAGGATGCAGATGACAGGAATGGACAAGGTGAAAAAATACATTGACAGAAGTGAGATTACACAATGAAGCAGTATAGCCTGGTGTTAGATGAGTAGAAGGAAATGTGGTTATTATAGAGAAAAGACCAAATTTAAACAGGGTAAACTGAAGGATCCAGGTAACTATGGGCTGGTTAGACTGACATTGATCCCAATGAATGTCAATCAACATGATTTTATGGAAAATAGGTATTGTCAAACCAAATGCATATCATGTTATGATGAGATCAGAGGTCTGATAAAGGTAACTGTGTTTACATAACATACCTAGGCTTCTAGAAAGCATTTGATGTGGTCCGGCATGCCATTCTGATAAAAATTAGCGCTATGCAAAGGAAAGTGTATAATTAATATTAAATTGATTTAAAACATTGGCCTGAAAACGAGTTGCAAATTAGGAAGCATCACCTTAATGGGAGTGTTTTTAGTAGCGTCCTACGGGGATCCATTCTTGGCCCAGTGCTATTGAATAGCTTTGTCAATGATCTGGAAAAACTATAAAATGATTGCTTGTGAAATGATAAATAAAGATGATGAGGACAGGTCAGTTATACAGATCACTTGGTAAAAGGGGCTCATATGAGTTATATGACCTTATAGTTGTCTGTATTAAATGCATCTATGTAGCAACTGAAAATGTATGTTATCCGTACAAGATGTAAGACTGTATTCTGGAACACATTGACCCTATGTCAAACTGTCTGGTATGGCTTACAATTGAGATTGCCAATCACAGGTCAGACTGTCAGAACCAGGGCAGACACCCCAAACTAGTAGTATATTCTAGAATGAGATTTCACCAAGCGAATAACAACTGGGCATTCATGTATTACTATATTAGTCTTACCATGGAGCCACAGACAGTTCTTTTCGGCTCTCCAGCCCCTCTTTACCACCCAGACAAACTGGGCTTTATGATAAACAGTTATTAAAACAAAAAAATTGCCTCATATTAGGCTACTCTCATCCCCAAAGGGTCGGTCACTTACCCCAGGTCAACGGATGCTCTAGAACTCATGCCGAATACAACACTGACAGCCAATTTCTTTATTAAACTAATGAAAGGTTTATTAGCTAAGGAAAAGAAATAAGAGTTACTGAGAGGTTAAAGCAGGTAAAATACATCAACAGGTGAGTCAAAATTTGTAAATCCAATAAGATAGCAGAGAGGTAATAATCTGCTAGTTTTTCATAAATATCACAGGATTACCTAGAATAGCTCTAGGGATCTCTGTCCAATTGCTCAGTATTCCAGCCTATCAGAATCCATCAGTCCAGAGATACAGGATCACTCTCTGGATCCATTCTTGTAGCGGTCTTCCCCGGAAGGCAATCTGGCAAGCCCATCATAGCATGGGTTTTTCCTCTGTTGACTAAATGGACACTGGGTCTGGGGATTTCCCATTGTCAAAAACAATGATCCATGCTTTGAAGTTAGCGTGCTTCCTCATTTACAGATCTAAAGCTCCAATCCCATTTGATGGGCATTTCTATTACAAATACATACATAATGCATTTAGTTACCGCAATCCAAACAATCTTTCATTAGTTCATGAAGTTTAAGCATCAAGTAAATACACATTTGCTATAGGGTTAATTAAGTACAGGGTATCCATAATGTAACTACATGTAATGTGATAGCATACAACAGAATACAGATAGGGTGAAAACAATACCATCAACATCTACTTTTGATCTATTCTAACAAGTGAATTGGCTTTGACCTTTTAGCATTCCTTTGGCATTCACACACAAGTGAATTGCCCTATTGTTCTGGCCTCAGCTGGCAATCTGCTAGACAGCATCACACCCTGCACGACTTAGGGGTAATCATAGATAAACTGAAAGTGAGCTCCCAGTGCTGTAGCTAAGAGGGCAAACATTATCTTTCAATGTATAAGCAAGGAAATACCTACTAGGAGAAAGGAGGTGGCATTATCTCTACCTACAGCATTAGTGACACCATTCTGGAATACTGTGTCCAGTTCTGGTGTCCACATTTTAAAAGGGGACATTGAAAAATTGGAAAAGGTTTAAGGAAAGTGCCAGAGGAATTATTAGAATTCTGGAAGACATGCCTTCTACTGAGTCTTAAGACTATCAGTGTATTTCATTTATTCAAAAGAAGGTTGAGAGATGACTTGATCCTCATATTGATACTTATAGACTAATGAGATTTCTGATAGAGGGCTTTTTAATCTAGCAGAAAAAGGCATAATACGATCCAATGGCTGAGAGCTGAAGCTAGACAAATTCAGACTAGAAATAAGAAATTCAGCAATGAGGGCAATTAATTATTGGAACAATTTACACAGGGACAGGATGGATTTTCCATCATTTGAAGCCTTTAAATCAAGACTAGATATGTTTCTAAAAAATGTTATCACTCAAACAGAAGTTATGGGATGGATATAAAAATTATTGGATGATTTTCTAAGGCCACTACTAAGCAGGAGGTCAGACTTGATGACCTAGTCATGATAAAATCCATGACAATCAAAGATAACAAGAATATAAAAAGAAGTCAGTGCAAGAGTGGAGATACTTTGAGAGGTTTAAAAAACCTTCTTCTTATCTTTTAGTGGACATCTGCTTCTCTACTGAGGCACTTAAGTAAATGTCCTGATTTTTAATTATACCCAATTTTTCCTATGCCCCTTTACACCAGCAATACAGTTGGTTTATATAAGGGTATAGGACTGTGTTTAGTTATTCTCCCTCACTCTCTTACCTAATAAGTGCTAACGCTGGAGGGTGTGAAATCAGGAGCTTTAGCAGCAACAAAAAGAGGTATAAGAGAATAAAAGTTTCAGTGTACTAAGCCAGTTCTGCCAACCTAAGATAGCCTGTTTATGTCCACTGTATAGATTGTAGATAAAAAATAGTGGCAAATCAATTAGAAATAGTAAGTAGTGTTCTGAAGCACTAATGCCTAGAGGCCCCAGTCAAGCAGAAATCCCCATTGTGCTAAGTCTTCTATAAACAAAATTACCCAGAACATGAAAGTTGCAAAGTCAAGCACTCAAAAGTTAAGAAGTGCCAGAATTAAGGATGACTGTGGCACCTTAATTTAGCCCCTGGTGCATATATGTTATGATATAGTCTTTAATTATATGATCACATACAATATTTTCTACAGGATCCTTGCCTTATCCAGTGTGCAAGATGGATGGTGATCAGGGAAGAAGTCATCTGTTAAATATTTCTTTTTATCCTCTTCATTTGAAGTGTGGTCCCATGCCTCATTTACTCCACGTTATTCAAACCCTGCTCTGAAAACAGAATTATTGGTTTCCTCATGAGATTTTCTATGGCAGTCATCATATGAGTATCTGAGTGCTTCACAAGCATTAATGAATTGATTTTCACACAGCCTCTGAAGGATGAGTGGGTATTATCCCCATCTTACAGATGGAGAATGTAGGCACAGAGATTAAGGTCAAAAGTATCCTCTTGTTTTGGGTACCCAATCAGAGATGCTAGGGCCTGATTTTTCAGAGTACTAGCATTATACAACACCTTATATGTTCAAAGCCCAGCTCCCACCGACTTCGGTTGTAACTGTAAGATATCAGCCACAGTGTCTCAAGTTGAGCACCCAGAACATGAGGATCACATGTCTGAGCTCATGCTGGTGACAGACACATCTGGAAGAATTTAAAGTGGTTGCATTTGGAACACTGGCAGGAATAAGCTCTATCTAATGCATCACAAACAGTATCCAGTCACCTTTAAACAATTGCTGAGGGATACAAAACTGCTTTAAACAGTACGTTCAGAGAAAGGCCCTTTAGCTTGGCCTCAGTTCCAGGTCCTCACCAGACACTACTAGAGGCTCCCTTGTGTCAAACAAAAGAAGAAATCCTCCTTTTCAGGAAGGCCTCTTTGCATTTAGATATGAGCACAACAAAGGAAATAAAGCTCCAATGCCCCTGCACACTGTCTCTGGATTGCAGTCTCTGTTGAGAGTACACACAAACTGATAAACACCGCAACTTACCAGTAAAGGTTAGGGCTTGGTTCTCAGATCATCCCATGTTTCCTGGTGAAACAGAACAAGTTTTCTCTTGGCCGTCTTCCCTCTCTTTCAAAAGCCCACCCATAAGCCTCTCTATTAGCAATTCAGCACAGCTGCCTTTAGTCAATCAGGCTCAACACAGGTGTTCGCTCAACTCCCTTGAAGATCCCTTTTTCCCCTAATAACTTAGCAAATATAACCACCCCCCAAACTCTTCCCTTCTTTAGGAAATTGAGCCAAGTGTGCACCAGGTTGTAAAAGCCCTTTTTGGAGCTCCAAATGGCCCTTACCACCCATCACAGGCTCAAAGAAGAACACCCAGATTCAGCTTCTTTTCACCAGGCTTTGAGGAAGTTCAGAAGAGAATCTAGTTCTGGCAGTCATCTTTGCAATTTGAATCTATTTTAATGAGTCCCAGTTAGACTTACCAGAGCTCACCCTCAGCCTACAGAGAAAGTTGGAGTCACATCCAATTCTTGTCACTTAGGTTAATCTATGCCACAGAGATTTATGGTAACAAGCCAGAAATGTGAACCTCCTGTACCTGTATAATAAATATAATCAATACTGATTCATTACCTTGTTTACTTGAGCTCAGGACACTATGGCAAGCTCCATTAAGAATCAACCTTTACAGTTAGCAGTTATTCGCTATGCACCATCCTGGAGGGTGCTCACATGAGCTCTTTGCTAAGACACCCAATCTTTGAGCCCTGAAAAGAAGAATCTCACTTCCTGTTACAGCCACTCAGGGTATGTAAGGAATGCAACACACCAGGTTTGATCTCAGTCATTGCTTCTATATTAACTGACCCAATGTGGCCCCTAGGAACCAAGCAAAACTCCCCATCCTGAATACATGTTTAGGGATTAACCTACAATAAGGATCCTGAAACCCCAGGCTACAATAGTTCCCAGGTCTATAGATGTTTTCCTTGCCAAGACAACCTTGGAAATATTGCCTAAAGTAAAACAATTAACAGGAATAAGCAGATAGGCTCTATTTTTACAGCAAGAATCTCTCTGGAACCTAAAGTACCCTCCCCCAGTTAAAAACATAAACATTCTATATACAATGAGCTAGTTAACTTTGAGATATCTCCAAGAGAATCATAGGCTCAACACAGGTGTTCACTCAACTTCCTTGAGCTCAACTCCCTTGAAGATCATCATTTAGCGAATGGATGGATACTTTTGGAAGGCAAAAATGCAAACTATTTTTTTTCTCCAGTGTTGCTTGGGGGGGCAGGAAAGAAGAATATGGGATTGGATCTTGATTTATTATTTATTTTGGTGGGGAAAAGAGTGTAGTTTTCTGTATGACGTTAGGGCTGGAGAGGAGTTTTTAATAGCTAGGGAATATTCCAAGTATTGCCAGCTTTTATTATGCATTGTTTGTGTGATTGTAGCAGGGAAAAGCTCCAATAATGGACCAAGACCCCATTGTGTTAGGTGCTGTTCATATACAGAACAAATAGACAACCTCTACTTCAATAAGCTTACAATCTAAGTATAAGATAAGAGACAACAGATGGATCCTGACAGATGTGGGAGTACGAGAAATAAGGAGACTATACCAATTAGCATGTGGTCTCAGCCCACCAGCAGCCTACCCATTGTCAAGTTCTATTTAGGCCTCAGAGCAAAGTAGAATTTTAAGGAGGGTTTTGAAGGAGGATAATCAGTTAGTTTTGCAGATGTGTGGGGAAATTCGCCCAAGTGTGAGGGGCAGCATGGGAAAAAGCACGAAGATGCTTGTTTGAAGATTTAACAAATGGACACTGGAACTTGGGTGACCAGCTGTCCCGATATTATTGGGACCGTCTCGATATTAGGGGCTTGGTCTTATTTATGCAACTATAACCCCCACCCTGGAAAAAAAAAGGATGTCCTGATTTTTCACACTTGCTATCTGGTCACTCTACATGGAACCTAATGTCATGGGCTGAAAGGGAGGTGTTCTCAGTGAGTACCATAAAGAACCTTGATATCGTAACCATGATGATGAGTTGCCATGTTCTCTGCTGATGCTCAACAATTACGTAAAACAGTAACTAATCAATTGTCATCCTGGTCAAATCCTTAGCTAAAAGAAGCTACACAGAGTAGCAACTGAACTACACAGATGTACCTCAGCTGATGATTGACCCCTATTTCATATCTTACATTTTTAGTTAAAGAGAAAGAGAGAAAGAATTACCTATGAAATTAGCTTTTTAACTAGGAAAATCCAATAAACTTCTGTCTGATGTCTGACTGTGGACACACATAGCAGATGTTTTCCAATGAACAGTGTGCAGTTAACAAACCTCTAAGTTACTGCTAAACATGTATAAATGGATATACATATGTATAAGGTAGCAGGTCAGAAATGTTGCTACTATATCTAATCTATATATCTATATCTATATAAAGCTCAAATACTGATGATTACAACGAATACTGAAAATCTGTCTGTTTACCATCTGGTGATAGTAAAAGAAGCACAAGCCAAAATAATCCCTGGCTTCTTACTTAGACAGTCTAACCAACTAATTTCCTCCCAAACAATTTGGTTAAATTCTTTATCCCTGCAGTGATAGTAAGAACATACTTTTTCTTTTTAAAAATATGAGTGGTGTTTGACTTTTTGTTTCTATTAAGTGATGCTTTACAGATGCTAAATTACAATTGTGTGCTGAGGAAATACATGTGATGTCCTCATAAATGTCAAATGAATCCTTTATGATTGGTGCTGCTATAATGAATACTAAACAATTTCATTATAATTAGTGCTATTACAATGAATACCAAAGGAATTCACTATAATTAGTGGTAGTACACTGAATAGCAAATTAGCTCAAAATCAGAGACTGTGAAAGACTTTCTAAAAAAATAAAGTTTTAAATTTCTCATGATTTAATACTATTTTATGGTGACAATGGTGAAAATAACAATCCATTTAGGCCTGGTCCACACTACGCAGTTAAATCGATTTTAACAGCGTTAAATCGATTTAACGCTGTACTCGTCCACACTACCATGCACTTTAAATCGATTTAAAGGGATCTTTAAATCTATTTCTGTACTCCTACAAAACAAGAGGAGTAACGCTAAAATCGATATTAACATATCGATTTAGGGTTAGTGTGACCGCAAATCGAAGTTATTGGCCTCCGGGCGGTATCCCACAGTGCACCACTGGCCGCTCTGGACAGGTAACTGAACTTTAATGCGCTGGCCAGGTATACAGGAAAAGCCCCGAGAACTTTTGAATTGCATTTCCGGTTTGGCCAGCGTGGAGCTCTCATCAGCACAGGTGACCACGCAGAGCTCATCAGCACAGGTAACAATGCAGTCTCCTGAGAATAAAAAAGAGCACCAGCATGGAGCGCATGAGAGGTACTGGATCTTATCGCTATATGGGGAGAGGATTCAGTGCTATCAGAACTGCGTTCCAAAAGACGAAATGAAAAAACTTTTGAAAAAATTTCCAATACCATGAGGGAGAGAGGCCACACCAGGGACTCAGTGCAGTGCAGAGTGAAAGTGAAGGAGCTCAGACAAGCCTACCAGAAAACCAAAGCAGCAAACGGGAGATCCGGATCAGGGCCAAAAACAGGCCGCTTCTATGCTGAGCTGCATGCAATTTTAGGGGGCTGCGCCACCACTACCCCCTCGTTGTCCGTGGATGCCGAGGTGGGGGTTATAATCTCACCCATGGATGAGGGTTCAGCAGAGGGGGAAGATGAGGAAGAGGAAGAGGAGGACGAGCTTGCTGAAAGCACACAGCACTCCATTCTCCCCAACAGCCAGGAGCTTTTTGTGACCCAGACGGAATTACCCTCCCAGCCCTCCCAAGCCACTAGCTCAGACAGTGAAGCCATGGAAGAGACCTCTGGTGAGCGTACCTTTGTAAATATAAAACATAGTTTAAAAGCAAGAGTTTTTTAATGATTGATTTGCCATGAGGGCTTGCATGCATTAGCTGGCATTAAAGTTACTGGAAAAGTCTGTTAACATGTCTGGGGATGGAGTGGAAATCCTCCAGGGACATCTCTATGAAGCGCTCCTGGAGGTACTCCAAAAGCCTTTGCAGAAGGTTTCTGGGCAAGGCAGCCTTGTTCCGTCCACCATGGTAGGACACTTTACCAAGCCATGCATTTAGCAAGTAATTGGGTATCATTGCATGACAAAACCTAGCTGCGTATGGTCCCGGTGATTGCAGGCATTCAAGAAGCATCCGTTCTTTATCTCGCTGTGTTATCCTCAGGAGAGTGATATCGTTCATGGTAACCTGGTTGAAATTAAGGAATTTTATTAAGGGGACAGAGAGATGGCCATTCCTACTGGGCTGTTTGCCTGTTGCTTAAAAGAAATCCTTCCTTGCAGGTAGCCAAGCGGGGGGAGGGGAGCGGGTTAATGGCGCTGAGCTTTTTAGCGTTTGGCCAGCAGGAATCTTCCCAGCTACCAGCCACGCGGTGGGGGGGGCGGGGGGGTGAGAGGAGAAAGGCGGGGGGTGATTAGCAGTGATCTGCCATTATACCAGCCATGCGGTGGGGGGGAGGGGTAAAGCAATTCCCGTGTTAGGGTTAGGCTTTTGCGTCTGCTGCTTCCTGTAAAAGAAGCAGCACAGGGGGAGAAGCTGTATGCCTTACCATGACCGCAAGGAAGCTGAATTGTGATGCCCGGACCTGTGTCTCTGTTGATCTGTTACACCACAGCCACAGGCACTCAATACTAAAAGAATCCAAATGCAACCTTGTAGTGAAATCACATGTGCTATGTAAGGTGAATAGTGTTGTTCACTGTGAAAGAGTATAGCCATTGTTCTGTGAAATGTATCTTTCATAATCATTCTATCACTATTTTCCCCCACTCATGCAGCTGCACATTTTTCAAGCCTCCCTACTGCATCCCGAAGGCTAGCTCAGATAAGGCAGAGGAAGAAGAGGACACGAGATGAAATGTTCACAGAAATCATAGCAGTAACCTGCAATGAAAGAGCTGATCTGGGGGAGTGGAAGGACGAGTTAGCAAAGTACAGGAAAGATGCCAGCGAATGTGAGGATAGGAGGGAAGCTCGAGAGGAGAGGTGGTGGCAGGAAGATCAGCGGTGGTGGGATGCAACGCTGGAGCTGCTGCGTGATCAAACTGACATCCTCCGACATCTGGTGAATCTCCAGGAGGAGCAGCAGGGTCACAGAGTGCCGCTCCAGCCCATGTTCAACCACCCTCAGTACTCACCATGTTCCGTATCTTCCACACCAAGACGTGTAAGAACGCATGGGGGAAGGCTTTCTGCACCCGCCCACTCCACCCCCGTGGACAGTCCAACCAAAAGGCTGTCATTACATTGAAATGTGCATTGGCCTTTTCCTTCCCTCCTATCCTCCTCCCAAATCACTCCCGGGATACCTTGTTATTTCTCTTACTCTTTTTATAATTACATGCTTTTTAAGCGAAGGAGGAGGGTGGGTTGCTTACAGGGAATGACTTTTAATAAAGAATACATGCTTTTTAAATGATAGTAACTTTATTTCCATAAGCAAGCTATAATGGAAGGGGGAGGGTGGGTTGCTTACAGGGAATGACTTTTAATCAGGAATACATGCTTTTTAAACGAAGGGGGAGGGTGGGTTGCTTACAGGGAATGACTTTTAATAAAGAATACATGCTTTTTAAATGATAATAACTTTATTTCCATAAGCAAGCTGTAATGGAAGGGGGAGGGTGGGTTACTTACAGGGAATGACTTTTTATCAGGAATACATGCTTTTTAAACGAAGGGGGAGGGTGGGTTGCTTACAGGGAATGACTTTTAATAAAGAATACATGCTTTTTAAATGATAGTAACTTTATTTCAATAAGCAAGCTGTAATGGAAGGGGGAGGGTGGGTTGCTTGCAGGAGGAGTCAATAAAGGGGGGAGGTTCATGAAGGGGAAACAAACACAGCAGTCACACCGTACCCTGGCCCGTGATGAAACTCGTTTTCAAGGCTTCTCTGATGCGCACCGCTTCCTGGTGAGCTCTTCTAATCGCCCTGGTGTCTGGCTGCGCGTAATCAGTGGCCAGGTGATTTGCCTCAGCCTCCCACCCCGCCATAAAGGTCTCCCCCTTACTTTCACAGAGATTGTGGAGCACACAGCAAGCAGCAATAACAAAGGGGACATTGGTTTGGCTGAGGTCTGAGCGAGCGAGTAACGTTCTCCAGCGACCTTTGAAACGCCCAAATGCACATTCTACCACCATTCTGCACTTGCTCAGCCTATAGTTGAACAGCTCCTGACCACTGTCCAGGCTGCCTGTGTATGGCTTCATGAGCCATGGCATCAAGGGGTAGGCTGGGTCCCCCAGGATAACGACAGGCACTTCAACATTCCCAACTGTTATTTTCTGGTCTGGGAAGTAAGTCCCTTGCTGCAGCCGTTTAAACAGAACAGTGCTTCTGAAGACGCAAGTGTCATGAACCCTTCCTGCCATCCCACATGGATGTTGGTGAAACGTCCCTTGTGATCCACCAGTGCTTGCAGCACCATTGAAAAGTACCCCTTGCGTTTATGTACTGGGTGCCCTGGTGCTCTGGTGCCAAGATAGGGATATGGGTTCCATCTATGGCCCCCCCACAGTTAGGGAATCCCATTGCAGCAAAGCCATCCACTATGACCTGCACGTTTCCCAGAGTCACAACCTTTTCGTAGCAGCAGCTTAATGATTGCTTTGGCTACTTGCAACACAGCAGCCCCCACAGTAGATTTTCCCACTCCAAACTGATTCCCGACTGACTGGTAGCTGTCTGGTGTTGCAAGCTTCCAGAGGGCTATTGCCACTCGCTTCTCCACTGTGAGGGCTGCTCTCGTCTTGGTATTATGGCGTTTCAGGGCAGGGGAAAGCAAGTCACAAAGTTCAAAGAAAGTGCTCTTACACATGCGAAAGTTTCTCAGCCACTGCGAATCGTCCCACACCTGCAAAACTATGCGGTCCCACCAGTCTGTGCTTGTTTCCCGGGCCCAAAATCGGCGTTCAATGGGTAGAACCTCCCCCATTACCAGCAGGAGCTCCAAAGCGCAGGGGCCCAGGGTTAGGGAGAAATCTGTGTCCATGTCCTCATCACTCTCGTCACCGTGCTGCCGTAGCTGCCTCCTCCTCTCCTGCGTTTGCAGTTCATGGTTCACCATAGACAGCACTAGAAGGTGCGAGGTGTTTACAACGTGCATGATTGCGCTATTGAGCTGAGCAGGGTCCATGCTTGCTGTGCTATGGTGTTTGCTCAGTTCACCCAGGAAAAAAGGCGCGAAATGGCTGTCTGCTGCTTTCAGGAAGGGAGGGGTGAGGTTGTACCCAGAACTACCAGCGACAATGATTTCTTGCCCCATCAGGCACTGGAGTCTTAACACAGATTTCCAAGGGTCAAGGAAGACTGCGGGAACTATGGGATAGCTACGGGATAGCTACCCACAGTGCAACGCTCTGGAAATCGATGCTAGCCTCGGACCATGGACGCACACCGCCGAATTAATGTGCCTAGTGTGGACGCGTAAAATCGACTTTATAATATCTGTTTAATAAAACCGGTTTAAGTTAATTCGAAATTATGCTGTAGTGTAGATGTACCCTTAGAGTGAAAGATTCTAAATAGCATGCCCCGTTTGTATCCTGAAAACTCATATTGGGGCTAGCTTGTTGGACTACACCGTTGGACTATATACCCATGCAGAGGAATAAGAACCCTTGAGTGTGGGCACAAAGTGCTACCGACTGCTTCCCCATAGGCAATAGGTAAATGGCAAGGGATAGGGAATGTGAGAAGCCTTGACTGCACCCCACGCTCCACTGCCCCATCAGAGCAGCTGAGGTAGAGTGGTGGATGGATAGTGATTCCTAATTTGCTGCTGATATAGGCCAGCAAAATACTATATTCCCCCCCTCCAATCCAGCATACTCTTGGAGTGAACGGAAAACAAAGAAGGAACTGTGTGTCAAACAGGTGTCTTTGAAGCACAACGACCCACATCCTGAAAGATATTTAGATTTCTAACTTCCATTTAAATCAATATAACTTAAATACCTTTGAGGCTCTGGGCCATTGTCTTTAAGGTGATGTCACTCACGCACAACCCTTTGTTATGGCTGTGACTAAAAGGATCATCTAGCCCTTGGTGCAGCTAGCGTAAGTGTATTATCATGCTCACACAATACTGTACTGCTAATTCAACCCTTAAAATCACATGGGTGGGAGCTGGAAATCTGGTCAAGCAAATGAAGTTTTCAAAGAATATTTGTATGCAGCTTCCCATTCTGGAATGACTAACCTATGATTAAAAAACAATTTCTTATCTAGTTCTAATTGACAACAAGAATGTCCGTCATCACTAATATGGACTGCAAAAAAAGTCTCTAGGGGCTTGGGTTATAAGACAACCCTTTAGAACGATATGGAAGCGTGGGACATCAGTGATAACTGACAAATAACATTATTGACACATTTATTATTGTTTGACTGTCATAAACAGATGGTTAAGGGTTAATGTTTCTTTTACCCGTAAAGGGTTAAAAAGTTCACCTAGCCTAGCTAACACCTGACCAGAGGAACCAATGGGGGAATAAGATGTTTCAAAAGGAAGGAGGGAAGTTTTTCCTTGTTTGAGAGTTTCAGTTTCAGCCGGAGTGAAAAAGATCAAGGAACCAGCCTCTTATCAGAGTAGTACGTTTTAGAAAGGAATAAATAGGTTTATGTTTATTTCTTTGTAACCTGTCTTATGCAATTAGAGGTAGAATCAAATTGGGTATTTGGGTATTTTTTTGTGTAACTAAATTTGTGTCCAGGGGAACATCCTCTGTGTTTTAAAACTGTTGTCTGTGAGAGTAGCTGGTATGCTAATCTCTGCCAGAGGGTTTTCTTTTACCTTTCTTTTCTTTAATTAAAAGCCTTTTTCTTAATACCTGATTGATTTTTTCCTTGTTTTTAGATCCAAGAGGGTTGGATCTGGATCCACCAGGAGTTAGTGGGAGAAAGGAGGGGGGATGGTTAATTTCTCCTTATTTTAAGATCCAAGGGATTGGATCTGGACTCAACAGGGAATTGGTGAAGGAGTCTCTCAGCGCTACCCAGGGAGGGGAAGGTTTTGGGGGGAAAGGGAGTGATCCAGACACTGAAAATTCTGGATGGTGGCAGCGATTCCAGATCTAAGCTAGTAATTAAGTTTAGAAGTGTCCATGCAGGTCCCCACATCTGTACCCTAAAGTTCAGAGTGGGGAAGGAACCTTGACATTGACAAATACACCTAATTAGGTTTCTGGAAGAATTCACCAGCCCCTCCTCATATCCATTTCTATGATGTTTGAGCTTTCTCTTTGCTTCAGTTTATTTTATTTCCCTGAAAAGGAACTGAAAGTGCTGTCCAACCAGCCATTAGTTTACCTACAGCAGAGAAATAATTGTCTGATTGTTCTGTTTAGTTATGGAAGCTATTCATTGTTTGAAGCTATTTTTGCAATGGAAAATGATTGAATTCCAAAGTACCTGTGGATGAAGTGACACTTTCCTATAGACCCTGCAAATAACTTGACTTCAGTATACAGTGATCATCAATGCTTGTTTGGTTCACATGCTCCTATTATGTTTCTTCTCTGCATATGTAATTATTAAGCTTTGTTCAGCCAATAGTACAGAAAATTTTTAAAAAATTATTGGATGCTTAGTATTCCCTGATAAGAGATTTCAGAAGTCATAATCACAAGGAAATCCTAAAGACAAGTGGATTATAATAGGTGTTTTTGTTTTGTTTTGTTTTTTGTGTGTTTGCATTTGTATCTTTACCAGCCCATTCACATGAACACATTGACAAGGGAGATAGACAAATAAAAAAAAATAAAGAAATACAGTGTATATTTACTAAAAAGACCCAACATAAGTGCTCTATGCCACACCTTTCCTTTAATAAAGCCTTCAATTTTAAAAAGATTTATATCTCAGGACACAAGAGGATATCAACCCTTTGTAGCATTTAATTTCAGAAAGGGGAACTACACAAAAATGAGGAGATTAGTGAAACCAAAGTTAAAAGGTACAGAACCAAAAGTAAAATCCCTGCAAGCTGCATGGAAACTTTCTAAAGACACCATAATAGAGGCTCAACTTAAATGTATACCCCAATTAAAAAAAACATAGAGAACCAAAAAAGAGTTAAACAACAAAGTAAAAGAAGCAGTGAGAGGCAAAAAGTGGAAGATAAATCCTAATGAGGAAAATAGAAAAGAGCATTAATTCTGGCAAATGAAGTGTAAAAATATAATTAGAAAGACCAAAAAAGAATGTGAAGAATAGCTAGCCAAAGACTCCAAAAGAAATAGCAAACAAAATTTTAAATACATCAGAAGCAGAAAGCCTGCTAAACAACTAGTGGGGTCACTGGACAATCGAGATGCTAAAGGAGCACTCAAAAATGATAAGGCCATTGTGGAGAAACTAAATGAATTCTTTGCATTGGTCTTCACTGTTGAGGATGTGAAGGAAATTCCCAGACTTGAGCCATTCTTTTTGGGTGACAGATCTGAGGAACTGTCCCAAATTGAGGTGTCACTAGAGAAGATTTTGGAACAAATTGATAAACTAAACATTCATAAGTCTCCTGGACCTGATGGCATTCATCCAAGAGTTCTGAAGGAACTCAAATGTGAAATTGCAGGACTACTAATGGTCATCTGTAACCTAACATTTAAATCAGCTTCTGTACCAAATGACTGGAGGATAGCTAATATGAAGCCAATTTTTAAAAAGGGCTCCAGAGGTGACCCTGGTAACTACAGGCCAGTAAGCCTCACTTCAGTACCAGGCAAATTGGTTGAAACTCTCATAAAGAACAAAATTGTCAGACACATAGATGCACATAATTGTTGGGAAATAGTCAACATGTTTTTTGTAAAGGGAAATCATGCCTCACCAATCTACTAGAATACATATACAATGATGGGGTCTAAATTAGCTGTTACTGCTCAAGAAAGAGATCTTGGAGTCATTGTGGATAGTTCTCTGAAATCATCCACTCAGTGTGTATCAGCAGTCAAAAAAGCGAACAGAATATTGGAAATCATCAAGAAGGTGATGGATAATAAGACAGAAAATATCATATTGCCTTTATACAAATCCATCGTACGCTCACACCTTGAATACTGGGTGAAGATGTGGTTGTGTCATCTCAAAAAAGATATATTGGATTTGGAAAAGGTTCAGAAAAGGGCAACAAAAATTATTAGGGGTATGGAACAGTTTCCGCATGAGGAGAGATTAATAAAACTGGGACTTTTCAGTTTGGAAAAGAGGCGACTAAGAGGGGATATGATAGAAGTCTACAAAATCATGAGTGGTATAGAGAAAGTAAATAAGGAAGTGTTATTTACTCCTTCTCATAATACAAGAACAAGGGCCCACCAAATGAAATTAATAGTATTTTTTCATGCAACACATTGTCAACCTCTGGAACTTCTTGCCAGGGGGGGTTGTGAAGGCCAATACTATAACAGGGTTCAAAAGGGAGCTAGATAGATTCATGGAAGATAGGTCCATCAATGGCTATTAGCCAGAATGGGCAGGAATGGTGTCCCTAGACTCTGTTTGCCAGAAGCTGGGATTGGGTGATAGGGCATGGATCACTTGATGATAACCTGTCTGTTCATTCCCTCTGGGGCACCTGGCATTGGCCACTGTCAGAGGACAGGATAATAGGCTTGATCGACCTTTTGTCTGACTCAGTATGGACATTCTTATGTTCTTAACCCTAAAAATGGCCCATTGATAGACCTTAACTAAGGTATCATATTGCAGACAGGGATGTGATATGAGACAAGAAAAGAATCCTACAAGGAGTGGATTGAATAGGCAGGCCCCTTTTCAATTTACTTTTACCAAACAGAAGAATAATTTCTGCCCTGTCTCATATACTCACAATTCCCATGGGCTTCATTGTATGTTTCTGAGGCATAATTTTCACCCAAAATGGCATATTAATGTTATCAGTCAGTTCAGTCCAAAAATCATATGTAAAAGACACTTAAATAGTATATGGGTCAAGGTACCTGCTCACTGTAGTAAGTGAAGGCCCTGATAAAGGCCCGGTATGAGGCCTAAGGCCTGAACTAAAGTAATGGTCAAGACTTTGCTAACATAAAGCAAAGTGAAGCTGTGAGCCAGAGGCAGGCCCTGCTCACAGAAGCTGGCAAGGAAAGGGCTGATGCTGCAAGAAGATACATACCTAAAAGGTACTGGACACTAGAGATCAGAACATTCACATACTTGCACATTCCACACAGATAACAAGGAACAGGCCGACCCATCCCAATGACAGGGAAAAGGGTAAAATGATGGATGGAGTTGTTTTGATCGAACCAACATGTACAAGGTGAGAGGCGGCACCTTACTACGTAGAGGGGTTGTACCTTGCTACGTAGAAGGGTTGTACCTCAATACGTCAGGAGTGATGTGTAACTTGTTTGTACCAGTGTATAAGAATGCATCCTTGGGGCGATGTCTTTGTCCGGCCTAGGGGGCAGTGGAAAGTCCCGCCACTAACTGAGCCGAGTCCATTGACCGTGGGTACATATTTGTAGTATGCTCGGTAGACTAAGTAATCTGCGGAGAACTACTACTGTATCCAATGCGGCAATAAACCTTGCCGACGTGCCTTCGTACCTTACTAGACTCTGTGGTCATTGGGGGTTCTCTTCGGGTCTGCTGTGTCAGCTATCTGCGCAGAGCTGGGGCAGCACACAGAGGGAACACACGCACGCAGCCGAGTGATACCAACAAGGAGAGAGCAGAGCGGAGCACCACACCAGTAGCTTCTAACAACAACACCTCTGACAACAGTCACCATCTGCAATCATGACATTTTGCTGAAACCCTCAGTAGGGAGTAGTGCAGAATTCGTCTAGTACAGCAGGAGCCTGCTGTTGTGCTGAGATGTAGATAGGAGCAAGGAGCACACTCAGACACCCGTAGTTTCACGTAGGTAGGAGATTTGATACAGATAATGCAGAAGAGCTATAGATGGTCAGAATGTCTTTTAGGTGGAATAAAACTTTCCAGATTAATCCTTTAATTGCCTGCCTGCCTGTTTGGAGGCAAAATCCCTTTCCCTAATCCCCCATGGACAAGAAGAATATGCACATTGCACAGTCCCTTAAAAAGCTGCAACTTGCTCACCTAGGTCGTTGCTTTTCTTCCCATCTTTAGCTGCCCCCTTTGGGATGTTATGGGCCTCCAAGAGAGCATAGGGACTATATATTATCCCAGTTCCTTGGACACGGTGCACAAAGTAGAAAATGACACTTATGGCTTCTGTCTCCTGTGGGGCAGAGACCATGTTTGCACTTATATATTGTGTAGAGCGCACTATCAGCAATTAATAAATAATAATTATCGTCTACAAGAGAAGATAATGCTTGTATTAGCCACCGTTACTTGTGTCAAAATAGGAAATTAAAGCATCTTGGGTATCATTTTCACCAAATGAATTCAGGCCAAATACTGTCTCTACTGATAGCTGGGGGAGTTATAGTGTAGTTAATGCAGCACAATTGAATATGCTGCCACAAAATGAAAAATAAACCACACTGGGAACAAACAAGAAAATGACATCCCATCTGCTAAATTAATTAGAGTTTACAAAATCCAGATCTTAAGGTTTCATTATGTCATAAAAAATTAACTAATAAATAGCCTGTGTATCTCTTGATAGAACATCAGAGGAAATGGAAGGTTTATAGAATATGCAGACCATAAATTATTTGCTGCATTAGACCCATCTTGTTGGAATCTAGCCTCCTTCACCAGGATGAATAGGAAAAGGATCATCTCCTAATGGTTTGTTTAATTTTGGCAGTCATTTTCAAATAACTTTCACCCCAAAAAAGGTTTCCTTTTTCTGTCTTGTATTTTTAAATTGAGAGGTACTAATGACCAGATGGACCACAGACCTTGTTGAGACTGATGGCTGTAAACTCACTCTTCAGTTACCATAACTAAAAATAAAAAAAAATCACAAGCCCCCACCTAAGACAAAAGGAATTTTGAATTGAGTTGGCTGGAAATTGATACAATTTGTGAGACATGGGTGGTGACATTATTTTGCAGAGAATGAATCAAAGTCTCTAGGAGATAAATAGACATATGAATACTTCCTTGGAGGGGAGAGGCATTAGGGGGCAAATGAGTGGGGGAATGGGGAAGAGGGATTTGGAACTGCCATGGGTGGTATGGAGACAGGTATAAATGGGGAAGGGTGATACAAGATGAGAGAGATACTGAGGCCTTAGGTGAAGGAGGTGTGGAGGTTAAGGGGAATTGAGGGGTAAGACACTGGGAAGGGATACATGGGGGTGAGGGGCAAGAGAACTAGGGGAAGAATAGGGGCAGGGCCACCTGTCAGCCACACAATCTTCCCTCCCATGTGCATGCCCAGATATGCAAAGCTCTTTCCACTCTAGTAGGGTCAGATGCCCCCTGTAAGGTTCCCCTGTTAATACCTGGACTGATGATCTGCTAGGTCACTCCAATCCTCGACCCTGGGAGCCAGCCTTACTCTGATCTGCTGTGAAAATCCCCACTCCAGGGCTGTTCATGCACAGCCTCTGGCATGTAAGCTGCTCCCAGCTATATATGTGAGCCCTTCTGGCCAGCTGCTGCTTGGATTGTGCAACTGAATGAGACTGGCCAACATCTCCAGTCCCAGACACAACCCTAGGAACCTCCATCTTGCAATGTGCAGTTATGCCCACTGGACTCTGCAAGCTTATATGAGCTCATCAAGTGACGAAAGAAATTGATATGTACCAGGCTTGTTATCTCAAGGCGAGTCTCTGACATGCTTCAAGCCAAACATATGGCTTCAGGTAGAATAATCAAACAAATTTATTAACTACAAAAATAGATTTTAAATGATTATAAGCCAAAACACAAGAAGTCAGATTTGGTCAAATGAAATAAAAGCAAAACAGATTCTAAGCTGATTTTAACACTTTCAGTGCTCTACAAACTTAGATGCTTCTCATCACAGGCGGGCTGGTTACCCTTCAGCCAGGCTCTCTCCTTTGATCAGCGCTTCAGTTGCTTGGTGGTGGTGTCTGTAGATGGAAGTGGAAGAGAGAGGAAGAGTATAGCAAACATTTCCCCCTTTTATCATGTTCTTTTTTCCCTCTTGGCTTTGCCCATCCCCCTTCAGGGTCAGGTGGGCATTACCTTATCGTAGTCCTAAACTGACCAAGGGAAGGGGGGTGACTCACTGGAGAGTCCAACAGATCCTTTGTTGTTGCCTAGGCTGGTGTCCTTAATTTCTGTGAGGCTGGGATGTGTTTGTCCCATACATGCCCTGATGAGGTGTGAACTGTCCCTCTGTTCCTGGAGAGTTTTGCCTGGGCTTGTTTTATACCATGAGAACACATTTTCAGCCTCATAACTATACACATGAAATTACAACTTATAACATAATATTATTATAACAACAATGCTCAGTGCATCATGAGCCTTCTGAAGACACACGACAGGACAAACTTTGCATTGGATACCACACAATCATATTATACGGATGAACATGGGGGTGTAGGGTGTTCCCTTGAGGTACAGAACATCAAAAGCACAGCATTAGTGTGAAATATAAATTCTACAGAGGAGAGATGAGGCTCTCAGCTTGTGCCCTTGGGGCAGGAAGTCAGCATTTTGTTTACAAACAGAGTCAGGGTGATTAAGATAAGAAAGAGCTAATAATTATATTAAGAATCTGGAACTGGAGCCCTTAAAACAGGAATCCATCTGTGTGGGGGTGGGGGTGGTGGAGGGGTGTTGTTATAAAGAGAAAACAGTGATTCAGAAGAAGTACAGCCAAGCCCTCTGAACCAAGGTTACATTCAGGAAAGGCGGAGATTTGGGGACATAGGTGATAAGAAGAGGCCAAAATTGAGGGAAGGGATAGCAGTGGTGTGGATAAGTTCCCACGCTACCTGTGGTACTTATGTGGCCTCTCACAATGTCTAACCTATTTTTCCTCACAGCCCTCAGTGAGGTAGAGCAGTGCTGTTATCCCAATTGTACAGATGGGGCACTGAGGCACACATAGACTAAACGCCAGATTTTCCAAGGTATTTAGGCACCTAGTGGGATTTTCAAAAGCGCCTAGAAGGTTAGGTGATTTGTAAATCCCACTAGATGCCTAGCTGCATATTTGGGTGCCTAAAACGTTTTGAAACTCTGCCTTAAGGCACAGGCATGAGGTCATACAGGAAGTCCATGGCGGGAGTAAAACCCAGGTCTTTCAGGGCTAGCTCCCTATCCAGCAGACCAGCCTTTCTGCATGCTGCAAAAAAAGAGAACTCTGATAGATGGGAGCAAAACCAAGGTGGACAGTTCTCTGAGACTCCAGCAAATGGTTCCAGGTGGTTGGGAAGGATGTCATGGTTGACAGCATGAAAAGCTCCACAGAGGTCAGGAAGGCTGAAGAAAGAGAAAATGAGAGTCAGAGGAGAGAAGATCACTTAACTCCCAAGAGATGGCAGGTTCTGCCCCATGCTGGGTTGTAGAGCAATGGTTATTGTGCAATTTTGCATTTTAACTGAAAACCATTTTGTTTTGTCATTTTTTTTTCTGAGTTTGCGAAAAGGAAGGAATGAGAAAGTGTTATATACATATCAGATGTGTTTATGCCTCAAATTATTTGCGTTTCAGCTGTATCCAGACCAATTCCACAAGAACAGAAATTGCATCCACAGAGTGCATAAAGTTGACCATTATTGTTATGATTTGTATTATTCCACTGGGCAGCATCTGTGAGCTCAGCACTGTTCAGAATATGCCAGAAAATGTAGTTCCTGAGCCAACATTATAAAATGTGCAGCTTTGGATAAGATGGGTCAGACATTTAAGTTTGAAGTGTACAGTTACTGAGCACGTTATTATCTATGAGTGGAAGTGTTGATAGCAATAAAAGTTTTACCTGATTAAGGATTAGAAGATTTGACCCTCAAACTTTCTTTCAAGAGGAAGACCTCCCCATAGCTCCTGTGCCTGTTTATTCTCCTTTTTGTGCCTGCAGTGGCCTTGATATACCTCAGAAGTCTCATATTTTTTCTCAACTTTAAAATCTGGAATTTTCTTGGTGTTTGGTTTTAAATATTATCCTATGGGAACTGCAACTCAATCACTGTAGTGATATGTGATGATTTCAGCCTTCATTCTTAAAGAAAAATGAAGTTTCTAGCCCTTGTGGCCATGGAGAAAGCTTCAAAATCTGACCCCAGTAAACCCCTAAAGGCTCAAAAAGCAGAAAAATAGAATAAAAAGAATACTAAAGCTATTATTTTTACATAATCTCATGGTTTTAAAGCCAATCTCATGATTTTTGGTGAGCCTGATCCATGATTTTTGAACATTTGGGATTAGCAATACTCTGAAATTGACTTGAAATTGTCAGCTTTTCAATAGTTTCTAGTCTATTATTTGTAGTGGGATAACACCAGGAGTGAAAGTAACTTAAATGACTCACTGGTACGCAGGGGTCCTGGGCAAGGGGTGGCGGTTTTGGGTCCCAAGGAAGAGCGGGGCCTCACACAGAAGGAGTGGGACCTCAGGCAGAAGGAGTGGGGCTGAGGCCAAAAATCCCCCAGCCAGCCCTTCAGCACTGCCCTGTCCATGCCGCCTGGGGTAGCAGCAGTGGCCGGGAGCCCCAGGCCCTTTAAATTGCCGTTGGAGCCCTGGGGCTCCCAGCCACCACAGCCGCTGCTACCGCAATAGTGGTCTGAGCTGCAGGCCCTTTAAATCCCCACCGGAGTCCTGTGGTAGCAGCGGTGCTGGCCAGGAGCCCCGGGGCTCCAGCAGCAATTTAAAGCTGCCCCGTTTGCCCCCCTTCCACATCAGTGGCCCAGCCGGTACAGTTGGCACTTTCTTACCGGTACCTGGTACCATACCATACCAGTTTACCTTCACCTCTGGGTAACACACCTAGAACCCCAGGCAAATGCAGTAAAAACTCATGGGGCCTTGCCCTAATAGGATGTTTCCAAAGTTAAATGATCTATTCCAAGCTTGGTGAACTGCAAAAGAGTGAGAGAGAGAGCAATCTAGATTTTTCTACAATTGTTTCAATTCTTATAATTAAGAGTTAGTAACAAAGTAAGAATAAACATTACAATTTTAAACCTAACTAGTGTCCCTTAAGTGACTTGACACAAGATGTGAGAACATGTTAGTATAAGAGCTGAGTGGGTCTAATATTTATTTAATTCCTTTTATTTATATATAGGAATTAGATACAATGCCCCATCAGCTAATTTCTAAGTTATTATCTGGAAAAAACAAACAAAACCCCTAGCATTTTCAAGTGTCTAGCCACTGGAATCATGGTTAAAGTTCCCCCCCCTCAAATATGAAATGGCACCACTGAGACTGCAGCCCGAGTTCTTGGACCCCCCCACCTGGCAGGGTCCCAATCACAGGTGTCTAAGTGCAGTGCAGACATACCCTTAGCATCCTGCTGCCTCCCTGCTGCTGGAGACTTTCTGCATCGCAGGACAAAGCTCCAGCAATGGGGAGCTGCCGGAGCCTCTCTATGCCACAGTGAAAAGCTCCTACAATGAAGAGGCAGCAGGGAAAAGCTCCTGCAGTTCCTTGCTGTAAGAGACTTTCTCCGTTGTGTCCTTCCTGACAAAGCCTTTCACTGCCAGGTGTAGCTACACACCGCAGTGTGAATACAGCCTGCTTTTTACTGTGCTGTGTAGCTACACGTATCCTAGGTGCCACTGCTAATGTGGACAAGGTGCCTATTATCCCTTTCATGGGGTTACAGCATATAGCTGAGAAGTTACTGCTAATAGAAGCCACATTAACTAATACTATTCTTGTGTAGTGATATTATTCTGCGGAGGGAGAAGGACATGTTGCTTAGAGTGGTTGCTTCCTGATTTCTATTCCCACTCCATCATCACTCCTCCCTTTTTGCATGAAGCCTGTGGCCACACTAAATTTGTGCAACAGGGACAGTAGTAGCTCTGTGTGGGAAGCAAAATATCCTGCATAGCATGTTACCCTTTTGTGTGGCCATCCAGCTTCCGTTTCCTTAGAATTAGAATGGTCGATCCCCTCTGCGATTCTTATAAGAAGGGAGCATATAGGCCAACAACTTCACACTGATACAATAAATGTAGACCCTGACTGGTTGGACCTGAATAGAAACTACCATTATAAACAATGCAGGACTGAACAAAAGTAATACTGATATGTACTAGAACTCAGTTTCCTGGTTTCTGTGAGGATCACAGACCCTGTGGTACACACAGTAAGTTGGTTTTCTCTTGGACATCTTTCAAAAGGTCATGCTGGTTAAAATGTCAGTCTGCTCCCCTCTGGGAACTCCTTTGCAGAAGAGCTGCCTTTTTCAATATTATTATTTATTTATAAAGTACAATTCCCATGTAGCATGACCCTTCACAATAGCAGGATTGAATAAAGGATCAATAAAAATGCTTTACAACACTAACGACAAAAAACCTAACATCCACAGAAATGGGTTTTCAGCTTGTATTTTGAACAAGAGCTGCATTGAGGAAATAGTGAAAACTTCATGGGAGGTTTATTTTAAATGAAAATCCACCTACATTGGATTAAATCACATACAATACTGGGCTCTGCTGATAAAATCTTGAGTACAGATCTCACCATCCACATTTGTTTTTCAAAAGCATGACACAATAATTACTCCTGTGGGAATTCTGCATCAAAAGATTAAAAATTCCACATACCATATTTTAAAATTCTGAAAATGTTTGCATATGTATTTGTCAAAATGACACAATATAATCACACCAGTTTAAATTATTCTGGTAATTTATTTCAAAATACCTGTCAGCAAGTATGTTTGTAACAATACAGACAATAAAAAAGATTTTCCCAGGAGCAGAGTTAAAGAAACTTCTATGACAATCCAGTTCCTCTTTCTATGTTATGCTTTTGTTGGGCGCTTCAGTTTGGGTATGTCAAACATGACAGCTGGCCACATCGTGATGGAAAAATCTGCCCCTCCATAATCATATACCCATACCCCATCCTTCCCAAAGCACACAGTAGGGCTCCCTCCCAGCCCAGACACCTTCACTACCTAGCCCCCAGAACCGAGAAAAAGAAACAACCTGATGCTAGGTCCTAGGCACACCGCCTCCTTCCTTCAGGATGTGTGGGGAACCATAGCTACCTGGAACCCTCCAGCTCCCTCACTCCCTTCTCTTCCCCCCGATAGTGTCCTGTATTTACGAGCTGGAGAGCCGGGGTCTGATGGGTCAAGTGGCTCCTAGCGGTGGCCAGCAGCTCTGCCGCAACAATTCTGCAGGGAAAAATGAAAATGTGTGCAGAACATTAATTCTGTGCAAATTCTGCATTGCACAGTGGCACAAAATTATCCCAGGAATAAATAATGGTAGTTTCTCATTTTGAGCATGTTTAGAGATCTCTTCAGGCACAGGATGGGAAGAATTTGGCCAATACTGACGGTCCTCCTTTGCACAGCATCTTTAAATTAATGTTGTGTTCAGTAATCCTATGCTTATTCACAGATAATGAACTTTTATTCCATTAAAAGTCAACTATGGGTTCTGTGTGTGACCTTTTAGAAAAGGTCTTTCAGAAATTGTGATCCTTCTGTTGTATTTGTATCTAATCATTCTTCTCAGATGTCTGAAATGCACTCAGTAGCACTGTCATATTGCTACAGATGCCCCTAAATTCCTGTGTATCACTTTGAAAGATTCCCATTGGCTTTAATGAGCTCTGGATCAGGCTTGGTGAATGTGCTTTACAGGAATCAGTCGTCATGGTGATATAGAGCTAAGGGATGCCCAACAGAAAGGCAGCTAGAATGACAACAAAAATGTATTTCAAGAATTGGGGCCACAATCTACATTAATTTGCATTGGTCTGAGGCAGTCGAAGTCAAGACATATAGAAGCCAGTTAGATGAATGGTAAGACCCCAATCCAGCAACAAAACAAAACAAAGCAAACACCCTCCCCATCCACCCCTTAAGCATGTGACTCATTGACTCATAGACTCATAGACTTTAAGGACAGAAGGGACCATTATGATCATCTAGTCTGACCTCCTGCACAATGCAGACCACAGAATCTCACCCACCCACTCCTGTAAAAATCCCTAACCTATATCTGAGTTACTGAAGTCCTCAAATTGCTGTTTGAAGACCTAAAGCTGCAGAGAATCCTCCAACAAGTGACCAGTGCCCCATGCTGCAAAGGAAGGAGGAAAACCTCCAGGGCCTCTGCCAATCTGCTCCGGAGGAAAATTCCTTCCCAACTCCAAATATGGCGATCTGTTAAACCCTGAGCATGTGGGTAAGACTTATCAGCCAGCACCCAGGAAAGAATTCTCTGTAGTAACTCAGATCCCACCCCATCTAACATCCCATCACAGACCACTGGGCATACTTACCTGCTGATAATCAAAGATCAGTTGCCAAATTAATTGCCAAAATTAGGCTATCTCATCATACCATCCCCTCCACAAATTTATCAAGCTTAGTCTTGAAGCCAGATATGTCTTTTGCCCCTGCTACTCCCCTACGAAGGCTGTTCCAGAACATCACTCCTCTAATGGTTAGAAACCTTCGTCTAATTTCAAGTTTAAACTTCCTAGTGTCCAGTTTATATCCATTTGTTCTTGTGTTCACATTGGTACACAGCTTAAATAATTCCTCTCCCTCCCTAATATTTATCCCTCTGATATATTTATAGAGAGCAATCGTATCCCCCCTCAACCTTCTTTTGGTTAGGCTAAACAAGCCAAGCTCTTTCAGTCTCCTTTCATAAGACATCATCCTAGTAGCCTTTCTCTGTACCTCTTCCAGTTTGAATTCATCCTTCTTAAACATGGGAGACCAGAACTGCACACAGTATTCCAGATGAGGTCTCACCAGTGCCTTATAAAACGGTACTAACACCTCCTTATCTTTGCTGGAAATACCTCGCCTGATGCATCCTAAAACCTCATTAGCTTTTAAATGGCCATATCACATTGGCGGCTCATAGTCATCCTGTGATCAACCAATACTCCGGGGTCCTTCTCCTCCTCTGTTACTTCCAACTGATGTGTCCCCAATTTATAACTAAAATTCTTGTTATTAATCCCTAAATGCATGATCTTGCACTTTTCACTATTAAATTTCATCCTATTACTATTACTCCAGTTTACAAGGTTATTCAGATCTTCCTGTATGATATCCTGGTCCTTCTCTGTGTTAGCAATACCTCCCAGCTTTGTGTCATCCACAAACTTTATTAGCACATTCCCACTTTTTGTGCCAAGGTCAGTAATAAAAAGATTAAATAAGATTGGTCCCAAAACTGATCCCTGAGGAACTCCACTAGTAACCTCCTCCAGCCTGACTGTTCATCTTTCGGTATGACCCACTGTAGTGTCCCCTTTAACCAGTTCCTTATCCACCTTTCAATTTTCATATTGATCCCCATCTTTTCCAAAATAACTAATAATTCCCCATATGGAACAGTATCAAATGCCTTACTGAAATCGAGGTAAATTAGGTCCACTGCGTTTCCTTTGTCTAAAAAATCTGTTACCTTCTCAAAGAAGGAGATCAGGTTGGTTTGACATGATCTATGTTTTGTAAAACCATGTTGTGTTTTGTCCCAATTACCACTGACCTCAATGTCCTTAACTACTTTCTCCTTCAAAATTTTTTCCAAGACCTTACATACTACAGATGTCAAACTAACAGGCCTATAGTTACTCGGATCACGTTTTTTCCCTTTCTTAAAAATAGGAACTATGTTAGCAATTCTCCAGTCATACGGTACAACCTCTGAGTTTACTGATCCATTAAAAATTCTTGCTAATGGGCTTGCAATTTCATGTGCCAGTTCCTTTAATATTATTGGATGAAGATTATCTGGGCCCTCCGATTGTGTCTCATTAAGCTGTTTAAGTTTGGCTTCTACCTCGGATGTGGTAATATCTACGTCCATATCCTTATTCCCATTTGTCATCCTACCATTACTCCTAAGCTCCTCATTAGCCTCATTAAAGACTGAGGCAAAGTATTTGTTTAGATATTGGGCCATGCCTAGATTATCCTTAACCTCCATTCCATCCTCAGTGTTTAGTGGTCCCACTCAGGGGCAGCTCTAGACATTTCCCCGCCCCAAGCATGGTGTCATGCAGCGGGGAGCGCTGCCTGTCGCCAGCTCCAGTGGACCTCCCGCAGGCGTGCCTGTGGACGGTCCGCTGGTCCCACGCCTTTGAGTCTCGGCACCAGTGGACCATCCGCAGGAACTCCTGCGGGAGGTCTACCGAAGCCGCGGGATGAGCGGACCCTCCGCAGGCATGCCACCGAAGGCACCCTGCTTGCTGCCTTCCCAGCAACCGGCAGAGCGCCCCCTGCAGCATGCTTCCCCAAGCACGCGCTTGACGTGCTGAGGTCTGGAGCCGCCCCTGGTCCCACTTCTTCTTTCTTTGTTTTCTTCTTATTTATATGGCTATAGAACCTTTTACTATTGGTTTTAATTCCCTCTGCAAGGTCCAACTCTACATGGCTTTTGGCCTTTCTCACTTTATCCCTACATGTTCTGACCTCAATAAGGTAGCTTTCCTTGCTAATCTGTCCCATCTTCCACTCTTTGTAGGCTTTCTGCTTTTTCTTAATCACCTCTCTGTTTGAAAATCATTCCTCACTCCATTGAAATCCATGGAAATTTTGCCATATACTTCAATGGGATCAGGATTTCACCTTCAAAGGGATCGACTTGCTTCCTTAAAATGGAGTATGCATTAAGTGCTTTCTTGGATTATAGCCTAAATGAGGTCAGAATTATACATATATAATTATATAAAGTGGGAAAGAGGTTTTACAGCATTATACACATATAGTTGGGTGGATGATTTTGCTAACATCACATGGGGGATATAAAATAGAGCTGGGCTATCTTTTCCCTGCTGATTGTGTTGTACAAAATGCTCATGGTAGAACTGGAAATTTAGCAAAACTTTACAGAACTTAGTTGCAAACTTTTGTTGCATTTTTAAAAAAATGCATTGACTTTAGGGAAGGACACACCAAGTATTAAACAAAGCTCTGAAGTTGTCAGGACTCCTGCCACCTTCACATTTTTGCTTCATCTTTCTATTACATGCAGGGACTTCATTTTTTTAAAGTTATGCCATAACTACATAGTAATGCAGGGAAGAGACGCCACTATGTTTTAGCATATAAAAAAGATTAATTAAATTTAATTTTGTTTTGTATTTTTCCTAGTTTAATCATCCTGCATCCAGCCTTTGATTGTGCCAATCATTTGGCAGAGTAACTTTCACCTTGATAAAAGTGAACGTAATTTTTCTTTTAGCAAATATTTCTTTCCATGCATATAATTCCCCAGTACATGTATTTGCAATATCAAACCTGCTCACACTGCTCATCTTTGCTTACATTCATGCATAACACTAGGACTGACACTTTCAAGAAGTGGCAGTATGCAATGACAAATCTGAATGATCTTGTGAAGTGTGTCATCAGTTGCATAGACACATGGGGAAAAAATCTCCAACCTGTTATTCCCCAAAAATCCATCAGTACAGATTCCAAATGTGAACACTGTGAGCTTCTGAATTTCAGCCAGCTGGAATGCTGCAGAATGCAATATTTTCCAAGTGTTAAAAGAAAGGAATATAAAGCAATCCTAATGTTGGTACTTCAGACACTGATGAGGCACTACAAAGATTGTGCCTTTTTTTGAACTAAGCCAAATACTCATTTGAAAATGGCCGGCAGCTATGAAAACAATTCCTAGGTCACAACCATCTTTCTTGCGGGAATGAGATTTGAAATGAGCCCAGTTCAATTCATTAGCCCAGCATCAAATTTAAGCTGTTACAAATCTTTCCATTATGTAGGAAATGAGTTTACCCATTGGTGGGGCAGGAAGATGAAACATAGGAATTGTATCACTGTAAGTTGGATTCTGAAGAAAACAGGCAGGATTGCTTGATAAAGCAGACAAACTTCTCTGGGGATTTATAAATCCTCCAGTCAAGCCATGTTCCTGAGCAGGAGGAGATTCACTGTTCAGACATGAAACAAGATTTCAAAGGTGCAGTGCAAAAATGGGAAAACAGTAAATTTCAAGCCTGATGGAGCTTCAATTGCTAAACATCACCTCTGTAGATTACTTTGATATCGACAATGACCTGATATGGGGAAAAGCAAAGTGTTCTCTGTTAGCCACATTGATAAGGCTTATATATGAAACGGGACAAATAATTGATTTTCTGGTTCACTGGCAGTTAAAAATATGTTAAAAAAAAAGAAAAAAATTGGTTTAGGGCAAACCAAATTTGAAAATTCCAATAACTTTTGGGAAATACCAAAAGCTTGTTTTGAGTTGAACTAAATGTTTTGATCCACACAAAACATTTGTTTCTGGACATTGTTAAAGGGCCAGCTTCACAAAACAGCTTGAGGAGGAGGACACTCAGGGCCTGTGCAACCATTTAAGTGACCTAGGCAGTCACCTAGGGCACTGGCATTTGGAGGGGGCGCCATTTTCTTTGGCGGCAACCGTGGGGGGGAGGGGCGGCACACAGGCGAACTCCTCACCCCAGCTCATCCCTGCCCTGCCTCTTCCCCAAGCACGCCATGGTCACTTCACTTCTCCCGCCTCCCAGGCTGGTGGCACCAATCAGCTTAGGTGCCACAAGCCTGGGAGGCGGGAGAAGTGAAGTGGCCACGGCGTGCTCAGGGTGCTCGTGCATGGAGCAGGGGTGAGCTGGGACGGGAGGGTGCCTCAGGACGGAGGGGGGGAGCTGCTGCAGGGGGGGCTCCTCAGGGTGGAGGGGAGGAGTTGCTGGGGGGGGGGCGTAAGGTGGAAGTTTCACCTAGGGCATGAAACATCCTTGCACCAGCCCTGAGGACACTCCCATATAACTTTTAGCCCAGTGGGTAAAGCACTCACCTGTGATGATCAAGACAGGGGTTCAATTCTTCCCCTTGCCTGTTATAACAAAGAGGGTTGAACATGGGTCTCCCACACTGCAAGAAGCTACCTGAGCCACAGGAAACTCTGAGTTAGGGCTCCTTTGTTGGAGATATTCTAGTGGATATAAATAATGACATAGTCATTGGAGCAGGGAAATGAATGCAGGTTTCCCACCTCCCACTAGGCTGTAAAATCATTCCCTCTTTCTCGCTGGGCCAATGCATTTTTACCATTCACTGGAAAAAAAAATATAAGTCCAGGTCTGCCTGTATATGCCTAGACACCTCGCTGTTGGATAGACACCATGAGGATTAATTTTTGTATTAGGGATGCGAAAATTAAAATCAATATACAAATGCAAAGACAGTACAATATATCATGGATTAAATATGAAGCTTTCTTACAGATTACCGCGCAGCCTCTTGATACCGCCATGCAGAACTACCTTTCCATAATATCAAATGTTTAAGACTAAGCTTAATTTTGAATTTCTTGAGGTTTTAGCATTTGTTGGTGTTGTGTATGTCTCTTTCTCTCTCTCTGTGCGGTCTCCTTAAAGAGTACTCCCTAAAGTTCTTAGTAACTAGGTTCCACACTTAGAACCAATTTAACAAAGATGGTTTTTTTGTTGCTTTTGCATCTGCTGAGAACAAGATGACGAACGATAAGAAAAGCAAGATATTTCAAATCCATTCTTAGCACTAATCTCTAGAGTTTATATCGCAACTTGCTGCTTTTTGCTCAGTTTACATTTTTGTGTGTGTGGCAAAACTGAACTCTTATTAAGAAACAAAATCTTGCATGCCAAGTTTCAACCAGCTTCATAGATTAGATTTTTATAAAATTGGCAGCTGCCTGCAAAATTCACACTGATATGAAGAGACAGGGTGAAATTTAAAATGCAAATGATGGTTTGAGGGTTTTGTTTGTTTGTTTGGGGGGCATTTTGGGGTGGAGAAACAACAGATGTCTGGTGAAGGAATATGGAAACTGAGGCAGTGTGTATATTAGTAGGGCAGGGAAAAGAAATCAGAGAAGGCTGGAAGAAGGGGGAAGAGTGATACAATAGCAACAATTAACAAAAATATCCTTTATGCAGGTGATATCAGAGCACAAAGGAAAAATTGGGCCAGATTCTCTGCTACTGTCAATTTGCACAGCTGCACTGGAATTAGTGAGCTATGCCAATTTACAGCAGTGAAGAATTTGGCCCGTTCAATATAGCCATTCACTAGAGCTGTCTCCTATTGTTTAAAATCGATTTTAACCCATGCCGGGATGTTGTCTCTTGAGATTGGAAGTGTCTAAAGAAAGCCAGTAAGATGGTTAATGTGTAGAACTGGGAAATATTTGTATTGATTTTCATAAATACCATATGCCACTCAGCGTGTTGGTGTTGTATTGCCCTGCCTGAATGCATAGTTAGCTCAAAAGGCATTGTTAAATAGAAATCAGGCAGGAAAGATAAAACAATGGCCCAGATAAGAAGCCTCCTCTCAAATGTAATAGCCAAGTCCATAATTTGGAAGAGAAACTCATCAGCCCCAACTCTCCTGACAGGGCTGTTTGCCAAAATTGAGATTCTAAAAGATCAGAAGAACCTGACTGACTACATAGATGCCCTTGGTAGTAAGGTGCTCAGCCGGTCATGAGGCTGTCTCACACAGGTACACACAGAACCTATTGTGGACTGACACTGATACTGACTGACAGACAGAGTCTACTGCAAGCAGGCTACAACTTAGTCCCAAAGAGAATGGAGGGCACCAAGACTAAATCATGCTTACCGAGGGACTCATGGAGAATGCCAAGCATGGGTAAGACAATATGCATATCGGTGTCTTTTTTATTATTTTAAATCTACATATAAGCACTGTGTACCTTTTGGGCTAAATAAATAAGTTTCAGAGAAGCTGCTTCTGTGTCCCTGGACGCTGTTACTGTCCATAAGCAGCTGGAAGGAAACTCTTATAGGTGCCAGGCCCACTGGGCTGCTAGGTATCACAGTGGGCTACAAGAAGGGTGCAATTCAGAGATCTAATCAGGGAGTGATTGGGCTGCCCGGCCCCATTCCCAACAGAAGTGGAGGAGGCTACAGGAGACTGGTGCACTCAGGGAATTGGAAAAGGAGTCTTGAGCACAGGCAGCTTACAAAGGGACCGTAACATTTGGAGAAATACAAGACTTTAAAAAATGAAAATGGTTCTAGTGAAAGACTGACAGCTCTAAAAACTGAAGTCTAATATATAGCCTGATATAAAAATATTAACAGCACTGGTGCTATTAGTCGTGACTTTGTTCACTTTTTTCTGTCACATGCTTAACTTTGACCTTAAGGGACCACCACTGAGTGAGGGAATAATTCAGTCCATCTGTCAGTTCAGCCCTTGCCTCTTGTCTCTCTGTTCAAGCTGCTAACCATGGTGCAAACCATGGTAGTGCTTTTGTGATGTGGACACTTGTCCACTAGGAACTGGACATTGACTAACTGCGGACAAACACGGAAACCATGTGGCTTTGTTGGTGCAACCCTTCATATCCTGCTGTCAATCCCTAACTCTGCCAGTCTCCCATCAAGAGCTTGTTTGTAACTTATTTCAAACTAAAGAAGAATATAATCGAAACCAAGTAACTTACATCTATTTCTGTAACTTTTCCCTTGGTAATTCCATTGATTTTGCCACAAGACCCACACAGCCCAGCTCTTTCCCCAACCTTCTCCCTGATGGAAGTGTGATCATTAATGATAATACAGGTATGATTCAGCTCAGGAATATTTTCTGCAATAAGTTATATTTACCCTTTGGCTTTCAGCTCCCACAAGACTTGTTTTCTCTAAGCCAAGCCTCATCTTCAGCAATCAAAGCTGCATTTTGCTAACAATGAAACTAGTGAGTCAGTTGCCTGGAACCACTTCATTTTCTTACCTATTTGAGGAGCCATCAGAAAAGTCACACTTGTTTCATTTGAGCAGCCCAACTTGTTCACTCTGGCAGTGCTGTAATAATTTAATTATTTGTGTTCAGGTTCCCTACTCATATGTACACACCAGAGCTTTGTAGTTTCAGATTTGCTATCTTTGAGCCAATTTAAAAGAAAATATGCATAAAAATCTCAGTGAATACAGTACTCGTCCTTATTTTCTTTATTTTGATATAATGGAAAAGAGTTAATATTCCATAATATTCCACAGTTTTTGTTTGATTTCTTATTCTTGCTACTGCAGAGATTGTTCTGGATTTCTATCCATTACAACTTCCAGATCCATCTTTGCCATGTAGCTCACTAAGTCCTTGAGTCATCTGCCTTTAATGTTGAACCAGGCCCTAAATGTAATTTGAGAGTGAGTTCTCTCCATGTTTTGTCCCAGATTTCATTATATTATCACTTCATAATCTCCATGATTTATTCAGTTGCTGCTTTTCAACCCTTGCCATTCTCTTTATCTGATCTGTCATTTCAGTGTGGATCCCACTATATGTGTGCATGCACCTCATACGTGCGAGTTTGGAATCTCTTGAATAGCATATGCCTTGTGCCTCCTCATGATCCCATGTGAGAGCATAACAGGCAGAAAGGCCGCAACTCTCCTTCAGTTCATTCTTAATTCAAAGCCCATGTTAGCTGAGGACTTCAAAAGAAGAGATGGAAGGTAGGACATAGGCCCCACACTGACTACAACATCTCAAAGAACCAGTTACTGTTGGGCAAGTAACCATTCTTTCTTCTATATTCTGGTATTACTATGGATCCGACTGTCAGTAACAAGCAAGCAGTATCCTCTTTTGGATGGTGGGAATGAGGAGTGGCAGCTGAACCAGTCAAACAGAGATTGGAGCTGGTCTAGTGCATCTGGCCTCAGATCTAACAGCTAGGGCCATTGCAATGGTTTACAAACATGAGCAGATTGCTCCATGTAGCAAGCAGCCTTGCAGATTTCAGCTATAAGCACATTATGGAAACAAGCCAAGGGTGATACTTGAGCTCTGGTAGAATTAGCCTTGATTGTCAGTGTGGGAGGTACATCTGCCAGCTGGAAGCATAGTGTGATACACTGAGTTATCCATTTAGTCTGTCTTTGGGATGAACTAGCCTGGCCTTTAGAGCATCCAGCTATTGCCAACAGGCATGGAGACTGGTTGAAATATTTAGTCTTGTCACTGTATTAAAGCAGAGGTATGATAGAGCAGAGAAATCTCACACCAATAGAAAAAGGGCCTATGGGCCCAGCTAGCCCCACCCAGCTAGCCCCACCCTGCTATACCTGTAGCCAGTGCCAGACCTGGAGGGAAAAGAAAAGAAGGCAACCTAGCTCAGTTCAGGGATGACTGGAGAAGAGACGGAAGGTGATTCTGCCATTCTACAGGAAGGGAACTTCACTACAAGCCTGACAGCCAGGACTGCTGCTGGGGGAGAAGCATGGCACCCCTGACCAAGGGAGAGAGACTCTTGAGGAGACTGGGGAACACCCAGCATTACTATTTGATGGTAAGGACATTGTGGCGGGGCTAGGCCCCTCTGACCTTACATTTGCCCCCTCCCAGAGGGATCTGAGGCTGCAGCAGGATGCTTCAAGAGGCCCACATGAGAGCACTATTCCTGGTGAGCCACTATAGACTGGACTATGAGGGCCATGCCCCAAACTGAAGTGATATAGATATGAAGTAACCTAGGGCAGTGGACTTAGTCTCTCTGATGGGGGACCTTGTGGGTGGGTGACCCAGTGTGGTCCAGTGCCTGAGCAGGTCTTGATACCAAAGATTCTGGATTACTTACTGCAGGGAACTGCCCCCCCTTTCCTTCAGTTCCATCAAAGTTCATCAGGTGGTGATATTGGTGTATTACCCTCCATAGAGTGACTTTCAATCTTCTCCCACCCAACGGGGTTGAAATTCCTTAAGGCCCTGATGCATGTTTACTCACCAGTCACAGAGCCTACTCCAGCAAGGGTACTTCAGCATAGTAGTCCGGAAGTTTATGGAGTCCCCTCATAGAGTATTCAATCCACCATCATACTCTTAAAATGGTATTCTGGTGGCCATCAGCTCAGCAAGTAGAGAGAGAGCTAGATTCAGGCATTCATGACAGAACCTCTGTACACTTGTTTCCACAAGGACAAAGTGGTTCTGAGACTGCATGCTAAGTTCATCCCAAAGATGGTATCTGAGTTTCATTGAAACCAGGCAATATTCTTGTCATAAACAGATAGCTAAGGGTTAATGTCTCTTTCACCTGAAAAAAAAAGTATCCTGAAACACCTGACCAGAGGACCAATCAGGAAACCAGACTTTTTTCAACTCTGGGTGGAGGGAAGTTTGTGTCTGAGTTCTTTGTCTTCTGCCTGAATCTCTGTCAGCTAGAGAAGGATTTTTCTATTTCCTGCTTTCTAATCTTCTGTTTCCAAGTTGTGAGTACAAAAATGGTTTGTTGTTTTGTATTTACATGTCTATAGTTGCTGGAGTGCTTTAAATTGTATTCTTTTTGAATAAGGCTGTTTATTCATATTTCTTTTAAGCAATTGACCCTGTATTTGTCACCTTAATACAGAGAGACCATTTGTATGTATTTTTCTTTCTTTTTTATATAAAGCTTTCTTTTAAGACCTGTTGGAGTTTTTTCTTTAGTGAGGAACTCCAGGGAATTGAGTCTGCAGCTCAGCAGGGAATTGGTGGGAGGAAGAAGTCAGGGGAGACCTGTGTGTGTTAGATGTACTAGCCTGACTTTGCATTCCCTCTGGGTGAAGAGGGAAGTGCTTTTGTTTCCAGGACTGGAATTAGAGAGGGTGGACTCCCTCTGCTTAGATTCACGGAGGTTGCTTCTGTGTATCTCTCCAGGAGCACCTGGAGGGGGGAAGGGAAAAGATTTATTTCCCTTTGTTGTGAGACTCAAGGGATTTGGGTCTTGGGGTCCCCAGGGAAGGTTTTTGTGGGGACCAGAGTGCCCCAAAACACTCTAATTTTTTGGGTGGTGGCAGCTTTACCAGGTCCAAGCTGGTAACTAAGCTTGGAGGTTTTCATGCTAACCCCCATATTTTGGACGCTAAGGTCCAAACCTGGGACTAGGTTATTGACAATTCTTAACTCTGTTCTTCCATAAGCTGCATTCCATGAAGGGAGAGAAGAAACTACACACTCAAGGCACATCCTCTTGTGACAGAGTGCTCAGAAGGCCTGGTGGCATAATGATAAGCACACCTGACTTCTGACTCCTTACTTCCCTGACCAAGTGGCAGAGATGCCTAGTTTCTGACCTTTGGCAAGGAAACATCTTGCCTCTACCTGCAAATCTTTTCCACTTGGAAAAGTAAGTCTTTCATGGATGCTTTCCTGCCTTGTGCCAGGATCTGAACATGTGAAGAAAAGTCCTTTTCCATGGTATTCATACAGCCAGCACACAAACTGTCAATTGTAGGGACACTGGGTGCAGATGACATACTCATCCCTGGTTCTATGACAGTAGGTCAGGAAGACTGATTGAGGGATGTGCAGACATGTGCAGCAAGTTTGTCAGCCAAAACTGTCTCAGCCAGTAGGGATCTATGAGGAGGAACATGGCCCAGTCTGGTCTTGTCTGGTTTTAGCAATCCCTCTGGGGATTAGTGGGAAGGCATACAGGAGCCCTGTATTCCACTTTAGCAGAAAGGCAACTGGTAGGGATCCAGGCTCATGCCCATTCTCAGACAGAATTTTGAGCACTTCTTGTTCTCTAGGGTAGCAAACAGATCTATTACTAGATTTCCCCCAATGGTGCAATATCTACTCTGCTTAACAACAGTAGTGACCATTTGTGGTTGGTGGTGGATTGCCTTCTCAGGGAATTGGCCAAATTGTTGCTGGTTCCCAGGAGATGCAAAGCTATCGGTTTACGCTGTACAGGCAGCACCAGATCCAGCTTCATTGTCTCTCTACACAGGGGAGAAGAGCATATTTGTTTATCATTGTTTAGTACATCATAAATGGGTTGTCTATCAGTATCTGTACTACAGAGTACCAGAGAACCTGTAGGAACATCACACATGCCAGTTTGATGGCCTGAAATTCCAAGATGCTTATGTATAACTCATGCCTTCCAGAAATCACATCCCATGTATCTGTTAATGGTCAGCAGGGCACCCATCTCATCCCAGAGGCCTCCATGATCAATGTTCCAGACGGTGATGGGGTCTCCAATGGTATTCTTTTTCTGTTGTTGTGGAGTAACCACCAGGACTGCACCCCAGAGATTTGACATTGAATTAAAACTGACTTGCTCTGTTGATTATTTTGTTGGGCAGCAGATTGACCTGAAACAAAGGTGTAGAGAGGCCTCAGGCAAAGTCTGGGAAATGGCCACATGTATGTACCTCCCTGAGGCAAGTCCATACCGTAATGATCAGCCCTGCAATTATCCCACTTATTAGTATCTGAATCAAGAGCAATCTGTCCTGAGGTAAGTATGCTCTTTTTGTCACAGTCTCTATCCTGGCTCCAATTAACTCTATCCACTGAGCTGGAGTGAGAGATGACTTCTTGTAGTTCACCAGGAGGCCCGGCTGGGTGATCTGTGATAGAACATAGTTGAGGCTTGTCAGAGTTTCCCAATAATATCTATCTCTGATCAGCCAGTCATATAGATAAGAGTAGACATAAGTATCTTTTTCTTTTAAAGCTACACCACCAGGACAGCAAGGCACTTGATGAAGACTCCCAGTGCCATAGAGAGCCCAAAGGACAGTGCCTATTGATAGTGGCCTGGATCTACTATAAATCTGAAGTACGTCCAGCCTTGAGCCTAAAGAGGTGGAATAACGGAGCCAAGGAGTTACCATCCTGAATCTGTGGCAGCATATTTATTTGTTGAGTTCCTCAGATCTAGGATAGGACAAAGACACCTTTTCTTCTTAGAAATAAGGAAAACAATGGGAGTAGAAACCCTTGCTCCTATATTCCTGAGGAATGTCTAAGGCTCCTAGGTGCGTAACAAGGCCGTTTTTTGTAAAAGTGCCTCTTAAGAAGGGTTCCCGAAGAGGAACAAGGCAGGAGTGCAGGTAGAAGCAAAGAAAACAATTATGTGGAGTAGTTATGAATTTGTATGCACCCACTTGGCTGAAATTTTGCCCAAACCCAATGGAAGCGGTAAGGTGGTTTCCCCAGGTTGGCTGTGGGATCTTGGGCCCAGCATGGACTCCGACTGTCTTGTCAAACCTGCTGACTTTGTGAGGGAGGTTGATGTGCTATGGAAAATGAGGATGACTGACACCTTCCAGAATAAAAAGGTCACTTCCTGAGTGGACACTCAGGATGGTGGGTATTCTCTGCTTTGCGGTAGGGGTGAAAGGGAGGGCTGATATTGGAATGATTTTGATATAGAATAGGAGTGTAAATTCCCAAAGATCTCAACATAAACCTGGAGTCCTTTAGGGAACAGAGTGCCTCATCAGTCCTAAACAGGTCCACAGCCTCATAATGGTAGGTTTTTGATGGTCACTTGAACCATTTTAGGGATGCCAGATGCTGCAGCTAGGAAGCTCAGCACTTCATAAAAGTCATGGCTATGCACAGGTGGCTGTGTCCAATTATTTATCACTGCCTGAAATGCTGCTTTGACTATATTTGTCCCTCTCTAATGGCATTCTTCAGTTCCCCTGCCTCATTCCTACAGGAGTTGGGAAAGGAATGGGGTCAAACTCTCTCCCATCAGAAGGTTTCACAAAAGAAGCTTGATAATTTGTGATGTAGAACTGAAGATAGGCTGAAAAGTAGGCATTTCTGTTAAATGGTCTGGTTTATTCAGATCTTTTATTTTGGGGTCCCTTTGGTGGATCAGAGATCCCATGATATAAAGTGTGGATAAAATTGCTAAAACCCCTGGGTTGGGAGTTGGGTTCTTTTCTCTGCTCCCTTTGAGATCAGGAGAACATGGCTAGGGTATGCCTAATGATCTTTGCAGGGTCCAATAAATTCTTATTGATTGGCAGGGCAAATCTTGTGTGTGCTGTAGAACTAAGTATCTTGAATAGTGAAGCATCACCTAGACTTGTTCTGCCAGCTCACCTGGCTCCTCTTCCAGTTCAGATTAATAGATTCCAAGTCCAGAAGGGATGATTGTGATCTAGTTTGACCTCTTGTGTAACATAGCTTGTAGAACATCCCCAGAATGATTCTGAAAGCATACATTTTAGAAAAAATATCCAATCTTGATTTAAAAGTTACTTGTGAGGAAGAATCCACCACAACCCTTGGTAGTTGTTCTCATGGTTAATTATTCTCACCATTAAAATTTTATACATTGTTTCCAGTCTGTATTTGTCTAGTTTCAACTTCCAGCATTAGATCGTGTTATACTTTTCTCTGCTAGTTTGAAGAGACCTGTGGTGGGGCAGCTGCCCCACCCCCATGATTGAGGGGGCTAGAGTAGGCCAGAGCGGCTGCGCAGGCCAGCAGCCAGTTAGGGAATGGTCTACTGAGAGCCAATCAGGGCCGAAATTAGAACCAGCCAACCAGGGCTAGGCTAGGCTCTATATAAAGGCAGCCCAGGAAGGGAGCAGGTATTCTGTCCCAGACCTTCATGGGGGAAGGTCTGTCTCCAGAGCAGGAGACCAGCATTTTGGACAGAGCAGTGCTGGGCAGGCTTGGGGAGAGCATAGTAGGGTTCCGGCCCAATACTTGCCAGACTGTGGGCCCTTATAGAAAGGGCCTAAAGGATGCGAGGTGTGAGAGGGGACATGGTCCAGGGACAATTGGACAAGGAGAGAGAAGGAGGGCAGGGAAGCTGCCAATAGAGGGTCCCTGGGTTGGGACTCAGAGTAGTGGGTGGTCCTGGGTCCCCCCCCCCTTCTCCCTTGTATTGCACCTGGTGGTGGAGAAGCAGTCAGAGCAGACTGTAACCAGCCCTTGAGCCAGGGGCTAGACTGTGAGGTTGTGGGTGGCCACTGCTGTGCACTCCCCCTCCAGCCCCCCAGAAGGGGGAGAGGGTGGACTAAGGGGCACTGCCAGAGGTCAGTGTCCTAAAGAGGATGCCGCCGAGTGGGGAGCAACACAGGTCTGGATGCCAATGGAGGACAAGAGATGGATGGGACACCACCAGCAGAGGGCACTCCAGGACTATTAAGAGCTAATTCCCAGACTGAACAGAAGGAGGCACTGTGGTGGTGAGTACCAACAATGTCACAAGACCATTATTAAATATTTGTTCCCCAGGTAGGTCTATATGCTGTAATCAAGTCACCTCTGAACTTCTGTTAAGCTCCTTGAGTCTTCCAATATAAGGCATATTTTCAAACCTATAATCATTCTTGTGGCTCTTCTCTGAACCTTCTCTAATTTATCAACCTCCTTGAATTGGGAACACTAGAACTGGACACAGTATTCCAGCAGCATTTGCCCCAGTGCCAAATACAGAGGTAAAATAATTTCCCTATTACTACTTAAGATTTCTCTGTTTATGCATCCAAGATTGCTTTAGCACTTTTGGCCACAGTGTCACACTGGGAGCTCACAGTCAGCTGATTATAACCCCTCACAATCCCAAGATTTTCCCAAATCACTGCTTCCGAAGGTAGAGTCCCACATTCTGTAAGAATTGCCTACAATCTTTGTTCCTAGATTAATACATTTATATTTAGCCATATTGCAACACACATTGTTTGCTTGTGCCAAGCTTATCAAGCTATCCAGATCACACTGTTTCAGTGACCTTTTGGCTTCATTATTTACCCCTTCTCCAATTTGTCACCTGCAACATTTATCAGTGATGATTTTATTAATAAAAATGTTAAATAGTGTATGGTCAAGAACCGATCCCCTGTCAGACCCCACTAGAAACACCCCAGTTTAATGATGATTTTCCATTTATAATTAAATGTTCATAGAATAATAGAAAGGTAGGGCTGGAGGGGACCTTGATAAGTCATCAAGTCCAGCCGTCTGTGCTGAGGCAGGACTAAGTAAACCGGGGTAGGCAACCTATGACACGCGTGCCAAAGGCAGCATGCGAGTTGATTTTCAGTGGCACTTATATTGCCCGGGTCCTGGCCACTGGTCCAGGGGGCTCTGCATTTTAATTTAATTTTAAATAAAGCTTCTTAAACGTTTTAAGAACCTTATTTACTTTACATACAACAATAGTTTAATTATATATTATAGACTTACAGAAAGAGACCTTCTACAAACATTAAAATGCATTACTGGCATGCAAAACCTTAAATTAGAATGAATAAATGAAGACTCAACACACCACTTCTGAAAGGTTGCCGACCCCTGATCTAACCTGAATCTCCTTTGTTGCAGATTAAGCCCATTACTTCTTGTCTTACCTTTAGCTGATATGAGGAACAATTGATCACGGTCATCTTTATAACAGATTTTAACATATTTGAAGACTTATCAGCCACCCCTCCTCATTCTCCTTTTTCTCATGACTGAACATGCACAGTTTTAATCTTTCCTCATAGGTCATATTTTCTAATTTTTTTTACCATTTTCGTTGCTATCCTCTAGACTGTCTCCTCTCTTTCTTCAAGTGTGGTACCCAGAATTGGAAACAAGACTCCAACTGAGGCCTCACGGATGCTGAGTGGAGCAGGATAATTATCTCCTGTGTCTTACATATGACACTCCCAATAACAGACAGCCCTGAATGGTATTAGCTGATTTTGCAGTTGCATTACATTTGTTGACTCATTCAGTTTGCGATCCACTATAAAGATAATTGTTAATGGTTCTGAGATTGCTTCAGCTAATTGCTTAAGTACCCTAGGATGAATTTCATCAAGCCCTGACAACTTGGCTAGGCTATCTAAATATTCTTTAATGTGCTATTTCCCTTTTTTTTGGCTTACCTTCCTACCCCCTTGTTAATAATAATTGTGTTGAGTGTCTGGTCACCATTATCCTTTTTAGTGAAGACTGAAGCAAAATAGGCCTTTTTGATGTCATTAGTCACTAGCTCTCCTTCCCCACTAGGAAGAGGGCGTACACTTTCCTTAATCTCTCTCTTGTTCCTAATGCATTTAAAGAATCTCTTCTTATTGTGTTTTATTTCCCTAGGTAAGGGTAACTCATGTTGTGCCTTAGCCTTTCTGATTTTTGTCCCAGCACACTTGAGCTATTCTTTTGTACTCCTCCTTAGCAATGTGTCCATGTTTCCACTTTTTAGTAGGATTCCTTTTTAAGTTTCAGGTCAGTAAAGAGTTCCTAATGCAGCCATATTTTCAGACCTATAACTAAGCCAACTTTTAATCCATTTAATGTGTGCCATGTTAATTTTATGTTCTAGTTTTTTAATCAAAGAGTCATGCGGTACTAAGTCAAATGCCTTATCAAAGCTTACATATATTAAATTAATGCAATTGCTTTTATCAAACTTGTAATCTTATCAGAAAAAGATATCAGATTAGCTTAACAGGATCTATTTTTCATAAATCCATGCTGATTGTCATTCATTATATTACCCTCCTTTAATTCATAATTGGTCAAGTCCCACATCAGCTACTCCATTATCTTGCCTGAGATCAATGTCAGATTGATAGGCCTGTAATTACTCAGGACTTCTTTCTCTTTGTGATGAAGCATCACTCCAAGACCAATGGGACAACTAGCCTCAAGAAGGCCATGATGGCAGATGATATTGGTATTGGTCAGATTGTGAGTGGCCCATCTATTGCCAGTCCTGTAACCATGCTCCTAGGGTAACCCTAAAGGTGTTGTTCCAATTTCTCAGTCGTGGGGTTCCTGCTGGAGTAAAGAGAGAAGTGGCCCGGAGAGGGGAAGAAGACTGGCTCAGAGAATGCTAACAAAAATGCTGTTGTGGCTGAATTTGCCCACGACTATTAGAACGACAAGGAGAGTGAATTAAGCTTTAAAGCCTGTCTCTCTCACCAACACAAGTTGTTCCACTTAGATATTACCTCACTCACCTTGTCTCTCTAATTGCCAAAATGTACAGTTCCGGCAATGGTGTCAGTGCAGGCAGAAGAATGAAAGAGGATCCTCAAAAGCAAACCTTGGCTTCTCTAAAGGTTCCTTTCTCACTGTTGATGTCAGTTCTGTGGCCTTCCTGGCTTTCTTTACTGTTGGTGCCTTGATACTGTCCCTCAAACTCGAGGGCCTTGATGGCCTGTCTTTGGATTTAGAGTCTGTTTTCTGGAATGGGTGTGATAACTATGTGGAGCTATTTTTTCAATGCTTTTTGGCATCCAGCCTGGACTGTTAAAGTCTCTCTCTTTCTCTCCCAGGGTTGATCTTGATGAAGTCAGCACTGATGTGCTCAATGCCAAGGAGGTGCTTGTGCAGGGACTCCATATGCTGATACAACTTTAGCTTTACTTTGATCTCTTCTCCACACTGGAATGGGAGGTGTGCCTAGCTGCTGAAGCACTAGCTGATCAAAGTCTCCTTGGTTTCATCTTGGATGATGTTTCCTCCCCTGAGTTGGAGGCCATCTTCATGGATTGCTCCAAGAGGTGCAATCTGAGTCTCACATCTCTCAGCTTCCACATGTGTAAGGAGAAGGAGCAAAATATGGAAGGACACATTCCCAATAAATGCTCAGAGGCAGAAGTGACATCTGCTATGATCATCTATCTGTGCAAAAGACCATCATCCATACAATAGGATTTAAATCCTGTGTTCTGAGTGTCCTTCATTCCAAATAATTGTGTGGCTTCATCCTGCAGTACAGGGGTTCTCCCTGCCCACAACAGCCTCTGCTAACTCCTGTGGTTGCATCCTCAATCCACTATTATCATCTCCAGTCTTATCAGGACTGAGTCATGATCAGCTTTATTTCATCCATGTCCCAGTTCCATCCAGGCCCTGGGAAAGGCACTTGACCACACTCTTTGAGCAGGAAAATTTATATAAACCCAGGTAATCTGTTTATGTTGGGAACTAGTGTCTGTAAAGCTAGAAGATATGAATTCTGTTCTCCATGAGATAGATTATGTGATTACAGTAACAACTATCCAGGTTTGTCTATGTCCCTGGATTGTTCAAGTTACATTCAAAGTCTCCAGATCCTGTGCTGCACTCTACCTGTGTGCTATCAGTTGGGGCCTAGTTTGTTCTAAAAGTGTGTGTGTGTACTTTCTTTAGTGATTTTAGACAGGATGAGGAGGAAATAAGGAAAACATCTGGGTACTCTAACCAGGCACAATATACAGCAATTAGAGTTGCAGTATTGTAACCAAGTAGACGTTCATATCCCAATTCAGCAAAACACTCAAGCATGTGCTCAACTCTAAATTGAGGCCTTAATAAATACACAAAAAAGAACTTGATTTGACTGGCAAGCTTAAGAGGGAACACACGTTCCCTGACTGCTCAAAAAAAGAGAAGAGCTGGACAAGCTATTTGTTCTTCACAATGAATTTAATAAATTCAGCCCATTCTCTAGTTTGTGGGTTATCTGCAGGCAGACTTTGAGATTTACAGATTTGTTCATTTGATGGGTTTTTCTTTAACATACGGACAAATTTCAGCCTGTAGACTGTCCAGGAGCTAATCACTGAGATGGCTGAGCTCAGCCTAAACAAGTCATAATTCATTATTCACATTGTAGTTGGTCACCGAAGGCACACTGTATTGCTCTATCCCTGCTTAAATGAGTTAAAATATCATGAACGAGAGCAGACATTCATTCACTTGTATTTTTACACAAGCAGCCCACAGTGTCTCAGAAGGATCAAATCCTCCTTGAGTTTCCCAGAGTGCAATGAGAGCAAGTTACATCTTAGGGACAGAGCAGTCTGTTGCCCCTTAAGAACCTAACCAACTCTGTGGACTAAAGCACATTGGCCTTGCCTTTTCTGTTCCTTTGAAGTGATATGTCTCTAGGGTCCGAGGGAGAAGTCACTTTGCACCCCCATGTACCAAGAATTACTGTTCCTGAGCTATGAGAGAGAGGAGAAGGGCAAGTCTTCTCTCATTTTCCAGCCACATAAGGGCCAGAGCCTATTACAGGAATGCTTTATGCATTTATACAGGTACATAATAGCAAATGTACCAGTATATGATGCCCAATAATATGTAGCATTCTTTATTGGTTTGGTAAGACTAAACAAATGGCTTCCTTTGTGCCTTTCTTAGCATCAAGTATTAATAGGGACAACCTGGGTCTATATCTGTAGTAATGACTGGGAGATCATTTGGATCACCACACAGTGCAGGTTAGCCAAAAAAGCAACTGAGCTTGACAATTCCATACAGTTATCATATTACTGTTTATTTTGACAAGTATAGTTCAGTTTTCATTATTTAGGATTCTACTTCCAAGCACTGGCCTGAGACTCAGAAGACATGACTTCTATTCCTGGTTCTGCTGTTGGCCTGCTCTGTGCTTCTGTTTCCCCATCTGTAAAATGGGAATAATGATGCAGACTTTCTTTGTAAAGCCCTTGAGACCTCCTGATGAAAATAACTATATAAGAGTGAGGTATTATTATTCCTAGTATGCTGATAAATATAATGTACTTTACTTAATAGAAGTAATGAACTTGTAATATGAAACCTACCTACAGCTCTGTGTTATCAGGTCTTTGCTGAGAAATGGAGTGAAACAACAGAGCTTTATGCGATAATTATCAGATTTGCAGATTAACAAGGAGAATTAGTTGCTCCTTTAGCTTGTTTCCACTATTCTTCACTATCTGAGAAAAATCAGGAGAGCAGAGCTAACCCTGCATGCTCAGCATCAGCAAAACTGGGCAGAGAATAGGCCTGACTTTGATCTTACTTATAGCTGTAAATCAGGAGTAACTGCATTGAAGTCAATGGAGTAAATAGTTTGTGTGTGTGTGTGTGTGTGTGTGTGTGTGTGTGTGTGTGTGTGTGTGGAGGGGGAATGACACGCATAATTGAAACCCAGGCAAGTGAATTCAGCTGGAGTTTTACTATTAATTCACTGGGGTCAGGATTTTACTCACATGAGTGCTGGGTTTATAGGAACACTGAGGAACAGGAGTGGCATTTATCTTTATGAACAAATTATCCAGCTTCTCCCCCCCCTCCACCACGTCTAAGCTACAGTAGGTGAACTTAAGTTCTACTGTTTGGAAAGACTCTATCCCTTGTATTCCCCAGCTATACAATGGGAATTCCAATAGAAATAGATTCTTTCAAAATAGTGCAAGCTTTTAAGAGTTCCATAATAAATGAAACCAAGTTATCTTAAAATGGAAGCCACATTCAACCACTCTAGCAGGCATTTTCCAAGCTTTTCTATAGGAAATATCAGGATTGGAAGAAACCTCAGGAGGCTGTCTAGTCTAACCCCTTGCTCAAAGTAGGACCAATCCCAAAGCAGGTTTTTGCCCCAGAGCCCTAAATGCCCCCCTCAAGGATTGAACTCACAATGCTGGGTTTAGTAGCCCCATACTCAAACCACTGACCTATCCCTCTCCTCAATCATTAGGAAGACTCTGGGTACATCTTCACTACCCACCGTATCGGCGGGTAGCAATCGATTGCTCGGGGATCGATATATTATGTCTCATCTAGACACGATATATCGATCCCTGAACGCGCTTATATCGATTCCGTAACTCCACCAACCCGAACGGAGTTGCGGAATTGACAGGGGGAGCCGCGGACATTGATCCCACGCCGTGAGGACAGTGAGTAATTCAATCTTAGATACTTCGACTTCAGCTACTTTATTCGCGTAGCTGAAGTTGCGTATCTAAGATCGATTTTCTCCCGTAGTGTAGACCAGCCCCTAGTCTCTCACTCTGGTATTATGCTACGCAACTGTTCAGCTACCTAAAAACACATTCTATTTCCACTTGCATGGTTAAAATGTATTCTGAGATGGAGACTGGAGCCAAACAACACGAACAATGAGGTTTTATACAGAATACATATTTGATGCCAGGAGATGTATTGTAGAATTTTATTTTTGGGCTGCACTACAAACTTGCTCATGACTTAGCCACTTCTGAAATATGAGACTGTAGAGATGTGTGGCCTGGCATCTGAAATCTGCATAAAGCTTCCTTGGGGACTTACAATTTATTTTCTTTAGGTTACAAGAACTTCAGGACAGTTTCCCTTTTCTGTGTACATACAGAGTACAGCACAGTGGGCTTTTGAGCTTTACTGTAATATATATTTACTACCAATATAACTAGGCCAGACTGCTTAGCCTCATGGTATCACAACTCCTGGTATGCAATTCCTCTGATAGAAGCTGCTCCCCAAACTCCTTGGGTGTGTGGATGTGATGGTGCAGTAGGTGCAACATGTAACTTAATGCAGACAGGATCGACACAATCCTAATCAACGATTCCAAACATGGATTTGGAGGGGCACAGTACCTTACAAAGCTGATATCAACTTTAACCATCTCACCGTCCAACCCAGACCACTCCTTAACATGAAAAACCTTCACCCAGTGGACTGCTAACAGAGGGTTCACACGGGGTTAGGGTTTCTGGGAGCTATGTGTTGGGGACTCCCCCACCTTTAACACATCCCAGGTAGCTCTGGGTCCCCTTTGGCTGCAGAAGCAAAAGCAATAGCTCACCAATTGTCCAGTTTATTTGGCTTTATTCTTATACTGTTCTATCAGAAATCCCAGTAGGGGTGCGAGGAGGGTTAATCACAACTGTTAGCTAATTGAACATATTTCAGTGCTGCTGAACAACATTTGGTAAAAGCCTGAGAAATTCTTCAAGATGCACTGCAGGAGTCCTTTCTAGCTCATGGCAATACAGTACAAACATTACTTTAAATCTTAGACATAAGTGCAGAAGCAAATATCTCAATTAATAATAATTAATAATTGAAAGACTAGTCAGTGTAGAGTATTTGCATAATCAGAATTTGTTACCTGCTCTTAAACTTTGTTATGGTTGGTTCAGGAAATAAAGAGCTGGATGCAAAATACATAACAATAAAACATACAATTAACTATCCCAAAGATTGAAAGATACAGACATGACCTTTTAAAATGTGGTTCCGCTCTGTAAAAATGACCTCATTAGGGTTCCATTTGACTGGGACTCAATGATTTTTGCATGAAATGTGCTCAGTTTTCTAGTAACATTTTTTTCTTCCTTCCTGCCAGCCACACAACCTGAGCCTAAAGCTGAGTGTCAAACTGGTTTCTTACCATCTTGTGTGCCCCCTGTAATTGGTTTCTGCAGGCAAAATCTGGCCTTCAGTGATGCATGTGCAGCTTAATTTCTCAATCCGTTTGTACAGGTGCCCCTGAGCCAAACTTCCAGACTACTTCTGTTGATGAAGTAGAATTTACTCATTCTTAGCTGCATGGGCTTTGCAGTGCTGATATGAAAAAAGAGCAATAAGAGACTTATTTTGTCACTGGCCTAAGAAGTTATTGTATTTTGCGACAAGGTGTACCAGCCCCATACTGGACAAGAAGGGGTTAATCCCATATAATAGGCAGAGGAAGCCATGCCTTCTCGCCACTACTGGACATGCTCCAACTGGGACATCAGTATAAAAGGGACTCAGCTGGGACTGACTGTTGAGGAGAGAGAATGCACACTGCAGGCTTCCTCTGGGGAGCTGCTGGAGCTCCTGAGCATGGAGGCCAAGCATGCTCAGATCCAGGCAGATATCCAGCTGCCCACAGAAGCCCAAGATGGGATGGAGTCGTCGAGAGCTTCACAAGCCAACGACCCCACAGGCCCAGGAGACCAGTGGACGGCATTGCTGGGGAACAGGGTCTAAAGTAACCACAGGTGAACTAGACATTGATCCAGGTGTGGAACCAGGACGAAGGCAGCATGTTTTGGATGGATCCCCACTAACCTGATGGCAAATCCATTTGCCACTATCAGGTCCCTGGGTTGGGGCTCAGTAGAGCAGGGAGGGCCCAGGTTCACCTACCCCAGCTGCTACTCACTCCTGGGTGGCAGCCCTCTTCCCCCTGACCACTAGGTCCTGCAGCCCTGGGGAGGAGGGCAGCCATATTGGCCCTGGCTATTAGACCATACTGTCCTGAGATAAAGGGTGTTCATTTGGACTCAGTTACAGGGCTATAACGCACTTCTCCCCTTTGCAAAGGGTGATATGGTATACCAGTCCCACAACATATTTAGATTTATTCACAGAGCTTTAAAAAAGGAACACCTTTTCTTTGTTCTAGGTTCATAGGTTTGACTAAAGCATATCTTCCAGAGTGACATCTAGTCTTAATATGAGGACATCAGGAGATGCAGAATTTACAATTTTCCTTGATAGCTTGTTCCAATGGTTAGTAACCCTCACTATTAGAATTTTGAGCCTTATTTCTAATTTGAATTTGTCTGGCTTTAGCTTCCAGTCATTGATTCTTATGCCTGCTAGAGTAAAGTGTCTCCCGTTGAATGTATTTGTACACACCATTATCAAGTTACCTCATGATCTTTTAGATAATAGAAACTAAACAGATTGAGCATTTCTAGGTGCTGTTGGACAATCATTAAAAAACAGCCATAAAACAAACTTTATTAAAATTTTGTAAACTTGTGAATAGTTGATCTTTACAAATTAAGCCTAAAGACTGAGGAATGTCAGCTGAATTGGTTTAGAGTTATGCATGTTTGGAGTTGGTACAATACCCTGGATTAATACTATGTTGATAATTGTACTGAACATTTCAGGACAGCTTCTCAGATTAAGACAGCCCTGAGTTAATGAGCAACATATTTTGGAGGCCAAAGGATAGCTGGGTTCAAGATTGCTTAATTTTTTACGAACAAAGACTTAATCAAGGCAAGTCTTAAGACTGCATGTGTTGTAATTTGAAGTATATGGTTATATAAGAAATTCCACTTTATTACAGCATATCATATGTGTTTAATAAATATATTCCAGTTGAAAATGATATTAGAACAACCATAATAAGGCTGCAAAGTGAAGTGCTCAAAGGTTCACAAATACCAGAATTAAGAATCCATGCAGCCTTAATCCTGTCCTCCTTTGCATATTTATTTAATTACATCAACTTCTTTCTCACAGGATCCTTACTTCAATCAGGACAGAAGATGCTATTGTTATGGTTTTGTAATTTTCACAGCTTGTAGTATACATACTCCTAATGCAAGGCATGTTGTATGTGATGTAGGATTTTTTCTTTAAATGTACTGCACAGTTAAAGCCCTAACATATCATTAAGAAAGATACACTGTGCCCAAAGAAGAAAAAAACTGTATTCATTTGTTCATCTTTTAATCATTAGCTGTACACTGCACTGCAGAAATTTCTCAAAATAAATAAAAACAAAAGATGGTAACATAACATCTCATACCATATGTTTATTTTTTTAATTTAAAAAGCCAGAGAATGTTGTCAATTTATAAAATGAGCCTCATTAGCCCTAGGGAACTGTTTATCTGACCAAGATGATAAGACCAAAGTGATTTATCATTTAATTGGCAAGATGAGGCATCAAATTATGAGGTTTTTGCTTATTGAACTCTGAACACTACTTTTTACTACTATGGCACAGGGAATCAGATCTGTCATTCAATCTAAGGACCCCAGTCTAGCTCCTAGTCTGCCACATGGCACTCTTGATAATACAAGACAAATGTTGTTCTTCACTGATGGGGGAGGATAGTGCAGTTGGCTCTTTCTGCAAGAAATCCACTCATATGCGGAGAGACCGTGTCAAGCTGGTACACCACTCAAATTCACAGCTGTACACCCAGGATTCCACCCTTTGAGCAGGAAAATGTGGAGAGAGGCAGAAAGTGGGAGCAGCCTTGTTTCTTCATCACATCTGAAATTAGGTGGCTGGATATGCAGACTGCAGTAAGCTGCTGCTCCATGAAAAGAGATGAAGTTATTCCTCCCCTTCCCTGAGCAAAGTGGGTAGAGGGGAATGATGACTGAGTCACAGCCCTTTGTGGCAGGCACTGAAGATACAAATAAGAAGACCTTCCTCAGGGATCTTATAGTCTATCAGACAAGTATCTTTGGGGCTAGATTCACACTGGAATTTAGGCCCTGTGAATAGGGAGAGAGAGATGCCTCAGAACAGAATTCCTAAAAGCCAGCATGCTATGTGACTCCTTGCCTAAGCTAGGTAATAGGAGATGCCAAGTCAAGGGGTGTATGCTAAGTTCCATCCCCCTCTTGGAGATAGGTGCCTAAATCCTGGCTATAAGGATGCGCTTCCCTCTGCTGGGATTCTCAACTGCAAACCTCTTTTGGCATTGGATGAGGGACCCTCTTCCTAACTTTCAGCCCAGTGATTTAGGATATTCACCTGAAACATGGGAGAACCCTAATTCAAGTCTCCCCTTCACCTGAGAGGGAGAAGAGATTTGAATAGGAATCTGTATACAGATGTCCTGAAAAGGAACATAGTGAGGTTGCCAGTCTCCTATTTCTCAGTTCCCACCATTCCATCTCAGATGTATAAAACGCCTGAACTGTTTCTCATTCCATAAAGATGCCTTTAAGCTTTCTAACTGCCATTGCATTATTAAGTAAACAAGTTTTTAGCTCCAAATAACCCTTGGTAAAGGTCACTACTCCCAGATTTCAACTCGGACTAAGCAGTGGTCAGAAAACTCTACAGGCTCATAGACTGTAAGGTCAGAAGGGACTGTCATGATCTAGTTTGACCTCCTGCCCATTTCAGGCCACAGAAGCTCACCCACCCACTCCTGTAATAGACCCATAAATTCTGGCTGAGTTACTGAAATCCTCAACATTTGATTTAAAGATGTCAAGTTACAGAGAATCCACCATTTACTCTAATTTAAACCAGCAAGTGATCCATGCCCCATGCTGCAGAGGAAAGATAATGCCTCTCCCCCACCCACAGAGTCTCTGTGGAAAATTCCTTCCTGACCCTAAATATGAGTATGTGAAGAGTAGCATTCAGCAAGTTTCAGAAGATTATTTGAAAAGATGGGGATACTTTCTAGTGACAGGCCCAATTCAAAGAGTTACAAGATTCAAATGAAAATTGTTTGTAATACTGAACTTGACTACACTGGCTCACCACTCATTACTGGAGTGAAAACCATTGCCAAGCTTCCCAGGGGATGACTTGCATCACGATAAAGCAAAGGCAAGCAATAGCTCAGCAGCCAGTCCATAATCCGCTTAAATCAGTTTAATCAGGCAAATCCCATTTTGACTATTTTAATGGATATGTTTACTCACATTGGCTTTTTCGGATGGGAAGGTCTTGATTCTTACCTTCGAAGCAAAGCTGAAAGTATGTATCCACTGCAAGTGAAGGAGGAAATTGTAGCATATGTAGCACGGCAGCACAAGATAGCAACCCAAATACATACCCATGGTACAAACTTGTGTCACCATGTCTTCATTACTGCTGTTACTCAGGCTAGCTAGATTAAAGTAGACATACCCATGCTACAAGTACGCCTTCACTTTGCAGTGAGGACATACCCTGAGAGGTAGCAGAACCACTTGGGAGAGAAGGATAGGATTGATGTCAGGATTAGGAATGAAGTCAAGTAGCTGATCTGTTGGCAAGCAGGCTACGAAGGGGTTTGGTAGGGCAGGAGAGAGTCAAGGATTACAGCCATTAGGGAAAGACACAGCAGAAATGAGAGGAGGCTGTTTGGCAAGCTAACCCTCTCCATTGCATAGTGCAGCTATGAAGGATGAGTGTGGATGAAGAGAAAGTGGGAACTAGATCTACCACCATTATTATATACTGTACAGGTCAGTAACACCACCTTTGCCCAGTAAGCTCAAAGCAGGACCTCAGGGGACTTGGTGAAGCCCTAAAACAGGGAAAATAAAACTGCAGGATGGGAGGCAGAGAGCTGGTGGAGGTAAAATAGGGCAGAGTACTGAGGAGATGGGGGTAGACACAAATACTGAGGAGTCCTAGAGAGAGAACTGGGGGAGAGAGCAGCACCCAACCTCAGTCTCATGGGCAGGAAATACAGATAGAAGCTTGAAGCGGGGGGTGGGGATTGAAGGCCCCAGAGAGAAACTGAAGAAAAAATATGGATGAGGATTGGAAAGAGATGGGGGGATAGAGATTGGATACTTACATAAGAACATAAGTACAGTCATAATGGGCCAGACCAAAGGTCCATCTAGCCCAGCATCCTGTCTTCTGACAGTGGCGAAGATCAAGTGCCTCAGAGGGAATGAACAGAACAGATAATCATCAGGTGATTCATTCTCTGTCGCTCATTCACAGCTTCTGGCAAACAGAAGGTAGGGACACCATCCCTGCCCACCCTGGCTAATAGCCATGGATGGACCTATCCTCCATGAATATATCTAGCTCTTTTTTTGAACCCTGTTACAGTCTTGGCCTTCAAAGAGTTCCACAGGTTGTGCATTGTGTGAAGAAATATTTCCTTTTGTTTGTTTTAAACCTGCTGCCTATTAATTTCATTTGGTGATGCCTAGTTTTTGTGTTATGAGGAGTAAATAACACTTCTTTTCTCCACACCAGTTACAATTTTATAGACCTCTATCATATCCCCTCTTACTCGTCTCTTTTCCAAGTTGAAAAGTCCCAGTCTGATTAATCTCTCCACATACGGCAGCCATTCCATACCCCTAATAATTTTTATAGCCCTTTTCTGAATCTTTTCCAATTTCAATATATCTTTTTTGAGATGTGGCAACCACATCTGCATACAATATTCAAGATGTGGGCGTACCATGGATTTATATAGAGGTAATATGATATTTTCTGTTTTATTATCTATCCCTTTCTTAATGATGCCCAATATTCTGTTTGCTTTTTTGATGGCCTCTGCACATTGAGTGGATATTTTCAGAGAACTGTCCACAATGACTCCAAGATCTCTTTCTTGAGAGTAACAGCTAATTTACACCCCATCATTTTATATGTATAGTTGAGATTATGTTTTCCCATGTGTATTACTTTGCATTTATCAACACTGAATTTCAACTTCCATTTTGTTGCCCAGTCACCTAGTTTTGAGAGATCCTTTTATAGCTCTTTGTAGTCTGCCTGAGACTTAACTATCTTGAGTAATTTTGTATTATCTGCAAATTTTGCCACCTCACTGTTTACCCATTTTTTCCAGATCATTTATGAATATGTTGTATAGGACTGGTCCCAGTACAGACCCCTGGGGGACACCACTATTTACCTCTCTTCATTCTGAAAACTAACTATTTATCATTCCCTTTGTTTCCTATCTTTTAACCAGTTACCAATCCATGAGAGGACCTTTGCTCTTATCACATGACAGCTTACTTTGCTTAAGAGCCTTTGGTGAGGGATCTTGTCAAAGGCTTTCTGAAAATCTAAGTACACTATATCCACTGGATCCCCCTTGTCCACATGCTTGTTGACTCCCTGAAAGAATTCTAGTAGATTGGTGAGGCATGGTTTCCTTTTACAAAAACCATGTTGACTCTTCCCAAAAAATTATTTTCGTCCATGTGTCTGACAATTTTGTTTTTTACTATAGTTTTAGCCGGTTTCCCCGGTACTGAAGTCAGGCTTAGTGGCCTGTAATTGCCGGGATCACCTCTGGAGTCCTTTTTAAAAATTGGCATCACATTACCTATCATCCAGTCATTTCATACAGAAGCTGATTTAAATGATATGTTAGAGACTACAATTAGTAGTACTTGGTGTTAGGTTAAAAAGGAGATGATCGGGGATGGAGAGAGAGATAGTGTGGCTGGGGAAGAGAGGTGAATATGAGGAGAAAGGAAGGAGACTATAAAGAAGAATTGGAAACTAAAAAAAGCAGGATGCAAAGGAAAGGGGAGAAAATGGGTAGAGCAGTATCAGGATGTGGGAGAGAGACATGAGTGAACTGGCTATGAGAAAGGAGAGACAGAAAGGTGTAGGATGAAAGAAAACGTTCAACCCAGTAGCCAAGCCATGAAACTCAACTGCAGGGCTCATTAATTTTATTTATTCAGGCTCCTTCTGAACTTTATATAGAGCCCTTGTTGAGCTTGAGGCTTTACAGACATGTAGGAAGAAAGTTTCCCAATATAACATATCTATATGAGCACTTACTGCACGTACTACACTTACTGCAAATGTACAGAGCTCCAGCATACCATGCATTAGCTGTACCTGTGGACCCTGCTGCTGTTCACTAAAATTTCCCTAGTGCACAGTGAGGTGCTGCAGTCTGAAATAGAAGTAGGTCAAAGGTCAGAAGGGAACCTCACCACACAGACAGTTAGTGAGCATCTCCTGGGAGATTCACATTATCCTGCTGTGCAGTAAGTGCTTGTGTAGACAAGCCCTAAATAGCTAAAACACTGACAACAGTGGGATGGGAGGGTGGGGCCAGGAGAAAGCCACATAAGAGCCACCTGAGTGGATGGCTGAGCTGAATTTATGCCTTAAGCCCAAGAGGACTAACATGAGTTAAATTCCAGGCTGAGGAGACAAAGTAAGAATAGGGTTGTGCAGATATTAATGGCCATTTGCCAAACAGAGAAGGAGGGAGGTGAGGTTGTGGGTGTAGCAAAGGAGAGGAGTCCTTCCAAGTGTAGTGCCAGGGGAAGGAAAGGGAAGAGGCTGAGGTTCCTTAGAAGTGAGCAGAGTGTAATGCATCCCAAGCTCTGAATACTTATATTTTAATTACATAAGAAGTAGTTACACAGAGGTGGCTTGAGAGCCGAGATGCAGGCAGGAGTGGACCTACATAAGTTTTGAAGCAAGGTCAAGGAGTTTGAAATTGTTGGAGATTGAGAAAGAAAGCGAATGCAAGGGTTTGTGAACTGGGGTGAGGGCGGCATGCTCAGAGAGACAGGAATGGGAGATAACTTTAGCTGCAGAGTGGTGAATCAGTTAAAGGGGGCAGAAAAGATAGGGGTGGATGCTGAAGAGGAGGCAGTGTTATTTTTCCAGTAAGTGATTTATAACCCACAGCGGTTCCTACCATGTCATTTGCCCACAGAATATTATTGGACTAAAACAGGCTTTCCACACTTCCAAGTCTGATCCACCGACATGGACTGTATGTCAAGAACAAGGAACTAGGAAAGATATTTTTAGTAAAGTACATTCACTTTCACTACAGTAACTGCCTGGATAAGCCACTTTCTCCCTACCATACTTCCATACATATCTGCGCTGTGTGATCATTGTAAGCCAGTAGGTAAACTCATCGGCCAACATAGCTAGAACGTCTCTCAACAGCTGCAGAACTATAGTCCTTATCTTCAGGGATGATTTTATATCTCAAGCAAAATCTTAAATCGAACAGGTAAACCAGAGCCTTATCCCTGACCCCGAGTCTCCTGCATGTCTCGCTTCTTTCAGCTGCTTGATGGCTTTTTATCTAAGGACCAGAAACTAGATGCACAAAGGGGCCAAGGCATTGGGTGGGTAATCTAGGGCAATATTTCCTCTTGCAGATGTTCCACTTTGCGTAAATAATTAAGCCTTCATTGGAACGGGAAAGGGAACACAATTGGGACAACTTCAGTAACATAGCAGCTGAATGTCCTAATCACAGGACTGCACAATGAATCTCTTTCTTGTCCTCACTTTCCCTCTCTGCCCCAGGGAATGTTTGCAGCACCTACGTCCCTTTGTAGCCTCGGTGACGAAACAGGGAGATAGACATCTAAGTAACACAATGAATCTAGAGCCAGGTGACGTGCAAACTATCACCTTATCCTGACATCAGAGCCATCATCTGAGAGGAAGATAAGTGGACTACAGTCAGGCTAAACCCAACTCCCTTAAAGAGCCAACTTTCTCTGTGACACTACAGTGCAGGTATAGCATTGGCAGCAGCTGTGCATATTCTATGTTATTTGTTGTTATCTTTGCCTTTCAGAACATTTTGTTTTCTGCCTTTCTATTTTGCAGATAGTCTGTCAACATCTGGGTGAGGGTTCTTGTCTCTCTTGTCTAATTGTAGTGAACCTGGGGTCTTTTGAAAGTGCCATTGTTATGTAGTGGTTGTACAAAAGTCAATTAAAAAAATCAGACCCATCACATCATCTGGGATGCAGCTAGTCACAGGTGGGGCTAAGCCCATCTTAAAGGGTCATTCCACCTTTTGACAATTCTACTTCTCTGGACATTGGAATAAAAACATTATTGTGTCACTGGCTTTGTTATGCAATTTCCAGGGGAATGTTAAGATGTCAAAAGTAAATTGGTATCTCTGTATTAATGTTTCAGACTCAGTCTTTCCCCTAGTAGTAGAGTTCAGTGTCATTATGGGGACAGAACTCTTTGCAATGAAGACAGGAGGGACAGGTGAAGAAGAATAGAGTAAATCAATTAATGCAGCAGCAACATGCTTTAGGGCTTGTCTTCACTTCAGATGCTACAGCAGCACCTTCCCAAAAGGTGGTGGCTAAGTTGATGGACTCTTCCATTGACCTGATACTGTCTACATGGGGACTTAGGTCAACTTAACTGCATCACTTAGGGGTGTGGATTTTTCACACTCCAGATCAACATAGCTGGGTGATCTGATTTTCTAGTGAAGACCAGTCCTTCGGGTCAGCAAAATAATTTAGGCTTAAGAATAGTTGGATTCCAAAGTCCAGGGACAGTAAATACAACATGCTTAGTCTTTGGGAGATTGGAAAATAATTTCCTATTGACTGAGACATTACATGTTTTTAGCCAGACACACAGGTTGCCGGTCTTTGCCTGACACTATAAACTAAAAAGGACCGAGAATGCATACAATGTGGGAAAACTACAAAGCAAACATTTCCCCCGGAATACTTATTGTGCAGCTCCGTCAAGGTGGCCAACAACAAAAGCACTGATGTCATATAGCCAACCTGGTGTTTCAGACAGAAATTCCAAGTTAGTATGAAACAAGATCAAAATAAATAGTTAGTGTTGTTGGAGTCTGCCTGGTTCTCTGACAGCTCAGCGTGAAGTAGTTCATTTTCCAAATGCTGTAAAATCTTGGGCTACGTACTCAACTAGTGTAAATGTCTGCAGCAACATTGACTTCAGCAGAGCTGTACTAATTTACACTAGATGATGATCTACCACCTATACTGAAATGGATATTTTAAGTCAGCAAAATGTGTTGTGCTAACTTCACCGGTTTACCATCAGGCTGAAAACATCACCACGAGTTGCTGGCTCAGTTGATAAGCAATCCTGTCGCTGAGTGTATAATATGATTTTAGCAGGAAATGAAAAAGTATTACAATGTTCTCTTTTAAAAAAGGCAGGATTTAGTGCTCTAGACAATAAAGGACTTGGAGCTCTGGCTTTGTTTCTAGGAGCTGTGAGGCTAGGCACTGGGAAAGCATTTATCTGTAATTCACCATGCAGATCAGTCCTGATCTATTGTTCCAGTCTCTCCTTTGGCAGAGTCTGTTGAGTGGTAGTTTTCTGATATGAACAAACAGAAGCTACCACTAGGTTTAATTCTTTTTAATTTTAAGCTATCATTTGACTCCAGGTCTTCGGAGATGGAAGAGTAATGCCACAGTCCTGTAAGTGACTGTGTATGTGCACGCTGTTATGCCCACAGAGAACACCACTGACGTCACTAGGGCTCTGTCATGTTGCAGCACTTTCAGGTTTGGGGCCTATGAGTGTTCATGCCACTTAGTCCCAAAGAAACACAGTGAAGAGTGTGACAGGTTAGATGGCAGAACCCCCCCTTGGGAGCTGCCACCTGATGTGCCAAGATTACCTCTGCCCCTGCTTTCCTGCCCCATCAGCTTAGGACTTCACTGCCCTGCCTGGTTTGAGCCAGATCCGCTAGCCTGCTGCAAACCCAGACTCAGGTCTGAACCACGTCCCCTAAGAGCTCAGGCTTAACTGAAAGCAACTTACAGAAGTGTACCTGTCTTTAACACTCAGACGCCCAACTCCCAGTGGGATCTAAACCGAAATATATCTGTTTTACCCTGTATAAAGCTTATACAGGGTAAACTCATAAATTGTTTGCCCTCTGTAACACTGATAGAGAGGTATCAGCTGTTTGCCCCACTCCCAGATATTAATACATACTCTGGGTTAATTAATAAGTAGAAAGTGATTTTATTAAATACAGAAAGTAGGATTTAAGTGGTTCCAAGTAGTAACAGACAGAACAAAATGAATTACCAAGCAAAATAAAATAAAACACACAAATCTATGTCTAATCAAACTGAATACAGATAATCTCACCCTTAGAGATGCTTCCGTAAGTTTTTTCCTCAGACTGGATACCTTCCAGGCCTGGGCACAATTCTTTCCCCTGGTACAGTTCTTGTTCCAGCTCAGGTGATATCTAGGGGATTCCTCATGATGGCTCTCCCCTTTGTTCTGTTCTGCCCATTTATATAGCTTTTGCATAAGGAGGGAATCCTTTGTCCCTCTGGGTTTGCATTCCCCACGTCTCAACGGAAAAGCACTAGATTAAAGATGGATTCAAGTTTAGGTGACATTCACAGTCTTTGTTTAATCTTGAGCTGATGGTGTCAAATTTGCAAATGAACTGAAGCTCAGTAGTTTCTCTTTGAAGAGGTTCATTTGCAAATTTGACACCATCAGCTCAGGATTAAACAAAGACTGTGAATGGCTTGCCAACTACAAAAGCAGTTTCTCCTCCCTTGGTGTTCACACCTCAACTGCTAGAAGGGGGCCTCACCCTCCCTGACTGAACTAACCTCATTATCTCCAGACTGATTCTTGCCTGCATATTTATACCAACCTCTGGAAATTTCCATTACATGCATCTGATGAAGTGGGTACCCACCCACAAAAGCTTATGCTCCAATACATCTGTTAGTGTATAAGGTGCCACAGTACTCTTTGTAACTTATAGTGGATAGTCCACATGAAAATAAAGGGATAATTATTAAAAGTTTAGTTACTGTTTCATGAAGTATATTCTTATATTAAATCTGAGAATAACAAGGGTGATCAATATTTTTTATACTGGTATTTCACAGTTATTGGTCTAGTTAACAACAAAAAATTTGGAATCAGGAAACCTGGGTTCTATCTATGCTTCTGCCACAGGCTTGGTGTGTCACACTAGACATATCTCTTAGACGGAGATTTTCAAAAGCACAAATGGAAGTTAGGCACCCAACTCCTTATGAGTGGGATTCAAGCATTTCATCGAAATTTGTGATTTGATAATCTCCCTCCATAATATCATTCTGCTGCTCACTCTTCATGGACCATCTTGCTTCTTTAGACCACAAGGCCTTTGCTTGCTGTTTACTAGGGCTGGCTGAAGAATTTCCAACAGAACATTTTTTCTGTCAAAAAATGCCATTTCGTCAAAATCAGAATGTTTCATAAAAACATATTACTTTTGATGAAAATGTTGTCAGGACAGTTTCTCAGGTCCAGGATAGAATTTCAGAGAGAAAGATAGTGACTCTATAGTCAGGTAGTGAGGACACTCAACGGGGATGTGGGAGACCAAGTTCAAATCATAACTCTGTCTGATTCAGAACAGGGACACATCTCCCACATCTCAGATGAATGCAATGGGCTATTGGCTATTGTAATGTCTCTCTGTCCCATGTATATCTGTTTTTTCACATACAAATTGGAATGGAATTGTTGTTTTCCAACCAGCCTTTCTGCTTACCCATTGCAGTGCTTATCTTGGACCTGTGAAAACAGGAGCACGAGGAAGTCATTGATTGCATCGTATGTTATCAGACTATAACCTCTTCCGAGCAGCACCCATACCTTATTCTACTGTGCAAAACCCCAGGTAATATTACAGTGCTAAATGAATAAATAATAATAATGACTGCTACACTGGGGCGTATATGGGTTGTGCAGAGTCATACTGGTGAAAATGTCTACTATAGTGCTGAATAAAATGCCATGCAGCTCTTACTTTCATATCTGGACCTTGCCACAGTAATCCATGCTTTTAACTATTGCAATAGATTCTAGTTGAGGCAATTCTTGGGAAGACCGATTGGAAACGTCAGGTACTGCACTATTTGGTGGCATGTTTACAGAGTTCTGCTTCATGCTGGGAGCATGATACAAAAGTACTCCCAAAAGTTCACAATCTTTGCATTTGTTTCCAAGTGCAAGTTGAGGTGTTGGTTTAACTTATAATACCCTTTATGATTTGACTCCTTATCTTAGACTATGTCTGCATTACAAACTTTGATTGGTGCAAGTTACATCAGTGTACAGATGCTGAAGTTAGTATATTGCTTGTGCCCATGCATACCTAGCTGCTTGTGCTGGTACTGTGTAGTCTCAACAGAAGTGTTTGTGTGGATCTAAAGTGTGCACAAAGAGTAGCTATCCCGATGTGCCATTCACTGCCACCTGGTGCAATGCTTTTGGGAAATTGTTCACAATGTGTTGTTGGGTAGAACTGAGTTGTGCAGGGATCTCTAGGGTTCAAGTACTCAGCATGCACTTTTCTGTATCACATACTAACACCCATATCTCATAATTTCCAGACCTTTTTTAAAAAATATCCCACAAACGTGCATGGCTCATTTTAGTGTCTGCAATCTCTGACAGAAGCATAGAGACCACAGAGCTCTACTGTGTTCTCAGGAACATTACCAATATAGGACACACAATCCTCCTGTATTTGCAGACCCACCATATGGGTTGTAGTTGTTTAATACCCCAAATGGGATTCAGTGTGAGGTGACAAGTAGGGATGTGTGATCAGAGCAGGTTTTATTTCTATATTGAAGCAGGTTTTCTCTGAGTATTTGGGTGGCCAGTTTCATGATGTGATCTACTTCTCTGGTTGGAGTGTCCTCGTTTGGTGAAGGCAGATTTGAGTGTTTTAAAGAGAATATCCCGGATTTATTCTCAGAGCATATTCTGTGGTATCTGAGTGCCTGCCTATAGGTAATAGATTTCTCTGTGTGTTTGGGGTGTTTACTAGACCTATGAAGGTTGGGGAGGAGATTCATAGGTTTCTTGAATATAGTTGTCTATAGGGTTCCATTGTTGAAGCTGATTGTGGTGTCCAGGAAGTTGATGATAGTGTGGGAATGTGCCAGGGAGAGTTTAATGGATGGATGGTGGTTGTTGAAGTTGTGGTGGAAATCTCTTAGGGATTTTAAGTCATCTTTCCAGAGGATGAAAATATCATCAATATATCTCTGGTATATCATGGTTTCGTGGTGAATTTGTCCAGAAATTAGTCTTCAAGGTTGTCATAAACAGATAGCTAAGGGTTAATGTCTCTTTCACCTGAAGCACCTGACCAGAGGACCAATCAGGAAACCGGATTTTTTCAACTTTGGGTGGAGGGAATTGAGTGTCTAAATCTTTTGTGAGTCTGCCTGCTTTCTCTGAGCTTTGGAGAAGTAGTTCTACTTTCTAATCTTCTGTTTCTAAGTGTAAGGACAAAGAGATCAGATAGTAAGTTATATGGTTTCTTTTCTTTGGTATTTGCATGAATATAAGTGCTGGAGTGCTTTGATTTGTATTCTTTTTGAATAAGGCTGTTTATTCAATATTCTTTTAAGCAATTGACCCTGTGTTGTATCATCTTAATACAGAGAGAACATTTGTATGTATTTTTCTTTCTTTTTATATAAAGCTTTCTTTTAAGACCTGTTGAAGTTTTTTCTTTACTTCAGGGAAATTGAGTCTGTACTCACCAGGGAATTGGTGGGAGGAAGGAATCGGGAGATCTGTGTGTTGGATTGCTAGCCTGATTTTGCATTCCCTCTGGGGGAATAGGAAAGTACTTTTTGTTTCCAGGATTGGGAACAGAGAGGGAGATTCACTCTGTTTGGATTCACAGAGCTTGTGTCTGTGTATCTCTCCAGGAGCACCTGGAGGGGGGAAGGGAAAAAGGATTATTTCCCTTTGTTGTGAGACTCAAGGGATTTGGGTCTTGGGGTCCCCAGGGAAGGTTTTTCAGGGGGACCAGAGTGCCCCAAAACACTCTAATTTTTTGGGTGGTGGCAGCAGGTACCAGGTCCAAGCAGGTAACTAAGCTTGGAGGTTTTCATGCTAACCCCCATATTTTGGACGCTAAGGTCCAAATCTGGGACTAAGGTTATCATATGGTGGCAGCGGTGGGATATAGACAGAATCCAGAAGCCAGTAGGAATATTATATTTTTCTTTTCTCTGCTAAGGGCTTTTTAGCAGAGAAAGAAGCAGTTGGTTTTAAAAGGGAACCAAAGAGAATTTTTTTTTTCTGCTCTCTCTGGCAGTTTGTGGCTTGCATGTTAAGCGAGAAGCCATTAAGAGACTGTGAGGGTCTTTTGTCATGCAATAGCCCTCCCATTAGGAGGCAAGTACCAGCACTTATATGCATGTAAATAAAGTGGTTTTTCTGGTTTCCCTTCATTGAACATTAGCTAGAGAGAGAAAAGGAAAAAAGCACTGTTGCTAGGCAGACTTCAGGAGGCAACAGAACCTGCAGTTCAGAAGATAAACACCGGAGGGCACCCCAACACAAGAAAACAGGAACCATGACTTCTAAGGCAAAAATTGAGGCCGAAGAACAAATCAAAGAAGCTGAACACAGGCGACAGATGGAGATGAAAGAAAAGGAAGAAAGCATGAAACTGGCAGCCTTCCAAAGAGAACAGGCAGCCCAAGAGGCAGCACAAAAAAGAAAACTAGAAGAAGAAGAGGTAGTCTACCGAAGGAAACAAGCAGAAGAAGAGTTGGCCCACAGAAGGAAGCAAGAAGAAGAGGAGGCGGCCCACCACCGAGAAATGGAAAAAACACCAAAAAGAAATGGAAAAACAACAAAAAGAAATGGAAAAACAACAAAAAGAGAATGAAGAGAAGGAAAACAGAGAAAACATGAACTGGAGTTGGCAAAAGCTGGGCTGCATGTGCCAGCCAACCCTAACAACCCGGCGCCAATTATTGCTCCACAGCACAGGAAATTTCCCACCTACAAGGCAGGTGATGACACCGAGGCCTTCTTGGAAAATTTTGAAAGAGCCTGTCTTGGGTACAACATCCCCGAAGACCAGTACATGGTAGAATTGAGGTCACAGCTCAGTGGACCTTTAGCAGAGGTGGCAGCTGAAATGCCTAAGCTGCAAATGAATGACTATAAACTTTTTCAAACCAAGGCCAGATACCAAATGGGGATAACCCCAGATCATGCCCGTCGGCGCTTCAGAACCCAAAAGTGGAAACCCGAGGTGTCATTTCCCAAACACGCCTACTACATTGCAAAAAACTATGAGGCCTGGATAACAGGAAACAACATTCAAACCTTGGAAGAACTGAACCTCCTCATACAAATGGAACAGTTCTTGGATGGTGTTCCTGAAGACATCACACGGTACATACAAGATGGAAACCCCAAAGATATCGCTGAGGCGGGGGAGATTGGAGCCAAATGGATGGAACTGGCAGAAAGCAAGAAAGCTACTGTCAAGGGGAACGATTACCCCAGGGGGCACACAGACCATAAACCCTACAACCGAGGACAGCCAAAGACCCCACATACCACCCAAGTAAAGCCACAAATACCCTACCCTTCAACCTCACCAGTCTCCAGTAACTCACCTCGGCCCAGTGACCCATCAGATGGAAGATGCTTTAAGTGTAATGAACTGGGACATATCAAGGCCAAGTGTCCCAAGAACACCATGCGAGTGCAATTCATTACACCACCATCACACCAAAGATCCCCAGGCCCGGATGCCTCTCAAATACCCTTGGAGCGAAGGGAAAATTTGAGAGTGGGCGAAAAGAAGGTTACTGCGTGGAGAGACACGGGGGCACAAGTGTCAGCTATCCACCAATCCTTCGTTGACCCCAAATTCATCAACCCAAAGGCCAAAGTTACAATTTACCCCTTCATGTCACAAGCTGTAGACTTGCCTACAGCTCAACTGCCTGTCCAGTACAAAGGCTGGTCAGGAATGTGGACTTTTGCAGTCTATGACAATTATCCTATCCCCATGCTACTGGGGGAAGACTTGGCCAACCAGGTGAGGCGGGCCAAGAGAGTGGGAATGGTTACACGTAGCCAAACCCGGCAAGCTTCCAGACCCATTCCTGTTCCTGAACCGTCCACAGAGGCCCCGTCTGTGTTACCAGAGACCCAGACAGAGGTAGTGGACCCGGATTCCATGCCAACCACTGAAACAGCCACAGCACCTCCAGTCCCAGGCCCGGAACAGGAACAGCAACCAGCACCAGCCATTGCAACCCCATCTTCAAACTCAACGCCAGAGGGCGCCAGCGAGCCACAACTGGCAGAAGCAACAGACAGCCATACCCAAAAGGCTCAGCCAGAGCCTGAAATACCCTCAGGTGCACCAGCGGAGAGCGGTTCACCAGCAACGGAAACAACCCCATCACCTACATCGCTTCCAGAGGGACCAAGCCCAAGTCCACAGTCTGAGGAAGAACTGGTGACCCCAGCCTCAAGGGAACAGTTCCAGGCTGAGCAGGAAGTGGATGACAGCCTTCAGAAAGCGTGGGCGGCGGCACGGAGCACCCCACCGCCTCTCAGCTCTTCTAATCGATCCCGGTTTGTTATAGACCAAGGACTTTTATACAAGGAAATTCTTTCTGGTGGACACCGGGAAGAATGGCAGCCGCAAAAACAGTTGGTGGTTCCAACTAAGTACCGGGAGAAGCTCTTAAGCTTAGCCCATGATCATCCCAGTGGCCATGCTGGGGTGAACAGAACCAAGGACCGGTTGGGGAAGTCCTTCCACTGGGAGGGGATGGGCAAGGACGTTGCCAAGTATGTCCGGTCTTGTGAGGTATGCCAAAGAGTGGGTAAGCCTCAAGACCAGGTCAAGGCCCCGCTCCAGCCACTCCCCATAATTGAGGTCCCATTTCAGCGAGTAGCTGTGGATATTCTGGGCCCTTTCCCAAAAAAGACGCCCAGAGGAAAGCAGTACGTACTGACTTTAGTGGACTTTGCTACTCGATGGCCAGAAGCAGTAGCTCTAGGCAACACCAGGGCTAACACTGTGTGCCTGGCCCTAACAGACATCTTTGCCAGGGTAGGTTGGCCCTCTGACATCCTTACAGATTCAGGGTCTAATTTCCTGGCAGGGACCATGGAAAAACTGTGGGAAACTCATGGGGTGAATCACTTGGTTGCCACCCCGTACCACCATCAAACCAATGGCCTGGTGGAAAGGTTCAATGGAACTTTGGGGGCCATGATACGAAAATTCATCAACGAATTCTCCAATAATTGGGACCTAGTGTTGCAGCAGTTGCTGTTTGCCTACAGAGCTCTACCACATCCCAGTTTAGGGTTTTCACCATTTGAACTTGTGTATGGTCACGAGGTTAAGGGACCATTACAGTTGGTGAAGCAGCAATGGGAGGGGTTTACGCCTTCTCCAGGAACTAACATTCTGGACTTTGTCAGCAACCTACAAAGCACCCTCCGACACTCTTTAGCCCTTGCTAGAGAGAACCTAAAGGATGCTCAAGAAGAGCAAAAGGCCTGGTATGACAGACATGCCAGAGATCGGTCCTTCAAGGTAGGAGACCAGGTTATGGTCTTGAAGGCACAACAGGCCCATAAGATGGAAGCATCATGGGAAGGGCCATTCACGGTCCAAGAGCGCCTGGGAGCTGTAAACTACCTCATAGCATTTCCCAATTCCTCACTAAAGCCTAAAGTGTACCATGTTAATTCTCTCAAGCCTTTCTATTCCAGGGACTTACAGGTTTGTCAGTTTACAGTCCAGGGAGATGATGCTGAGTGGCCTGACGGTGTCTACTACGACGGGAAAAAAGACGGTGGCATGGAAGAGGTGAACCTCTCAACCACCCTGGAACGTCTGCAGCGGCAACAAATCAAGGAGCTGTGCACTAGCTTCGCCCCATTGTTCTCAGCCACCCCAGGACGGACTGAACGGGCATACCACTCCATTGATACAGGTAATGCTCACCCAATCAGAACCCCACCCTACCGAGTGTCTCCTCATGCCCAAGCTGCTATAGAACGGGAGATCCAGAACATGCTACAGATGGGTATAATCCGTTCATCTACCAGTGCATGGGCATCTCCAGTGGTTCTGGTACCCAAACCAGATGGGGAAATACGCTTTTGCGTGGACTACCGTAAGCTAAATGCGGTAACTCGTCCAGACAACTATCCAATGCCACGCACCGATGAGCTATTGGAGAAGTTGGGACGTGCCCAGTTCATCTCTACAATAGACTTAACCAAGGGGTACTGGCAAGTACCACTAGATGAACCTGCCAAGGAGAGGTCAGCATTTGTCACCCATGCGGGGGTGTATGAATTCAATGTCCTTCCTTTTGGCCTTCGAAATGCACCCGCCACCTTCCAGAGGCTGGTAGATGGTCTACTAGCTGGACTGGGAGAATTTGCAGTTGCCTACCTCGATGATGTGGCCATTTTTTCCGACTCCTGGCCCGAACACCTACTACACCTGGAAAAGGTCTTTGAGCGCATCAGGCAGGCAGGACTAACTGTTAAGGCCAAAAAGTGTCAAATAGGCCAAAACAGAGTGACTTACCTGGGGCACCAGGTGGGTCGAGGAACCATAAACCCCCTACAGGCCAAGGTGGATGCTATCCAAAAGTGGCCTGTCCCAACGTCAAAGAAGCAGGTCCAATCCTTCTTAGGCTTGGCCGGATACTACAGGCGATTTGTACCACACTACAGCCAAATCGCTGCCCCACTGACCGACCTGACCAAAAAGACCCAGCCAAATGCCGTTAAGTGGACTGATAAGTGTCAAAAGGCCTTTACCCAACTTAAGGCAACGCTCATGTCTGACCCTGTGCTCAGGGCCCCGGACTTTGACAAGCCATTCCTAGTAACAACAGATGCATCTGAGCGTGGTATAGGAGCAGTGCTCATGCAGGAAGCAACAGATCACAACTTCCATCCTGTCGTGTTTCTCAGCAAGAAACTGTCTGAAAGGGAAAGTCACTGGTCAGTCAGTGAAAAGGAATGCTATGCCATTGTGTACGCCCTGGAAAAGCTACGCCCATATGTTTGGGGATGGCGGTTCCAACTACAAACTGATCATGCTGCACTAAAGTGGCTTCATACTGCCAAGGGGAACAACAAGAAACTTCTTCGTTGGAGTTTAGCTCTCCAAGATTTTGATTTTGAAATTCAACACATCACAGGAGCTTCTAATAAAGTTGCTGATGCACTCTCCCGTGAGAGTTTCCCAGAATTCAGTAGTTAAAAAGTGTTCTTAAAATGTAGAAATCTGTTAGTTATATACTTAGGAGTATATGTAAAGGTGTATGTGTTGTAGTAATCTGTTTATTTTAAAGTTCTAGAAGGAAATCGCCGCCAGTGAGCTTCCCCACTGTCTGCAATTTGGGGGGCGTGTCATAAACAGATAGCTAAGGGTTAATGTCTCTTTCACCTGAAGCACCTGACCAGAGGACCAATCAGGAAACCGGATTTTTTCAACTTTGGGTGGAGGGAATTGAGTGTCTAAGTCTTTTGTGAGTCTGCCTGCTTTCTCTGAGCTTTGGAGAAGTAGTTCTACTTTCTAATCTTCTGTTTCTAAGTGTAAGGACAAAGAGATCAGATAGTAAGTTATATGGTTTCTTTTCTTTGGTATTTGCATGAATATAAGTGCTGGAGTGCTTTGATTTGTATTCTTTTTGAATAAGGCTGTTTATTCAATATTCTTTTAAGCAATTGACCCTGTGTTGTATCATCTTAATACAGAGAGAACATTTGTATGTATTTTTCTTTCTTTTTATATAAAGCTTTCTTTTAAGACATGTTGAAGTTTTTTCTTTACTTCAGGGAAATTGAGTCTGTACTCACCAGGGAATTGGTGGGAGGAAGGAATCGGGGAGATCTGTGTGTTGGATTGCTAGCCTGATTTTGCATTCCCTCTGGGGGAATAGGAAAGTACTTTTTGTTTCCAGGATTGGGAACAGAGAGGGAGATTCACTCTGTTTGGATTCACAGAGCTTGTGTCTGTGTATCTCTCCAGGAGCACCTGGAGGGGGGAAGGGAAAAAGGATTATTTCCCTTTGTTGTGAGACTCAAGGGATTTGGGTCTTGGGGTCCCCAGGGAAGGTTTTTCAGGGGGACCAGAGTGCCCCAAAACACTCTAATTTTTTGGGTGGTGGCAGCAGGTACCAGGTCCAAGCAGGTAACTAAGCTTGGAGGTTTTCATGCTAACCCCCATATTTTGGACGCTAAGGTCCAAATCTGGGACTAAGGTTATCATAAAGGTGGCCCATGAAGAGATTGTCATATTGAGGAGCCATCCTTGACCAAACCATGGAAACAGCCATGGGTACAAATGTTGTGTGTTGTGTGTTGTGTGTTGAATGTAACATTCTTATGGGTGAAGATGAAATGGATGAGTTTGGCTATGTGTTTGGGGTGGATATCTGAGGGTTCTTTCTATGGTTTTGCAAGCATTGGTGTATCACCAGTATCAGTGTGGGCTGGTCAGAGAAGGTGCATAGGCTTTCATATGTAAGAAAGCTTAACTGGTCAGAAAGCTACAAGCATGGACTTTCCTGACCAGAGGATTACTACTGGAAATATCAAAATGTCAGTAGTGATTATGGGGAACTTGGCTCATGAAGTCATGCACTGGCCACCTCAACAGCAACAGGGAAAGATTCAACTACCAGCTCAACATATGTGGAATGACTGTTGATAGATTGCAGGGATGCTGGCAGTGTATACTTATAAGACTGGATCTCAGTGAGAAAAATATCCCAATGGTTATAACTGCTTGTTGTGTCCTGCACAATATCTGTAAGGCAAAAAAAAAAAAAAAAAAGCCATCAGGATGGGGGTAGAGCAGTTGTTTGCTGAGTTTGAACAGCCAGACACAAGGTCCATTATAAGAGCTCAATGGGGAGCTATGTGTTTGAGAGAGAGGCTTTGAAAGATCACTTTAAAAGTCAGCCACAGTAGGTTTCTGTGGGGCTGTAGCTTTGGGTGCTGCTAGGACAGGAACCGGCAACGTAGCCCATCAGGAAAATCTGCTGGTGGTCCGGGACGGTTTGTTTACCTGCACTGTCTGCAGGTTCGTCCGATTGCAGCTCCCACTGGCCATGGTTCGCTGTTCCAGGCCAATGAGGGCTGCGGGAAGCAGTGCGGGCTGAGGGATGTGCTGGCTGCCACTTCCTGCAGCCCTCATTGGCGTGGAATGGTGAACCACAGCCTATAGGAGCTGTGATCATCCAAACTGGAGCATGGTGCAGGAAAACAAACCATTCTGGCCTGACAGAGGATTTCCCTATAAGTTCTGTGGTGGTCTACATTTACAAGTAGTGTGTTCTTTGAGTACCTCTGTGCATGCCACAATATGTGTTCTTGAACAAATAAAGATCATTTCATTTTCAAAATATAGAAACTTGTTGAGTGACAAAAACAGTGAGGAAAACCAATATAAACAAAAAACAAAAAACCAACAACAACCCCAGGCAATGCAATACAAACTTTAAGCATAAATTAACATAATGGCACTTTGCATTTGGAAAGGCAGCAAACATTTCTGTTCATTTCAGTTGACAGACATAGTCCATCATGGCTACACAGAGACCAGCCATGGTTCTCACAGATTAATGTATGTGAAGTTGTGGTTTTGTTTGCTCTCCCCTGGCATTAAGTGGTAGTGATATGGACGTGGCCTATGATTCCATGTGGAATATTGGGGACGTGTAAGACACTGTGAATAAAGCGTGAAGAGTCTGAAATTTTTGGACCTGAAGGTCGACCAGAGTTTGCAGCATTTGTGTTTGCTGCATGAGAAGACCCATTATTTTCTGGTGTACCTCCCTTTCCTTTTCCTGGGCCTTTCTCCTGTCCACTCTTTCTTTCTCCATGCTCTCTGCCATGTTGACCCTCCAGACCCTTTGTTTGTGGTCCTATGTAGAACTGGCTTGCAGCATCACACAGAACATATCCTCCCAAGCTCTCTTCTTTTTTCTCCTCATCAGGGTCAGGCATTCTGTGGGCCAGGAAAACGCACCCCCTCAAGGCCACAATGGCAGCAACTGCTGATAAGAACAGTCAGATATATCATTGGATTAACAGAAACAACTGAAAGGGAAAGATAAGTTTCAAACTCCCTTCCCTTATTCCCATATAAACTGTTACTAAGACATGCTCATTGACACGACAGATTTGGAGCACTTCCGCACAGCACCACTTTCCACCCCATGCAGGATTGAGCCCTTAATCCTGTACATGTAATCCAAAAATTCTCAGATCTTTACGGGATATTCATGGCACCTCTGAACCTCAGGCTATGAGTAGGTACAGTACACAGTAAATAAGATCATGTTATTCAGTAAAGACATGAGAAATCCCCTAGGTACTTTTTCTGCTTTGCTCACATACTGGGAAACATATATGTACCTGTAACAGTCCCACCGATACGTCACTAGAAAGGCTGTGGTATTTTATATTGCAGAATATCAATGTGGTAGAATTTATTTCACTTTAAAACAACATTTACCAATGACGGTTGTGAGACTTCACATTCATTTTTGTTTTATTATGATACATTTTGGTGGTTCTCAGAATGGTTAATTAGATAGCGTGGTGTGGAATGGTACAGATCAGCACGACAAATTTGGATGCTAATAGAAAACTTAACTAAACTCTTGGAGCCACTCAGTTCTAGCCACACTTCAAACATGGATTGAAGATGTCATGAGATTAGGCTTTCTTGTGAGATTTCCAGTATTTCATACGTCTATTGATGTCAGAAATAAAGCCTGAAGAGCCTCTTGTAGAGGAGTACTGATAAAAAAAACTCTCTGCTAATATTTGCTAAGAATTTTTGAACAAATTTGTTTTCTCTCTAGTTGTGCCTCCTTTCTGTTTAGCCCTCAGTGCACAGTTGTATGATGCAATGGGACATGCTGGATCAGATTCTGAATGTGCCGCACTTCGCAAGAGCAAGTCCATTCCATCATATATTCCTTAGTACATCAGTTAACATTGCAACTGACATCATGCTTACGCTCTGTAATGCTGACAGACCCCAGTCGTTGGCAGGCAGGATTGAACTGGGGACCTCTGGAGCTTAGTGCATGAGCCTCTACAGCATGAGCTAAAAGTCAACTTGCTGTTAGCTAAGGCTGTAGAGCAGACTCATTTTATCTCTCTCTCTAAGGGGTTTTGGTGCCGCTAGATGGGACAGAACACCACACCCAGGAGGTGTGTGGGTTACATTCCCAAACAATCATATTACAATGCTGCAATTTAGCCTTAATGTATATGAACAAAGGCATATAACAAGGTGGAATGGAGAATGTCCACACATGTTGGATTGAGGTATTACTTTCTTAGATGTAAGCATGGACAGCCAAGTTTGTTACTAGTGTAATTCTAATAGTCTTCAGTGGAGTTTTACCAGGGATGAATTTTGCCCATCTCCATCTAACTTGATACATATATTGAGAGATTCTCTGAGTCCATTCAATCCTTGGTGCCTCAGTTCAAATGGCCAATGCAGTTTTGTGAAGTGGACATCTTCCATAAGAAGTCAAACCAAGGCCAACTCATCCCCCACATAGAATCAATTGCAATGGGATTGAATTCAAAATAGTAATATAGGGGTCTCTCCCATTGTTACAGATCCCCAACTCACCTGGTTCCAAGCCTGAAATCTGATACTGTTTAATAATTAGGAATTCATAAAGTGACATTTTGTTATCATTGTTACTGTCATTCAGAACATCTTCCAAAAAGAATACATAAATTTAATTGAAAATATACATTTCTTTTTCTTTTTATACCTTTTGATTCAATCACCTAAATAATGTGAATATAAAACATGCTCCATTTCAAGACGACAAAGTAGAAAGTAAATGTAATGAATTTTTCAAGTGAATCTGAGGTTGACACTTGAAAGGAACTTTCTTTACCTTCAGCACTGCAAAAAAGAGAATCTCATTGTTATACAAAAAGGTAACAAACTGTACGATATAGCGAATGATCAAAGCAAGGAGAAAATAGGGGGTTCATTATATTTCCAACTACATCAGCGGGGGGGAGAGGGGTCCATCATTCTGCAGAAGGAGAGTTCAAATTTCATAGCAGTCTTTTTATCAGTGATTCAGGCTGTTTGCTCATCCATTTTGTTCAGTTTCAAAGGTTCCATGTGAATGTCTGTTTGTTTAGTTGCTGGAATGTAGATGAAGCAAGCTATTTTAAAGCGTTTTTCTACTATATTTCTTCTTTTCTTCAAGGATCTGGTTGGCTTATTATCCTTTTGTGTCCTGCCATGACACGTTCATCTCACAGAGAAGTTCATCTGGGCCATGGATTTGTTCTCTTTCAGTAACATTCCTTTTGTTTCACGGAATAAAGTAAGCACAATTGGCAACATGGGTTTTGAGAGAATTTGCTTTGGGGATTGCTGCTTCCTTCTTATATTGCAATTTTATTGTACTTTTCACTCTTATTTATACTTTTTTTTCTTATTTCCTTTTAAAAATATGTCTGTGCATGGTTGTATGTGGTTTGGCAGCTCCTCTGCTGAGCCAGAATAGACAATCACTTCTGCTAGCAAAATATTAGGACCAAAAGAGTGTTTATTGTCTAAACAACTCTCATATGGAGGTTGAAAGGGACACATTTGCCTGATTTATATGACAGCAACAATCCATGAGTTATGCTATATTCTGTTTTTCACTATAAACATTCTTCTAGTTATTTTTGCATGTCTGTCTGGCTTTTGGAATAGATTACCCATTTGCGTACAAATGAATTCTCTAAAGCAACTAAATCTTACGACCAAAGCTCTGCACAACTGTACTGTGGCTACATCTATGTTCTTGTTTCCTTCTACCTCCTGTTCCTTTCCCCCACCTCTGCCATATCCTCTTTCATAGTGCTCCTTCTGTCTCATTCTCAGTTACATGCTGTTGTTCATTCTCTGTATCTGTGTAAATTTAATTATAAGCTCTTTCTGGAAAAAAGCTTGTCTTCCTATATGTTTGTAAAACACCTTGTATCCCTATGGTGAGAAATATATGCCAGCTAGAGTGATTAGCAAAAGCTACTTTTAAGGTTTGACTAAGAGTTTCCATTCAAAGTGCCCTTTTTTGTTCATGGCTTTCTCCGACTTTCATCTATTGGGAAGATATGTTCCATGTTTGGTCTCTACATCAGGGTAACATTTTTGAAAGCCTTGAGTAAAATACAGTTCAGCCACTTTTGAGAATGAGGAGGGTGCAACAATATAATAATTGTAGCTAGTTCTAAATAGTTTTAGCATCAAAATGTCAAGCTGGTGAAAAATTATTTCCCCATCATAGGAAAGTATTTGACATTTTGAAAAAAAAAATCCTGTCCTGAATCAAGACAAAAAGCTGAAATCTTAATTTTTTTGTTACTGAGCAATGTGAAATACATTGGTTCAGGTTGATCAAACCATTTCATTTAGATTTTTTTTTAAGCAATAGTTAGCTTAGATCTCTAAATAAAAAGTCATTTCAAAATGAAAAGGGATTTTTTTTTTCATTTTAAGGTATTGAAATGAGATGTTTTGACAATTTTGAAACTTTTTTTCACCAAAAATGTGTTTGAAACAAGAAATTCATTGAAACTCACCCTTTCCTGTGTTAAAGCGGCATTTTCCAACAAAAAAAGCTTCATAGAAAAATTCCTGACCAGCTCCATTAAAAAGGATCAGGACAGAAATTGAAAATTTGTCAGGGAGAGATGTAAAAGTGTCTGCCAGTTTCCCATTCAAACCAGGCTTTTATTTTACTGAGTATGAAAATAGCTTACACTTGGGCATATTTGTTTTTAAAAGTATAATTCTTTTAAATAATGATCTCTCAACATTCTAAACGAAATTGGGCTGTGCTGAGCACTAAGATTTTAATATGTAGTAAAAAATTCCAGAAAAAATGTGCAATCAATCAAATATTTATTGAATAAGGCAGTGTAGTGACACAAGGTATATAGCAGTTGTTAGGAATTGTAATTAAAGTGTGTAAGGTCAGAAGAGACCTTCTTTCTATGTGATATTTTAAAGTACATGTTAAAACAGATTTGGATCATTATTCAAATAACCTCAGATTTTGCAAAAAGGAAAAGCAATACAAAATCTCAATTCTATATTGAATAAATGAATAAAATAAATAATCATAATTAAATCAATATTGATACTGTAGACTATTTAATAATAGCAGGCATACCTGAAAATAAGTCTTTGCCTAATCTCCATTGTGCAATATCATTCCTGGAGCGCTTTCTCACAGAAATCATACTTCCATAAATGACATTTCAGGGAATAATACATTTCTGCTTTATCGACATGCCAATTTCAGTCATTTTCCCTTTCATGAGGGCAAAACTAGAGGGTTGAAAGTTGAATTAACTGATGTAAGAGTAATAGAAAATGAATGTCCAAAACAAGGCAGCACTGTATTTGAATCCAATTGTACCTGTCTTCCCCTCTCACCATTCATACTATAACACTATCTATTTGAATCCTATTTTGTCATGGTCTTCTGCTTATTTTTCATAGCAAGTTTGAGCTGCGGTATTCATTTTCATCTTTCAGGATCTGCATAACTTTGCTGTTTACATCTCCATTCTACTTGTGTCCCTTTATCTTTCTTCCCTCTGCCAAAACCCCCCACCTAGTTCCCTACTTTATATATTTCTCCCACTCTCATCTTCATAGTGTCTGCCATCCCAATATTTAATTTGTATATAGTGCCTTATATATTCAAAGCGCACACATTCACTCACTAATCGTGATGACATCCCACTGATACAGGTGGATATATATTATCCCCATTTTATAGATAGAAAAGCCAAAGTGACAAGTAAAGTGTAACCTTAGCTACAGTATAAATTAGTGAAAGAGCAAAGATTAGAATGCATGGCCAATTGCCTCAAACCCCTATGTCTATACTTCCAAACCATCCTATACCTTACAGTGCCACTTTTATTGGAGACAGCTCTCTCCTGACCATTTGTGCTACTCAAACATTCTCTTGTCTTTCAAATCTTTCCTTTAAATACATTTATTCCAGGAGACCTGCCAATGATAACTTGTTAAATGCTCTCATTTATGTAGTGTTCCTGTTCTAATTTTGAACCTGTGCCTAAGAACTGTAGGACCACTGTGCCCCCTTAACTCTCCAGTCTGAGATATCTTTCACAATGTTATGCTAGTGACAAGCAGCAAATCCTTCCAGGTGCCGTGATCATTCAGCCATCAACAGGTAGAGACACACCCTACTAAATTGCATGCAGGCTCTCACAGACTCTCATGAACTATGCACAGGGAGATACCAGCAAATCCCTCCAGCCCTAGCCTTGTACTCCAGAAATGTGCTATTTTCAGGAGCAGCTCTAGGCATTTTGCCTCCCCAAGCATGGCAGGCAGCCTGCCTGCCACCCTCACAGCAATCGGCAGAGTGCCCCCAGTGGCTTGCCACCCCAAGCATGCGCTTGGCGTGCTGGGGCTTGGAGCCGCCCCTGGCTATCTTACGCTGCTCAAGACTTTCTTCAACAATGCAAGCTCATTAACTAGTTCAGCACTTCATCAAAGGATAGTGGACATGTACCAGCATTTGCAACCTGAGTAGATTCCCCAAGCACTTAGACAAACTCTCTAGTAAATATAAAACACTAACATAAGTTAATTAACTACAGAAAGATAGATTTTAAATAATTATAAGTGTTAGGCATAGAAATCAGAGTTGGTTACATAAGAAATAAAAGGTAAAATCACAGTTTAAATCTTAAATTTTATCAGATTAAGCAAGATTTGAATCTCACTAGGCACTGTTAGCAGTTCACAGTTCTTAATATACGGCCTGAGTTCCCTACTCTCTCCTCAGTTCCAAGTCTTTTCTTCCAAATGTTGCCTTCACAGTAGGTGGTAGGGGAGAGAGATGGACTCATGTCTCTTATTTATACTCTCAGTTCATGTTCCTGGAAAAATACTGGCTCAAACATGGAGTCAAGCATCACATGTCCTGATACCTGGCTGACTCATGGAGTTAAGCAACTCTATTTTGTAGAACTTGAGCAACTGTCTCTTATTGAATTGTAAATCTTTTGTTTACAATTCCTCTGCTGGTCAATGGCTAATGATGGTTGCTTAAGGCCCATCTAGGTGTGGGTCATCCCCTTTGTTGCCACTGTAGACCTAGCTGTAGGTGTCTCCCAGGCTCATAATATATTTCAATAACATATAGGAAAATCTCATGAGTCCAATTGCAATGAGGATATACATATTTTGACAGAACAATGAGTTTCAGCAAATCATGACTTTTCATAGGATACCTAACAACCATACACAAGTGGTGAGTGTGGGGGGTCACAGGGTGCTATTTTGTGTTATAGTATGTCACCGTGAGTCATGTTAATTTTTTATTGATCTAGTTTTTTAATCAAAATGCTGTGTGGTACCAAGTCAAATGCCTTACAGAAGTCTAAATCAATGAAAATATCTTTACCAACCAAACTTGAAATTTCATTTAAAAAATCACATTAGTTTGAAAGGATCTCTTTTCCATAAATCCATGTTAATTGGCATTAATTATATTAGCCTCCTTTAGTTCTTAAGTAATCAAATCCCTTTTCAATAGCTTCAAATTGACAGGCCTATAATTATCTGGGTCACTCCATTTACCGTTTTTAAATATTGGCACATCAGTTTTCTTCTAGTCTTCTGGAACTTGGCCAGCATTTCAAGACTTATTGAGAATCAGCATTAATGGGACATCAAGCTTCTCTGCCTGCTCTTTTAAAACTCTTGGACGGAAGCTATCCAGACCTGCTGATTTTAAAATATCTGACTTTACTAATGGCTGTTTAACATCCTTCCGAGATACTAGTTGATTGAAAAGAGTGTTACCACCATTATATAATATGACTGCATGTGCTTTTTCCCAAATATTGATTGAACATGTCTGTCTTTTCTGCATTAGTATTGATAACTCTACCAATTTCATCTAATAATGGACCAATACCAGTGTTAGGATTCTTTGTATTCCTAATATCCTTAAAAATTTATTCTTATTTTTCTCAACTCTGCTAGCCATAGATTTCTTCCTATGTCCCTTTGCTTCCCTGTTCCTGTTATCAATTTTCTACAGTTCTGAGCTTTTGATTTATATTCATTATATATATATATATATACACACACACACACACACACACACACACACACACACACACACACAGAGGTTGGTTTTTCAATCAATAAAACCTTCTTCCTTGATTGTGGATTTTGGCTGTTTGATTTCTAGTTAAGTGTTCTTAGACAATTTCCAGTTATCATTCATATTTTTTCTGTTTAAATTCTTCCTGCCAGCTGATTTGGCTTTTAAATTTTTTCAGCTTTGGCAAGTGTGTGTGTGTGTGTGTCGGGGGGGGGGGTTCTTTTGAAGAACCAAGTATATATATTACTGCTCCAGACTTTATTCTATTTATAAATGTGATTTATCTATCTATAAATTATAAATGTGATCGTCATGCTCACTTGTTCCTAAACGACCATCAATCTTTAGTTTTGTGATCCGTTCAACTTTTTCTGTCAACATGAGGTCTAATATAGAACCCCCCCCCAATTCTTGATGCAACATTTTTTTTGTTAGGAAATTGTGGTTTATGATATTTAGTAATTCCAAGGATGTTTTAGTACTGGCAGCATGAGACCTGCAGCATATGTCAGTTTGAAATTTTTGTCCCCTTGTCATTTTTAATTTGCTTTTTAGGGCCATACACACCTCCAATATGTCCCTATATAAATAACAATGAAATATATGCCTTCTGTGTCTTGACCTAGTCACTCTGTTAAGTGGCTGTTTACAGTTTAAGTCATATCAAATGAACATGTAGGTTTCATGGGACATAAATTAGACTTTTTTCTTTTCTAACGCTTAGTTTCATAGAAATGGATGGGTCTTCATAGCTGATCTACTCCCAGCCCCTGCTCTGAGGCAGGGTTAAGTATTATCTAGACTGTCACTAATGGGTGCTTGCCTAACCTCTTCTTAAATACCTCCAATATCTAACCTAAATCTCCCTTGCTGCAATTTAAGCACATTACTTCTTAAATTGTTCTCTATAACTACTGAGGACAATCACCATCCTCTTTATAACAACCTTTTATATATTTGAAGACAATAATTATGTCCTCCCTCAGTCTTCTCTTCCCCAGACTAAACAAATCCAGTTTTTTTTTTAAATCTTTCCTCAAAGGTCCCAGTTTTTGAACCTTTAATCATTTTTATTGCTCTTCTCTGGACTTGCTCCAAATTGTCCATATTTTTTCCCAAAGTCTTGTGTCCAGAACTGGGCACAGTACTCCAACTAAGGCCTTATCAATTGAGACTGCGTAGAGTGGAAGAATTACTTCTTTTTTCTTGCATACAATGCTCCTGATAATAGTCTCAGAATAATGCTTGCTTTATATGCAACAATATTACATTGTTGGCTCATATTTAGATTGGGATCCATTATAACCCCCAGATCCTTTTCTGCACTGCTCTTTCCTAGGCAGTCATTTCCCATTTTGTATTTGTACAACTCACTAATCCTTCTGAAGTATAGTACTTTGCATTTGCCCTTCTTGAATTTCATCTTATTTATTTCAGACCATTTCTCCAGTTTGTCAAGAACATTTTTAATTCTAATCCTGTCATCCAAAGCACTCGCAACCCTCCCCAACTGGGTATAGGCCATACATTTTGCAAGTTTACTCTCTATGCCATTATCCAAATTATTTAGGAAGATATTGAATATCATTTATGAAGATAGAATTTATTAGATACTAAAGCTCAGAGCCACAAATGGAATTTAGGCATTGTGATGGTTACATCACCTAACTTTTAGGTGCTTAGAAAATCACAGGAATGACACTGTGACCTACAAAACTTGAGTTAGGCGAGTGTCTACAGTCTTATACAATGAATGGGGAGAGAGAGGCAATTTACAATACAATCCAAAAAGCCAGCACACTAGGTGGAGAGCTGCCTAAATTATCCAATGGGAGATGTCAACGAGAGGGGATATGTGCTAAGCCTTACCCCTTCCAGAGTTCAGTGCTTAAGTCCAGACTGGAGGGAAGATTCTATCTCTGCTTGTGATTCATAAACCAGGGAAAGATAGGCACTCACCTGCCTAAGTTCTGAGCCAGCAGATATGCTCAGAGGCCTAACACCACAAAACTGCTGTGGGGGAGGAAAGGAGGAGATGCTCCCTCATAACCTTTAACCTAGTAGTTAGGGTACACACCCAGGATGTGGGAGACTCCTGGTTTAAGTCCCCTCTCTTTTCCTGTGGCAGAGAAAGTGTTTAAATAGGAATTTTCCAGCTCATAGGTGTGTGTCCCAACCACTGGGCTATGGAAAATTCTGTTGTGGGTCTCCCTTAATCTCTCCTATTGAAGTTGTTCCACTTTAATTCAAAAATTGAGTAATTAAATATTAGCTGGGCCAGGAGAAGTATTTGAATTTCTCTGTAGCCTAGTGGTTAGGACACTCACCTGAAATGTGGGTAAATCCCTTCACCTCATCAGGTGGAGGGGGGGACTTGAACTACAGGTGTCCCACATCTTGGGTCAATCCCCTACCTTTAGTGTAAAAGCTATGAAAAAGGTCTTCCTCCTCTACTTTGTGCAGTTAGGTTGCCTCTCAGCACACCTATAATATTGGGCCACACACACAGGTAGTTGAACTCTGATTTTTCAATTCATTCATGAATCACACTGGGGGCTGGGTGGGAGAGAGGCATCCTAGAGCCTAGAGTGAGGCAGCAGTGCACATGCTCAGAGGCAGAAACATAGTTTCCTGGGAACTTTTACTTCAAAAGCTTAGGTGCTGAGCAACCTTACGTGCCTACAGGGTTAGGCAGCAGCTGAGTGAGTTTTGTGGATCACAGTGGTGCCTAAAAATGGGACGTAGGCACCTAAAAATGGGACTTTGTGGATCCCACCTGAATACACAAAGTCTTATTCTGCTTTTCCTCATCCCCAGTATCTTGACTTTCAGAGATTTTCCCTAATGGATGGGATGATAAAGTTGGGAAGCTAATGCAGTGAATACTCCTAGATCATTAACTCATGACCTAATCATGATTAGTTAACCTTTTTTGCTTAACACTTTTTCATTAGATGATTCATTGTTAGCTTTCTTTATCACCTCTGATTTAAATAAATGGCCTGTATTCGGTGGATGTGATTTTGCACTTATTACCAGGCATGAAACACTGCATTCAAATAGCAATTGAGAAATTCTTTTTTCAGTAATTCAGGCTTGCACACACACAATCCAGTTGCATGCTGTAATGGATTAAGGGCAATGTCTGCCAAGTAATCCACATAAATTTTGCAAGGATTTGCTAAAGTTCAGTAACTCCCTTACTTACCGATGGCCATAATACTCTCATTAATTTGGTAGCGTCAATCACTTAAATATCAGTATTCCCCAGGGATGCATCTCTGAGTCAGACCTTGCTGGTCTTGGTAAGTGGCTGACTCCCTCCTCCTCTCCATATGTAACTTTTGATTAACTGTGTGTTTTTACTCAAAATTGACAACAACAAGCACACTGTTCTTCAACATTAGAGCTGGTTGGAAATTTTTCATCAAAACAGTTTTCATTAGAAAATGATGTTTTGCTTAGACCAATTTTTTCAATGAAATTGAATTGCTTTCAGTAAAATCTGCATCAAAACAAATAAAAAGTTTTGAAAATATCAAAATGACCAGTTGTGACATTTTTTGAACTACAGTTCTGATTTTTCATTTTGAAATGACTTTTGGGTTAAAAATTTACAGGTCAACATCAAAAGAAAATATTTCAAATTTTCTGAAATAGAACATTTTGATTGAACTGAAACTAAATTTGGGGGAAATCCTGTTTCATGAAAAGAAATGAAATTTTGGCTTTTTGTTCCCATTCAGGATGATTTTCTTTTTAGCTCAAAAATTTTCATGAGGTGGAAAATCCATTTTGAACAAACTCTATTTATCACACATAACAAGTCTGAAAATCCTTTTTTCTTATAGAACACCAAAAAAATCCCAAAATTGTTCATAAACTCAATCCTTAGAGGTTTTTAAGTCCCAGCTTGACAAAGCTCTGGCTGGTATGATTTAGTTGGTGTCAGTCCTGCTTTGAGCAGGGGATTGGACTAGATGACCTCCTGAGGTCTCTTCCAACCCTGATATTCTATGATTCTATGAAACTGAAAATCTAGGGGGAAAAACTTGGTTTGGGTCAATCAAAACAGTTTATTTCAATAATTTTTAAACATTATGTTTTGTTTTTTACCTTTTTAAAAATAATTTGTGTATAATTAGTTTAAATGTGGAAAAGCATCATTTTGAACCAGAAATTTTTAACTGAAATTTTTCATTTTGAAAATGTGAAAGTAAGACATTTCAAAAAATGTTATCAATATTCTTTCAGGCTGAGAATTTGACCCCTTCCAGGAAATCATTTTGACTTTGACAAATTGGTATTTTATTGTTAAAAAAATATTTTCCCAAATATTCCTGACAAGCTCTAATTTAAAGGAAAACCCTTCTCTCTAGGATGTTGAGCTCACATTTTTTAGGTAATTATTTCCTCCCTCCTGCCTTCAATAGTTCCCCTTCAGTAAGAGAAGCAGGTGATTTCTGGGCTCCATTATTTCTGGCTTCCTTTCCTAGCTTTGCTTTAGACTGTCTCTCTAGAATGGATTCCCCTGTCAGCACTCCAGGCATAAAGGAATTGGCATGTAGCCTGCACTACAGATGGTTAAGCAGTAGCACACATAAAGCTGTGCATATTTGGCAAAATAATTTGTATTTAATAGCTAATGTACCAGCCAGCAATCAGATTTTTTTTCTGAGGTGTCAAAGAATCAGATGGAGTGTAATAGAAAGCAAGAAAAAGATGTTCATTTGAACTAATACTACTACTCTTGTTAAAAAGTTTCACTTCTTAAGCCACAGACATGATTGTAATTCCCATCCATTCTGTCCCTCTTGTGCCCATGTTCTGCATCTAGCTCCACAGTAGACTGTTAGATTATTTAGAAAAGACCGAGAAGTTTAGCAGTGATCGGGCAACTAACTTAGTGAACACCAGTGTTAATGGGGAAGATTCTGGAGGTAGGATAAGAACAAGTAAAGAATTATTTAACAGGTTAGAGGTCTTCAAGTTGGCAGGGCCAGAAAAATACACCCTAGAATATTTAAGGAAGTGGCAGAAGAGATCTCTCAGCCTTTAGCAATTATCTTTGAGAACTTGTGGAGGAGAACAAAGTCGCCAGAGGATTAGAAAAGAGCAAATATGGCACCTATCTATAAAAAGGGGAATAAGGACAACCCATGGAATTATAGACCAGTCATCTTAACTTTGGCACCTGGAAAAATAATGGAGTAAATAATCCCACAATATATTTGTAAGATTTAGAAGATAAGGTGATAAGTAACAGTAATCATGGATTTGTCAAGAACACATCATGTCAAATCAACCTAATATCTTTCTTTGTGGATGGGGGGAAACAGTAAATGTGATATATCTCAATTTCAGTAAGGCTTTTGATACTGTCTCATATGACTGTCTCATTAAAAAAACCTAGAGAAATAGAGCCTAGACAAAATTAATATAAGGTGGATGCACAACAGGTTGGAAAATGATAGTCAGAGAGTCATGATGAATTGTTCACAGTCAACCTGGAAGGGCACATTGATTGGGATCCCACAGGGATTTGTCCTGGGTCCAGCTGTATTCCATATCTTCACAAATGATTTGGATAATGGCATAGAAAGTACACTTATAAAGTTTGTAGGTGATACCAAGCTAAGGCAAGTGTTTTGGAGGACAGGATTAGAATTCAAAATGATCTTGGTAAACTGGAGAAATGGTCTGTAATAAATAGGATAAAATTCAAGAAGAAGAAATGCAAAGTAGTACACTTCAGAAGGAATAATCAGTTGCACAAATACAAAATGTGAAATGACTGCCTTGGAAGGAGTAATGCAGAAAAAGATCTGGGGGTAATAGTGGATCACAAACTAAATATGAATCAATAACATAATACTGTTGCAAAAAAAGTGAAAATCATTCTGGGATGTATTATCAGGAGTGTTGTAAGCAAGACATGAGACCACTCTACTCAGCACTAGTAAGGCCTCAGCTGGAGTCCTGTGCCCAGCAGGGCCGCTCAGAGGGGGGGGCAAGTGGGGCAATTTGCCCCAGGCCTCCGCAGGGGCCCCCACAAGAATGGCTGAGGCTCCCTCCCTGGCCCCTTACCCCCGTCTCCGTCCCTCACCCAGATCTTCAGCCCCTCCAGCAGCGTCCCTGGACAGTGGCGCAGCTTGGCTCCAGTGGGGCTCCTGAGCTCCGCCCCGCTGAGAGCTGCCTGATAAGGGGACGGGGCTCTGAGCTCCAAGCCAAGCAGAGAGAGCTCAGGCCCCACTGGAGCTCTCAGCCCTGCCCCCTTACCACATGACTCTGAGAGGGGTGGAGCTCAGGGGCCCAGTCGGAGCCACGCTGCCTCTGTCAAGGGACAGTCCTGGATGGGCTAAGGCTCCAGGTGAGGGTGGAGCCAGGGGTAAGGGGCCAGGGCCGGGGGGGTTAGATAAGGGGCAGGGAGTCCCAGGGACAGTCAGGGGACAGGGACGGGGCAGAGGTTGGGTGGGGCAGTCAGGGGACAGGGAACAGTTTGGGGGTTGGATCATGGGTGTTCTGGGGGTCTGTCAGGACTCAGCGGGGGGGTGGATAGGGGTCAGGGCAGTCAGGGGACAGGGAGCAGGGGTGGGCTCCTAGGGTGGTGGTTGGAGTGGGGTCTCTGGGGGACGGTGAGGGGACAAGGAGCAGGATGGGTCCGGGATTCTGAGGCGGGCAGTTGGGTGGCAGTAGGTGGGTGTAGATCGAATAGGGGCCAGGGCCAGGCTGTTTGGGAGGCACAGCCTTCCCTACCCTAAAGCTCATTCAGCAGTTTGAGGCTTGCAGAAGAACCAAGCTGTTAGCTTTTCCATTATGGCTACCATCCCTTTCACTTCTCAAATGACAAATTATAGTCTATATTTAATTTCAGTGCCATAGGGAGATTCATGTCAAGGGAGGGTAGCTTCATTTAAAATTAGACACTGGGGGAGGGGTCACATGAGAAAAGGAATATCCTACACCACCTACCTCCTTTCCAACCCTACCAAGGGATACCCCCATCCCCTGCATTCCCTGAGACTTCAGAGGGGTTAATTCAGTGGTTCTCAAACTTTTATAACTTTCACATAGCAAACCTCTGAATGCGACCACCCTCCCACAAATTAAAAACACCTTTCTATATATTTAACACTATTATAATTGCTGGAGGCAAAGCTGGGTTTGAGGTAGAGGCTGACAGCTCGTGACCCCCAGTAATAACCTTGTGACCCCCTGAGGGGTCCCGACCCCCAGTTTGAGAACCCCTGGGTTAATTTAATTTTAGTACCCTGTGGCCATTCACATGCATGTGCTATTTTGAGCATTTCAGTTCTCACAACATAGGCGCATCCCAGATTCTGGAACAAGCTCAAATGCTCAGTTTGTGGAGTATGTGCGTAAGCTATACTAAAGACAAACCCACAGTAACAGTCTCCACTTTGTGAGGGACCCCACTGAGTCAGTCTCTAGGAAACAGATAAATGCATGGTGATTAAGTCCATTAATGGCTATTAGCCAGGATGGGTAAGGAATGGTTTCCCTAGCCTCTGTATGGCAGGAAAGAGGTAATTTGATCATTTCCTGTTAGGTTCACTCCGTCTGGGGCACTTGGCATTGGCCATTGTCGGTAGACAGGATACTGGGCTGGATGGACCTTTGGTTTGACCCAGTATGGCTGTTCTTATGTTCTAATCTAAATGAACCCAAAGTTATGGAGACAGATGTGAGTCAAGGAAGCCAGCAGAGTATCAGAAACCTGGAAAAATCTCTGACTGGATGGACTCAGGCGTTTGGTCACAAGCTGAGGTGGTTCAAAAGTTTTGGATTTTTTTTAAGCAGGATTTTTTTTATTGTTTTTTTGAACAAACAAACACAGCCACACACTTCTAAAACCCCAAACCATATTCAGGTCTTGGCAGACTAATTTCAGATTTTCAATTAAAAAAACCACAACAAATTTTGAAGAAAAGCACACATTGTCCGTAATTTTTTCTGCCTTTTAAAAACCCCTAGTTTTCGATCCAGAAAAAGTTTTGATGGAAAATATTTATCCAACCCTTTTAATGAGCTTTAGTGCCTTTTAGCACTAGTTGATGCTGAGAACCAGTGATACCTTGTAAAGAAGTTTTCTCAAAGCTGGGTTTGTGCCAAGATGCAGAAGGTTTATTTTTCCCAGGGCTGCCCGTGGGTGCAGAGCAAGTGGGGCAATTTGCGCTGGTCCCTGCAGGGGCCATCACGAGAATATAGTATTGTATAGTATTGCAATTTTTTTTTATGGAAGGGGCCCCCGAAATTGCTTTGCCCCAGGCCCCCTGAATCCTCTGGGTGGCCCTGGTGCCCAGTTCCGGGAACAGCACTTTGGGAAAGATGTGGACAAATTGGAGAGTCCAGAGGAGAGCAACAAAAATGATTAAAGGTCTAGAACAGTGATATTCAGTAGGTGACCCACCAGCCAGTGCTTAATTTGTAATGAAAGAGGAGCTGGAGCTAAGCCCCACACAAATTAAGCTGAAGTAAGGGTGGGACAGACCATGCCATCCTTACTTCTGCACCACTGCAGGCAGTGGCACTGCCTTCAGTGCTGAGCACCCAGCCAGCAGCTGCTGCCCTCTGGCAGCCCAGCCAGTGCTTAATTTGTGCCTTGTAATTCTTTGGCCATTCCATTCCAATTCAGCCTTACCAAAATTTTGCCTCAGATCAGTGTCAGAGTAATGAGTCTATAGTTTCCCAACTCATCCTGTTCATTCGTTTTATGTATTGGCACAGCAGTAGATTTTTTTTCCCAGTCCTCTTAAACTTTCAAATATTTGTTAAAAATCAACATTAGTGCTTCAGAGACCTCCTAGGCCAGTTATTTTAATATTATTATGCGTAAGTCATGTGGTCCTGATTTTTTTAATAAAATCATTACTTCTGTCTTTTCTGCATCATGACTGAAAATTTTACCATCCTAATACCATTTGGACCTATGACATTGTTAGGATTTTGTTTGTTCCTAATATATGTAAAATATTCCTTCTTTATTATCTTTCACCCTACCAGCCAGATAGCTTTCACTGACAGCAGGCTTTCATCTGGCATCCCTGCCAAAAGCTGCTCCGACCCTGTGGTGACCAGCTCCTTCTCATGTCTCAGTCCTCTGATCAGGTCACGTATAATCCCCTGTTCCAGGGTAACAAAAGTCCCATCAACAAATACTTCAGTGTCCCTGTGTCCACTCTTTGGCCCTTGACTCTGGGCCCAATGATCCTTATACCTCTTGCCTCTTGTTGCCAAGCATCCAGGATTGTCCTGGAGTCTCAAGGAATTACAAATTAATCTTTAATTAAAGATTATGTCATGTGATCTTTTCCTTGGCAGATGGAGTGGGAGGGTTTCGCCATGGGGTCCTCTTCAGATGGATTTAATGGTCTGACCCACAAGCATAGGGTTTGATATGTGCTGGCTGTCTCCTGCATCGTGGAGGAAGTGTTGCTGAATGTAGGTGAGGTTATTGGCTATGCTAATATAAAATCAGCCCCTCAACTGAGTAAATCTATAGTGATTTTTCTGGCCCAGGAGTAGTTTGTGTTTTCGTACAAGGGGGACTCTGGATCAAGGAGCCTTTTGTTCAAGTCTTTTCTGCCTTTACTCCTGGTACTACTATAATATTTTTTTCCAATATCCCCCAATTCCTTCCTTCACAATGAGATGATAATGTCTGATTTTTCGTGTTATGGGAAGGTAGTTTCTGCTATTAGGATGATTCAATTATGCTGCAAGAACTCAGATGTGAGACATGGTTTTTTGTTGTTATTTGTTTTCTGGTACCAGGTTTATGCGGTTCTAAATAACCGCAAACAGCCCTTGAACCTGGTTTTAAAGCACCACATAGATGGGGTGGATGATACAGTGTTTGCTACCTCTGAAAACATGAAATGTTCCCTGTGTGGTGACCCTAGTTATTTGCAGGGTTCTTGCACAGGCACTCCTGGCTTGGGGGGTTCCTGGTATATATATGGGACCCCAGGATAGTCGGGAGGAAGCTGGGACATCAAGAGATCAGCAGTAAACAGTGACTACAACTGCACTGCCAGATTCTATTCCGCCCCCCACAACACACACACACTGTATGTGGACTGCCACTGTCCAAGGAGCAGCTCCGCTGAGGAACCCTCTGTTGTGACCCTGTCACCTGTGTATAGAAGTAGGTCCTGGAGGCTGAGAAGCACTTCCCTGCAGAGGAAGCAGAGACAGATTCTAGAGATGGGGATGAAGAAAAGACTGATGAGACAGATTCACATGGGATTGTTTCTAGAAGGGCTAAGACTTTGGAGGCCCCTGATTTGCTAGCAGTGTCTGAAGATGGAGCTGTGAGCCACGAGAAGGTGGATAGCGTTGCATTGGGTGGTAACTCCTATCATAACCTAGTCCCAGATTTGGACCTTAGCGTCCAAAATATGGGGGTTAGCATGAAAACCTCCAAGCTTAGTTACCAGCTTGGACCTGGTAAAGCTGCCACCACCCAAAAAATTAGAGTGTTTTGGGGCACTCTGGTCCCCACAAAAACCTTCCCTGGGGACCCCAAGACCCAAATTCCTTGAGTCTCACAACAAAGGGAAATAAACCTTTTCCCTTCTCCCCTCCAGGTGTTCCTGGAGAGATACACAGAAGCAACCTCCGTGAATCTAAGCAGAGGGATTCCACCCTCCCCCGTTTCCAGCCAGGAAACACAAGCACTTCCCTCTTCACCCAGAGGGAATGCAAAGTCAGGCTAGTAAATCTAACACACACAGATTTCCCCCTGACTTCTTCCTCCCACCAATTCCCTGGTGAGCTGCAGACTCAATTCCCTAGAGTTCCCCACTAAAGAAAAACTCCAACAGGTCTTAAAAGAAAGCTTTATATAAAAAGAAAGAAAAATACATAAAAATGGTCTCTCTGTATTAAGGTGACAAATACAGGGTCAATTGCTTAAAAGAATATTGAATAAACAGCCTTATTCAAAAAGAATACAATTCAAAGCACTCCAGCAACTATAGACATGTAAATACAAAAAAAAAACATATAAATCACTAGATGATCCTTTGTACTTACAACTGGGAAACAGAAGATTAGAAAGCAAGAAATAGAAATCCCCTCATAGCCGAGAGAGCATACAGGCAGAAAACCAAGAACAAAGGACTCACACACAAACTTCCCTCCACCCAGAGTTGAAAAAATCCTGTTTCCTGATTGGTCCTCTGGTCAGGTGCTTCAGGTTACTTTTTTTTTTCAGGTGAAAGAGACATTAACCCTTAGCTATCTGTTTATGACAGCTCCCAACCTGGATCTTCCAGTAAGGTACTGTCTTCCCCCGGCATGGTGAGTCTGCAAGCCCTTGATCCTTTATGGTGTAGTGATGCTGCTGGATACCATCCTGGGGCTGCACTCCCTACCCCTCTTGGGCAAATGGATATGCCAGCTGCTTCTCCTTTGTGAATGACGTGAATGTTACAGCGATGGCTCAATGTTCTTCTGAGCTGGTGGAGGGAGATAGAAACTCTCTGATTCCTCACTGATCCTTGACGTCCCAGCCAGTCAGCTCAATAGGAAGGGTGGGTACAGTGTGAAGGTAATTAATGACCTTTTAGATAGCGCTAAAGGGAAGCGGGGAAGAGTTGAGGTCAAGGCTTGTTTCCCTGATTACAGTGCTTTGTTCACTCAGCTGCCCTGTCTCAAGAAATAACTTGGTTGAATCACAGGAAACATTTCCATCTCAAAGTTTTTGAGGAAGGTGAGGAATTATGTGGAGATTGTTCAAGATATGTAGGCCTCCTCATGGCTCACTTTGTTCAAAGTACTTCCACTTTCCACTGTTCCTCTATGCTGCTTGGCTCTTTCCTTCTAGAATCTATGTGCTGCTTAATTTTGACTCTCTAAATATTACTGCTGCCAGGATGGTACAACTCTTTGAATGTCCCAAACAAAAATGGGCTGATATTGTCCTTTTGCAAGAAACTTGATAATCAGGAGAACTGGTTGAAGGAAAGGGAAGGGGAATCTTTCTTGAGCCAAGGCTCCAATGTCACTGCTGGGGTAGCGGTTCTCTTTTCTCGGGTCAGGAGCACAGATCATCTCAGTGAAGGAGATTGTACAAGGCCAATTCCTCTAGGTGGAGCCACACATTGGCACTATTGTTTTTAATCGTTTACTGTGTATGCCCTTACTCTGAGGTGAAATCATCTCTCTCTTCTGCAGACACTTGCCCATGCTATAGTTGACTGTGGCCCCAATACGTGGGAGGGAATTTCAACTGCACTGTTTTAAACAGGAAGAAGAGGAGCAGAGGGTGTGGCCTCGTGGAGAAGAGGAGGATCAGGGGGCGGGCCCCTGGGGTTTGGGCTTTATGGTCTCCTGCATTAATTCGTCACCACTCTCACCTCACTGCTAAGCAGCACTCTTGCCTGAAGGCTACTCCCAGCCAGATCTCAGGGGCTAGACTGGATCAATTTTATACCACGAAGGCCAGTGTCAATATATTTGTTTGGTCTTCCATGTCTCCCACTCACTTGTCTGATCATTATTATGTCTCTGTCAGTGTATCTCTCCCTCTTCATGCCTGAGCTTCTCCCCTGGCACTTTAATACCAAATTATTACTGTACTGGGATTTCACTCAGATGTTTGCTGTGTTTTGGGAGCATGGGTGGCAGTCCCTATATGAGTCCCTGAGAAATGGTGGGATGTTAGAAAGGTCCAGATCCAACTTTTCTGCCAGCAATATACTCCGGCTGCCATGAATAAGGCCGGGATTGCCCTGAAACAAGATATCTGGGCCTTCATGACAGCCTTGAGCAATAAACCCAGCGCAGATTCACCAAACCTCACCTGAGAAGTACTGACTCCTGAGGTGCTCATTGGAAAAGAAGGTACAAGGAGGCCTGGTTGGGTCCCATTTTACTCAGCTCTGTGAAACTGACCCTCCTATAAAGCTGCTTTTTCAGGTTAGAGAGAAAGTCTATGGACCATTGGCAGAATTTTTGCCTATGGCTGCTGGATTGTTTGATGTCTAACCCAGGTGCAGGGCCGGCTCTGGCTTTTTTGCCGCCCCAAGTGCAAAAAAAAAGAAAAAAAAAAAACCTGCACGGGTGCCGGAGTAGCAAAGAGGGGAACAAACCTGCCGCTTGGCCAGAGCAGCGAAGGGGCGGGGGGAACAAACCTGCCAGCCGTCCAAAACAGCAAGGGGGGGGGGGCAGGAAAACTGACGGCCGGTCAGAGCAACAAGGGGGAGGCATGAAACAAACCTGCAGGCCGGTAGGAGCGACGAGGGGGAGTGGGGGCGTGAAACAAACCTGCGGGCCGGAGCAGCAAAGGGGGGGCGAAACCTGCCGGCCGGTCGGAGCAATGAAGGGACGGGAAACCTGCCAGCCGGAGCAGCGAAGGGAAGAAGAAACAAAAAAACAAAAAGAAAAACAATCCCTGCGGGGCGGCGGGTGCAGGGGGACTCCCAGCCCTGCAGACCCCGGGCAGCAGAATGTACACCCCAGCTAGCGGGCGGGGGAGAGAGAAGGGGGCTCCAGGGCTTCCTTAAGCAGGGCGCCATGTGGCCCTGACCACCGAGCCGCCTGCTGGGAGGGCTCCACGCAGCTCCGGGGGGCAGGCTGCCGTGCCGGGCTTGCTGTAGACCTGGCACCGCTCCCAGCAGCTCCCCTCCTCAGTGGCAGGAGCAGCAAACCAAAAAGAAAAAACTTGCAGGGGCGGCGGAAGCAGCGAAGCGCAAAAAAAAAAAAAAAAAAAAAGGATAGGGCGGGGCGCCGCCCCTTGGAATCTGCCTCCCCAAGCACCAGCTTGCTCGGCTGGTGCCTGGAGCCGGCCCTGCCCAGGCGAGATCTGGAAAGCAGCTGTTTCTTTTTACAGTACTCTGTACTCACCTGAGGCCTGTGATATGCTGACAGTGGAGGAGGTGCACCTGGGATTACTGCATCTGCCTGGTGAGAAACAGCAGTGCCTGGATGCCTCACTGTCACTGCAGGAGCTCTCTGTTGCAGTCCAGCAGCTCTCTACAGGCAAGGCCCTTAGGTATTGATGAACTGCCATCTGAATTTTACAAGCATTTCTGGCATCTTATTGGTTCTGACCTTTTTCCAGTGATGCTGGAGTGTATCCAGGAGACAGAGCTGCCCCTCATTTGCTGCAGGGCATTGATCATCCTGCTGTAGAGAAGAGAGGACCTCTGTGATGTATGGATGTGGAGACCTATTTCTTATCTCTGTTCTGATTTATAAGATTTTATCCAAGTCCTTAGCTAACTGGTTGAAGGACTGTTTGGATTCTTTGATTCACCTGGATCAAACATTAGATTCCTAACCACTGTATGTTTTGATCATAATCATCTGTGATGATTTTACTACTAGCAAACTTTGTAATCTGGATGTGGGGCTTGTTTGAATGGACCAGGAGAAGGCCTTTGATAGAGTTAATCACAGTGATTTAAAACAAAACAAAACCTTAGAAGCATTTGTGATTGGGCCAGTTTTCTGTTAATATATTTCTTTGTTGCATGATAATGTTTTTAGTGTCCTAAAAGTTAATAGGGGTCTCTGAACTGAGAAGCAGCAGTTGAGGCATTTGTTGGGGGTGTCCTCTGTCTGGGATGCTTTAGGCTCTTAGTTTGGAACCAGTCCTGCACATCCTTAAAACCCGTCTGCCTGACCTTTCTGTGCCAGGGTACCGGGTGCTTTCCCAGTTCATCTGTCAGTCTATGCTGATGACACCTCATTTTTATCATGTCTGACGGTTATGTTCAGCACTTTACACTTGTTTACAAGTGTATGAACAGGCATCTTCTGCTTGCATTAACTGGGCTAAAAGCAATTCAATCTTACTGGGCTCATGGCAGTCTAGCGCTCCCACTTTGTCACCCCAACAATTGTAATGAGAAACCTCTGGGATTAAGGTGGGGATTTTTTTCGGATCTGAACAATATATGCTAAGGAACTGGAAGGGAGTTGAGGATAAGATGCAAGGCCATATGCAGGAATGGTGCTGGCTTCTTTCTGTACTTTCTTTTTGGGGACGGGTTTTGATTGCCAACAATGTTGTGGCATTGGCGAGTGAGTATGGACTCTCTCCTGGATCTTTTGGACTGGATTCAGAGGCGTATTGGCCATTTTAAAAATAATTACCCATGGCTGTGCCTTGGTTTACTGTTCTTGCCATTAGATGAAGGGGGCTAGAGGCTCATTGATTTAGTCAGCAGGGTGGCAGCTTTTCACCTCTAGTCTGTTCAGTGTTTTCTATACTTTGACTCCCTGGAGGCCTGGAAGTCCCTTGCTTTCTCTCTCCTCCATTGTGCTGGGGGAGGGGCTTTTACTCTCATCTATTTTGGTTGGCACCTTGTCACTTACACAATCTAGATTTGCGTCCATTCTATAGTGGACTTTTTAATGCCCGATGACTTCTGTGAAGTGCGCAGCCAGACCAGGCATTTTTCCATTTATGGCTTTTGGAAAAGATTCTGCTTTTTAACCCACTTATTTCCTGCTGAATCTCTCTCTTCCAGGAGCCTGTTTTCTACTTTTATGGAGGCTGGGTTGTCCCACCTGCTTCTTCCTAGCTGGTCAGGCTGGAAGTCAGTGACAGCTCTTGCTGTTCAGACCAGAATCTATTCTGCATTTTTTAGGTAAGGTCCTTGCCGAATCCCAGGTAATGCTTCCTCAGCAGGCTGCTGCATAGTCGCAGAAAGTTTTTGCAGGGATTGTTCTTCCAGGGTAGAATCCTGTTTTCCAGTCACTAATTGTCTCCTCTTCTGTGGCTGAGATCCTTGTGTAACCAGGCAGATTGTTGCCTTGGAAGGGTTTGGTGAATGTTCCTTTTGCAACCATGACCAAGAAGCAGCTCTATGACATGTGTGTCAAGGAACAGCATTATGCCACTCTCTGTGATCTCCCTGATACAGCCTGGAGTATGGCCCTGTCCCTGCGTGACTTCATGTCCCTGGCTTGGAGGACTTTGTATAAATCTCCTCTTCCTGAGCACTCTGGTGACTTGCACTGGAGGATCAGCATAGCACCATGGCAACCAATCATTTCATGCCCCATATTACCCCTGAGGCTTCTCGCCTGCGCCCCTTCTGTTTGGCTTCAGAGAGGGTGTTTCATTTTTTCCTACACTGCTCTGATTTGATTCCTTTTTTATTGTTGTTTGTTTTTTAGCAGCTTTTCAGCATGTGGGAACTGGTTTTCTCCAAGGTCCTGTTTGTTCTCAAAGTGAGAGACAATTCTCACAACTGGCTAGTTTTCTGCCTGGCTAACTTTTTGCTGGGTCAGGCAAAACTAGCCGTTTTGAAATCTCACCAGAAAAGAATGGCCAGGCTAGAGCAGTGTGACATGCTAGGGATGTTCTGCACACCAATTGTGGCCCAGCTGCAGATTCAGTACATTGTTTGTAAATTGAGTTGTAACCTGGATACTTTTCAGTTGACTTGGTGTATTAACAATATATTGAGCGAACTTGGTGATGATGATGCTTTAGTGATCCATTAATGTTCTCTTAAGATGAGTTTCATTGATATCTCTTTGTGAATATATTGTAATTTTATAACATTTTAAATAATTTAAATTTAAATAATTTAAATATAATGTGATGTGTATACAAGTTTTTCCTGTCATCTCACTTTCTCTCTCCATTGCTTTTCATGGCTGCTTTCACTTCACCTCATAATCAGGACTGATTGATTATTTATTGGTTGGTTGGTTTGTTTGTTAATCAAAGAAGTCTTTTTAGAAGACTGAGGAATTGGGATTTATTTTAATCTAATAAATCAGCTTTAAATAATTCCTAATTATCATTCACATTGTTGTTTAAATTTCTCCTCCCACTCAGTTTCGCTCATGACTCTTTTCAGCACAGGAAAGCAGTCCTTTTAAAAAACACTGTATATATCTATGACTGTTTGGGACCATATTCTGTTAGCTCATAGCAAATGAAATTAGGTTGTGATCACTTGCACCTAGGCATCCAGCAAACCAGATCAGTCATCCATCTATGTTTATCCATCTGAACGAGGTCTAATGTAGAATTACTCTGAGTTGTTTGCAATAATTTTGTGTGTGTGATTCCATCTACTGTAAATGTCTTTCTTATTTCTTGTTTTCATTCTGGAAGTGATTGAACAGAGTGGAAGATTGTTTTTTCTTAACATCTGCAAGTTCCAGAAGATTTGGTGTGCAGGGATACATTGTTTGTACATAGGAATCTATGTAGACATGTAAGCATTGTTTTAAAGTATGATGGTTTATTATGGTGTAATTTACGCTATGCATGCATTATTAGTATTGGGAAAAGTGCAAAAGTATTCCACCCTAAGGTATATCCAGGAAGAAATCTGCCTGAGAATTCCTTCCTGAGCTTCCTGGACTCACAGGTGGACATGTCTGATCCTACAGCCTATCAGGAGGTGTAGCATATTCCCTTTTGTGCACTCAGTTGCTTTGTTGGCTCACATTTTTGCATCCCAATAGAGTGAAGCAATTCTGATGCATTCATAAACTCCAAATTTTACCAGACAAATCCAATTGCTCTTTAATAGACCTACAAAATGAGTGAACGAAGGGAGAGTGGTCAAGATATATATTTGCGTGTTAGTAAAGTATTTACTAGAGTGTCTTATAAAATCTTATCCTTAACATTAATGAAATCTGCTTCTAAAATTAATCTTTTGCAGTTATAGAACACTAGCTGAAGGACTGTATTAAAAAGAGGGGATTATGATAAACAGCAGTGTATCAAGTTGTGGGGAGGTATCTATTAAGATACTGCAGGAACTCATCTTGAATCTGGTTTTATTTTAATACTTTAATTAATGGGTAAAATCTTGGGCCCATTGAATCAATAACAAACTTTTCATTCATTTAAATGGGGTCAGGCGTGAGATTAAACAGAATGTTAATGAAATTCATATCTGACTAACTTGTATTTAGCTGCACATATTACTGAGGATATAGAAATAAGGCAAAACAAAGTTGCTGGAGATACACAAGAAACACAACACTGCCAACCAACCCCCAAGGTAAAAACGTAATGAGTTACACACCCCTCCCAAAAATCATTGTTCTCAAAATTATGAAGGCTTTTTTGTTTTGTTTTTTGTTTAAATATTGTGATGGGATGTATACCTTATCTGGCTCTGAAAGGTTTGCTTACTCATATGGTAGGGTGACCAGATGTCCTGATTGTATAGTGACAGTCTTGATTTTGGGGTCTTTTTCTTATATAGGCTTCTATTACTCCCACCCCCTCTCCCGATTTTTCACACTTGCTGTCTGATCACCCTTCCATATGGCTGCATCTGGAAAGTAGATAAGGCCTTTAAAAAAAAGAGCTCATCTGGGGAAGGGCCTGGATGGTGATTATAAAGAAAGGAAGCACAGATTAGAAGGAGGCTGCAGGTAGTGAGAGAAAGAACACAGGACTCCTTCTTTTGCCATTCAAGAGTGGAGAGATTGGCAGAGTTAAATACGAAATCTAGGGGGATAGCTGGCCTGGGGGATCCTCTTCTGAGCAGTAAAATGAAGAAAGATGCCAGGAGAGATACAGAGCGATCACTGGGATAGAACAAGATCTCATGGTGATCCTTGATAATAGGGCAGGATCTAGGCCTCCAGACTGAAAGCCCTGGGAGGCATTCAGTTGAAGAACAAGATTACTTGTGGCACCTTAGAGATTAACAAATTTATTCGAGCATAAGCTTTCGTGGGCTACAGCCCACTTCATCGGATGCATATAGTGGAAAATACAGTAGGAAGAGATAGAGATACACACACACACACACACACACACACACACACAATGAATGATCAAGACCAAGGAAGGCAGAAATGGGACTATGTGTGTACTTTTAGTTCAGGATTTTGTTGAGGGATTCCTCATGGGGAGAAGGCTTGAATAAGGGGCTATAGCAGGAAGAAGTCCAGGAAGGCAGCAGCAAATAGACTTTAGCTGCTGGTTACAAGATCCCTGAACTAGAATCCAGGGTAATGAGGGCCTGGGTTTCCTTAACAGCCATTGCAGAAGTTGGCAAGAGGGCCCTGAGAAGGGGCTATGGAAAATTGAAAACCCTAAGAGAAGGATGTGGAGACCATGATGCCCAGAGTTAGAACCAAAGACCTCTTGAAAGGACACTGGACTTTTTCTGTCACCCTAGAAGGACCAAAACTAAAATGTGACCAGGCTGGAGGGCCAAGTCGCACGAAGAGGGAAACAGCTGTAGAAACAGAGCAACCATCGGGCACTACAGAGGAAAGAGCTCTTATACCCAGTCATGAGGGGGCATGCAAATGGTGAGTCAACCCTTCTACAATTATATTGTGTTTTGTGGTTCATATTCAGATGTGTGAACTCCCCACTCTTCTTCTCCTGTGTGTGCATGTGTGAGTGTGAGTGTGTGTGTGTATAAAAGCAGCAAAGAATCTTGTGGCACCTTATAGACTAACAGACGTTTTGGAGCATGAGCTTTCATGGGTGAATACTCACTTCATCGGATGCATGTAGTGGAAATTTCCAGGGGCAGGAATGTATATGCAAGCAAGAAGCAAGCTAGAGATAATGAGGTTATTTCAATCAGGGAGGATGAGGCCCTGTTCTAGCAGTTGAGGTGTGAAAACTAAGGGAGGAGAAACTGATTTTGTAGTTGGCAAGCCATTCACAGTCTTTGTTTAATCCTGAGCTGATGGCGTCAAATTTGCAGATGAACTGAAGCTCAGCAGTTTCTCTTTGAAATCTGGTCCTGAAGTTTTTTTGCTGCAGTATGGCCACCTTAAGATCTGCTATTGTGTGGCCATGGAGGTTGAAGGGTTCTCCTACAGGTTTTTGTATAGTGTGTGTGTGTGTGTGTGTGTGTGTGTGTGTGTGTGTGTGTGTGTGTGTGTGTGTGTGTGTGTGTGTGTGTGTGTGTGAGAGAGAGAGAGAGAGAGCATTAGTATCACCAACTCTCTTAAATGTATAAAGTAATGTGATTTTGGCCCTCACTGCAGGAGGTCTCAGCCCCACATCACTTCTGTCTGCTGCCCCAGACTGACCTTTGCTCCTGCTGTAGCTGTTGGAGTTTTTCACTCCTCTCTCAGGCCTGCGGGGGCTGCACCAGTGTCCTCTATCCAATGTTGCCAGCTCTTGTATTTTTTTTCATGAGTGTTGGGATCTCAGCCTCTGGACATGATGTGAGAAGCTCCAGAGCTCTGGCGATTTTGAGCCCTGCCTGCCCCACTTGCCCAGTTCCTGGGGCGGAGCAACCAATCAGGGCTGCTACAGGAAGAGATCTCCTTCTCCCCTTCCCTGCAACAATGGGAAGTCATTGTCACAAGAGGTGATGGGGGAAAGAAGTAACAGAAAGAGTCCAGCCCCTCAGGACAGCTCCTCTTCCTCTCCCCTCCTGTGAGCAACAGGCACTGCATGATAACTCTGCTCCTCCCCAGCAGGGTGGGATGGGCCCCTACAGCTAACCCTCCCCACCTGAAAGGAGGGTGGGAACTTTGCTGCAGCCCCCACAGGGCTGGGAGAGGGAGTGAAGAAACCCAGGAGGAACAGAGGTGATTTGGGGTGTGGGGCGCAGGACTGAACTGATGGGAAAGCTGAACAGATGGGGTTGGGGAATAAAGTGATGGAGGAACTGGGGGACAGGACTAATTGCTGAGCAGAGGATGGGCAGATGTTGGCTGAGAGCTGCAGCAGGGGGCAAAGTCACCTCACACAATAGGTGTGGAGAGTGGGCAACACTAAGTATCTCTCACGCACACACTGGGGAGCCAGGAGGAGTTCAAAAATCAAAGGACAGACCAAAAATCCCCACAAGGTAATATTTCTGTAAAAAATCTCAAGGTGTTTTGTTTTGTTTTTTAGCCAATCTCATGATTTTTGGGGGTCTGACTCATGCTTTTTGGTCCTTTGAGATTGGTTATACTGCCTCTCCTGGCTGTCCCCTTTCCAGGCCAGGTGTTGTTGGGGGAGGAGCAGAGAATCCACTCTGTTCTGCACAGAAGGGAACAGGGATAAAGAGGAGGAAGGAGCAGAGCTTCTGGGCTTTTTCTGGTACTTCCTTCTCCCGCCCCTTCTGTGAGAATGGTACCAGGTGGGAGAAGAACTCAGTCTGCTTCCTACAACAGCCCTGATAGGCTGCTCTTCCCTATTGGAAATGGGGCAAGCAGCCAATTAGAGGGCAGGTTTCCCCCAGGCAGGACCATCATGAGGCTGGGTCCAGGACCAGCTGAAATCCTGTGCAAAAATAGCGAGAGTTGGCAATACTAGAAACATAAGGCAAGAAATAGTAAAATGCTGTTCAGTTTGGAAATATGTGAGCTTAGTATTGTGTGTGTGTGTGTGTGTGTGTGTGTGTGTGTGTGTGTGTGTGTGTGTGTGTGTGTGTGTGTGTGTGTGTGTGTATGGTGGGGGAGAGAGGTGCAGGGAATCCAAAGTACAAATATTCAGTAGAAGTAAAAAACCTGGGAGGCAGTAATGCCGAGAGAAAGAGGTGATACTGAGAAGCATGTCTGTATTTTGTACACTAATCATTTGGAATCTTCTTGTATAGCACCAAGTTTGACACTGAAATAATTTAACCAATGGCCATCTTAATAATTCACATGCTCATACAAAGATGAACCTGCTGCTGTTACTGGGGGAAACAGGCTATTGTTTTTGCTTGCTGTTTGTCCCTGAACTGACAAGATAAAAATAAAAGGCATGATTTGGAAGTATCAAAGACTAATTCTGAAGTCATGAGCTTAGAGAGAACAACTTACAGAAGCTGCAATGAAAAATAATATCACAGTGTCAAGAAAGGGCAGAGAGAAGTTAAGTGAAAGATTGAGGAATGGGTATACTGTCTGAGTTTGAATGAGTGACAAACACATATAGTATCTACTTACTTATCTCACTCAAAAATATTATGTTAAAACAACTTGCCTTCCTTTTTGTTTGGAATATGTGTATTCTTCTGGGAAAGTGAGTACCAGCAGGATGTCTTTATCAGGGCATGACTAGATAGTGAATCTGAATTGTTAAACAAGAATTATATTGATTTACCTAATCAATATTCTCTACTAATTGATAACATTGTTAGGTAGATTAAAGATTTGGTGGAAGATACTCGTCTGATAAATGCATTAACATTGGGTTGCCCTCACGCCCTTCCACTACTTTTACCCTGTGTCACATCATTATTAGAATGTGAAGGCTGTGGTTTCATTTACACAACTTAAAGTTAAAGAAAGAGCACAAACTTTCCTCAAAGGGACAATCCTGCAAGCCTCTTTCACATGAGTAGTCCCCACTCACATAAGTGGTCCTACTAACACACTCATAATAATAACTCCTAGTTTTATGTAGTGCTTTTATCCATAAATATCAAAATGCTTTACAAAAGAGTAAATATCATTATTCCCATTTTAGAGTGGGGAAAGCTGACGCACAGAAAGATGAAGGAAGAGGTGATGTGCAGATTGGTTGCAGAATCAATACAACGAAGCAATACAACAAAAGGGATATTACAGTAAATGCTCTATTGCTGCTATCTCTCCCACAAGGCCCTTTCATTCTTCATAATAGGAAAAGTCTCATAGTTTATGGACACTAAGAATTGTACATAAACTGAGATACAACACAATCTGTTTTACATAGGTGTTCTCACCCTCAGAGTTACCTGAGTTGTCTGGGATGAATAAATACCACCTGCTCACAGTAGGAGGGAGCCCTGTCTGTGCCTACCAGGGAAACACTCCCCAGGCACCAGCAGGTGCTCTGCTTTGGGTTCTGTGAGCCCCCCTGCCAAACCCCGCCCCTTTTTCATTGCAGACTAGCAATTTATATACCCCATTTTGTTACACTGGAGTGCCCCGCACTCTACCTTTTGGACCCACGCAATGTACACTGATCCACTCCCTTCATGGAAAAAGTGCCCCCAGTTCACTTCAGTTCAACAGTCTCCTTAGCACAAGGCACTTAGACATATGTAGTAAAACCAAACTAATGTGTATTTAACAGAGCTTAAGATAAAGATTCAAATAAAAAAAGGAAAGGGATTTGGAAATTGGTTACAAGTACAAGAAAAACATGAGGCAAACTGTAGCCTATACTAGTTAATAAGTTACGTTCCTGCCTAATAAGGTATTTCTTTATACCCAAATCTGTGCTAAACAGCACTTGTCCAGTCTAGAAAGCTGAGACCCACTACAAACTCTGATTCCGCCCCTCAGGACTATAAAGATTACTTTGAGAAATGGAAAGAGCACATGAAAGAAGTTTGTGAACTGGTATCAGAATGTTCTCAAATATCTGCTATTCATTGTAAAAAACACTAAGATCAGAAAGCGAATGATGCAGCCTTCTTACATTGTAACAGAGTACTTGGCAGGAACCTTTCAGAGAAAGGGGGCCAGCCCCTATCTCTTTAAGGATTAAAGCTCTGCTGAAGAGGTCAAAGGGGGCTCGAGGCAGAAGTACCATTTCAGAAAAACTTGGAGAGGGGGCAAAATTGTGTCCTCATATAGTATACATGTGATTATATTATCCTGCAAAGTCTGGGCAGTGGGAGGGAAGTGGAAGATATAATGGAACATACAGACCTATGATAAACCTCCGCCCCACAGCAAATGATAGACTGATTCTAAGAGAGTTTAGGGGTGGGGAGGATGAGACATAGCAGCAGTGGAGCTTGTGTGAGCTGTGTTTATTTGTCATATGGCATTTAATAAAATTCCAGTTTTAAAACAAACCCTGGTCTGGGAATGCAATACAACCATGTTCTCCATAATCTCAAGGCTTGTGTGCACAGCTAGTTGTTACACAGCAAGCCAGGGTGTGAATGTATAGTGCACTAGCCTGCATGCACTAACTAGAAGCATGGACTCTGTTATCATGCATGAAAAGTTCCATCTTGCACTTTGACACACCTCTGAGTCGGGACCAATATTCCGAGAGATGTGAATGGCCCCATTCACTTCTTGGAGATGTTAACTCAGATCATTTAAGTGTCAATGTTGTTAATTAGTTCTAGAGCTGGCTGGGAATTTTTTTACGAAACATTTATCATCGGAAAATACTGATTCATTGAAATCAAAACAGTTGGTGAGGATTAGTGAATTTCAATGAATTTCCTGTTTCCAAAAAAATAAAATCTATAGGGTGGGTTTTCAAAAGTGCTAATAGATTCACAGATTCTGTAAGGCCAAAAGAGTCCATTAGACATAATGTGCTGGGCGCAGTGGTAACCTAACTCCAGTCTCATTGAAGTAAATGATAGAACTCTCACTGGGAGAAAAGTTCATTCAGTGCCAACTACTTTTGAAAATCCCATCCTGACTGTGCATTTTAATAGATCCTCAACTGGTGTAAACAAACATAGCTCTTCTCAAGTCAGTGGAGCTATGGTGATTTACACCAGCTGAGGATCTGGTCCCTCAAGTAATGTAAATGTTTTACTTTTAAGCCAACATCTAATTTTGGGGTTCTGGTGTAAGCCTTGCTTCCCGTAAGTGTGTACTGCATGATGTAAATTCAGAGGTAGCCTCTGGTAAAAGTAAATTCAGTTGAGCACTATGACTGTAACACCCTCCCCTTTCTTTTCTCTGTTCCCCCTTCAGAAGGAAAGAAAGCAAATCGCTGCTTTGAGCATGAAAGCCCAGCATTCACAGCTCAGCAGTCAGTCTTTGATTTGGATTTGATTTGCAAAAGGGGTGCCATGACACTGATTTCCCAAGGAAAAAAATGAGGATAAAAAGGTACATAATAAGATTAAGTGATTTAGAGATGCATCCACAAGCTGTAGTTTAAAAACATCAGATTCTTTTTAATCCCATACATTTAAAGACAGAAACAATTTTCTGTATTGGTTTTTTCCCCCTAAAAAGCCTAATTGAGATGGGTGGGGGACTTTTCATTGAAAACACTGCCAGACCAATACAGACACTTCTCACTGCAAACTCAGGGAATAACAAAAAGCCCGTCATGCTTGGGAGGAGTCCATATAAACATCTGCAAAGCCACTTCACTATTCCTCCTTCAAATCCTTCCTTAAAATTTAAATTTGCCGTGATGCCTACAAAAAAATGACAATGGTTGTGCTTCTGGTGTGCAGAGAAAACAGCCTTTCATGGTAATATTATCTAATTGTTTTCTTGTACTCCTCTGTCTATCTGTGTTTGGCTTTTGTTGTTGTCATAAACAGATAGTTAAGGGTTAATGTCTCTTTTACCTGTAAAGGGTTAACAAACAGTAAACCAAAAACACCTGACCAGAGGACCAATCAGGAAACAAGATACTTTAAAATCTCAGTGGAGGGAAGCCTTTGTTTGTGTTTTTTGGGTTTTGCTTTGTTCTCTCTGGATTCTGAGAGGGACCAGACGTGTAAGCAGATTCCTCCAATCTTTCTGAAAAAATATCTTCTGTTCTAATTTTAGTAAGTACCAGGAAAAGGCGGTTATATTCTTTTGATTGTTTTCTGTATTTGCAATTGTGTCGTTTGCTGGAAGTATTTTAAATTGTATTTTGCTGGGGGGAGGCTTCTCTCTAGTGTCTATAAGCTGAAAGACCCTGTAACTTTTACCATCTAAATTATAGAGACAACTTTTACTTTTTTCTTTCTTTTTATTAAAAGTTTTGCTTTTTAAGACCTGTTTGATTTTTTTCCTCTTGTTGAGGCTCAAGGGAATTGAGTCTGTACTTACCAGGAAATTGGTGAGAGACAGGGAGAAAGAAGGGAGGAGGTGAAAGGTGGAATCCCTTTGTTTAGATTCACAGAGCTTGAATCTGTCTATCTCTCCAGGATAGCCCAGGGAGGGAACGCCTGGGAGGGGGAGAGAAAGAGGGGAAAAAAACCTGATTTCTCTGTGTTGTGATTCAAGGAGTTTGAATCACGGTGATCTCCTAGTGTACCCAGGGCGGGAAAGATCTGGGAGGAAGAAAGGAGAAGGAGGGGAAATGGTTTATTCCCCTTTATTGTAAGACTCAAGGAATTTGGGTCTTGGGGTCCCCAGGGAAGGTTTTTGGGGGGACCAGAGTACCCCAAAACACTATACTTTTGGGTGGTGGCAGTGTATCAGATCTAAGCAGATAATTAAACTTAGAGGAATTCATGCTGGTACCCTATTTTTTGGACTCTAAGGTTCAGATTGGGGAACTATACCATGACTGTTGTGTACTTAGATTGTAAACTCTTTGGACTGGGAAAGTCTTTTTCTTCTGTGTTTGTGCAATGCCTAGCACAATGGGTCCTAGTCCATAAATAGGGCTGCTGCTTCTTCTTTATCACCAACTGTCAGCCAATCGTCATCATGATTAATAATTAATTTATCAAAAGGAACAATGAAATAATGTAGAACTTTATCAACAATTCCCAGTACAATTAAAAGCAGCACCTACCTCAAAGAAGAGAATAAAATTGTATGGTTACCTGCTTTTCTTTAATGATGTGCAGAAAATACCTTGGTTTAATCCAGCATCCACAGTACATCACTTTAACAGAGAATCAACTCACAATATACCTCTGTGCGTTTCAGTTCAAGTTCTGTGTGGGAACTGAATGAAGAATTTTGTGGTTTCTGTTATAGAGTCATAGACTTTAAGGTTAGAACGGACCACTATGATCATCTAGTCTGACCTCCTGCACAATGCAGGCCATAGAATCTCACCCACCCACTCCTGTAATAAATAATAATAAACACCTAACCTATGTCTGAGCTATTGAAGTCCTCAAATCATGGTTTAAAGACTTCAAGGTGCAGAGAACCCTCCAGCAAGTGACCTGTGCCTCACGCTGCAGAGGACGGTAAAAATAGGAAGGCATGCAAGTTATTTATTTTCAATTTTGCTTCAGGAGGGTTCATATCTCCTGAGTTTTACTTTGTGTCTTGGTGTTTTGAATGAGCAAAATTCATCAGAAACCACATAACCATGGATGATCCAGTGTCTACTAGAAACCTGGATAAGGTACCTCACTTGGACAAGGGTAGCAGGATCCAGAAGGATGAGTCAAACTCAAAGTTAGGTTGGGGGAGAAACTGAGTGAAAAAAGTTGTATTCATTCTTCTAATTGATGGTGAGTGGCTATTAGGCCCTACGTTTCTGTGGAAGCAGTTGTATTGAAGAGCCTATTCTTCTAGATAAGCTTGGAAAGGCAAGTATGGGCCTTCCTGTTCTTATCTGAGTTGTCACAACAAGATTAGGCTACTCTCGTTCACACAGTTTGGAACTACAACATGAGACTATTCAGTGGCTGAAGCTAATTCAGAATATGATACTCCACTTGGTGAGTACAGTGCTTTATATTGTGAGTATAAGACTGATGCTCAGTGAGCAGCGCTAATTGCTAGAAGTCTTCCAGGTAGAGCTAGCAAAAATTTTTGATTTAAAAAAAAATCCTGCTGCAAATTGAGGTTTTGTCAGAAACATTGTTTTCCACGGGAACATGTTCTTTCTAATCAATTATCAGAGGGGTAGCATGTTGGTCTGGATCTGTAACTACCTCTTTTAGTCTATAAGGTGCCACAGGACTCTTTGTCGCTTTTCTAATCAATGTTTTTCTTGTTTAAATGAGAAATTTCAAAACCAAATAAAGTTGTTGGGGTTTTTTTTCACTCCATTTCAAATTGCAATTTTCAGCTATGTCTACATTTGGGTGCATACTCAACTACTGGATCATATATATGCTTATGCATGCTCCCCATACCTGTGCTGAATCAACATATGTTGTGCTGACCACAGGTATAATGCTGTATATGGGCCTATACCTGCCTCCATACTGCCACTGTCATGCCACCACTTCAGGGTTCCAGGGTTCTGTACATCACAGAAAGCCACTCCAGAAATAGCTTTGTTGTGTTTGTTGGTTCTGTCTTTGGCCCTCACACATTTGCCACTCACACTTCCTGGTCACATTGTCCCTCACTGTTGTTCTTTGGAAAACTGGGTAGAAGATATGGAATGCTGGGATGATGATCTTGTCCTGCATGAATGGTTATGCAGTGGAGTAGGCAATTGGCAAGATCCTGGGTGGAATTTGAGCAGAACATTCTGACGTGTCGAAGATGGCTGACGCTGAGGGTCAATCACATGTCTGGTGGGATCATATCATTTTGGAAACCTGGAATGAAAAACAGTGGTTTCAGAACTTCTGAATGAAGAAACAGGAGCTGTGAGGGAGCTTGCACCAACCTCCAGTGCTAGAACACTCAATTCAGGGATCCAGACTGGTTCAGAAGTGGGTTGCTATTGTCCCATGGAAGGTGGCTACGCCAACAGCTATAGGTCCAGTTAAAAACCACTTTGGGCTTCAAAATATCACTATCAGGTCTGTGGTTGTGCAGATTTGTAAGGCAAGTAACACTGTGATCTACCATTGAATGGTTGCTATACGAAAATTTTCAGACCTAATAGCTTGGGTTTCTGAACTGTGCAGGGGCCATCAATGGCACTCATGTCTCAATACTTTGCCCATTGCAAGGGGCAAGTTAGTATGTGAACCGTAAAGGCTATTATTCAACTGTTCTTCTGTGCTTAGTGGACAACAGAGTCATAAATATAAATGAATGGAATGCTGCAAAGATTCATGACACCAAAGCGCTGACGAGATCAGGATTGGACTGGAAGGGGAAGAAGGGACTTTATTCTCCAGAAATGATATGGTTCTGTCAAAGTTAGGCTCAGGACTCACAGTTTGTCAGACCACTCTGTTTTATTAGCACAGCGCTCTGCTAGTAACACTAAGGCCTTGGCTACACTGGTGCTTTACAGCGCTGCAACTTTCTCGTTCAGGAGTGTGAAAAAAACACACCCCTGAGCACTGCAAGATACAGCGCTGTAAAGCGCCTGTGTAAACAGTGCCGCAGCATTGGGAGTGCGGCTCCCAGCGCTGAAGGCTAATCCCCATGAGGAGGTGGAGTATGTGCAGCGCTGGGAGAGCTGTCTCCCAGCACTGGCGCTGCGACCACACTCACACTTCAAAGCACTGCCATATGCCCAGATAATGTGAGCACCATGCAAGACACAAACTATCTTATTTATACAGATAAAAGGGTGAGCACTTAACAAGATAACAAAGGAAGCAAAATCTGATAAGTTTACATGGGCTAGGCATGCATATCTTATTTCCTTACTAACTATTACCAATCTTCTGTTAAAGTTTCGCCATCAGCACCCTTGTTTATGCCTAATGTTTCTTTTCCTGGCACCTGTATTTCAACATTTCTTATTTCTGCCTAAAGGTACACACACATTTCTTTAATCCATTCTTATTTTTACAATATAATTCATTCTACTTTCACAATCCCTCTTCTTGGTCAAGCTCACGCCATGACCAACATTTTTATTGGGTTTTACTTATTAATAGTTCTTTATCTTTTTGTTCATCAGCGATATTCAAAATCATCATATTAGCACTCTGTTTTAGGGCAGTTACCTGGGTGGCATGCCATACACGATTTTGGATACAACGGGAGACTAACAGAAAACATACAAAAATTATTAGGATTCCAAACAGGATAGTCAGGGCTCCCTGAAACAACCAGATTTCTATGCAGCAATTGAACAGGTTACTTAGCCACTTTTATAAAGAACTCGGCTTTTTATGGGGAAGATGTGTGATTTGTTTTAAGTGGCTAGCGTGATCTATTACCTTATTGGTGTGTTTTTTGTTTGGTTTTTTTTTCCAATGAGAGCACAGTACCCTCCTTTGGCTGCCAGCATTATGATCAATGCCTGACAGTTTTGGAGGGCCATCTGTTGGATAACTCCTGTTTCTTTGGCCAGGGCTTTTAAACTTTCTCCAGTTTTATTTGCCATTATTTTAACTACTGCTTGTAACCTCAGGAGCCTTTTTTTGCATGGTGTATTACTTCCCCAAGTGGGATAAAGGAACTGCCAATAGTTTTTTCCCAGGTATCATTGCTGTTCCATATTGTGTTAAAAGGACAAGGTCCTCCAGTGAGGTCTGGGGAATTGAATGGGATAGCCAGGACAGGAGCACCAGTTTGAGAGTGGGTTGGGATGTGGCTGCAGATCCAGCATTTAGAAATATTAAAGGTCTGAGCTATTCACACTTGCTGCTGGATAAAAGAATTGTAATTGTGGATTCCCCAGACCTTAGGACACCAGCAGCCGAGGAACAGGCGCCACCAGAGGCACATGTTGGAAGCAGGGCACTTCTTGTTCTGACAACCTCAACTGAGGGAACCGCAGTCACAGTTTTACTTCCACTAGGCAGCAGGCACTAGGCTCACTACTGCTTTTTTTTGGGCCTTGCTTTAGGTCGCCGTCTGCTTCTGGCAACCTTTACGAGAGCGTAGATTGTAAGGTATTGCAGGCTTTTCCTCTACGTCTTCTTCTGGAGTTAAAATTGACTCTGCGTGGTCTTGAGGTGATGATTGGTTCACTGGGGGTGGTGCATTCTTACACTGCGAAGCATGTATTCACTTTGCGATGCCAGACAGTTTAACAGCCATCTGACTAGTAAGCAGTACCTGATGATTTTTTTATTTTTTGATTTAAATTTCTTTGCTTTTTTCCTTGATACTGGCTATAACAATGGCCTTTGCACCTTATCTTTTCCTGATGCATACATTTCTCATTTACACAAACAGATTGAGAATACACACAGTAGTATTTTGTATCGAGCAAAAAGGCATGCAAATTAAACTTTGCTGTTTTACAATTAATAACCAAGACAATTTACATTGAGACCCAAGCCTTCAATGTTTTTTTTAATTTACTTAACATAGACACAATAGAGAATCCTGTCTCTTACTAACTAAATCTTAAAACAAAGAAATGTATATTTAACTAGAGTGCCTAATTTATAATACGTATAGGAAACCATAGTAGACATTATAACACATCCTAAAACAAAAGGGTGGCCATAATCACTTATAAGGATTGTTCTGGTCTGTTATTCCTTTCTGCTATTCAAAAAGAGTAGCTGACAGGATGAAATCAAATTGTACATTAATTCTCATAGTACATTATAAAATCCAGCTCCTACATATCCCCCTTGTGACACTAAGATTATTAATCGCCAGTATCACTTCTTATTTAGTCCGCATAATAGAAAATACTGGGAGGTGATTTGGGCCTGTGGCTCTAGCTTTGCATACATTTGTTTTATCCAACAGCACATTTTAAATACTGCAATTAAACACGTACAATTTAAAACCAAAAACAATTAGGGGTAGTAACATTAGTATGCTAGTAGTTGTGGGAGACCATTCAGAAAATATGTTATACCAATGGTAAGCTGTTATACCTTTTTGAAGTGGCTATTTTTAACATGTCTTCATTGGCGTGTATAATATGAATGGTTCCATTTTCCACATTGGTGTGTTTTTTTTTTTTTTTTTAGGAACTATGTTACCTTTTTTACCTTTTAATAGATTGGTAACTTTTTGCCATTCAATGCCAAGACTGATAGAGAACTCAGCTAAATCAGTGCTTACAGTAAGCTGAGACTTTTTGTTGTTGTTGTGGCAAATAGTAAATGTGATTACACTGGTCTACAATTTTTGAGAAGTCACCTGCTTCAGAGATAAAATGTGATATTTATTATGTATTTTGATTTGCTGAATTCAAATATGACAATTAAAACAACTGATTGGCTACTGTTTCTAAGATATTTAAGTTTTTACATTTTATGTCTATGTATATTGTGTAGATAGTAGAGTTTTAATCATAAATTGTAAACCTAGGTCTTTTCATGTGTTTATGGTTGCTTTACATGATAATATTTCACCTGTCCTGTTTATGTAACACTTTAAAAATCAGCAAAAGGGTTCTATAAATAAAATGTATTATGAAACAAAAGGCAAAAAACTATTATGTACATAGTTTAGTCCTATTCAGTGTCTACTCGGCGCTTCTTGGCTTGTCTCTTGTATTCATTAAATGGAGCATCTCTTGTCACTGTCCAGCAATAGTCTGCAAGCATTGATGAGCTCCATTTGCCCTGATAGCCTGCCAGGAGATTCCACTGCTGTAGTCTGGAGCCCAACAGCTCTGCCTTACTCTTTGGTAGTTCCAAATCCCTGACAAGGTCATTCAGTTCACCTTATGTTATGAGGTGTGGTTCAGAGGAAGAGGATGGGAGAAAATGTGAGTCCTGTGACATTGATGGTTCAGGACCAGAAGTTTCATCCTCTTCCTCGTCTGACTCAAGTGAGAATGATTCTGGTGCATCAGGAACCAGCAGTCCTTCTCCGTGGGGTACTGGGCGTATAGCTGATGGAATGTTTGGATAATGCACAGTCCACTTTTTCTTCTTTGACACACCTTTCCCAACTGGAGGCACCAAGCAGAAGTAACAATTGCTGGTATGATCTGTTGGCTCTCTCCAAATCATTGGCACTGCAAAAGGCATAGATTTCCTTTTCCTGTTCAACCACTGGCCAAGATTTGTTGCACAAGTGTTTCAGCATATGTGTGGGGCCCACCTCTTGTCCTGATCTCCAATTTTGCAGCCAAAAGAAAGGTGATAGGCTTTCTTAACCATAGTGGTTAGACTGTGCTTTTGTGATGCAAAAGTCACTTCACCACAAACATAGCAGAAGTTATCTGCACCTTTCACACAAGTACGGGGCATCTCTGCTCACTTTGGCTAAACAGAAATGTGTCCCTTTGCAAAATCAAACCCTGACAAATAAGAGAGCACAACACTGTATGATTTCTAGAGCTGATATAGGGCAATTTGTTCAGCAGAGTGATGTAAGCTTCGTTATGATTGCATCATCCATGACTTCTAGGAATAACATGATGCAATTCATATCATGTATGACGCAATACCAGCTTCAGATTGCATCATTCATTGTTTTGCCTAAAAAGCAAGTACTGTCCAAACCCGGTCATAGATTTATTCATAAATCCAGTCAAAGATGTATTTTAGTCATTTCTGGTTTAAATTGAGATCCCTTCCCTTTATAACTCACTTATCCTCTGCCATTCCCAAGTCAAGGGTCGTATATACTGACCCAATAGCATATCTTGAAAACTAGAGCCAATCAACAATTTTAAGCATCATTTTCGTTCTCAGTGACCCAGAATTAGTAAAGTTGGACTACATTTGTTTCAGAAGCATTTTGGCTATAGAGCAGTATTATTGGTAAACACAGTACTTACATTACATTTACATTTGTCTTTTGGTGGGTTACTAACACTTTTTAAACACTTTTTCCCAAGAATTAATACTTACATATAGCCCATTAAACAGTACTTTTGTCTTATTAATTTTATTTCACATACAGGATTCTAGTGAGATGTTTTTACTACAGGGCTTTGGAACAGCAGGCATGGATAAGCATACCCACTTTTGAGGAGTCCACTTGGTACAACCTCTGGTGTTCAATAGCTTTCCTTTCTCCCCAGCTTGAGGTCCAGGGCAGTCAGAAAGATTCCAGGTGCAATCTGGGGAGTGGGCTAGCCTTTCATATCTTTGCTTCCAGAGCCTGTTGGTGTGCGATTTTAACAATTTTTTCACTTAACACATTTTGTCTCACCGTACTGGAGACATACTGTATTTATTTATATTGATAGGTATTAAACAATGATTTTTCCTTTGCTTTAACATATGCATCAAAACCTTAATATTTTCTGATATTACCCAAAACATCTTATGTTCTAAATATCTGCAGTTTAGTACATTTCATAGCTATTGCAGTATGTTTTTTTTTACTTTCATTTGTTTTTGTAATAGGTTGTTCTGTAGCTGGTATTAGCTTTTTCTGATTTTCTGAAAGACAAAAATAACATTTTTCTACCCCTTTTGGGGTGGCATTGATTATTGCTTAAAAGATTTTTTTTTTTTTTTTTTTTACAAATACCCTGCTGATTTCAGGCAAAACAGGAATTACCCCCATATTTTCCTGTGTTTTTTGCTCTACAGGCAGGCCAGGTTTTAATGAGTTTTACTTTTTAAGGGTTATGGGGAAATTATTCCACTGTTTAGTTATTACATTCATGAAGAGGTGTACCTCAAGTTTTTCTTTTTATATAGCAGACCAAGTTTGTAATGTTTTTTCTGCTGTGTTAAGCTTTAAGTTTATTTATAGGTAATAGCTGAGAAGCATCATTACCATATTACTTTCAAGGATTTTTTCAAAAATCGTATACACTATACATTGTTACAAGGGTACTTACTAACATTAAATTTATTTTAATGTTTAATATTGACAATAATATTTTTTTTAAGGGATCTTGTTATACCATGTCTTTTATTTAGGCAATTTTTTTTGTGCTGGCAGTTCTTACCTTCCTTTACAAGTTAGGTAATCTGCATCAACACAGGCTTGGCTTTTGGATTTAAAGCCATTAGCAGAGCTCAGAAACTCTGTTTTAAAAGAAATACAATTAACTTTCACCAGAGTTTTGAATTTTTTTTTACTTTTAACTCCTGCTTACAAAACACACAGAGATCTGAAAAAGAAAACAGTCTATTGCGGCTCTTTTTGGAGTCCTAATAGGATTTTAATTCAGTAGCACGTTTTATTTGCATTTTTTTTACCCCTTTCTACAATATACGCTGCACATGTCCTAGGGAAAATGCACATTTCTTTTATACTACAACTTTTTTTAAACATTAGCCATATTAATTTTTACATAAGGTGTAACTGTTTTTTTGTTTTTACAGAGTTTTTGTGTACCCTTATTAAAGTGACAGTCTGATTACACAGCCATTTTAAGGCTCAGTGTTTTTAACATTGCTTCTTTTTGTTTTGTACACCTTTGTTGTTGCTTCAGAGGGTCATTGTTAATTTCGTATTCTTTCACTACAGCTCTTATCTGCTATTGTTACAAAAAAACCCGACCAACCAAACAAAAAGACTCCAGAATCTTTCCCTATTCTTCTGATTTTGACTGCCCTATTGAAGCCATGACTTGGTCTTTATTTAAAAACATTTTAAATTTTGTAAAGAATCAAGTTACTTCTTAAGGGTTAAACGCTAAATTCCAAAACCAAACAACACTAATTACCTGTGTCTTGCAAAAAGGTCTGCTAGTTTTGCAACTTTGAATTAAAGAGTTAAATGAATTTTTAGTGGCATTAAAAACAAAATCAAAATCAATTTATCTTACACCTACAAAACAGGAGTTTTACAAACCAAATGTGCTGGTTTAGATTCTTAGAACTTTATATATTTTTACAGACAAATAGATACATATACATTTTTTTCCTTAACATTCCTTTACACTGCTTTGTTTTTACATAGCTGTATATATATTTGGATTATTTACAGGCATTCTTTTGGAAAAGGACCCATTTTTTCTTTAGAATGGCTGCAAAGAAACCAAGAATTTTTTTTCTTTAACGTGGTTCTTTTTAACATTTTTACAAAGTTTAACTGCTTAATTTTCTCCAGCCTCTGTAGAGTTAACTTTTTTCTCTTTTTTTCTTAAATTACTTGTCTATTTCTCAAAATGACACCTTCATAAACTTAAATTTAACTATTTTAAGCATTGTTCCAGGGATTTATGACTCCACTTACTGCTTTTTTTTATTCCTGACACTATGCCCTTAGGGCTTTCAACCTGTTTTTCAGTTTTTTTGTTTTTTTTTTTTAATCTGTTGCTTGCCTGCTTTTCTGGGCCCGATCCAGCTTTTTCCAATGAACCGTTTGTGAGTGATATTGTGATCATTTCACAATTTTTTTGAAAGAAATATTTAAGGAAAGGGACCAGGAAGGGTGGGGGCTAGTTGAGGAGCCCACCCTCCTTTCTGAATTGGTAGTGGAACACTAAAGAATTAGTTTTTGAGGCAGACAACAAAGGGGAATAGAACAAGGGGCTTTTTGTCCTTTTTACAATGAGATGGGAGTATGAAGGGGTTGGGATCGATCCGGGGTTTGGAGAACAGGGTAAAGGGAAGCGTTCGGTCTGGTGGTGGGAGAGGAGGCTTTTAATAAAGCTTTTAACTTATTATTTGAATATGTGAGAGAGGCTAGTTTTGATTATGTCCACCTACAATTTGCCTCTTCCCACCACTGCATGAAACAATTAACCTCTCCTTTAGCCAATTTAGTTTTAGGTTGGCCAAGTTTGTCCTTTAAGATGTCCACTCGGTCTTTGTTCCAAGATTTTAACAGTGGCCACTGAGTTTTGGGATCCCTCTGAGTTAGCCTAGACCATTTTTCCAGAAATTTACGGGAAAAAGGGAGTCTGGACCCTTTTTACAGAAGTTCGGACCCATCCTAAATACATAAAATGAGCCGGTGTTCATTTAGGGAACTGTCCCTACTTAGATGCCTGGTTACCCATACAGGAGGACTTCACACACCATCACACAAGAAGAAATTCGGGTTCATCAGAGCGATGCCTGGTGCAACACACAGAAGGAGCCCACAGGCTACTGCCTCAATTGCCCTTGCTTTCACACCAAGGGTTTTACCCACAGTGCGGTGCGGCTGCGATTGTGCAGATTCCACTCACTCAGACCGCGGGGACAGGAACCCCATGGTCGGCCGATCCCCAGACGGAAATGGCACCCAGACTCAAACACTCCACAGGAGGATGGATAGACACAGAGACAGGACAGTCCTCAGTCCGGACAAAACATAGAAATAATTACCTGACCAGATTCCTGATGTCAGATCCCGGGATCCCTACCAGAACAGAGTGGGAACCAACAGGTTCGATGGCGTAGACTTCACTGTGGTTGTGCGCCTTTCCGTTCTAGTGGAGGACCGCTCGGGCCAAATGCTCAGGTGCTGGCTGCCACGGTCATCCTAGAAAATGGTCAGGAATCACACAGCCCCAGTGAAGAAGGTTGCCATCTCGGTGAGACCTCCAAATTGTCAAAGTTAGGGCTGGTCTACACTATGGAGGAAAATCGATCTTAGATACGCAACTTCAGCTACGTGAATAACGTAGCTGAAGTCAAAGTATCTAAGATCGAATTACTCACTGTCCTCACGGCGCGGGATCGATGTCCGCGGCTCCTCCTGTCGATTCCGCAACTCCTTTCAGGTTGATGGAGTTACAGAATCGATATAAGCGCATTCGGGGATCGATATATCGCATCTAGATGAGACGCAATATATCGATCCTCAAGCAATCGATTGCTACCCGCCAATACGGCTGGTAGTGAAGACGTACCCTTAGACTCAGGACTCACAGTTTGTCAGACCACTCTGTTTTATTAGCACAGCACTCTGCATACAACACCCAGATAATGTGAGCACTATGCAAGACACAAACTATCTTATTTATACAGATAAAAGGGCGAGAACTTAACAAGATAACAAAGGAAGCAGAATCTGATAAGTTTGCCTGGGCTAGGTATACATATCTTATTTCCTTACTAACTATTACCAATCTTCTGTTAATGTTTCACCATTAGCACCCTTGTTTATGCCTAATGTTTCTTTTCCTGGCACCTGTATTTCAACATTTCTTATTTCTGCCTAAAGGTACATACAACATTTCTTTAATCCATTCTTATTTTTACAATATAATTCATTCTACTTTCACAGTTCTCTATGGTATGTCTGTATCAACTGTTATTTTGGGGGACCCCTCCCATACTTACTCCTAACTTTGCTCATGAAAATGTACCCTGACATCAACAACCTTGGAAAAAGTGAATTCATTTACAAGCTCAGTAGCTGGAGAATGGTCATGGAGTGTGCATTTGGTAGTTTCAAAGCTCATTGGTACTACCTACGCACCCATCTAGATCCAATGTGACAAATACTTTTCATGTAATCATCTCCTGCTGCTCACTCCATAATGTCTGTGAGGGTAAAGGGGAGTGATTTCATCCTGAGTGGGGTCAGGATTAATCTGGTTTACAAACGCTGTACAGGCAGCCAGTTCCTATCTACGTGCACTCTGGTCCTGGTTCCCAGCAGGCAAGGGAAATCAGGGATGCCACATGTGCACATAGCTTGGCACAGCAGGGTGGCAGATGACAATTGCTTGTGCCAAATGAAACATTCACCAAACCTTCACCATTATGTGCCAGTGTTCCTTAATGTGCTTTTCCAGTTTCTTGAAGTTCTGTTCCCCTATGGCTGACAGTCATTAGCCATTCATTAGTGTGACATTAAAGACAATGATAACAGGGAACCTCCATTCAGTTATCACCTTACAGTTGGGTTAGTGTTATACAGGCTGGCAGTCAAGTTGTAATGAGGTCATTGTGCAATGCTTTTGTCTTTACTACTCACACGTTTACAAACCTCTGTTATTGGAAACACTCAATCTCTATTAACGACTCTATCAACGTTTGCTTTGGGTGGGGGCGGTTATGCTCCCTTTTTTTTAATGGTTAATTGTCAGTGGTGCTAGTTGCACATAACAGCTGTTATGCAGCAGTAATCCTTACTAAAGTTGAAACTAGCCAAGGTTTGAAGGGGAAGTAGGGGTTGTTTAATTATAGGGAAATGACAGATGCTGTCATTGCCTGTATTGTTACTGGAATTATGTTTCGATTTTCTGCATGTAAACTAAGCTATACAGATATTCATCTACCCCTTTTTTTGTGTTTTAGAGTTATGCTGCTTTGAAAAATAGTGGTGCTTTCTGTAGCACTAACTACACTTTTCCCCGTCCTTTCCATTTATTATTGGATATTTCTGACCATGGGTGGGTGGAAATTCAATTTCATGTGCTGTGAATTGCAAGGTTCAATCCAAATTTTATAACATCTTCAGTTCACTATAAGTAAGAAAGAGAGACTCCACAGAAGCCAAGGGAAGTACAAAATTTATTTTAAAAAATTAGATGAAATCTTAAATTGAATTTTTTTTTAAAAGAAAGGTCAGCAACAAATGTTTAAAAAAGTAAGGGAAGGCAACTAGGATCACCAGCCAAATGTTACTGTCTCTACACCTATTTCTTTGCCTTCTTCCTGACAAGGGGAGGAATGATGGGGGGAAATGAGTCTAAGAGGAAACTGGGGACATCTCCTGCATGAGATCTATGAGGTGGACATTTGGTGAGGTTCCAGGACTCCTTCAGGTGCATCATTCCCTTCCTGGATACTCAGAGTCCCATGCGGGATTTTGCATGCCAGGGCAGAGTAAAAGCCTGTGAATCCTGCAGGCTCTGCATTCTCTTGGCTCACTCTTGGAGATGGGGTCCTTGAAACAGGATCCTCTGGCTCAGAAGCACTGTGAGTGGCAGCCAGCAGAGAAGTATAGGGACTGGAGTGAGGGCAGTCAGGCTTAATGGTCAGAGGTGGAGTCAAACAGCAGATCTGGAGTTGGAATTGGGATTGTGCCAAGAGTTGGAGCTGGAGTCAGAGTCAGGAGTCACACCAAATGTAGCCAGAATCAGTGTAAGAAGTCATGCCAAGGATCAGCATTGGGGTCAGAGTCAGACAGCTACACCAAAGGTCATGCTGGAGTCAGGGAACAGTGCCAAGAGTCAAGCTGGGGTCAGAGTCAGATAGCGGTACCAGAGATAAAACCAGAATGATAGAGTGGTACCAGGGTCAAACTGGAGTCAGAGTCTAGGCTAGCAGCAGATTATGAGTTCACTTGGCTGCTCAAACAGCTTCCTGTGCCTCCTTCTGGCTTAAGCAGTGTATCCGAGCCAATTAGTGGTTTGGACATCTGCTCTAATTAGGAGCTTTGTGGGCAGAGACACTGATGGGCCAGAATTCCACAAGCCCACTCCTATGCTGGTTCCAGAGACCTGTTGGTGGTGGTTGCAGTCTGGGGACCCACAGGCTGGGGTTTGAGACCTATGATTCCTGAGGAGGAGAAGGTGGTTGCTGATGGACTAGTTCTGTGGCCTTGGCAGCAAGTGCACTCCTTTTTTGGCTGCCAGCTCAATGAGACTCTCAATTACAGAATGCTCTGATTCCATAAGTCATGCATCCCGGTCCATGAACAGGGTCATCAGTGTCTCCTGCTGCCGAAAAGCCAACTCCTCCCCCGGTCCTGAGGAAAGAGCTCCTGGTTTCTCCTGTCTAACTCTATGAACAACTCATCCAGGGTCCTTCTCTGTCTGCCTCTGCTCTCTCTGGGGTGCTGCTCCTATCCTCCCAGCAGAATGATTTAACTCTCAGGAGACAAATTCAAATTCAACAGTAGCATTATATATATATATATATATATATATATATATATATATATATATATATAATATATTTTCCTGTGGAAGAAGCTGAAAAATCCTGCCACATAACATAATTTTGCCGTAGAAGGCCATCGTTTTAATACTTTTCAGCATTCTAAGAATGCAGCTGTTAGATTATCCTTGGACCACTTTTGCAACCGGTGAGGAGGGAGCAGAGGCTAGTAATGGTAAAAAAACAAACAAACAAAAACAACTACACTAACATTTTAAAATACTTCAAATGTTCATCCTGTCTCAAGGGGGAGAGGATGTTGCTATTTCCTTCCAGGGGCAAAGGTACCAGTTTGCATTTTCTTCTTTAAAGGCTGGCCAACATTTTGTGAACATGGCAGTTTTCAAGGTACCCAAAAGCAAAAGAGAAGTGGCTTCCCTGTACTGTGCAATCTGTCAGAGAGATGTTTCTGCTAATGGTCACCCCTCTACATATTGCTAGTTGGAGAGCTTTGATCAGCTGTGAAGATGGACCAAGCAGATTTGCATTTGCTGTTGAACCTCAAGACCCAGCTGGAGTTTCTGCAACACCAGAAAGTTCCTGAAATATGCTTACAGGATTGGGAGGCAATTAAACTGGAAACTGACTCTTCTCCGCCAGCACTTCCATGCAAAGATAGAAACAAACCACAAACAGTGCCCACCCTCTGAGCATCACCAGAAAATTCTGCTTCTGTGCCTGCCTCACAACAGTGAAATGGACAGGGAAAGAAAGAGCCATATCACAACTTCATTTGGTTCCCAGAAGTTTCAGATCAGCACCACAAGCCCCTCACTTCTCCACTACAAAGGGACACCACGCTGTGTTTAATCAGCCTCCAGATTGCAGTCTTCTCCCACCCTCGTTTTCCCTGACTCAGTGCAAACAAAGGCCAAACACTAGAGAGAGGGTTGGTAAATATTTTGCAATCTTCTAAGCAGAACAAAATGCTGTGACTTAACTTTTTCTCATATGTCCAAAATATTCTATAATTGTGTTCTGTTCCCTCCCCATTCCCAGATCTTACCCTCCTCCCCACACCTTTCACCACCCCATATTCTCTGTGGCTTCCTTTCTAAGGGGATGACAAGCTCAGAGGGGTGGGAAAAGCACTGTAACCGTGTAATCATTCCAAGGGACAAAAGACAGCTGTTGCTAACTTCAGATCACCAACAATAGATTTTCTACAACTGTCCCATCCCCAACTGGGTTCCTTCCAACCTACCCTCTCCTTGCTGCCAGTCCACTCTGCCACTGGACCATTGTTGCTTACCTGCTGAGAAATGAACAGAGAGAGCTTTTAGCCAAAGGCATAATAGTGGTTCAGAAATGAATAAAATCATTGATGTATAACTCCATCTTCCTTGTGGACCATTCTGGGGTGGAGCGGGGGCTGGATGGGAGTAGGGGAAAGTTGGAAGAGTTTGATAAGGGAGTAGAGTGTGATAATGCTGTGGCTTCAGCACTGCAGTTCAAACACACAGAGACATAGCGAAGTATGGCATATTGTCCAGGGAGGAAAAGTCAGTGCAAAGTGCATGAAATACACTCAATCTTAAAATTGGGAATTTAGCACAATAACAAGAGGGGATTATGACCCAGATGCTCCATGCTGGCAACAGATGGGGGATCCACCATTGTAAGTCTATACTCAGAGGCTTGCCTAGATATGCCCAGATGAGCATGTTTCCTCTGTGAGAACTGTCTTCATGCTATTTTACTGAAGGGGGCCATATGTGCTCCCTATTGGAAGCTAAGAACTTGCTGGTTGTCATGATTATTGTAGGATGTAGGCATGGAACATATTTTAAGAGTTATGTCGTATGTAGAATGTTATGTTCCAAAACTGCTGGAGATGAAACTCGTCACCTGGGGTGGGGTGATTCTCAGAGCTGCTAATTCAATCAAGAGTGAGAGCAAAGGACATCTTTCAACCCAGCCCAGCCAAGGGTTTACAGTCTAGAAAGGGTGTGGGTTTGGGCCTTTATCAAGCACAAAAGAGCCCAAGAAAAAGACTGAGGTGGGTACTTATGTTGCCAGCCACAGGGAGTTTTGGAAGAGTTTCTCCTGGTGGGAACAATCAAGTCTCTGTTGCTCTGTAGGAAGGCAGTAGTGATTCACCCTGTACCTTTTGGTTAACCCAAAAAATGTCACAGGGATACTGGTTGGTAGGGTGGAGGTCCATTGTAACTTATCATCCCCTAGTTCTGGTCTTGGTGCAGCTCAGGGTCCTCTTCAGATTTTAGGGTGGGCATCTTCAACTGAATCCTACAGGTAGATGTGCAGAATCACATGCTTCTCATCCTCTGGTTCTTCTGGGGCACCCTTCATGGTCCCCATAGCCTCTTGGCTCTCACCAGATCTCAGTCAGACAATGGGTTTGAAGAGGAGATCATGAGCCATTTGAGGATCTGAACTGGAAGTCCTTGACAACATCTGGTTAAGCTCTTTTTAGAGGGGGCATGTACGATGAACCCTCCTGAACTGACAGTTCTTTTGTTCTCCACTACAGGAGTCTCAAATGCTTGATGCTTTCCTGGCACTGGAACGGAATCCACTGAATACTCACCTGCTGCAGCCTCCTTGAAATCTCCCAGTACAGTATATGTTCCTTCCACTCCAGGCAAAGTTGTGGAGGATGGTGTACTCTGACAACACACTGATTAGCACTGGGTGTGGTCAAAGTACACCATCCTCCACAACTTTGAACAGCATCGAGTGTCATAAGAACATAAGAACGGCCATACTAGCTCAGACCAAAAGTCCATCTAGCCCAGTATTTTTGACAGTGGCCAGTGAACAGAACAGGTAATCATCAAGTGATCCATTCCATCTCGCCTATTCCCCACTTCTGCAAAGAGAGGCTAGGGACACCATATGTCACCTGTATTGATCTGTAAAGAGTGCAGCAAAAATCTGTTCTAATGTCATCAGCACAGCATGCTACAGCTAGTGAAAACAGGTCAACAAGGATCTTTATATAGTTTAGGTAAAAGTCAGGAAGAAAAGGGTGCAATGCATTGTGGGAATGGGAGAAAGACTATTGAAACTCAAGACCTGGTACATGCTGTGATGTTGCACCCCATAATGCTTTATGGAAATAAGCCTATGAATGTATATATGACATAACTGGAATGTGTTTTGTGCTACATATGTCGTGTAACATATCTCTGCAAAGGTTATGATCTACTGAATATATTCATCCTATTTGTACGCATGTATCATTTTTGTATTCAAAGTTATGAATATTGGCTGTATACTTGTTTGATTGTAAGTGGCCCCAGTAAGGCATTTGGTGGGCATTGTAAGTAGCCCCAATAAGGCATTATAAGAAAGGAATTAGTAAGTTAAGTGCCCAATCAAGAAACACTTAACAGACAGTGGAACCTTGGAAGACTCCAATCCACATAAGAAGTCTACCTGAGGACGTTCAAGGTAGCATGTGAACAATGGCTGTCACCTGTAAAATCCTGAGTCATGCATGGACACGTGACTTGCCCATGTGACTCCCAAAACTCCATATGTAGTTTGGTTGTGCATAGAAGAGAGGACGGGGTCTACACCCACAAGAGAAAGCCTATTTAAGCCCCTGGGAGATCCCACCATTTGGTCTTCAGCTGGCTCAAGAGAGAGCCTCTCTACCCCAAAAGATAAGAACGGCCGTACCGGGTCAGACCAAAGGTCCATCTAGCCCAATATCTGTCTACCGACAGTGGCCAATGCCAGGTGCCCCAGAGGGAGTGAACCTAACAGGCAATGATCAGGTGATCTCTCTCCTACCATCCATCTCCATCCTCTGACAAACAGAGGCTAGGGACACCATTTATGGACTTAACCACCAGGAATTTATCCAGTTCTCTTTTAAATGCTGTTATAGTCCTAGCCTTCACAACCTCCTCAGGTAAGGAGTTCCACAAGTTGACTGTGCGCTGCTTGAAGAAGAACTTCCTTTTATTTGTTTTAAACTTGCTGCCTATTAATTTCATTTGGTGACCCCTAGTTCTTATATTATGAGAATAAGTAAATAACTTTTCCTTATCCACTTTCTCAACATCACTTATGATTTTATATACCTCTATCATATCCTCCCTTAGTCTCCTCTTTTCCAAGCTGAAGAGTCCTAGCCTCTTTAATCTTTCCTCATAGGGACCCTCTCCAAACCCTTAATCATTTTAGTTGCCCTTTTCTGAACCTTTTCTAGCGCCAGGATATCTTTTTTGAGGTGAGGAGACCACATCTTTATGCTGTATTCAAGATGTGGGCTCACCATCAATTTATATAAGGGCAATAATATATTTTCAGTCTTATTCTCTATCCCCTTTTTAATGATTCCTAGCATCTTGTTTGCTTTTTTGACCTCCTCTGCACGGACATCTTCAGAGAACTATCCACGAGGACTCCAAGATCTTTTTCCTGACTCGTAGCTAAATTAGCTCCCATCATATTGTATGTATAGTTGGGGTTATTTTGTCCAATGTGCATTACTTTACATTTATCCACATTAAATTTCATTTGCCATTTTGTTGCCCAATCACTTAGTTTTGTGAGAACTTTTTGAAGTTCTTCACAGTCTGCTTTGCTCTTAACTATCTTGAGCAGTTTAGTATCATCTGAAAACTTTGCCACCTCACTGTTTACCCCTTTCTCCAGATAATTTATGAATAAATTGAGTAGGATTGATCCTAGGACTGACCCTTGGGGAACTCCACTAGTTACCCCTCTCCATTCTGAGAATTTACCATTAATTCCTACCCTTTGTTCCCTGTCTTTTAACCAGTTCTCAAACCATGAAAGGTCCTTCCCTTTTATCCCATGACAGCTTAATTTATGTAAGAGCCTTTGGTGAGGGACCTTGTCAAAGGCTTTCTGGAAATCTAAGTACACTATATCCACTGGATCTCCCTTGTCCATATGTTTGTTCACCCTTCAGAGAACTCTAATAGATTAATAAGACACGATTTCCTGTTACAGAAACCATGTTGACTATTCAACAGTTTATGTTTTTCTATGTTTCTGACAATTTTATTCTTAACTATTGTTTCTACTAATTTGCCTGGTACCGACGTTAGACTTGCTGGTCTGTAATTGCCGGGATCACCTCTAGAGCCTTTTTTAAATATTGGCATTACATTAGCTAATTTCCAGTCATTAGGTACTGAAGCAGATTTAAAGGACAGGTTACAAACCTTAGTTAATGGTTCTGTAACTTCACATTTGAGTTCTTTCACAACTCCTGGGTGAATGCCATCTGGTCCCGGTGACTTGTTAATGTTGAGTTTATCAATTAATTCCAAAACCTCCTCTAGTGACACTTCAGTCTCTGACAGTTCCTCAGATTTGTCACCTACAAAAGCCAGCTCAGGTTTGGGAATCTCCCTAACATCCTCAGCCGTGAAGACTGAAGCAAAGAATCCATTTAGTTTTTCTGCAATGACTTTATCATCTTTAAGCGCTCCTTTTGTATCTCGATCATCAAGGGGCCCCACTGGTTATTTAGCAGGCTTCCCGCTTCTGATGTACTTAAAAAACATTTTGTTATTATCTTTAGAGTTTTTGGCTAGTTGTTCTTCAAACGCCTCTTTTGCTTTTCTTATTACACTCTTTCACTTAATTAGGCAGTGTTTATGCTCCTTTCTATTTGCCTCACTAGGATTTGACTTCCACTTTTTAAAGGAATTGTTTTATCTCTCACTGCTTCTTTTACATGATTGTTAAGCCATGGTGGCTCTTTTTTAGTTCTTTTACTGTGTTTCTTAATTTGGAGATGCCTGAAAGAAACTGAAACAAAGAACAGTAACTACAGGGATATAAGTGATTGCTGGACCCAGACTAGAAGAAGGCTAGTCTATAAAAGGGGCTTATTGGAACATCTCTGAGGATGAGATTTTATCTGTATTCAGCTTCTTACTGTATTAGGCATAGACTTGTGTGTTTTATTTTATTTTGCTTGGTAATTCACTTTGTTCTGTCTGTTATTACTTGGAACCACTTAAATCCTACTTTTTGTATTTAATAAAATCCCTTTTTAATTATTAATTAATCCAGAGTATGTATTAATACCTGGTGGGGGGGGTATGCATATCTCTCCATTAGTGTTATATTGGGCAAACAATTTATGAGTTTGTCCTGTATAAGCTTTATACAGGGTAAAATGGATTTATTTGGGGTTTAAACCCCATTGGGAGCTGGGCATCTGAGTGTTGGAGACAGAAACACTTCTTAAGCTGTTTTCAGTTAAGCCTGCAGCTCTTGGGGGACATTGTTCAGACCTGGGTCTGGGTTTGTAGCAGGCTAGCGTGTCTGGCTCAAACCAGTCAGGATACTGAAGTCCCAGGCTGCCAGGGAAAACAGGCTAAGAGGTAGTCTAGACATATCAGGTGGCAGCTTCCAAAAGTTTCTGTGATCCAATCCATCACACATGCTCCTTATCTCCACCCACAATGCACAGTGGTATGGGTATGGGGCCATGCCACAGATGAGTCATATACTTAAATCTCTCAGGCAGGCAAGCTTTCTTGCTCTCTACTTGCCTTCAGACTCATGCTTCTATGGCTGGCAGGGTGGGGTAATGGCACTTGTACCTTCTGGTTTGTTTTTTAAAAAAATTCTATTTTTGGATTTTCATTTTTCTTTTCCTTTACACTATATTTAAAAACAAACAAACCAAGGAACGCTTTTCCTCAGGGAAAGATAAAAAATGAGGAGTCCCTTTTCTGAAATTAAATGAAAGAAAATTTCTCATTTAAATTGCAATGAATTTTTCATTTAGAAATTCCCCACAAAATATTTAGAACAACAAAATTGCTAATAATATCTTTTTGTTAGACTTTTTTTGGGGGGGGACAAAAACGTTTCTTTGGGTTTTTCAAACAGCTGTACTCTGAGGTGGAATTCAAGACTTGCCTCTCTCCCTGCACCATATGTCCAGAGTAACAATCAATAGAGGAGTTTGAACTTGAGCCTTTTTCAAGAGGCATCTGCCTTCAAGTTATTCTCCAAGCACCCCTCGATTTAGGATATGACTACACTTTTTCCACTGATGATGGGATTTGTTACCATTCTGAACATGCAGTGAAAAATTATGATTTTTTTACAGGCATTTGGGGAGGAAATAGGATGACATTTGGACAAGTTTATTATTTGAGAATTGGATCAGTCCATTTGTCATATGAATGGGGGGTTTGGGTTGGATTGTAACTGTACAGGCATCTGGCAGTGGTTTAAAGCCATTGCATGTAGGTTTAGAAAATTGTACATTTTAAATATTTAAAAGTGGAATCCAAAGTTTTGGATGGACTCTTCTTCATATTATATTGCAGAAAGCAAAATGAATAAATAAGTATACAGAACCAAACCTTGGCTTAATTGCTTATATTCTTCATTAGGAACTGAAGTTGAGTTAAATAACTGTTTTTAAACTTTAAGACACTTCTGAAACACCATAAAAAGAGCTTGCAATGCTGATTCTATTGTTCTTTATAAATTGTCTCAGAGATAACCTGACTCTTTGTAATATTCTCTCAGAGCCAAATTATCCTAAAAAGAAGTAGAACAATAACAATAACAAACACTATTGTCAGAATTTTAAATGTTTTGACACTTGAGCATTTAACATGGATTTATCTGATGTATTATAGACCAGAATAAAAATTGACTTGATCCTATCACCTGAGAATTCTTTGCTGTATTTTGAAACAGCATTTTTGGTGCTTTTGTGATTAAAAAATATACCTTCTAGGAGATTAAGAGTTAAGAGGAAGGAAAATCCTTGGATTACCTCTGAGTTATTGTCACTTTTTACACTGAAAGCTAATTGCTGTCAATAACTAAGGTCTCTGGGTCTGTTACTGACTGGAACACATAACACCTACTTTTAAAATGTTAGCTTTCATTGCAAAAATAAAGTACAAAACTGCTGATTATTTAACTGGCAATGTTTTTACATTCTTAACGAGATGTTAAAGGAAATGCTGTTAGGTTGATTTATAAACATGGAGCTGGATTACCACGTGAAAGTAAGTGGATAATTAAGAAATTATTTTAGATCCAAGATGAAATCTAAGCTGCACTTAAGTCAGTAGGAGATTTTCCACTTATATCAGTGGGGCAGGATTTCATTCTCTGTGTTCTCAGCCAGAATAAAGATTCTTTAGTGAAGTGCCCAAATTCTGCAAACAATGAAGGGCTCAGTGACAACTTTTCTGAAACACTAATGCCACACCTTATTTTCATATTCATTTGCGTAACCTGTGAAGCAAAAATTAATAGGCATAAAATCTCCTTATCATGACATGAAATCTCTCTATTGAATTATGGGGTTTAAATGCTGCTTCAGTTTTTTATTCATTTATTTATTTATTTCAACTAGTCTCGTGCCTCTGCACTGCAATAATTTTAACTTACATAATCCTTGTTACTCTTTGGCAGTTCGCACCACCAATTAAGGCTAAAGCGAGACCAAAGTGCAGCTGCTGGATGCACTTGAAAGCTCCATAGGCTATACTTTGAGTATGTATTAGCTATTGGGACATGAAAGCTGAGTCTGAAATGACTAGTGATTGTCTTAGAGAGTTAGGACTTGCATGAAAGTTAAGTGATGAGCCTTGGAGATTTTCTGAGAAGCAAACAGAATGTTTCTGTTTCAGTTAAAGAGAGAACTGAGCTACTAAGTGCTCCCGTCTCATCAAAATTCATTTCTGCCTTTCTGCTGTGGAGCCTGTACTGCCATCTGCTATATTTTATTTTCTTCCTCTTTAGATGTTGGTCCTTAAGAGCCAGCTGCTAGGCAGCCCTCAATCTCTCCCCCTCTCTTCCCAATAATCCCACACTTCAGTTTCACCTCTGGTGCCTGCTGGAGAGCCTTTTATTTATATTGGCTCACAGAGCCCAGCACCTGAGGTTATGACCTTGGAAGAAATTATTTTCCTTTGAGCCTAGAATTCTTCAAGCTGAACATGAGCCACATGAGTGACCAAAGGCCAGGGCTCAACTATCTGGAAAAGGGTTGATTGGCCTGCATTCAAATGTCTCAGAATCCATCTCTTATTAGTTCTGCATGAATAGTAGAATGATCCTTGCAGATTTTTAAAAAAGGCATTTTAGTCCATAATTGTTCTATACTCATTATTAACTGATGTCTATGGGCTTGGAAGAATGTGCTAGGAAGTGGATAGTCAATTATAATAGCCATCAAATGGACTTTAGCTGATTTACCATGGGAATGGAAAATCAGGAATTATCTAAAAGGAACTTCTGCAGGGCTCAGTTAGGGGTCTATTGTTTTTTCACATTTTATCTCCGTGATATTAACAAGGGTAGCTCCAACCTGGATACCAGATGTCATCTATATGCAGATGACACCATATAATAGGTTTGGCCCAACACTGCATGAAATTGAATCACCTTTGCAAACTGACTTTGTGGTATTTCAGAAGTGTTTGATGAGCAATAAATTAGCGTTAACTTTGAGAAAAAGTTATAATATTCACCTTTAATTCCAAATTAAGTACATTAGCAGTTAACTGGCAGTTAGGTGCTGCACATATTAATGATTTTTCCCCCCCTTGGAACAGTTCAATTTCTTTAAACACTTTGTTATTTGCCCATAGATATTACTTTTTTCTTTGGCCTGGAGTTTGGAATTTCAGCTTGGTCCTCTGAAGTCTTATATGAATATATTATTTCTCAGAAGTAACTTCTGTTGCCTTGGTCGTAGTGAGTAAATGACCAAAACCTGACTCCATGTGCAAAGCCCAAGTAAAAAGCCTGGCTTGGGAACCTTCCTACTGATTTGGAGAGAGAACATGCTTAGCCTCAGACACCTATTGCAGCTGATTCTGGAACCAATGGTTGCATCAGTGGGCAGGGCCAATTCCGCCATTCCAAAATGGTTCTGTGACCCAGAGAATCTTCATTGTGTGCGTGTGTGTTGTCCACATTTGCCCTTCCATTGTGAGCTGTGGAATTCCTCCACTGTGCTGTCTTCTGTGGCATACCTCTGCAGGGTTTCATATGCTGCTTTTGACCTTCATGTGCTGGTTCAACTGATGACAAGGTTTACACTAAAGTTTATAGGAATGTGCACTCCTTTTGCACTAAGATAGTTTAATGCATTTTGTGGGTGATTTTATTTTAAACTTATATTTATTTATGCGTTTTGTATTTTTATAACATGATGTATATGTTGATGTTTTTAAATTTAAAGAGACATGTGGCCAGGTCAAGTTGTGTCTCAAATCTTAAAACAAATTGTCACAAAACCAACAAATTGGTATGGAAAAGTCCTACAGAATTTACTAGATGTGTATAAACTTTGTATAGAACTTTTGAAATGCCCTATAGAATTAAGTAGGAAATTATATCTCTGCTGTAGAATTCCAAAGGATAACTCAGAGGATGTAAAGAAAGAATATTATATTTTATTCAATTCAATCAAATTGGAGTAATTTCTATGAATGCCTATTGGATTTATCCCTATTCTATCTATAGGACACTTCTGCACCCGTAGACATGACTCTATAACATTCCATCAACCACTCAATCTAGTGGTTACCTTTTTCCATAAAGGAAAAGCTTCCACAAAAAATAAATCCAATAAAACAGGGTGTTGTTTTTTTTCACTTTTAAACAAATGGTCATTTCCTTTCAGAGTTTATGCACCATAACACCTAGTGATGAAAGTACAGAAATGCATAAAATAGCAAGGGAAGAGGATATTAGAGAGTGGGAATAACAGACAGTAGGAAGTATGTCAGAAGACTCCGTCAAGGACTGAAGGTGAGCACAACAAACTGAGAAGTTAAGATCTGGAATTAACTACTTCTGTTCAGAGGGACCTAAATACTTAATGCAGTAATCTTACCTGATATGACATTTGCAAACCAAACAGGTGCGTAAGAGCCTGATAGTGAAGAGGAGTTGGAAGTGGTGATGAAAAAGAATTACACTGACCACTTGTGTTCACAGTCACACACAGAAAGAAATGCAGAATGTTAAACAAACAGCATAACTGGTGAAAAGTAAGTGAGAAGCTCAACGTTCTGTTTGAATAATTTACAAAATGTTATTAGTAATGTAGTTAAGGCCTCCTTTTTTCATGGATTATTTTTAACATGATGAGTCAATTTGTCACGGGGAAAAAAATTCCTTGCTTCCATGCTATTTATACATTTGCACTTGATTTTCCAATGCATTGATCCGAGTCTATTTATTTCTAAAGGTTTTCAATAATAATGTTGTCAAAGGCCAAATTCTGCCATCTACCGAGCTGTAGCTGGGCCTGGCATCAGTGTGCAAGGGGGGGAAAGAAGCCTCCCCTGATTCATATGCCCCAGATTATGGGCTGGTCATATTTGTAGCCCTTCTATGTCCTGAGCACAGGCACTGCTGTCCCACCCTTGGGGCACCAGCTGCCGCCAATGGAGCAGGGTGAGACTGGAAGGAGATGTGACTAAGCTGAAGAAAGGGCTGTACCCCAATAACAGGAGAGTGCCCTCTGCTACAACCTATGTGCCAAGGAGCCCTAACAAATTCTGTACCTTGTTGATGCAGAATGCCTACCAAAAGTCCTGGTTGGGATGCAGTGGCATGATCAAAGCCTTTCTCTCATGCAAGTAGTCCTGATTCATATTCATTGTCCTGTTGAAGGCAATAGGACAACTCACACAAGTAAGCTTTTGCAGGAACACAGATACTCGTCTAACAGAAAGAAAGTAAAGACAGGGAAACTAAACTGTCAATGAGAAGAGCCAAACACAGTCATTTCCTAAAGTCTCCACTATACTCACTCCTACAGGTCAAGTGACTTTAGCAAATGTGACTCAACTGGAATGCTGCTGTACTCCCCACCAGCTAATCAATATCTCTAGTCATCTGGAGCAGCTCTATGCCTCTGGAACTCTCCTGGCTGGAGAGCAGGTTAGATGGACCTGCTCAAGCATTCCATTATAGCAGGAGTGTTCTCTCTATAATGGTGGAATGAATCTAAAATAAATCAATAAATAAATCACTGCAGGATTTGTAATCGCTTAATGACTGCCACAAGTGATATAAGAGTTTTCATTCAGCTGTAGGTGGTACCGAGTACTGGTATTTGTGTTTCAAGTATTTGGTTTTATGAGGAGTGTTAGAGAGGCATGTGGTGTAGTTGTTAGAGCATCAGAGTATGAATCAAGAGACCTGGATTCTTTCCTCCCTTTACTACTGGTGTCTTGTGTGACCTTAGGCCAGTCACTTAACTGCAAGTCTCAGTTTTCCTATCTGTAAAATGGCTTGGGCCCAGTATCTGAAAGATCACCTAAAACTTCAGGGTGAAGACTATGATCAACAGGCTTGTTCCTTTGGCAAATGGAACTTTCTACAATAGGGGTAATACTTATCTGTGCAAGACTGAAAGTTTTGTTAAGGGCTGACTTAATGCTGTAGAGTGATCTCTTGTGAGAACTAAGGACCAGCACAGACCTCTCACCTTCTGTTTCAAGGTGCATTTCTTTGGTCTGGCCTTCTGTAATATGAGCAATAGATGTAAATATATATATAAAATATAAAATCCACCACAAAACGCTCCCTTGTACAAACTTTAGGGAGAGGATGAGCAGGAAAACACAGGACAGATGTTAATCATATTGCTTAATGCTCCACTGGATGAGTGCAGGATAAGAATCTCTGCAGAATAGACTAAAATTGCTATAATAATATCTGTAAACCCCAAGTCTTAATGAATGTCTGTAAACCGTTTTGAGCTCCTCAGATGAAAGATGCTATGTAGGGACAGATTATTATTTTTACTAATCTTTTCATCAGCTTTTTTAATGCTTAAATAGTCATTTATCAGGCAGAAATCATAGGCGGTCTGGTCCCATGGCACTTCAGTGCCAGGATGGTGGAGAACTGTGAACAGACAAAGGGAAAATTTTCAAAAATGCCTGAGTGACTTAAGACCCTAAATCCCATTTTCAAAAGTTATTTAGGAGCCTAAATTCCATTTACTTTTCAAAAGGCACTTTTGACAATTTTACCCATGGTCTATCATTCTTTTGTCCCAATGGTGGCTCCCTGAGACATTCAGTAAACCTAGGAAAAATGTAAACAGTAACACAAACACAAGATATCTGGGTTCACTTAGTTCCGCTATTTTCTGCTTTAGCTGGGTTCTTAGGTTCATTTTGCTTGAAGTAGGAAATGCCAGAAGCATCTGTTTTACTTCATTGTGCTCTTATACTGATGAAAAGGAGCTCTTAGAAGGCATCCCAGTTTATGTGTAATACTATGAAAGGCACATTACATCTAGCTATCTGAATTACCTTTTACATTTGGATTACAAAATTCTCATAAAGGTTTTTACAAAAGAAATTACAATAAAAGGTTTCCCATCAAGCATAGAAGTGACTGTGCCTATCCTTCTGGTTAGTTACGTATAATGTGCTGAAGAAGAATAGTACAGTAGTAATTCTAGCACTAAATTTGAGGCAATCCTCTAATAAGTGTGACAGAAGATTATCTGGATGCAAGTTCCTAGTCAGAATAGATTTCCTGTCTTTCAAATGAGATCTAAAGCAGTTCTAGCAAGAATCATTAATTCTCATCGCATCCAGGCATTTTAGAAGTAGTTCACCAACCACTAAATAAAAAGCTTTCATAAGACTGACCATGACTCCATGAGTTATAAAGCTTTCACCAGCAATTAACCACACATATGCAGGGCAGAAAGTCTCGATGAATCATTCAGTTATGATTTTCTTGTTGTTGTTTTTTAAAGGTAAACAAAATGTTTCAGGATGACAACTAAATTGCTAGGTCTGTTAAATATTGCCTTGATTACTGCAGCTACCTCTTTACTTGCCTCTTGTTTGTATCATCACACCCCTCAACTCCATTCAACAACTGTGGCTAAAATAATTTCCCTCTGCCATTGACCCAGTCATGTGTAGCCTTTTATTTTTATTTATGCCTAGAGATCAAGAGCATACAGGCTTCTCCCTCTATGCACCATATGGAGCATGAAATATTCCAAAGGTGGGGAGATACCAGGAGAAACTGGACCCATCATCGCACTCTGCATTATGCGCTTGACAGTGGAGCTGATGTGATGTGCAGGAGCAATATGTCGCACTCCCTCAAGGGGTGCAGCAGTTGGTGCCCTCCACCTTGGCTCAGGGTAATTATTCTCAGGTAGAATTCCTCCTGGAGCTCCCAGCAGTGATAATGCTTTGTTCTGCATCCAACCTGTGCCTCAAAGGAAACGTGTAGGTAACCCACTTGCCTAATGGGGAGATATCTCTTTAAGAGGTCTATTGCGGGGGTAGGAGTGTGTTGTGTCTAGGTCATTGTTTTTTTGGTTTTGGTTTTGTTTTTGTTTTCCCTGTAGAATGTCTGTATTTCACACATTTTATGATAATTTAATAAGAATCTTCTAGACGTGGGACAGAATTAAACTCAATATGAAACAGCTTCACAAGTCTTGAAAATATAACTGATTACTTTAATATACATTGAGCTCAGTGGAGTGAACTGAACATACAACTAACATCTCACGAGTTAAATGGCTTCTCCTCAGTTCTCACTGTTCATTATGGAATGATAGATATGCTTGAATTAAAATACAATGTTAGAGCTGCTGCTGAACTTTTAGTTACCGAGAACAAAAGCAACAACCACCACCCAAATCTTCTGATCATCATTTTGGTCATCCTGTCACATTGGGACAAGAAGCTCTTCAGACTTGATGCAGGTACACTTTATTCATGTTGGCACTGCTATGCAACTGGTTGAGGAGCCATCAAATTATTGTTGCTAGGCAGATTTATCACTCCACATGCAGAAGTTTCTGGAATTGGGTGTGGTAGTTTTGGTTATACTCTAATAGGTTCCCTGGCTGTTGCTGGGGTCAGACTCCATGAGGACAAGCAGTCAAGGCAGCTGCTTTACAAAAGGCCATGTGCCGTGTGTGGGATGGGTGAAGCTGAGCTTCAGAAGTAGAAAGGAGCCTGTTCCTGAAGCATTTTGCAGCAGGTTAGTGATATCATTAACTCTACAACAGGGAAGCATGGCCAGTGTTAATTATAGAAAGGGGAAAATGGAAAAGAAAATTAATTTCTTTTATTTTAATTGTATACTTTAAATATTGTTTTATTTTTAGCCAAACTGTTTTAGTTAAATTGTCTCAACTAATCTGATTCACCAGCTTTTCCTAAAATGTGATAATGGGGAAAGAGTCATTTGTATTTTGCTAGTCTCAGTTTTGTAACAGTTTTTCTTTTTCTTTTCTTTTCTTTTCTTTTCTTTTCTTTTCTTTTCTTTTCTTTCTTTAAGTCTATGCACTTAATTGAGTGATTGGTTAATCAGTTAGCTGACTGGCTAACAATGATTTCAGCAGAGGAAGAAGAGTCTGCATGACTCCAGCTGAAGATTCCTACAAGCAAGTGGAGGGAAGATGTTGCTTTTGACTCATCAGACTGTATAGATTTGGAGATCAAACACTAACTGTGACTCAGCTGAACTCACCCTAAGCTTTTGGGAACTCTGAGTTTCTTCTCACTATGTTTCTCTGGTGACTGACCTGCTTAGTTTTCATTTGTTTTCTTTATTTATGTTTATGTATAACTATGAAGATAATGCATGTGGATTATAAAGTAGCCATATTCTGTTGTAAACATTAAGTTATTATTTATTATGTTTCTTTATCATAAGATTTTATATAGTTGATTCCTTTTGTTTTTTGGAGGAACTTGAATGTGAGGAAGTTGACCCTGTGCAGTGCTTGTTTGAAATCCTTAGTGACTGACTTCTGGGTCTCCAGCAAATTTTCTATGGGAGTTGGGAGTTTTTTAGGCACTGGGGAAGGGCAATGAAGTGAACTCTAGCCCACCCAAAGGGTTACAAGTACACCTGAAGCACTACAGAGGTGCAGTTGCAGCACTGCAGTGTAGACACTTATTACAGTGATGGAAAGGGTTCTTCCATTGCTGTAGTTAATGCACCTCCCTGAGAGGCAGTAGTTAGGTCAAAGGAAGAATTCTTCCATCAACCTAGTGTTGTCTACACTGAGGGTTAGGTCAGCATAACTATGTCTCATGGGTGTGGATTTTTCACACCTTCAACAGGCATAGCTCTGTCAACATAAGTTTTCAGTGTAGACCAGCCTTTAGGCCCATATGAGCCAAGTAGTACTAGTCACAATTGTAAGCACTGTACCTGGTGGTGCTTGCCAAATTGGGTTTTAGTTTCCTTTTATCCACTCTCAGATTGGGTCTTCTATCATGCCTGAAATGGTGTCTTTGTCCTCTTACACCAATCACAATTATTTATTTCACATCCTGTCAAAGTTTTTACTTCAGAAGCTGTTATGCTTCTGCAAAATGCCAACCTTAACCCCTGGGCTTTAAAACATCTCTCCAATTTCTTGCAGCAGACTTTCCTGAGCACATCTGTCAGGGATCTTCCCCTGTTTGTTTTCAAAAGCTCTTTCACAATGCGCCAAAAAAAAATAAAAATCAGTTTTGTCATCTAAGAGATACCAAGGCATTTGACAAAATATGCCTGTGTTACAAATAGATAAGCAAGGAATCATTAAAATGATTTTGGGATTAGAGACTTTGGTAGCAATATCTAATCTTCGAAAGTAAATGACAAAGGAATCCAAAATGACACAGATGAATTTATTTTCATAGAGTGATATCAGCATGGGAGTTTAGCAAAGCGATAACATCAGAAGTCAATTTACAACTTCTAAAAATACTTTTCTTGCTATTAAAACACTAGAGGTTTAGGAGTTAAGCAAGGTTAGTAGGGAAGAGTGTTGGGGCGGGCAGTTCTGCTGTTTTTCCTGGAACAAACTCTGAATAAGGTTCAAAAGCAAAATGCTTCTATCTGATTATAATGTTTAGTGACTAAAACACATCAAAGAAGTATAGGAAAGTCAAGGGGACTCTCTTAATCAGGAAGAGTTCCCCAGCACTAAGGGTATGGCTACACTTGCAGCTGTACAGCGCTGGGAGTTAAACCTGTCTTTGTACAGCAGTGTAGAGAAAGTGCTGCAGTCTGGCCACACTGACAGCTACCAGCGCACTTTCCTTAAGTCTATACACTTAATTGAGTGATTGGTTAATCAGTTAGCTGACTGGCTAACAATGATTTAATTCTGGTGCTGTGGGTTGTGAGGAGGGGGTGGGGCATTCTGGTTCCTGTCCCAACGCCCCATGATGCATTGCTTCACATCTCAGCTATCCTTGTGTTTCCATCCACATTTGGCACCATCTTTCAACGGTTTCTGTGCAGCGCAATTCTGTGTTCCGTTTCAGTCTGTGGGAAATGGATCCCAAACTGCTGAGGAGTCTGCTGACGAGTCTCACCAGCACATCACATTTGGCAGTTGAGCTAGTCCTTAAGACCCAAAGCAACAGTGAGGAGTCCGACAATGATAGCTAGTCGCATAATGCGTACGACATGAAATTGCTTGTGGCATTCACGGACATGCTCTGTGGTGGGATCACATCATCATGGAAGTCTGGGATGACGAGCAGTGGCTGCAGAACTTTCGGATGAGGAAAGCCACTTTCATGGGACTGTGTGAGGAGCTCGCCCCCACCCTGCGGCATAAGGACACGAGATTGAGAGCTGCCCTGCCAGTGGAGAAGCGAGTGGCTATTGAAATCTGGAAGCTGACAACTCCGGACAGCTACTGATCTGTCATGAACCAGTTTGGAGTGAGAAAGTCGATCATTGGAATCGTGTTGATGCAAGTTTTCAGGGCCATTAATCTCATCCTGTTAAGAAAAACCATGACTCTGGGGAACGAGCAGGACATTGTGGATGGCTTTGCCCAAATGGGTTTCCCTAACTGTGGAGGGGAGATAGATAGGATGCATATTCCTATTCTGGTACCACCCCTCCTAGCATCTGAGTACGTTAATCGGAAGGGTATTTCTCCATGGTTCTCCAGGCATTTCTTTGACATTAACTCAGGCTGGCCCGGAAAGGTGCAGGATGCACGCATCTTTTGGAACACTGGCCTGTTCAGGAAGCTGCAGGCTGGGACTTTTTTTACAGAGCAGAAGATCACAGTAGGGGATGTTGAAATGTCCATTGTGATCGTTGGAGACCCCATTTACCTGTTAATGCCATGGCTCATGAAACCATACACAGGGAGCCTTGACTTGAAAGCAGCAAGGAACGGTTCAACTACAGGCTGAGCTGGTGCTGAATGACTGTGGAGTGTGCTTTTGGCTGTTTAAAGGAGCGCTGCCGAGCTCTGTATGGGAAGCTGGACTTGGGCGAAAACAGCATCCCCGCTGTTATAGCTGCATGCTGTACCTTCCATAATATTAATGAAGGGAAAGGTGAAAGATTCAGTCAGGTATGGACCTCCGAGGTTCCACTCCTGGATGCTGAATTTGCACAGCCAGAGAACGGGGCCACTAGAGAGGCCGAGCACAAGGCTGCAAGGATTAGGGATGCCTTGATGGAGGAATTTGAGGCTGAAAACCAACAGTAATATTTGATGCCCTGAATGGGAGTGAAGTGCAGTGGTTACAATGTTAGTAGGAATCTGTGTTTGCTAAGCTGATTTGCAGTGCCTGTTTCTTTCCTGGGCTAAGGTATCTTTAACTTTCTGCAATAATAAAGACAGTTTTCAAAGTTAAAAATTCATTTATTGAAAAGAAAATTACTTTATTGAAAGAAACACAACTTTTTGGGAATCTGAAAGGGCAAGATTACTGAGGTCGATTACTGCGATGTGATAGACCACATCAATGCGCTATTCTGCATCTAGGTATGCATGCATGCATGCAGCCCTAACCCTCCCTCCTCTCCCAAAAAATTTCAATCCTGAAAATAAAAGCCGCTTACCAGGAACTTGGTTCCTCTGTTTGTCCTCCACCAAGTACTGACTGCTGCAACTGGCTACTTTCCTCCTGGCTTGAGAACAGCTCCAGGTTGCATGCCTCCTAGGACATTGGGGTGTCTCCCCACTCCTCAGTACCCTCACTCTCGCTTTCCTCCTCCTCCTCCTCCCCCTGCTCTGAAGTGTCCATGGTGGCCCTCGGAGTGGAGGTGGGGTCACCTCCAAGTATCGCGTCCAGCTCTTTGTAGAAATGGCAGGTCATGGGGGCAGCACCGGAGTGGTGGTTTCCCTCACTGGCTTTGCAATAGGCACTCTGCAGTTCCTTCACTTGAACCCTGCACTGCAGTGCGTCCCAGTCATGGCCCCTTTCCATCATGGTCCTTGATACCTGCCCAAAGGTATTGTAATTCCTATGGCTGGAGTGCAGGTGGGAACTGGTGTACACTAGGGGAGGGGATTGATCTAAGATACACAACTAAGTATCTTAGATCGAATTACCTACCATCCTCACAGCGCGGGATTGACATCCACGGCTCCCCCTGTCGACTCCGCTAGCACCGTTAGTGTTGGTGGAGTTCCGGCGTCGACAGGAGCACATTCGGGGATTGATATATCACGTCTAGATGAGACGCGATATATCGATCCCCGAGAAATTGATTGCTACCAGCCGATACAGCCGGTAGTGAAGACATACCCTGGGACTGCACAGCTTCCTCCCCTCAAATACTGAGGGGGTCCAGCAACTCACCATTGCTCCATGCTGGGGCTTGTTTGGTGTATGGAGGCATAGTCACCTGGAAAGATTCACTGATTGCACTCCACACCTGGCTGAGGAAACAGGAAGGGGATTTTTAAAATTCCCGGGGAATTTAAAGGGCGGGTCTGACAGTTGGTCACCTGAGGCCAGGGCAGTAGAGTTCGAACTGATGAGCAGAGTGGCTAGAACAGGCATTCTGAGATACTGCCGAATACTTCTGGAGGCCAATAACAGCGCTTTTGGTGGCCACACTGGCAGGGCAGTGCTGCATCAGCAGCGCTATAGGGCTTGGCTACACTCGAGAGTTGCAGCGCTGGTGGTGGCTTTACAGCGCTGCAACTCACTCACCGTCCACACTTGCAAGGCACATACAGTGCTGTATCTCCCTGGCTACAGTGCTGGTTGTACTACACCTCGGCCTGAGAAATAACGACTATAGCACTGCTGATGCAGTGCTGCTCCACGAGTGTGGCCACCAAAAGCACTGTTATTGGCCTCCAGAGGTATTCTGAGGTATCTCAGAATGACTGTTCAGCCATTCTGCTCATCAGTTCGAACTCTACTGCCCTGGCCTCAGGTGACCAAGCGTCAGACCTGTCCTTTAAATGCCCTGGGAATTTTAAAAATCCCCTTCCTGTTTGCTCAGCCAGGTGTAGAGTGCAATCAGTGAATCTTTCCAGATGACCATGGCTCCATGTGGCAAACGAGCCCCAGCATGGAGCAATGGCGAGTTGCTGGACCTCATCAGTATTTGGGGGGAGGAAGCTGTGCAGTTCCAGCTGCACTCCAGCCGTAGGAATTACGATACCTATGGGCAGATATCAAGGGCCATGCTGGAAAGGGGCCATGACTGGGAGACGCTGAAGTGCAGGATTAAAGCGAAGGAGCTGTGAAGTGCCTACTGCAAAGTCTGAGAGGGAAACCGCCACTCTGGTGCTGCCCCCACGGCCTGCCATTTTTACAAAAAGCTGGACCCGCTACTTGGGGGTGACCCTACCTCCACTCCGAGGACCACGATGGACACTTCAAAGCAGGGAGAGGAGAAGGAGGAGGAGGAGGAAAGCGAGAGTGAGGGTACTGGCATGGGGGGAGACACCCCGGAGTCCCTGGAGGCACGCAGCCAGGAGCTCTTCTCAAGCCAAGAGGAAGGTAGCCAGTCGCAGCAGCTGGTACTTGGTGGAGGACAAACAGAGGAGCGGGTTCCCAGTAAGTGGCTTTTATTTTCAGGATTGAAATTTTTTGGGAGAGGAGGGAGGGTTAGGGCTGCATGCATGTATGCCTAGATGCGGAATAAAGCATTGATGTGGTCTATCACATCACGGTAATCGGCCTCGGTAATCTCTTCAAAAGTTTCAGCCAGAGCGTGGGCAATGCGCTTGCGCAGGTTTCTTGGGAGAGCCACTGTGGTCCTTGTCCCAGTCAGGCTAAGGCGTCCGCACCACTGTGCTGTGAGGGGTGAGAGGACCATTGCAAGACATAGGCAAGCTGCATAGGGGCCAGGGCAGAATCCGCATTGCAGTAGAAGACCCTCCCGTGGTTCCCAGGTGACCCGCAGCAGCCAGCAGCTGTTTGCTTTCCCCAATGCACAGAAACCCCGAGGACAGTACAGCCCTGAAACAATCAGTCCCCCTTACTCACCATTTCGGGGCTCCCGTGGGTTATGTGCACTCTCTTTGGGATGGGAAAATTATGCTGTTGTGAAGACTGTTACTCTCCTTAACTGTAGGGGAATAACTGTCTGGTATAAACAATGCTGCCTCTATTAAGTGTTGCATTTTTGCCTTCACAGATGCAACCTTGAGATCTCGGCTGCCCATGTTATCAACGGTTGAGAGACTACAAAACCTCCAGAAGAAGCCGTGAAAAAGCAAAGAAGACATGCTGCAAGCAGTTATGCGGCACTCTGTCACAGAGAATCAAAAAGTGCAGGACTGGAGGGAAAGGGAAAGCAGGATCCGCCAGAGAAATGCAGCGGACAGGAAGAAAAGTACAAAGCAGTTGATAAGCATCCTGGAGTACCAAGCAGACTCTATCCAGGCGCTCGTAGCCATGCAGGCAGAGCAAAACCGTGCCCGCCCCCCCACCTCCCTTGTCCCAAAGCTCTTTCCCTTGTGTCCCCATGTCAGCTCAAAATCCCATTCCCCAGCATCCAGGTTCTTACCACCACCACCAGCTGCCTCCAACACCTGTACATTTACCAAGCAGCCCTGAGAAGTACGACTCTTACCTTCTGCACTCAACTCCCCCTCACCATGCAGTATAGACATCCTGAAGTGCAGCACTCATTGCACAGCACTCCAGACAGGACATATTCAAACCTGTGACTGTACAGTTCCCCACCCCACCCCGCTGCCCTTTTAGGTTCCCAAAAAATTGTGTGTCTGTCAATAAAGTTATTTTCTTTTCAATAAATGAATTCTTTACTTTGAAAAGAGTCTTTATTATTGCAGAAAGTCAAAGATACCTTAGCCCAGGAAAGAAACAGGCACTGCAAATCTGCTTAGCAAACACAGTTTCCTACTAACATTGTAACCATACAGAGATTGCCAGTGCCCCTTTAAATGGCCAAAAGCACACTCCACAGTCATTCGGCACCAGCTCAGCCTGTAGTTGAACCATTCCTTGCTGCTGTCAAGTCAAGGCTCCCTGTGTAGGGTTTCATGAGCCACGACATTAACGGGTAAGCGGGGTCTCCAAGGATCACAATGGGCATTTCGACGTCCCCTACTGTGATGTTCCGCTCTGGGGAAAAAGTCCCAGCCTGCAGTTTCCTGAACAGGCCAGTGTTCCAACAGATGCGTGCATCATGCACCTTTTCGGGCCAGCCTGTGTTAATGTCAATGAAACACCCACGGTGATCCACAAGCACCTGGAGAACCATGGAGAAATACCCCTTCCGGTTAACGTACTCAGATGCTTGGTGGGGTGGTCCCAGAATACAAATATGCGTCCCATCTTTCACCCCTCCACAGTTAGGGAAACCCATTTGGACAAAGCCATCCACAATGTCCTGCACGTTCCCCAGAGTCATGGTTCTTCTTAGCAGGATGCGATTAATGGCCCTGAAAACTTGCATCAACACAATTCCAACGGTCGATTTTCCCACTCCAAACTGGTTCCCAACCGATCGGTAGCTGTCTGGAGTTGTCAGCTTCCAGATTGCAATAGCCACCCGCTTCTCCACCGGCAAGGCAGCTCTCAATCTCGTGTCCTTACGCTGCAGGGTGGGGGCGAGCTCAGCACACAGTCTCACAAAAGTGTCTTTTCCCATCCGAACGTTCTGCAGCCACTGCTCGTAATCCCAGACTTCCATGACGATATGATCCCACCACTCAGTGCTTGTTTCCTGAGCCCAAAAGTGGCGTTCCACGGTGCTGAGCATGTCCGTGAATGCCACAAGCAATTTTGTGTCGTACGCATTACACGACTCGCTATCATCGGACTCCTCACTGTCACTTTGGATCTTAAGGAATAGCTCAACTGCCAAACGTGATGTGGTGGCGAGACTCGTCAGCATACTGCTCAGCAATTTGGGCTCCATTTCGCACAGAAATCGTGCTGCACAGAAACCGTTGAAAGAGGCAAGATGGCGCCAAATGTGAACGGAAAAACAGGGATTGCTGGGATGTGAAGTGATGCATCACGGGGCATTGGGACAGGAAGCAGAATGCCCTGCACCCTCTGCCCCCTTCCCACAACCCATGGCACCAGAATGGGAAGAGGTGCTCTGTGGGATAGCTGCCCACAATGCACCATTCCCAACACCGCTGCAAATGCTGCAAATGTGGCCACACTGCAGTGTGACAGCGCTGGTAGCTGTCAGTGTGGCCACATTGCAGTGCTTTCCCTACACAGCTGTACAAAGACAGCTTTAACTCCCAGCGCTGCACACCTGCAAGCGTAGCCAAACCCATAGTCTTTATTCCTCTTGTGGAAGTGAAGTACAAGCAGCGCTGTAGCCAGGGAGATTCAACGCTGTATGTGCCTTGCCAGTGTGGATGGTGAGCGAGTTACAGCACTGTAAAGCCACCACCAGCGCTACAACTCTCAAGTGTAGCCAAGGTCTAAGTTCTAACATCTGTGGGAAAGGGAATTAACAGCCCATTAACAACGTTTAACTAATCCAAAGGGCTTGTTTCTGCTACCCTTGCTCTCATTGAGCAGTACCATACTTTGCAAGTACTTCCATTGATTTCAGTAGGACTTTCTGTAGCCTAGTAATGCAAACACTTTCACAAGTGAGGAACTGTAAAACCAGGAGTGATTCCTTTTGATTTCAGTGTGTAAAGTTAGGCCAGGTCTACAGTACAGACTATACTATTAGTATAATTACATCGTTCAGGGGCGTGAAAAATGAACACCCCTGAGCAATGCAGTTATTCCAACCTAACCCCCTACCCCCCATTTAGAAAGTGCTATATTGGTGGGAGAACTTTTCCCTTCAACATAGCTACCGACTCTTGGGGAGGTGGATTAACTACTCTGACAGGAGAAGCTCTCTCATTGGCATAGGAGGGTCTTCATTTAAGTGCTACAGTGGCATAGCTGCATCAGTGCAACTGTGCCAACGCAGCATTTTAAGTGTAGACCTGCCCTTACCTAAATTCATCAGTGTACACAGGAGCGGGGCCAAAGTATTGGACCCTACGTGTGTGAGAATCTCAGATAGTAGCAAGGTATCATGCTACCCAAATTCACATGTGAATTGATATTTTGTTGGATTTCCTTCCTCCATAGCATTATAGGTCTGAGGATCTATGGGTACATCTACATAGCAAACCCCCCCACCCACATGCAGCAGCCCGTCTCAGAGGCTAGGTTTGCAGATGAGGCCGCAAGAGGTTCATGCTATGGTGCTGAAAATCTGCATGTATATTTGAGCTCAGGCTGGACCTTGGGCTCTGAAGCCCGAGTGGGGGCGGGAAAAGCCCAAACTGGAATGTCTACATGGCTATTTTTAGCATCAAAGCACATTCCCAAGTCTATAGACCTGGGGTCTGAGACTTGCTGGCATGTTTTTATTTTGTTCTGTTTTGTTTTTTTGCGCTGTGTAGATGTACCCTATGTGTGGAGACTGAAGACAGATGGGTGAACTGGTGTTGGACTATTGCTTATTGGGTCCCAGATGAATCTATACTTCTACTAAACTGCAGTATCCATGAGATTTCTGGGCAGTCCGAATAACCATCTATTCTGCAGGACTCAAAAAGTGGGGAGGAAGCAAAGTCTACCTACCAAAAGAACCATGTGGGTGTGTGGTGGGGTATACAGACCCCACACTGACCAAGAAGGGGTTAATGTAGGCCTGTAAGGCCAATTAGCCCCCCCAGTTACGCCTGTGCAAGATGTCAACCCTGGAGGGAAGAGATAAAAGAGGAATCCCAGATCAGTGGTTGCTGACTGAGAGAATAGACACCTTGAGCTAGCCCTGTGAATGAATTAGAGACCGCCTTAAAGCTGCCTGGAAGGAAGGATCAGCTGGGGCTGGACTCTAATGAGATACTCCTACGTGTCAAAGCTGCCTTGGGTAGGTAGGCCTGGTTAAGACCTTTTCTTTTGTTCCGCAGCTAATTTGGATTCCTTTTGTTTTGGGACCTGCAGAAGAGTCAGCCAAGGAAGAGGCTGTGTGAAAGACCCAGCTGCAGGCCATGGTAGGAAGCAGCCCAGGAAAATACAGCAAAGGGCCTGAGAAAACAGACCTCACTCACTTCATAGAGAGTACCTGGGCTTGAACCCAGCGTAGAGGGTGAGCCTGGGTTCCCCTACCAGCCCACATAGGAGATAAGGGCTGACAGGCTCAGAGGCCTGAAGTTGAGTTGAACCTCCAGTGTGATGCTGTCAGATGAGTGGTGAGTTGAATGCAGGTTTTCACGAAAAGAGCAGACTAAAAGTGACCTGACTGCATGGCCAAGTCACAGGAAAAGGCAGACCACTGCAGGGCCAGAGTAGTTATAGGCAGGGAGTGCCAAAGGTGGAGGAGAGCCTCTACACTGTGCCCAGTTTTGAAGAGGCATGCCTGCAGTGAGTAGACTCTTCTACGGAGTGGCAATGGGAGCCTCATAAATATTCCCTTTCCCTGCATTTTACCATGGGACGGGGGAGGGTGGGGGCGGGGAGATGGGGCTTTGTTAGGAGAGAAAAATCAAACAAAATGACCAAGGGAAGCTGGAAATGTAGTCAGAAAACATCAGCATGAGATTCAGCTGAGGGAAAAAAGTGCCGGTGAATATATTTTGGGAAATAAATAATCCAGAAATATATGACTGGAAGATAAAATCTGGAAATCAGGAATGGTGAAGAAAAGCTGAGTGTAGCAGAGACAGCAAATTGGACATGTTTTTGCCTTGTGAAAAGGCCTACACAGAGACATCTACACTGAAAAGGGAGTTGATATTAATACACCAGAAATACTGCAGGAAGTTATGGCCATCACAATGTCAGAAAGATATTGACAAACTGGTATATGTGATGTGATTACACCTAATTGTATCCCCATATTATGGAATGAAATTAAGAAAGAGAAAATGCAGCCACGATGTTTTTGATAGTGAGATGTATTAGGCTCTGAACCTGCAACTTAAGAGAAGTAATGAAAGGGCTTTGCATGGGACATTTGCTACTAGATTGAACACATACACATGTACCACAGGTAACAATTTGGCAATGGAAGGAAGACGATCAGTAAACTAACTGGTCTCTTCCATTGTAATTTTCCAAGAAGTAATTATAATCTTTTCCTAGGTAATAAGATAAAATTCTTATATCGTTTTTATTTCCAATATGTCAGTTTATAAACATGGAAGAGAGACAAGTTCACAGATGAAGAATAATGGATGAGATCTTAAGTTAATGTAAATCAATATCGCTCAGTTAAATCCATGTCTCATTTACAGCAGCAGAGGATTTGGTCAAATAATATAATTTGTTTTCTCCTGGCCTTTGAAAAGGGTTAAGTGGATGGAGGTACAAGTCCATGTATGAAAGTGGTAGTATGTGCCACGATTTGGTAGAAGGATGAGGTGATTGTATTGCATTTGGTTTTTGTAATTTTATACAGTTGAAAAGGAGCTCAGAGCTTGTCAATTGGCTTTTTATATATTGTAGCCAAAAATTAAGACTTTTTCTTTAAAATTAACAAAGTAGTATGAGCTTATTAAATAACATCCTATCAAATTACTTTTTATATTCAATATACCATAAAGACAGTGAAGAGAAATTTAAAAAATACAATTTTGATAGCATAATGTACTCTGACATATAGAGTGCATTTTGACAACACACAAAACAGGAGATGCAGTACTTTAAATTTTACCCCAAATTAAATATTACTAAATTAATTAGAAAGCAAATTAAAAACTATCCAGTATTCATCAACAAGATTTTCTTTTTCATTAATCTGTCTGATCATGTTGTCAGATCATCAACCAACCATAAACCAGGGGTTGTCTGGCTACCGCAAATATTATAGACGTAGTTATTTTAAAAATAAAGTGAAACCCTTTTTAATACTATGGCATGTCAAAATGATGATAGCCAGCAGTGTCATACTGCCACATGGTTTTTAGTGGCTCACAACCATGAGTGCCAGTTTAAGGGCAGACAGTCAAAAAGCAGGGCAGAAACCCCACACTCCTTATCAGTTCTATAATTAGATTTCACCAACCCAGGAACAATTGTGAACTCCTAAAGCACTATAACAATCTTACCATGGAGTCACAGACAGTCTCCTTAGGCTTTCTACCCAGGCAAGCTGGACTATGTGATAGATGGTCACTTTAAACCTCAATACTCAGGTTACTCTCAGTTCCCAAGGACTAGTCATTTGCTCCAGGTCATTTGTACTCAGATCTCAAACCAAAAACACCTGTAGCTAATCCTGTAATAAACTAACTGAAGATTTATTAAGTAAGAAAATAAATCAGTTTTTTACAAGGTTAGAACAGGAGACAGACGGAAAGACGGACAGACAGACAGACACACACACACGTTAAGGTCTTAAATTTTAAAAGATAACATAAGCTTCTGTAATAAGCAGCTCTATATGTCCTCTAGGGCTGACCCATGCCAAGCAGCATGGTGGAGGGTCTCTTGCTTATATTGAGGAATCTTTGCTCCTCATAGTCCAGACAGCTTAAAGATCCGAGTTTCTCCTTGTCAGAGATTTTTATCCCCTTTAACCCAGAACCTAAGCTGATGGGATGAATCCTCTGCACAGGGCTGGAGAGAGTAAGGAATGCAACCAACAGGTCTCTGTCCTTCAATGCTACATAATGCCTCATTTGCCTTCAGTAGGCCATCTTGTGTGCAGAATGAGCACTTTACCTTAATTAATGCTTCGTTTCCTGTTTGATGAGTTACAAAGCAAACACTCAATATAAATTTATACCGTGAGATACAGTTAAAGAGCAGCAGCATCCTACAAACATTCTATGAAGTCTAAGCACTAAGCACATTCTTATAATACTTGTGTCTATTTTAACTATATCAGCCCACAAGTAAGACAGACTTGTTTCCAGCTGTGCATGTGTCAGCATTCAGTGAGGGCTGGGGCCTTGGTATGAGTTGGCACCTGATCTGCCAGCATTACACATACATTTTGCAGTTCAGGGATTACTGAATTCTATATCAAATCCAAGGAACACAGGCATTGCCACACTGCATCAGAATCAAAGTCCGTCTAATCTAGTATTTTGTGTTCAATAGTGGCCTGTATCAGAGCAGGAGCAGCGCCATGGTTTCTGCCACCCTAGGCAGAATTTAGGGGGTGGCATTTTGTGCGCTTCCCATGGGGCACGTGGGAGATTCTGGTTCCACTCTCATCGCGCAGCCGAAGAAGGACCCTCCACCAAAATGCTGCAGGCGACAGCGGCAGTGATTGAGCTGCTCAATTGCCTGCCGCTGTTTTCCGCGGCATGTCGGCAGAAAGTCCTTCTTCGATGCCATGACGGGAGCCGAACCGGAAGCTCCCGTGCACCCAGTGGGGAGAGCACAAAATGCCGCCCCCCGAATCCTGGCTCCCTGGGCGACTGCCTATGGTCGCCTAATGGAAGCACTGGCCCTGTATCAGAGAAAGGTATAAAAAACGCACAGCAAATAGATGTGGGATAATTATGCCTCCTCAGCCCCCTAGTCATCAGGTCTCACTTGACCTCTAATAGCTAAAAATTGGGTTAATCCCTGAAGCACGAGTTTCATCTCCCTTCTGAATTGTTTGTTGTTGCTAATTAAGATAACTCAGGATATTTTTTATATTCCTATAACTGTTCAATGCCTTTTTGGATCATGTTAAATTCTTGGTTTCAGTGACACTGTTGTAACATGTTCTACAGTTTAATCACACGATGTGTGAAAAAATATTTCCTTTGATCAGTTGTGATTTCCCACCTTTTAATATAATAGAATGTCCCCTTAGTACCATTTAATTTTCATCAAGCAAATTAATTAACATATTTAATAAAGTTCTAACATATTGATAATAGAAACAAAACAAAAACGTTGTTTGCTAGGTTGAATTGTACAAATTTTAACATGAAACTAGGAACTATAACAAGTCAGCTCCCAACCTGAGCAGCTCTTTTCCCAACATCTAGATGGACCTAGATATGTCTGGGAAAACATGATAGGGATAGGTTTCTTATTTTATTGAATGTCAGCTTTGTTTTTCCAAGCATCACATTCATGTTGTTTATAAGCTTTTGATAGGGATTTGATATTGAATATGCAGTTGGAGCTAATTGGACTAAGATCACATGATAATAGTCCAATACTGCTAAAATATGGGCATGTAGGAATGGTCATAACTTGTGACACTAATGGTCCATATAGTCCGATATCCTGTCATGGCTATCATAACTTTAGTCCCAGATTTGGACCTTAGCGTCCAAAATATGGGGGTTAGCATGAAAACCTCCAAGCTTAGTTACCAGCTTGGACCTGGTACTTGCTGCCACCACCCAAAAAATTAGAGTGTTTTTGGGCACTCTGGTCCCCCTGAAAAACCTTCCCTGGGGACCCCAAGACCCAAATCCCTTGAGTCTCACAACAAAGGGAAATAATCCTTTTTCCCTTCCCCCCTCCAGGTGCTCCTGGAGAGATACACAGACACAAGCTCTGTGAATCCAAATAGAGTGACTCCCCCTCTCCGTTCCCAGTCCTGGAAACAAAAGCACTTTCCTCTTCACCCAGAGGGAATGCAAAATCAGGCTAGCAAATCCAACACACACAGATCTCCCCCTGATTTCTTCCTCCCACCAATTCCCTGGTGAGTACAGACTCAATTTCCCTGAAATTTCCCAGTAAAGAAAACTTTAACAGGTTTTAAAAAGAAAGCTTTATATAAAAAAGAAAGAAAAATACATACAAATGGTCTCTCTGTATCAAGGTGACAAATACAGGGTCGATTGCTTAAAAGAAATATGAATAAAGAGCCTTATTCAAAAAAAGAATACAAATCAAAGCACTCCAGCACTTATATTCATGCAAATACCAAAGAAAAGAAACCATATAACTTACTATCTGATCTCTTTGTCCTTACACTTAGAAACAGAAGATTAGAAAGTAGAAACTACTTCTCCAAAGCTCAGAGAAAGCAGGCAGACAGCAAAAGACTCAGACACAACCTTCCCTCCACCCAAAGTTGGAAAAATCCGGTTTCCTGATTGGTCCTCTGGTCAGGTGCTTCAGGTGAAAGAGACATTAACCCTTAGCTATCTGTTTATGACAATGGCAATGATGTATTTTTATTACATCATTATTTAAATTTAAAGATTATTTAAAGGAAACCATATAACATTACATAATGGAGAATTGCTGTATACCTATGAGGGAAGTTTCTTCCTACCACCAAGCAGCTAGTGTTTGCCTTATATCTCGAAGCATCTGGCTTAATATCCCTTATAAACTGTAAATCTAGGTAAGTGGAACTGGTTAGTCATCTAAATGGCCCATCCATATTTTACTGCAACCTTCCTTTCTCCCTTGAAATTACAGCTGTCTGAATGCTGAAAGATGACTGTATTAATCTGAACTCCCAGATTCTTCCTAACCTCATCCCTCATGTCCAATCCCTGGGAATACTTCATCTCTCATCACTCTTTGAACAGGTTCTGGAAGACCAACTCTCCTCCCACATTCTCCTAGGTCTACTTTGCCATTTTCAGTCTCCTGTAGGATAGCCAGAGGTTCTTTGGGTTTGTCAGACTCTTGGAAGCATGCTAGATAGTTCTACTCCCTCCCACATTTCTCAGAAGAGACCTTGAACGCAATAAACAATCCTGTTCCTTCTGCTGTGGCTCTGTAACTTTGCTTGACCAGGGAGCATTCTATAATCCCCTGAACTGGATATCTCGGGTAGTGGACAGTTGCCACAGAATATCCTGGAGCTGTGATAGTCAGACTGAGGCTCAGGAGTTGCAAGAAGGTCTCTAATGTATCTCCTGCAACTCTTTGCAGCGCATGATATTAAAATACTGTTTGATTTAATTATTAACCAATCAGGATGCTTTTACAATTCTGTCAATCAATTGTAGAATACTTGGCCAGTCATTTGGCTGTGAGAATTATTTATATATATAAAATAAATGAAACAATGAATTCACACTACAGTGGCTCTTTGGGGTAATGTTTATCACTAATTTGGCTCCTGAAACACTGAGATTTGAGTATCACTCTCCTGGAGTATCCTAGCTAGCCAAGGATTAGGTATCACTAGACATATATCAAGCCAATGTAGTTTGACAGAGCACATTTTCATTTGCCTGTTGTGGGTTTAGGATGCCTCCTGTACATTTGAAGAACCTAGTGGGAGAATAACTGACCCTATGTGGTGGGCCAGTTATAAGAGGAATTCTCCTGGCTCCACTTTGTCTGATCTTTATTCTGAATAAGAAAAAAACGACTACCTACTGAGCCCTCGTCCAGACTACCCCGCCGTATCGGCGGGTTAAAATCGATTGCTCGGGGATCGATATATCGCGTCTAATCTAGACGAGATATATCAATCCCCGAGCGCACTTATATCGATTCTGGAACTCCATCAACCCGAACGGAGTTCCGGAATCGACACGGAGAGCCGCGGACATCGATCCCACGCGGTGTGGACGGGTGAGTAATCCAATCTTAGATATTCGACTTCAGCTACGTTATTCACGTAGTTGAAGTTGCGTGTCTAAGATCAATTTCCCCCCCTAGTCTGGACGAGCCCTTAGATGAACTCTGCAGATCATTAGCATGCTCAGTGAAAACCCAGGATTTCTAAAATGGTGCCCTGGCAACGAGTGTGTGTGTGGAATGGCAGAATCACAGCTCTGAGGTAAATGATGACAGTGAACATGTGGAAGATTGGTGACTACTGAGCATGGGCAGAAAGGGTGACAGAGAAGTCAGTTAACTGAGCAGGAAAATAATGGTTGATACTGGGCACATGCGAACGAGGTAACTGCTTCTAAAAATAGAAAGGTATATTAGAAGAGAGCCGCAATATAGCAGAAAAAGCCAGATACCAGTGGACAGTTTTGGAGTCTGATCCTGAGAGCAAGAGAGAGACAAAAAGACAAAAGTCATTAGGAGGAGCCAAAGAAAAGCTCCTGGAAAGAAGTCAGAAAAGCTGCTGCAGAGAGAGAGAGAGAGAGAGAGACAAAAACCAGAATGGAGCAAAGCTGACTAACCAGGAGCTGAATAGCAACAGTGATTAAAGAAAAATACTAAAAAATGTATAAAGCAGCAACAGTGATTTTTTTTTTATAAAATAAGCCTGTTATTCTTTTAATTATAGCATAGTATATAGTAGGATAGTTAATAGGGTTAGTGTGTGCATGTGTGTATTTATAAGAATGCATACAATTCTGTTATTAATTGCAACATATTTATGTAAACTTTAAAGCAATTTAAGAACTGTTGTCAGTGATTTGTGACGAACTGGCCACACATAACCAATCACTTTGTTTAGAATCATTTGAATTATATGCTATTGCAGTTTGATGTACAATAACGGATTTGTGACTCAGGGATTTTGTGTTTTGTTTAGGAATGTTAGGATCCACTGCATTAGGGATTATTAGTTACATTAATAAAATATATTTTGTTTTGGAAAGAATACGGCCTGTATCAATTACTTTATCAGAAGATTATATGTGTGTCCTTTACTGTTTTCCTTAACAACTCTGGAAACTCTTACCTTGGGAAGGACAGACTTAGGGGGCAATAGGCAGGTCATTACAGCAGCATCCCAAAATCCATTTTTCAGGGTAACAGGCCCTTGAGGAGTCTTCTGAGGGTGGAAAAAGATACCCAGAAGCTCCTTGAAACTAAGCTATGTAGAAGTCAGTATGTTTCTCGGGACCTGGGGAAAATCTGTTGGAGACAGATGGGAGTTTGGGGAGTTGAGGCAGAAATGAGCCACACCATTAAGTTTCTTGCGCTAACTGACTCCCCAGACCATCTCATTTCCATATTTGTTTCTCCTTTTAATACACAGGACCTTATTTTCATTTCCAAGAAGGCCTCATTACACTATTCTGGTAATGTAAAGGAACCTGAGAATAGGGATAAATACAATTTATCTCAACAGGTCTTCCCACTTAGATCCTATGCCAGGAAGGCACCCAGATTCAGGGCAGCATTTAAGCGTTTGTTTAACTTTGTGCACATTCCTGAGTCCCACTGAAGTTAAAGCATGTTTTTACTATCTTTAATTGTACAAATGGAACTTAAGCATGTGCCTGAAGTTAAGCAAGTGCTTAAATGCTGTCCTCAATAGGGACAGACTTAAGTACATTTTAAGTGCTTTACAGAATTAGGGCCTTGCTGTGGAATGTTCCACCGAGTATCACTGTGACTTGTCCTTAATAAGCTATTCCTTAAAGTCTGTTCCTCAGTTCTGCTCCTTAGTCATGGGGAGAATTCATCACACAGTCAACTGCACTACTTATAGCAATACTCCATCTCTGGACACACAACAAGGGATGGTTATTTCTCATACTCACAAGAGTTGTCCTGAGACTGGATATAATTAGCAGATAGAATTGGAAAGTTTGCTCTTTGTGCAACCTCTGAATAACAATGTCACAATTTCTTTCCTTCTTTTCTCCTTATACCTGAGGGCTGGGCTTCGAGTGGGATACAATCACTTTAGTGTCAGATTAAACTGATGTGGCAAAGTAATGCAAGCCCAATTCCAGTTATTTATAGCCACAGTTAAGCGCCGTTGGTCCAGATTATTGGGCATATCACGTAACTTGTCACTGTCATGCTCCTTCCTTCTCTGCAACTTTTCCAGATTCCTATCTTTCTCTCAGTCGGTTCTCTATTATTTAAGGGTACAGTGCCATAAATGATCACCAGGGCCCTACCAAAATTCATGGTCCATTTTGATCAATTTCATGACCAGAGGGTTTTAAAATTGTCCAATTTCACATTTTCAGCTGTTTACATCTACAATTTTACAATGTTTTAACCATGGGGGTCCCAACCCAAAAGGTACCCGGAAGTGAGTCTGATCCCGCGCCTCCCCACCTGTCCCTGTCAGCCCAAATCCTGTCCCTCCTCAGCCCAGCAGGGACTCACAGCTAAGAGTTCCCCTAGCTAGGGTGCACCCAGGATCAGGGGGATATTGGATCCACCTCCACAAATCTCCTCCAACTTCAGGAACCTCCGGGGATGGAGTTTCCTGTAGTGGGGGAGTCATTCCTTTCCCAGCCCAGCAAGGATTCACAGCTAGGAGTCCCACTAGCTGGGTCACTCCCTGGAACAGAGAGGTATTGGACCTATCTCTACAAATCTCCTCTGGGGATGGAGCTTCCTGCAGCAGGGGGAGGCATTCTGAGGTGGGTCGGATCTCCCCGAGAATGAGAGTGGACGTGCAGGGGAAGGACAAGTCCTCTCCATCCCCAGTCCAGCCTATACTTACAGCTAGGAGCCTCCTGATGAGGACACTCCCAGCAGCAAGGGGGAGATCAGATTTCATGGATGAAGGGCTTATTTCATGGACCGTGACACATTTTTCATGGTCATGAAATTGGTAGGGCCCTAATGATCACTCTGAGAAATACAGGACTGCACAGCCCACCCTTGAAAGGAAGGAGTGTTTGGGATCAAGGAATCAGTCAAACCTTAAATTAAATGACAGTGAATTTATGATGATTAACCAGTAGAGTAGTATTAATTCTTAACAGAAAAACCATATATAAGCTACCTAATTTCAGACTTTGTTACATATTTTAAATTCAGAGTACAGTTTGCTAGGGTTCAGAAACAATTGGAGAGAACTTCTAAAGAATTTCCAGGCCAGTCTATGGATTTGCAGTAAAATCGTGCTATTTGTGAGATCTCATGGATTCAATGTGAATCCTAATGACAAGTGACAGTGTCTAACGGTCTTCTCTTTGAGATTTGTGATTGTCAACCTGCTGGGCAGGAACACCGCCCCCCCCCCACAAATCTTCTAATGCAATGGTTCTCAGCCATCGGTCCGGGAGCCCCTGGGGAGCCACGAGTAGGTTTCTGGGGGTCCTCCAAGCAGGGCCAGCATTAAACTTGTTGAAGCCCAGGGCAGAAAGCTGAAGCCCCACCACATGGAGCTGAAGCCTGGGGCCCTGAGCCCCACCACCTGGGGCTGAAGCCAAAGCCTGAGTAACTTAGCTTTGTGGGGGCTCTGTGGCATGCGTCCCCAGGCAATTGCCCTGCTTGCTAATGCCAGCACTGGCTTTTATATGCAGAAAACCAGTTGTGGAACAGGTGGACCTTGGAGTTTTTTTATCGTGGGGTAGGGGGAGCGGGAGTGGGGTCAGAAAGAAAAAAGTTGAAAACTCCTGTTCTAGTGAGTGGCTGGTACTGTTCCCTTGGGAGGCTGGGGACTTACTCTGGCATCTACCAGAGCGGCAGCAGTAGAACAAAGAGCATTCCTTCACTGACTGGGGAGCCTCCCCTTGTGATGACAAGAGTGCCCTATTCACTGGGTACACAGAGGAGAATCAGGACACTTGTTCCTGGAATCTTAAATTGCTACAGCTATAGATGGACTCAAACTATAAAGTTTGGATTCAGATTCAGAAATAATTTCCCCAAAGTTTGGGGAAGATCCAACCAATTGTTTTAGTCCAGAGGGATCTCTACTGTCAATGAATATATATCAGACAGCTCATATAAAAGTTGCAAATAAAAAACATAGAATGATGTATGTAGTGTGAAAAGCTTTGGCGAGTAAAGTTTGAGAAGCTAACACTATAGATTGTCTCTTCCATTGAGAAATGACTATAGAAATTGACACAAATGAGGCTTTCAGAAAATGGCTTTCAATTTTTTCACACCCATGTCAGTAACATCCAAAGGATGTACAGGCAAGACTTTTTCCCTTATAATTTCAATTTCATAATAACAGTAATACACTCCAGACACTTCATTTCTAGGGTATTAGAGTCTCTCACCCTTAGGTATTATGCATAACAGCAGCCCCTGAGAAATACAGTAATTAGAAGGAAGGTAATATGGATGGTGAGCGATCAGCTGTTGTGACCTACACAGGATGTGCCATGTTTGTCTTTCTTCCACAGGACAGAAGCAAATTTGTCTTTCCAACTGCACGCTGGTCTCCATATTGGAAGAGAAGGTTCAAGGTCTGGATAAACAAGTATCAATCCTGCGTTGCATAAGATAAAATGAAGATTTCCTGGACAGATGTCAGGATATGCTTCTACGGGCACAACATTCTGAAGAATCAGAGCAGGCTGTGCAGCGGGGACAGAAGGAAGGTGAAGAAATCTGGAAGCAAGTGACCTCAGAAGAAGAAAGAGGAGCGTCCATGTACCAGCAAGGCAGATACAGGTGAGCAACCATTTTCTTGTTCTCTCCACAAGTACTAATGCAGAGACTAGACTAGATGATACATCTGAGCGAAGGGAGCAGAAGGAGACTCCACTGTTTGGAAGGCATGAGATGCACTGTCCTCGGGATAGGGGTTCCATGACCACCACTCCTAAGAAAAGGAGATGAGTGGTGGTGGTCGGGGACTCCCTCCTCAAGGGGACTGAGTCATCTACCTGTCGTCCCTACAGGGAAAACCGAGAAGTGTACTGCTTGCCAGGAACTGCCAAGACTCATCAAGCCCTTGGCTTGCTACCCCTTCCTGCTTCTCCATATGGGCACCAATGATACTGCCAAGAATGACCTTGAGCGGATCATGTGGCTCTGGGAAGAAGGATAAAGGAGTTTGAGGCGCAAGTGGTGTTCTCCTCCATTCTCCCTGTGGAAGGAAAAGGCCCAGGTAGAGACTGTTGAATCATGGAAGTCAAGGAATGGCTATGCAGGAGGTGTCAGAGAGAAGGCTTTAGATTCTTCAACCACGGGATGGTGTTCCAAGAAGGAGTGCTAGGCAGAGACGGGCTCCACTGAACTAAGATAGGGAAGAGCATCTTTGCAAGCAGGCTGGTTAACCTAATGAGGAGGGCTTTAAACTAGGTTCACCAGGGGAAGGAGACTGAAGCCCTGAGGTAAGTGGGGAAGTGAGATACCAGGAGGACGCAGGAGAGTGCAGAAGAGGATGACTCCTGACTTATACTGAGAAAGCAGGATGAGCAACAAGTTATCTTAAGTACACAAATGCAAGAAACTTGAGAAACAAGCAGGGAGAACTGGAAGTCCTGGCACAGTCAAGGAATTATGATGTGATTGGAATAACAGAGACTTGGTGGGATAACTCACATAACCGGATGTATGGATGGATATAAACTGTTCAGGAAGGACAGGCAGGGCAAAAAAGGTGAGGGAGTTGCATTTTTTGTAAGAGAGCAGTATGACTGCTCAGAGCTCCAGTATGAAACTGCAGAAAAACCTGAGAGTCTCTGGATTAAGTTCAGAGGTGTGAGCAACAAGGGTGATGTCATGGTGGGAGTCTGCGATAGACCACCAGACCAGGGGGATGAGGTGGATGAGGCTTTCTTATGGCAACTAACGGAAGTTAATAGATCACAGGTCCTGGTTCTCATGGGAGACTTCAGTCACCCTGATATCTGCTGAGAGAGCAATATAGCAGTGCACAGACAATCCAGGAAGTTTTTGGAAAGTGTAGGGGACAATTTCCTGGTGCAAGTGCTGGAGGAACCACCTAGGGGCAGAGCTCTTCTTGACCTCCTGCTCACAAATAGGGAAGAATTAGTAGGGGAAGCAAAAGTGGATGGGAACCTGGGAGGCAGTGACCATGAGATGGTCAAGTTGAAGATCCTGACACAAGGAAGAAAGGAGAGCTGCAGAATACAGACACTGGACTTTAGAAAATCAGACTTCGACTCCCTTAGGGAACTGATGGGCAGGATCCCCTGGGAAAATAACATGAGGGGGAAAGGAGTCCAGAAGAGCTGGCTGTATTAAAGAATCCTTGTTGAGGCTGCAGGAACAAACCATCCCGATGTGTAGAAAGAATAGTAAATATGTTAGGTGACCAGCTTGGCTTAACAGTGAAATCCTTGCCGATCTTAAACACAACAAAGAAGCTTACAAGAAGTGGAAGCTTGGACAAATGACCAGAGAGGAGTATAAAAATACTGCTCAGGGATGCAAGAGTGAAATCAGGAAGGCCAAATCACACTAGGAGTTGCAGTTAGCAAGAGATGTTAAGAATAACAAGAAGGGTTTATTCAGGTATGTTAGCAACAAGAAGAAAGTCAAGAAAGGTGTGGGCCCCTTACTGAATGAGGGAGGCAACGTAGTGACAGAGGATGTGGAAAAAGCCAATGTACTCAATGCTTTTTTTGCCTCTGACTTCACAAACAAGTTCAGCTCCCAGACTACTGCGCTGGGCAGAACAGTACAGGGAGGTGACCACTCTGTGGAGAAAGAAGTGGTTCAGGACTATTTAGAAAAGCTGGACAAGCGCAAGTCCATGGGGCTGGATGCACTGCATCTGAGGGTGCTAAAAGAGTTGGCAGATGTGATTGCAGAGCCATTGGCCATTATCTTTGAAAACTCATGGTGATTGAGGGAGGTCCCAGATGACTGTAAAAAGGCTAATGTAGTGCCCATCTTTAAAAAATGGAAGGAGGAGGATCCAGTGAATGACAGGCCAGTCAGCCACACCTCAGTCCCTGGAAAAATCATGGAGCAGGTTCTCAAGGAATCAATTCTGAAGCACTTTGAGGAGAGGAAAATGATCAGGAACAGTCAGCATGGATTCACGAAGGGCAAGTCATGCCTGACTAACCTAATTGCCTTCTATGATGAGATAACTGGCTCTGTGGATGAGGGGAAAGCAGTGGACCTGTTATTCCTTGACTTCAGCAAAGCTTTTGATATGGTCTCCCACAGTATTCTTGCCAGCAAGTTAAAGAAGTATGGGCTGGATGAATGGACTATAAAGTGGATAGAAAGTTGGATAGATTGTTGGGCTCAACAGGTAGTAATCAATGGCTCCATTTCTAGTTCATAGCCGGTTTCAAGCGGAGTGCCCCAAGGGTCAGTCTGGGGCCAGTTTTGTTCAATATCTTCATTAATGATCTGGAGGATGGCGTGGATTGCACCCTCAGCAAGTTTCCAGATGACACTAAACTGGGAGGAGTGGTAGATACGCTGGAGAGTAGGGATAGAATACAGAGGTACCTAGACATATTAGAGGATTGGGCCTAAAGAAATCTGATGAGGTTCAACAAGGACAAGTGCAGAGTTCTGCACTTAGGACAGAAGAATCCCATGCACTGCTACAGACTAGGGACCGAATGGCTAAGTAGCAGTTCTGCATAAAAGGACCTAGGGGTTACAGTGGGTGAGAAGCTGGATATGAGTCAACAGCGTGCCATTGTTGCCAAGAAGGCTAATGGCATTTTGGGCTGTATAAGTAGGGGCATTGCCAGCAGATCGAGGGACATGATAATTCCCCTCTATTCGACATTGATGAGGCCTCATCTGGAGTATTGTATCCAGTTTCGGGTCCCATACTACCAAGGGATGTGGAAAAATTGGAAAAAGTCCAGAAGAGGGCAACAAAAATGGTTAGGGGGCTGGAGCACATAAATTATGAGGAGAGGCTGAGGGAACTGGGATTGTTTAGTCTGCAGAAGAGAAGAATTAGGGGGTTTTGATAGTTGCTTTTAACTACCTGAAAGGGGGTTCCAAAGAGGATGGATCTAGACTGCTCTCAGTGATAGCAGATGACAGAAGAAGGAGTAATGGTTTCAAGTTGCTGTATGGGAGGTTTAGGTTGGATATTAGGAAAAACTTTTTCACTAGAAGAGTGGTGAAGCACTGGAATGGGTTATCTAGGAAGGTGGTGGAATCTCTTTCCTTAGAGGTTTTTAAGGTCAGGCTTGACAAAGCCCTGGCTGGGATGATTTAATTCCATGGGTTGGAATACCCCATCACACTAAGCAAACAGAATAATAGAATCATAGAATATCAGGGTTGGAAGGGATCTCAGGAGGTCATCTAGTCCAACCCCCTGCTCAAAGCAGACCTTGGTGCTTAAGAAGACCTTACCAGATCAGGGAACGCACTTTTTCATGGCTTATGAAGTGGGTATGTGGCATTGTAGTGGGGCACACTGCCCCACTCCCTGGGAGGATGGGCTGTGGCAGGCCATGGAGCCTGCACAGCCTGGGAGCCAATCAAAAAAGGGCTTATGGGAAGCCAATCAGGGCCCAGATTGGAGGGAACCAATCAGGGCCAGGATCACCCATATATAAAGGCTGCCCAGAGCAGGAGTGGTCAGTTTGTCCCAGGCCTTTGACAGGGGAAGGTCAGTCTCCAAGGGAGAGACTAGCACTGCAGACAGTGTAGTGCTGGGCAGGCTCAGGGAGGCTAGAAGGCTCTAGCCCACAGCTGTCAGGCTGCAGGCCCTGAAGGGAAGTGCCTAGCGGGTGCAAGGCGCTGTAGGGGAAGTGGCCCAGGGAAACAGACAGAGGAGGGGAAAGAAAGAGGACAGCAAGGCTGATGCCAGAGGGTCCCTGGGCCAGGATCCAGAGTAGAGGGTGGGCCTGGGTCCCCCCCGCTTCCTCCTTGCAGTACACCCAGCCATTGGCCGTAGGGAGCAACCATTATAGACTATGCTCAATCCCTGACAAGAAGGATTAGATGTTGGGGTGTGTGGTTGCACATGGTGGCTGGAGTGGAGGACTGCTGATCACTGATCCCCAGAAGGGGGTCCAGATGGACTAAGGGACACTGCTGGAGGGCAGTGGCCTCGAAGAGGATGCTGCCGAGCAGGGAGCAATGCGGGTCCAGCAATAGCAGCTGAAAGCAGAGGGCAGAACAACAGACAGGACACCACCACAAGCGGGTGCTCCACTAGAATCGAGCAGTTCCCAAAATCACCAGCAGGAGGTGCCATGGATGGTGAGTCCCAACCCGTTTACAGGAATGTTAAAAATGAAATCCTATTTGGATCTCCTAGTCCCAACCCCCACACCGATGGGTTGGCCAAATATTTTAATCAGACTGTGAAAGAATATGCTCAATGAATATATTGCAATGGAACTCTGGACTAATTGTTCCCCCCTCCTCTTGTATGCTGTGACGGAGTTGTCCCAACCATCAACTGGAATTTCCCCCTTTAAACTTTTGTATGGGAGGCAGCCATGGAGAATTCTGTTACCTCAAAATTCAGACCTAAGGCACCCCACAATGGCCTTCCTACCCTAATGATCTAGTTTGGTCTGTTTTGGTCTATAACAGGAGATGGCCTGCCCCTAACTGAGATCACTTAAAATGATCTTTATTAACCATTTAAATCTTTATAATTACTGAATTACATATTGACAGGCACCTTATTATGTTTCACTGTCACCACTCCAATTTCACTAATTTATATGAGCTCAAATCTCTATCTTTTCCCTGCTTCAGCTAATGGTGACAGATCAGCACCATTGATGCTGGACAGTGCCTAGTGCTGCTGCTGTGGGCCCCACTACACCTGCACTCAGTCAGGTAATAAAGGGTCCCTTAAAAGGGGAGGACAGCTCACTAGTGAACTGACCAAGAAGGAGAACAGACCTCCTGTACTTTTCTCCCTGAGGAAAGGACAGCCCAGAACCTCTTCAGAGCCCTCGAGAGGAAGGTAGGCCTGGACCAAGACTATTAAGTTTGGTTTTGCTTTAATACAAAATGGACTATTGGGCTGTGTCACTGTGCCTCATTAAGTCACAGCGGAGAATACCAGATTCAGGACAACCCTTGAGAACTAGGGCGTTCTCTCCCCTGAACTGTTGGTTATTCTATCATAAAATATGCCAAGCAAATAACAAAAATAAACTTCCGTCTCACCACACTAGTTTACATATTGGTTTACAAGAGCTCCATTCAGGTGGCCCGTGGATAGTTTCCTCTAAGGTTGCGCCTGGATGGCCAAACATGAGAGAATGAAGGGCCACCCACCTAATTAGTCAAGCCGCACAGGCATGGCTCCACTAATTAGGTGCCTGGGTCCTGAAGAAGACTCACATGTAAGGTGAGAGAGAGTTAGAAGAGAGTTAAAATGGCCAAAGAAATCTTTTACAATCATTGCAAAGTTCTTGGATCGTGTTTGTAGCAGTGATGTCACAGACTGCTGGCTTGTAAAGTCTCTGGTAACTTCCAAAGATTGGGAAGTTCTCAGTCCATAGTCAATATGTTCCTTTTAGTGTCAGTATTTCCAGAGTTTTTTATTCCTTCTCCCAACTGGAGAAAATGCTTTCAATCTTAGTTTGTGGGAAATTACAGGCACAAGATGGAGTCCAGGATCACATGAGCAACTCACATGCCCTTGCATGCTTTGACGACTCACAGGAGCAGTCCTTACCCATATTCATAGAATCATAGACTCATAGACTTCAAGGTCAGAAGGGACCATTATGATCATCTAGACTGACCTCCTTCACAACGCAGGCCACAAAATCTCACCCATCCACTCCTGTAAGAAACCCCTAACCTATGTCTGAGTTACTGAAGTCCTCAAATTGTGGTTTGAAGACCTCAAGCTACAGAAAATCCTCCAGAATGTGACTCGCGACCCATGCTTTAGAGGAAGGCGAAAAACCTCCAGGGCCTCTGCCAATCGGCCCTGGAGGAAAATTCCTTCCCAACCCCAAATATGGCAATCAGTTAAACCCTGAGCATGTGGGCAAGACTCACCAGCCAGCACCCAGGAAAGAATTCTCTGTAGTAACTCAGATCACATCCCATCTAACATCCCATCACAGACCACTGGGCATACTTACCTGCTAATAATCAAAGATTAATTGCCAAAATTAGGCTAGCCCATCATACCAGGCCCTCCATAAACTTATCAAGCTTAGTCTTAAAGCCAGATATGTCTTTTTTGCCCACTACTCCCCTTGGAAGGCTGTTCCAGAACTTCACTCCTCTAATGGTTAGAAACTTTCATCTAATTTTAAGTTTAAACTTCCTAGTGTCCAGTTTATATCCATTTGTTCTTTTGTCCACATTGGTACTAAGCTTAAATAATTCCTCTCCCTCCCTAATATTTATCCCTCTGATATATTTATAGAGAACAATCATATCCCCCCTCAACCTTCTTTAGCTTAGGCTAAACAAGCCAAGCTCTGTGAGCCTCCTTTCATAAAGCAGGTTTTCCATTCCTCGGATCATCCTAGTAGCCTGTCTCTGAACCTGTTCCAGTTTGAATTCGTCCTTCTTAAACATGGGAGACCAGAACTGCGCACAGTATTGCAGATGAGGTCCTTCTCCTCCTCTGTTACTTTCAACTGATGTGTCCCCAATTTATAACTAAAATTCTTGCTATTAAACCCTAAATACATGACTTTTCACTTTTCACTATTAAATTTCATCCTATTATTATTACTCCAGTTTACAAGGTCATCCAGATCTACCTGTAGGATATCCCAGTCCTTCTCTGTTAGCAATACCTCCCAGCTTTGTGTCATCTGCAAACTTTATTAGCACATTCCCACTTTTTGTGCCAAGGTCAGTAATAAAAAGATTAAGAATCATATATCATTGAATCATAGCATATCAGGGTTGGAAGGGACCTCAGGAGGTCATCTAGTCCAACCCCCTGCTCAAAGCAGGATCAATCCCCAACTAAATCATCCATATTCTGGCTAAGGTGTCCAGAGGAAGGCTCAAGGGATGGAGACAAGTTTCTTCTATGGCCTGTTATGAGAGTTAAGTGTCCTTTAATGGGCCATCAACTTGAATAGTTCATTCACAATATGCTGTCTTGCTTCAATGTAGATTTTTACCTGCTGCATGTTACTCAGGAATAGAGCACATATGTAGGATGCCAGTATATAGTCAATATTTACAACTTCAGATACAGTGATGATACATGTGTATAAACATGATAATCATACTTAGCAAATCATAACCTTTGACACCTTACATGATATATTTTGCACAAGATTAGTTGCAATTGTCTAACAGTGGCAATATTAATGATATAAATGGTCATGTTTCAAACATACAGCATCACAGGCTGTCTGTGCTACCTGGCATCAGACTGCAGGGCTTAATGAGACTGTGATGGAGAATCTCTGCCAGGAGGGAAGGAACTGTCTCAATAAACTCTGTGGACTTTTGCACACTATTTGAGTCTGCACTGTAGTTTGCCTTAGAGCCTGAAGAACATATAGTCACACCTAGAAATATGTCACTTACTATAGTTTGTCCAAATCAATGACAGCTGAATTTGTACTTTGCAGACTACAGAGATTTTGCAGTTATGTTTTAGGAGGTGTTTTTCTTCTCACTGTCCCTTATATACAATGTTATATACTGTATGGACTTAGCCTAGAAATGTGCCCTGGTGTCATGGTGCAGGCTTATGTGTGTTATATATTTACTGATACTCAGATTTATGGCATTTTATTTAAACATTCATTTAAAAAAAAAAGCTTTGAGTAAGATCCTCAGCTCGTTCTTATCAGGGTTGCTCTATTGACTTAAACGGAGCAGTATTGATTGTAACCTGCCAAAGATCATGGCCCTTATATCTTCCCCTTACTCACCTAATAAGCCTCTGGGTTCCTTTCTGGATCATCTAATCATCTGTGCATATCTTTTTCCTCTGGACCACCTCACTGGTAACTTTAATATTGTACATCAATTTATTACAGATGACAGGAGGCTCTTCATCTCTTTTAACATATTTTCTCATCCCTCTGTATGAACTGGCTGTGTTTACTTTTACTCATCTTTAGAAACTGCATAGTTTCTTCCTCCTGAATGTTTCAAAGACCTAAATCTATATTTTAGGTAAAACTTTCCTTTATTTGCATTACTTCCTTTCTAACCAAGAACTTTATGTTGCACACAGGCAGAAATCTTGTAGAAGTCATTGACATGCGCGTACTTTACATCTCCCTGGACTGTAAATCAAAGAAATTAGAAATAGAGACGATCTATTAGGTCATCTAGTTCATCCCCTTGGGACAAGTGCAAGGTTGTTCCCTACACTATATCTTCTAGTGCTTTGTCTATTCTCATTATAAATATCTCCAGTGATGGGGCTTTAAATGTTTCCCGTGGGAGACTTTTACATAATCCAATATCTCACTGTCAAGCAGTTTTCCTAGTATTAAGAAGATATTTCCTTTCCTTAATTTCATCCCATTATTCCCAGTCATAGCACATTGTACACCCAAATCATTTCTAGTTGCACTAGCCATTTACCCATCAAATACTTGCAGATGATTATGCTCCCTTTGTTGCCACTTACAACCTATGAACATTTCACTCTTTTAATCTCCCCCATCAATCATTCCTTCAGGCCTTCAAGCTATGGTCCTGATACTGCAGCTCCTCTTTACTCAAGGAATTTAGAGCCATTAACATAAATGGTGAAACTACTCTTTTGAGTATGGGCTGCAGGTTCGGGCACATCTTTATTGTTCATTTAATTCCTATCCAGAATTCAACACAGAATCCCTGGTATGGTCATATCAATTATTATTATTTGTATATGCCTCAAATGCAATAGGAATTTACAAATATAAACTAAGACCTTTCTACCCACATCATTGATACCAGTCTCATCACTTTCTTTATCTGTTTCCCCCACTGCCATCTCCATGCATCTTTCCAAGCTGTTTCATCTCAAGCAATTTAGGTATCTCAGTACCTTCTCCTTCAAATCTCTTGTGAAAACACATTTCTTCACCAAATCCCACAAAAAGTAAGTTTATAGCTTGGTCTATATGAAGAGGAATACAATTACACTAAGTTACTCTGCCTCTAGATTTTCCAGTGTACCCTGTGGCTTGTCTATCTTTTAGACTTTTTAAGTACTTCAGGGTAGGCAGGGACTATCTTTATTTTGGTATATTGTACAGTGCCATTAACTTCCTCCATGCTAAACAAATAGTAAATAACCTCTTCCCTCTTTGTAGAGGGGCTTGATACTATATCATGACATCACTTTCTCAGATGGGGAAACTGAGAGGGCTACTAGCTCCAGCCTTGTACTAATTTCTTTAGACCATTGTTTTTCAATGAGTGGATTGCAACACCCAGGTGGGTCACAATCATAAGAGGTGGTAGGGGGCAAAGATGTTAAACACTCTTATTATAATCTAAAGCAGAGAAAATCTCATTCCCTGCACACCATTACCTGTCAAGGTCAAGTATTCTCTGCCAGTCTCTTGACACACACACAGAAAAATGATTCACTCACTGATAAATATTTTACTTTTACAATAAGTATGAGGATATGGGGATTGAGAAGCTTGAGAAACACTGGACTATACCAAGCTGCTCTGTGAACATATACATGGCCTAAAATCTATAGCTACCTAATGCACCATTTAGGGCCAGATAGTGACTGGCACGTGCACAGAGGGTCATGAAAGATGGGTGGGTGCAATAAGCACAGGTCTGTGACAGGGTCAGTCATGCTAGCAGTAATTGTGAGCATGAATTGTTCACCCCTTGCTCCAGAAAGGGACAGGAAGGAACAGAAGGAGGTACGGCCATGGTTTTACATCCTTGCACTTGTCCACAGGGTGGAACTGGCTTACCAGGGAAAGCAAACTGTGCCATCCTAGTGAATAGTGCAGACTGTGTGCCATGCCCACCCTGGGAGATACTGCATCTGACATTCACCTATGGGTGAAGCATCTCTGTATTATCCCCTACACAAGGCTTTCAGTAAATTGTAGGCTCTTGCTCTTGCTTGCAATATTCCTGAATTATGATGTTTTGTACTTTCAGATCATAAATGTAACGAATGAGAACAGGACAATTATACTTCTTCTCAGCTCCAGTGTGTGTTCAAATCACAAAACTATCTGAGTTCATGGTATGGCCGTCTAGCATGAAGGAATTATTGCCTAGATTTGCAGTGTCAGAAATACCTGAGATTCTTTAGGAGCAGGATTCATCCTCTGACATCAGGTTTCTTACGGCAGGTTTCAGAGTTCCTTGTAGAGAATTCAAACTTCCTTACCAACCAAAAATCAATCCAGTTATTTTCTGACATTCCTGCAGAGAAGTTCAATTCCTTCCTTATTAACAGAGGAAAGCTCCTGTCTTATTGCTCCATGAGTCATCTCTGCTGAACTCTCTGGCATTTTCCAGTGATCTCAGGAATACAGCCATCTCCTGAAGAAGCCATCAACATGGCCAACTCTTAAGCACCGATAAAGACAATTAATCCTTTAGGGTATGTCTACAATCGGATGTGACTGCAGCATGTACAGACATACACAAACTATCTTTGATCCAGCTAGCATGAATTACAATAGCAGTGAAGATGCAGCTGCACAGGCTGTTATAATCCCACCTGGGACCCTAGTTATATACTTGAGTGACTAGCTTGTGCTGCTGCCTATGCTGCTGTGCTTTTACTCATATTGTTTGAGCTAGTTAGATCAAAGTTAGTTTGGGTATGTTTATACATGCTGTAATCACACCTCTGATTGCAGTGTACACATACCTCAGATGACACAACTAATATACCGAGGGGAAAGAGAAGCTACAGAAGTGAACAATTAAATGAAGAGGAAAAACTAGATGGAGACAAATGTGCCTGTTCAAGTCTCTGGATGCATTTACATCTTTAAAATTATCTTCAGAAACATACCTAACTTATCACCATCTCTGGAATCTAACTGTGGAGAAAACTTAGGAAATCTACTTTTCCTCCCTTAGGAAAGTTGAGGAAACAAAAGTTACTAGAATTGTATTTTTTCTTTCTTATGTGTTAAAGTTATACTGCTACTACAGTAATTCAGTGACCTGAAGTCACCAACTGCTTCCACAGAGATCACAAAACAACCATCTGACATTTCAGTTACTACCAATCATGGTGTAATAAGGCAAGCTGGCCCTTTAAGGATCTGGAGAGCTAGTGCTGGACAGTCCTGTTGAATTAGGTTAGCCCTACCCTATTATACCTGTGCTAGAGTTGGACTTCAGAGGAGGAATCCAAGCAGTTGAGGGCTGACTGAGAAGAGACAGACATACTACTCTCTGGGGGCAAGCAGCCTGGATGAGGGCCAGGAGCTGTCTGGGAGTCCTTTGTAGAAAGCTTGGCCTATATCAGATAAGTGGGTCGACCAGAGTCTAGGTACCTCTTGGTGGGCATTGACAAGACATTGCAGCTGAGGACCACCTGAAAGAAAAGGGGTGGGGACCTGAGTCAGGCTGGGGGAAGAGACTTTTGTTTTGTGCTTTTGTTGGACGTTGTCTAAAGGGCTCTGTTACTCTGGAAAGTGGTTGGGTGGGAGCTCCAAATCATACCGATGGCTTGAATACGTCAAAGAATGCCATGGAGAAGCTAAGGCAGAGTTGCTGCTGCTGCTGAGGGGGCACTCAGGGAGGGTGAGCCTTGTACAGGTGTTCTGATACAAAGTCCACTGGCCATATTCTATTACCAACTGCCAGAAAGATGATGATATCCCAATGGAAAGGTTTAATCGCAGTACTATTTGTGAAATCCAATTCATGAACAAGCCCTATCACAGATGTTTAAAAATGCATCTGACAATGCAACATTGATTCCTACAGTATATATTCTTCTATAGTTTACTTTTTAAATTCCAAAGCAATGGGTCATCCATCAGTCCTCTTCAGAAATAACTTCACAGCTTAATATGTCTTCAAGTCAGAAGCTTTTCCAGTTATCCAGACTGTATTTTTCCCTTTCATAATTCCATCTCATCATTCCCATTTATCTAGGCCAAGTAATGGACATGGAGAGCAAGCTATGCTCCAGCCTCCAGTAAATATGTGCTCTTTTCAGAAGGCTCTTCAGCAAAACTGTATGGGAAACCTGGAAATTAGCTCAGTGTAGTATGATGAAGATATAAAAGTTATAATGACCTTATTGCTTAATGATTTTTTTCTCATACTTTTTTTATGTAGAGATGCTAGGCTTACTAACTTCCAGGAACACTTTTCTTTTCTATATGTTTATTATTAATCTTCCCATTTGTTTATAATTTTCAAATATAGTTGTTGGTTTAGGAAGTTTTTTAGAGCTGGTTGAAAGCTTTTTAATTTTGAATATCTAAAGAAATATGGAAAACTTTGATAGATTAATGAAAATTTCACTATTTTTCCAACCAAATACAGAGATAAAATTAAAAGTTTTCTAACCTAAAATTAAAATTACCCTCCCTCCTCAGATTAGCTCATTTTGTTAGCTAATTCCCTGGAACAGCTGATTCATATAACTTCATATCTTCTAAATATCCCTTTAGTTGCTCTCTAATAAAAGCTTATACACATGAATAGTACATAGTGCCTGCTTTACAAAATATTTGTCAATGAAACCATTCATGGGTTTATAGTGAGGCCCTGCTCTTGTGAATATTTTGGCATGGGAGTATCTGTTCAAACTTCTTTTCCATATTTCTTCTGTTCAGTGGTGGTATTTCCATTTGAATCAGATGTCACCCAGTAAGAAAATATTCCTTCCCTGGAGACTGCACCTTGATACATGGGAAGCCCTGGGAGATATGCCAGTGGGAATTTTAGCTCCTGCTAGGGCCACCTAAACTGAACAGGCCAAGAGTAGGGACTAGGTGAAAAGCAATCCACTGCTCCTTGAGGTAAAGCAATAAGCCTGTCGACAAAAGTGAAATTATAGAAACACAAGGTAGCCATTCTGATAGCCAGGGTTGACAGAGGCTTGTTTGTGGTATAACAGACATTTAATGGCATGGGAAAAATTCAGGTTCAGAAAGAAGCATTAGCAAAAACCCAATTAGTCTTTAATGGGTTTCTTACAATTTCAGCAGCATCTTCCATATGTCAAAATGGAAAGCACAAAAGAGATCAAATTTAAATAATTAACATGTAAATCAATCATCGCAATCCAAAGGCCAAAAGAGTGGTGTTGGTTCTCAAACTGTTTAGATTAAGTCTGATAGCATTTCAGTTTCCGTAAGGCTTTTGCCCTGCTTTTATCTTTCCTTTTACTAGTTTAGATACATTCATTTCCAGGCTGGTCTTAATTTAGACACTTAAATTAATGCATTGTCAATTTGTTGTTATGGCAGAATAAAATTAAGTAGGAAACATGGATGTGGAGAAATGACAACATACCCTTTTAGACGCCTTTCCATTCCAAAAATACACTTTGCCATTACCCAAGTAAACTGAATGACATCCACAAAACAGTACTGGTGAAGCCCATTAACAAGATGTTCTCTTTAAAGCTAAATTGTTTTTCAAAAACAAATTATAGTATTGAGTATGACTGAGTGCACACCTATTACTTTTGCAACCACTTTAGATAAGAGGAATACAGGAAGAAAACATAATAGCACTATTTAGTATTGCCCACATGTTCAAGCCCTTGTTTCCCTGATAGGTAAGTTTAATGTTCTTGGGATAAAAATAATAAAAAAAATGAAAGCACTGACAGTGTTTAAATATGAATTTAATTCAACTGTAAAGAAATCAGTTTTCAAATAGAAATTTTACAGACATATACTTAAAAAGGGGAACAACAAGAGATCAAATATTCAGCATGCCTCATTTTTCAAATGCTGTTTCATACATGATCTGCTTAGTTTATACTAGTAGACATGTTTGCTCACTTCAGATGCCTCTGTGCAACACCACTATCATACATGTTTTGGACTTTGTATTTCAGATGTTAATGCTGAGTTTGCCTTTGAATTACCACTGATTCCTGTTTATCAAACTGCTTTGTGCTTTATAATCTACAGAAATCAGACAGGGAAATCTAGCTCTAGCAGGCAGCTTCCTTCTTTAAATTACCATTTAAAAAATCTTCAAAGTTTATTAATTCCCTGCATTTTTTGTTTTTCAACCCAAGCACTTTACAAACATGAATTCAGCCTACAAATATTCTTGAATGTTAGATAAATAAGATTTGCTGTGCAATTGTTTGACTTTTAGTTAAAGGACATCTGTACTGGGCAGCTAGGTGTGTTTTTTTGTAAGTCCTTAATGTGATTATTTATTGTGTCTCACTCTATAGAATCAGGTGTTTATACAGTTCTTTTACAATATAAATTTGGGCCAGATTATGCTTGTCCCTGTGCAGGTAGGGGGAGAGAGCTAAAGAATCTCTGAACCCCTTCACAGGAACCATTGACATAACCATTGCTATAACATAGTACCAGTGGAGTGGGAGTAGGATGAGACGGGGGCATGACCCTGCACTCTGCGTAGGTTCATGGGGTATGCATATGTGCATATGGTACGCATTCAGAGTGACAGAACTCCCACTGCAGTGTAGAGTTCCTAGTACAGCTGTTCAAATAATGGATTTTTTTGGTTCACCGACATTCAGAAAAATTCATTTTGGGTCAACCCCAAACTGAAATTAAAAAATTTTGGATGCATCAAAAAGTCTAAACTGTCAGTCAAGCTAAACATTTTGTTCAACAAACATTCCATTTTGTCTGAGTAGGTTTTTAAGATTTTGCTTTTAAAAATATTTCTAAATCAAACATGGCTTTGAACAGAAATCAAAATGCTTCATTTCAAAACTGTCAAAACAAAACTTTGCCAACTTTTTCAGAATTTTCTTTTTTCACCCCCCCCTCATGAATAGTTTGAAGCTGACATGAATCTGCAAAATGTTTTGCTGTTACCAAATCTGCATTTTTCACAGAAAAATTTTGGCCCAACAATTCATCCAGCCCTACTTCCTAGGTGTTACAAACGGGGCATCCTGGCTTATTCCTTCATGGACAATTGCTGCATTGCATTTGAACACAACTGTGCTTCTCAGGCACAGGGTAGCCCCTAAAAGGTACAGTAAGGGCTTGTCTTCAGTGCAGTGTTGGCTCAAGGTATAATTTGGGTGTTGCCTCAAACAAACTCCTGTATACACAATCTCCAGTTTGAGCTTCATGGTGAAAAGGCTGGCCCAGAAAAGTGCAGTTGAAGCTTGCATGCTGCTGATGCTCTAACTAGTGGGCACTCAGCTACTCTATGCTACTAATACAATCACGCTGTGCAGCTTGAGTGCTGGTTTGCATGTGATTAAAGCTAATTGGAAAAATTCTGACAAAGCAAATTCTTGTTGGAATTTGTCAGTTTGTCTAAATTGAAATATTTCAAGGAATTGGTTAGTTTTTGATAAACTTCCGATGGACCCCAGGCAGGGATCTGACAAACTCTTCCCTATGTAGGTGTCCTGCTAGCTCTCCCGCTTGGGTCCTCTTCAGATCACTGAACAAAGAGATTTGGAGCTTGGGAGCTGGTGTTTCCACAAGGCAAGCTACCAAGAACCCAGGGAGGGCTTCCTGATTCCTTGGGTCCCCAGGAGCCCACCAGGCTGGCTGCCATGGAAGAGCTGGTGACTTTGGAAGCCCTAGCAAGTCTGGACTGAAATTGACAGTCTTGTCAGTTTTGCACTTGCTCACCACCAAATAGGAGCATATAGTTTCAGAAATGCCACATTTTGGTATTTCCAAACCAAAATGCAGTGGGATTTCAGTGTTGTGGCGGTAGCTGTGAACATTTAGAATAACCACTATGGGGAAAAGTCTGTGTAAAGGAAAACAAAATCAGTCTTGCATTCACTTCCACTGTGGTGTGCTGCATCTCTATAACCTCTACATGGGATGAAAGACTCCACATATCACAGGACACCTCTGTGAAAACAGAAAAGTGGGAAGGAAAACAGACAAGCCCTCTAGCCCAGCCAGAACAGCTGAAAATCCGCAAAGAGCTAGCAGCAGAATAGGCAGAGAAGAGGCCTGAAAACTCAAAGCCCAAAGAGAACTGTTATGTTCAGTTCAGACTACAGCAGGGAATGAGGACAGGGAAGTAAGAGTTACTGAAACATAGGCTTTGCCCACAGCAGCTCCAGTTTACCTCCATTAAAGGCCACCGCACCTTATTCCACACAGACAAAAGAAACCTATGGTAAAAGAGTATGGGTGGCTACATCTGACCCAGACTTTTTTCAAGTACCACCACATCAGCGATGGCCACTGTGGGGAAGCAGATTCCAGAGATTCCATCAAGCTTCCAGTTTAGACCTGCTATCAGAGGAGAAACAATACAATGCAACCTGCTGCAGAGGATGATACCCTTTCCAGAAGCCTCACAGCTGCTCAGGTGAAAGAATTCAATACAGCTAAAGAAAAAACGGATAACATTTCATGCCACGTCACAATGTGATGTTTGAGCAAGCAAGAGTCCCCAGCTCAAAACATTCCATCCCTACAGCTGTGTTTCTGGTCCTGCTTCCTTGTTCATTCCTGCTTCTTGTTCCTGGTTTCCACTACTGTCTTCCTCCCTTGGCTCTGGCTCCTGCCCCTGCTCCATCTGTTGCCCTTGACCTTGGCTCTTAGCTCAGTCTTGCTCTCTGAACTTGGTACAGTATTCAGCTTTTGCCCAGGGCTCTGACTCTTTAAGCTCTGGCTCTCTCCCTGGACTTGAACTTGGCTCCTGATTCATACGCTGGCTACTATGCCTGGTCATCTCTGTTCCAAACCTTAGTCCAGCCTCCCACTCTGACTATTAGGCAAGACTTTCCCAATGGCTGGTCCCTAACAAATTTAAAAGTTTATTAGAGAATATTTAAATAAAGATGATACAAAGAGTTTGAAGCGTCAGCATTGGTCATTGGGGGCAACATACAGAGTATAAGAGGACGCTGGTATTTGGAAGTTGGTTAGCACATAACATATACAGACTGTAAGGTCCCCAATGCGGGGTGTACGGTGGGTGGGATCAGGAAGCAGTAAGGAAGCAGTGAGGGTACATCGCTCATACAGTGGGTTATACGCATCATGGGTATAAGTAAGCGGGCTGGGTTACTACATTAAACTTACACCAAATGCCATTTGTTCTATTGACACTTAGGGGAGTCTTCTTCCTTTTACTGTCCAGGATGAAAGCAGAGCTCAGCCATATGGAGCACATGGGGTTTTTGTTGTGCAAATGATACCTAGCTGAATGAGGTGCAAACATGGTAGTGGTCCCAAAACCAAATGACAAGGTTGAGATCTGAGCAGACCTTGCCAAGCTCAATGAAACTGTCTGTAGAGAGCAACATGTACTTCCATGTGTTGAACATACTTAGCTAAGCAATTTTTTTCCTCAAAATTAGGTGTCCAATACAGGGTTTTGACAGATACTACATGCTGCAGAATCTGTACTGCTGATGAAATTCATTACACCTTTCTGAAGGTTTGGATTTAATAGTCTACCATTTGACATATCTGCCCCTGAACTCTTCCAGAAGAAAATGTCACAATTCTTGGAGGATCTAGAAAGGGGTTTTATCCTGAATGGATGATATTAAGTACAGATTAACTCAAACCCACATGAACAATGTCTTTTCTGAGTCCTGGAAAGTGATCACCAGGGCACAGAACAAGGAGAGTCTTTGTAGAAGGAAATAAAGTCAGGCTTGCATTTACCACAACCAAGGTATGCTGGATCTCTATAATGGCTGCAAAAACAGTGGTTTTGGCTTTTTGTTCTGACATGGGCCAAAAGTATTTCCAAAATTTTTTTTCATAAAATTAAAATTTGGCTTCCTGGCCAGTTCTAAGTGTGACAGTTCTTGCTTGTGCTAGATGAAGTCAAGAGGCATTAACTCCAGCTAACACTGAAGTGAATGCAAGCCTGAAGTTAGTCTATTTTCTGTTTGATAGTGCAAAGTGGTACAATGTTATATGTATTACAGTAGCACCTAAAGGCTCCAATTGCAAGTCCCCATTGTGGTAGACACAGTAAAAACATGTAATAAGAGACTGTCCCTAACTCAGAGATTAGCCCTAAATTTTCAAGAGACACTTGATTTTTTTTCATCTCTCTCAATTTTTGAGTGCCCAACTTAAGACATCTTAAAAGGGCCTGATTTTTCAGAGCATAGATGATCAGCCCTTTCTGAAAGGATGTGTCTCAAGTTAAGCACCCAAAATTAAAAGTTCCTTTTGAAAACTTATATCTTAGACTCTTGGTTAATATCAGGGCACAACAGGTGGATTGAACAAACAAAGAGTCAGGGCTGAAGTGAAGAAGGATGAAGTAGCAATACTGCAACTGCTTTTGCACAGACTAGTAGTGTGCACAATGTAGCTCGCCACTATCAGCTGATAGTGAACTCCTCCTTCTAACCCTGGTTATACATTTGTGTTTATCAACACAGCTAGTTATCTTCACATTTCTATCAGTTTCTGGTTGGGATGTAGAGCTCTAACCATAGTTTCATCAGTAGTAACGTTTGAATGCTTCGGTGCTTTGTCACTTTTTTACATTCAGAGTTCACCAAGTTAATTCATTGACCTGCAGGAGATGTAGTTCCTCTGCAGAATAGCACAAGAAGTTAATTCTTCCATATTAGGCATTTTAATAGTTGGTTAGAGATTGCCTCCAGTGCCTGTTGCTGAGGAAGTGTCATTTTCCTATCTGTAAGTCTTTGTTACTGCACTGGGATGACACTGTCAGTGTTTTTATTGCTGGCTTTTCCATCTCCCATAGAATATCATTACTGGTCTTTTTTTAAAGTTCTTCACGCAGCATTACACATAGGCAGTTGCTTCTATATATTGAAGAAAGTTCAGAGATCTAGAATAGTACACACTGAGCAAGGATATATGGCTAAATGCTCTCAGGTTGGAGTAATTTTTTGTCTACTAAATTTTAGACAAGTTCAAACTTTTTGAATAACTGAGGCAGAAAATCTTCAATCTGCATGAACTGCCATTGGGATAAGAATAAGATGAGCCAGAAAGCAAGAAATATCCTTTCCAGTCTATAAATAGTGAAAAGTTTTAATATTCAGTTACAAACTGACCATATCTACCAGTAGTTTATTTTCCACTTCATCTCTGAGTTATTGTTTTCTTCTAAACCAGCATTGTAACACTATATGTACATTTACAATGCTACTTTAATATCTAATGTGATGCCTACAAAATCCTTGACATCAATTAAGCTAGTGAGCTGGGACTATTACATATCATACTGACCAATACTGTTGCATTGCTTCCTTGTACTCCTCTCTTGGCATCTGTTGTCTCTTGTCTTATATTGTAAGCACTTTAGGACAGGGAACATCTTTTCATTCTGTTTGTACAGTGCCTAGCACAGAGGGATCATGATCCATAACTAGGGCTTCTAGGCACTATTGAAATTCAAATAATCAATTATAATGACAATAAAAACAAAAAAGTTTAAGTCAAAAGAGGAGGAGACTGGCACTTGTGTAACACTGCACAGGGTAATTTTTTAGGTCAGAATTTTTACCACATTTCTATGCAGAATAAGACAATGATATTTTTAAATGATGCTAATATATTATACCAATAGCAAATACAACAGATAACTTGTCTGAAGTGTAAGACATCCTCAGTGTACAGTGTATAGTGGAAGCATGACAGACATATGCAGGCAGCTGCAGTCAAATACTTGAAAAGAAAATCATTAGACCAAAGAACTTGATCCAGCAATACTTACACAGGCAAAATTGCATTTGATGTTGGTGATTGTGCCAATAGGAGGAAGAGAACCAAACCCTGGACATGGTTTGTTGGTGTTTTTAGCTGCAATATACAATGTACTATGGCAAAATACAGTTTTCACAGATGAAAACGTGTCCCATGTGAAACCTCTCTCTCTTTCCTAATGAAAAAACTTATTTGTGGCCCAGGCTTTGATGGATAATAAAATTCAAACACAAAGAATCCATTTCAATCATTCCAAGTTATAATTTACTCACATAGTGGATCATGGGCCCTTTGGAGGCTAATGGAGCATTTTGCAGACCCTGGTGGTTGGTGGGCTACATAGGATATAGCTGTCTCACGCTATAGATTGTGCAACCTCCTGAGACCATCTAAAATCCAAGGACAGATTTTCTGTGCTTTGTCATCAAAAATAGCATTTTTATTCTGAGCAGTCTTATTGACTTTCACAGAACTACTTCTGCAATAACTTAACTCATTCTAAAATAGATCAGTAGAATTTTGCCATCAATGAGCTGTCTAAATTATAGAGATGTGTGATGAAGGTAGAGGGACCCTTCCTAGAGGTGCTAACCAGGACTTCTTTGCTGATTATAAACATTTATACTCCAATTAAAAAAAATTCTTGACAAATACAAAGCCCAACACATTAACTATAATAGGCAAAACGTGAGCCTGCACTAGCCAGGGAGCAGGTATGGTCAGAACAGCTGGAGGATATGCATTCAGTGTGTCCACCAACATGGGCACTGGTACTCAAACCTATCCTCGGCAGTCTGGGTGAATCCCTTATTGCACGGTATATCAGACAGATGCAGTTTAAGCCTTGGTGCGCATAGGAATAGTTAACATGGACACTGGAACTTTTTCTCAAGTGGGAATATACATTTTATTGGGCATCCACATTGCACATTCTGGTCTGAATTATTTTCTTAATTTCATTATCAATAATAGTATAGTATTAAATGGCCATACTTCAGTAATATCGGTAATAGCTATAGGTGAGTAGCTCCATTGGCCCCCAGAATGTTAAGTTTATGAAACCCCTAGAAGAACAGTTTCCTTGTTTTTAGCCAAATGAATCTTTCATCTGAATGGACATACTTTTAAAGCAATAATTAGCCTGCCACTATAGAAGGGGGGGGGAAGACAGGCTTAGAATAGCATCACTCTAAAAATCAGAAACGGGTCTTGGAAATAAATTTGCTAGGCTACAAAATATGAAAAGTACTTGGCCAGTGAAAATTTGAACTCAGATATTAGGAAGCCAAAAATGAATTGTTCCCATCAAGACAGAATGAATTTGAATCTAGTAGGGAAATTGTGGGCGGGTAGAGGGGACTGTTCTCTTATGGATTCAAACCAGTGTGCACTGCCTCTGCTATTTCTGCAATCACCATGAAGTTATCTGAGCCTCTAGCTATTATCTTTGGAAAGTCATGGGAGATGGGAGAGATTCCTGAAGACTGGAAAAGGGCAAATATAGTGCCCATCTATAAAAAGGGAAATAAAAACAACCCAGGAAACTACAGCCCAGTTAGTTTAACTTCTGTGCCAGGGAAGATAATGGAGCAAGTAATTGAAGAAATCATCTGCAAACACTTGGAAGGTGGTAAGATGATAGGAAACAGCCAGCATGGATTTGTAAAGAACAAATCGTGTCAAACCAATCTGATAGCTTTCTTTGATAGGATAACGAGTCTTGTGGATAAGGGAGAAGCGGTGGATGTGGTATACCTAGACTTTAGTAAGGCATTTGATACTGTCTCGCATGATATCCTTATCGATAAACTAAGCAAATACAACTTAGATGGGGCTACTATAAGGTGGGTGCATAACTGGCTGGATAACCATACTCAGAGAGTAGTTATTAATGGCTCCCAATCCTGCTGGAAAGGTATAACAAGTGGGGTTCTGCAGGGGTCTGTTTTGGAACTGGCTCTGTTCAATATCTTCATCAACGACTTAGATGTTGGCATAGAAAGTACACTTATTAAGTTTGCGGACGATACCAAACTGGGAGGGATTGCAACTGCTTTGGAGGACAGGGTCAAAATTCAAAATGATCTGGACAAATTGGAGAAATGGTCTGAGGTAAACAGGATGACTTTTAATAAAGAAAAATGCAAAGTGTTCCACTTAGGAAGGAACAATCAGTTTCACACATACAGAATGGGAAGAGACTATCTAGGAAGGAGTATGGCAGAAAGGGATCTAGGGGTTATAGTGGATCACAAGCTAAATATGAGTCAACAGTGTGATGCCGTTGCAAAAAAAGCAAACGTGATTCTGGGATGCATAAACAGGTGTGTTGTGAGCAAAACACGAGAAGTTATTCTTCCGCTCTATTCTGCACTGGTCAGGTCTCAGCTGGAATATTGTGTCCAGTTCTGGGCACCACATTTCAAGAAAGATGTGGAGAAATTGGAGAGGGTTCAGAGAAGAGCAACAAGAATGATTAAAGGTCTTGAGAACATGACCTATGATGGAAGGCTGAAAGAATTGGATTTGTTTAGTTGGGAAAAGAGAAGACTGAGAGGGGACATGATAGCAGTTTTCAGGTTATCTAAAAGGGTGTCATAAGGAGGTGGGAAAAACTTGTTCATCTTAGCCTCTAAGGATAGAACAAGCAACAATGGGCTTAAACTGCAGCACGGGAAATTTAGGTTGGACATTAGGAAAAAGTTCGTAATGTCAGGATTGTTAAACGTTGGAATAAACTGCCTAGGGAGGTTGTGGAATCTCTATCTCTGGAGATATTTAAGAGTAGGTTAGATAAATGTCTATCAGGGATGGTCTAGACAGTATTTGGTCCTGCCATGAGGGCAGGGGACTGGACTCGATGACCTCTCGAGGTCCCTTCCAGTCCTAGAGTCTATGAATCTTTATTACCAAAGCACAACAAATGAGTCACCTATTATTTAAAAGATAACATTCCACTGGAAAATAACCATATTGGCATGTTTTTTTTCCTTTTTTAAGAGGATCCCAAACCACTTCTAGTTTAAAAAAAAGCCAGTTTACCCATCTGTAAAATAAGTCAAAGAGATTGAATGACAGAACAGTATTGACCAAGGTTACACAGTAAATCCAGGAATCCTGATTCCAACTCTGCACTTTTGATTCACCAACTGCTGTTTTTTGGTCAGCCATTAAAACTGCCTTACAAATGCTGCTGGAGTTGCTGAGGTAGTCCACTCAACATGCAGAGGGCACTTCTGATGAATGATGAAGCTTTGTCAGTAGCATTTATTCTGCTGCAGCTTCTGAGCCTTTTGATTGATCTTTGAAGCATCCTCCCCACCCCCCTTCTCCCACCTGCTGTCTCTGTTAGTAACTTGTGCATATTCAAATATTGTGTGTGGTGAAGGTAAGCCTATATTTACATTCGTTTCTGTAAGTGCTTTGCATGGATATATGATGCTGTGTATAAGAAAAGTGAACATGTATATCACTGTTACACAATTACCATAAATCATGTTGTGTAAAGTATCAATTGAATAGTTATGAATTGCTAAGTATTATCCTATTTATATTCATGTATTATGTTTGTATCTGAAGTTATGATGATTGGCTGTGTATCTATATCACCAACATATGTTGTATGCCTGGGTGACTCCCTCCAGATTTATATCGGGGCTAGACAGCTGTGTGTCGATGGCCAATTAAGGACACTCCACTCACAACAGGCCATTTAAAAAAAAATATCCCATCCAGTAGGCTCTTCCTGTGGAGGCCTCAGACAGCAAGGCACCAATGGCTGCCCCTGTGATTCAGCAAACCATGGAAGGACATGTGACCCGAGACTCCATCTTTTACCAGTAACTTTCCATACTCATGTGACCTTGGACTCCATCTTGGGCCAATAACTTTCCACACACATGGGCTAGAGGCTTTGTTTGGGACAGTAAATTTCCATGCTCATGGCAGAGGATATAAAGGACACCTAAGACATCTCCAGTTTGACTAATTCCTGCTCCAATTCTCTGGACTGTGGATTTACTACTAAAATGAGTATTTTGAACTATGGACTGAGGACCTTCCAATCTTTTGGAAGTGACTAGAGAGACTTTTGCAAGCAGCAGTCTATTCCATCACTACAGCACACCTGATATAAGGACTTTGCAATCATTTGTATGTATATAATGTATTAACTATTTATAACTCTTATTTTCTTAATAAAATCTTCAGTTAGTTTACTAAGGATTGGCTGACAGTGATATTTGGGTAAGATCAGAGATACATATTGACCTGGGGATAAGTGTCTGATCCTTTGGGATTAGTAGAACATCACAGATGGTGAACTGGGTTTTCAGTAACATCTCACTATATTAGACCTGTTTGTTTGACGGGACTCAAAAGCTGAATGCCTAAAGGGGACTGTGGTTAGCTTCTGGTTAACCAGTGTGGGTACTGCAGAAGCTTTTTTTTTACTGGCTGGTTAAGTCTAATTACAGAAGAAACCAACAGTTCTGGGGAATTGCCTGTACTGATTCCTGAAGTCCGCCCTGAGTGTGGCATTCGCAGGGTGGTCCATCCCAGGCACCTGGTTACAGTATGCAACACTAATATCGGTAAACATAAAGATGAAGTAATATAAAATTATAATACTTGCTCTTCTCTAGTCCGTTTTAATTTACAGATCTCATAGGAAACTGAGGCAAAATTACATCAATAGGTGAGCTGAGAACAGGCTGTAGGTTTCCTGATTCCCAGTTCAGTACTTTAGCCAAAGAATTAGCAGCCTATCTTAGAGTTCATATTAAACTTTTCTGTTGACTATCCCCTCATACATTGTGTTGTTTTTATGGCTTAATAAGGGTATTTCCCCCATTCTCAATTATAAGAATGTTCACAGTGCCTTCAGAGCAGAGACATAAGAATTGGATAGGGTCTCTATCTTTTTAGAAACTCCCCTAATACCTTTGGTGTTGTCGGCTAATATTATGAGGCCTATGTATGAACCCCACTTGCTCTCTCAGTGCTGGAAAGTCTGAGAAGACCGCTAACTAGAAAGCCAACTACTATGTCAAAAGTTTCATTGAGAGACACTCAGAGCCACCTGAGGCGAGATTTGATTTTTGAGTCCAGACAGGACACAGGCACTAAAAGTAAGACTATGTAGCTCTGCAGTGCACGCTTCACAATCCTACACGGTACTGCAGCCATTACCCCCCCTTTGTGAAGTTTGGTGGCCCACTTGTAGCAGAGTAGCCTGTGCTGTAAGCTGGGCATCAGTCTCTAAACAATCAAGTCACTAAAGAGCAACTCAGGATTCAGCTGTCTACACCTTTAAACAAAGGGGGTAGGGATCCTTTCAAAAAGCAAGTGTTTAGGTCAGGGGTGATGGATTCTTCCTAAAAGCGGTGGGAGGACACGAGGCCCAGCCCTGTCTGTGTTCCCACTCCTTTCCCCCGCCAAGGTCACACTCTCCAGCCAAGCCAGAAGCTGAAGTCAGGCTATGGTCAGGACCCCAGACAACTCCACCTGCTTGGGGTGGGGGCCTAAAAGCAGCCTTGTCCCCTGGGGAGCGAGGGTGTTGCAATCCTTAAAAGGGACAAGAGTTTTCTTTCCTCTGCTGGCCCATACAACAGCTCTCCATCTTTGAGGCTGGGGGCCATGTCCTCTTTCACTGATTAAGGTGCTGTAACATTTTAAAAGGACAAATATTATAACTAGGCACACATACTCTGCAGTCCCCTCAGCTTGCTCACAATAGTTAATTCTAGGGCACTGATTTATTTCATGTCCTCTGTGCCATGGGACCATCTATAGCAGAGGGCTTACTTAACACGATCCAGAGATCTCATTTCAGACACAGTTTCATACTTTTCTGATATCTGATATAGGTTTACTTAAAATCACAGCCTGAAAAAATGTAAAAATGAACCTCATTTTCTGTTCAATAGTTTCCCTCCAGTGAAATCCAATTGTTTATTTAAGTGATTGTAACAGAAACATCAGTTTTAGTTTATTCTTCTTCTACATGGATTGATAGTCCAGCTAGAAAATCAAACAAGACAAATGGACTAAAAATTGCACTGCTTATGTTCATTAGCAAGACTTATGGTACAAATATGAAAGGATACCAATACTAGGTCACAAGCTTCCTCCCTTTGAAGTCTGTGGCAAAACTTCCAGAGAGCAGACTCAGGCCCTTGGTGTCTACATTTTTAGATTTTATTGTTATGCCTGGTTTGCATCATTAGACATCAGGTTTTTTTTTAGCAGGTGGAGGTACACTGACAGGTTAATTATGGCAGGTGCAAAAATATATATACAAATAGTAGATCAAAGGAGTATTCATCTACTTGGCACGCTTCCAGAATATCAGAGTCAACTGTAGTTTGAAACTGTTTGAGAGTACAAATCATATAATGCACGACACTGAAAATACCTATTACACATGCATATTGATGCTGCCATTCTGAATACTGCATCTCATCCAAACATAAATATATGAAAAAGCACAGATCATTTCAAAGTAAATCCATTCAACTATTAGAATAGACTGTTAGTCTGTATCATTCTTCATGTTTTAAGACCAACTCCTGCTTTTACCCCCACTGCACTGATTCCGACAGTTTAAAGGTGCAGTTTTCTTTCTTGCTCTTTGCACATAGGAGTCAAATGACAGAAATGCCTATTTGCAGAAGCACCCCTGTTTCCAAAACAACATGCATCCAGAGAATTTGGATTCTTGTGCAGGCAATCTTATTTCACAGTCACAACTCAAGTATTTTTTAAAAAAACATTAAGGGCTTGAATGTGCACTTAAGGCACAGACATGGTAAGGGGTGATGTGTAGGAGCACAGTCTCAAGAGAGCATCTGGAGACATTCTACTTAAATGAGGCAGAATTCCTACCCTAGCCTCTTGTTATGCAAAAGGGTACAGTAATCTGCAACACCTTTCAAAGGGTTACAGTAGATTCCCCTCACCACCAATGAGTTCTGTGGCTGGCATGTGGTGGGGGGAGGGTAGAGCTCTGGCTTCACCTATCCTTTCCCCCTCCCCTGCCCATCCTTTTTTTGGCACATTACTCTGTGAGGCTGGGAAGCAACTCAGTAGCAGCCCTTGCACAGGACTGGGGACTGCAATTATGGACAGCTGTTATATCAGACATGAAAAGGAGGAGCTCCTTACGACTTCCCACTAATTGCTGAGTAGCATTATACTGCAACATTACCTTGCCCTGAGAAAGTAGAGAGAATAATAAACTATTCAGGATAAAAGGCTGGATATTGGCACTAGAGCTAGTCCAAAAATGTTGCCTGGTGGGAGGTGTTGTTTAGGTGCCTCATTCCTACCATCCCATTGGGGTGGGGCATAGTCAGGCCTAGGAGCTGGAGCAGGGAGCTGAAGCAGAAATCAGGAGCCATGACTCAAACTGAGGGTCAGGGCTGGAGTCAGTGGACAGATGCCAGAGGTTCAGATGCCAGGACTTAAATAAGTGAAGGAGATCATTCTTCAGTAGCCCCCTCAGGTTCCCTGTTTATGAGCCTGTGACCCTCATTCCTGACCCTGTTCGACATTAGCTGTCCCCAAAATTTTCTTGATCCCCAGGTTCAGTTGCTTTTCCCCTTAGGCTGGTGGAGGGACCTTCAGATGTGGGTGAGCTTGTGCCTACCCATCCCCAAAACTCAGTCAGTGAAGGAGCTCACTCTTGACACCTATAGACTCTCTGGTTGGACTACATCCTCCATGATGCACCACAGTCTCCCTTAGTGAAGAGTGGTAGTAAATCATAGCAGTTGCATGGCTGTAGTGCATCATGTGAGATGAACCTCAGCTGGAGAGCTTGGCTTGTAGAGGAGACTGGGAGCATGAGGGTCCCAACTACAGCTATGAAGCACCTTGGCAGCATTTCAGGATCAAAATATTTTGTTTTTTTGTTTGTTTGTTTTTTTGACAAAATACTGAACTTTTCCACGGGAAGCAGATAGTTCTCAGGAAAAGTTTGTAATTTTCTGTCAAAGTTTCAATGGAAAATTTTTGGCCAGCTGTAATTGGCACCTACATACTACCGTGATAGGTGTTCTATAAATACAATGGATGGTTTTGATTCATTGGTCTGTGATTAATTAGTTAATGCATGATTCTACTTTGAAAAATAACTATAAAAATGGCATCAGAGAGATTAATGTTCACTTTGCTTCAGTAACCAAATATCAAATTTGCTCAAGTTTACAGCTAAGATGAGGTTGAAAATTAGGCCAGCTTTCTAACTGCCAGTGCTGCAAAGCAAGCATTTGGATATCAAATTGTCTGCTTCCCACCTTGTACATCACAACCACTAATAAAGATTCAGTGGGCCAAATTCTGCCTTCTCTTACACCTACGCAACCCGTTTCTTCAGCAGGGCTACACGGCTGTGAATAAGGCAGAACCTGGCCCTGCAATTGGAAGTTAGTTAACACTTCTTGTGCTGTTGCAGTTGGCAGAATAGAACTCAGCTTCCTTTATTGATGCTTCAAGGCTAACAGAAGTAAAATGTGGTAAAGGCTATTTTTAGTGACTATGACATGACAGAGAACACACACTGTAGCAAGGATGTGCCATTTACAGTTACAGTTACAGGTCAGAGAAGAACTGCACTGTCAGTGGAAAAGCAGCAAAGAATCCTGTGGCACCTTATAGACTAACAGATGTTTTGGAGCATGAGCTTTCGTGGGTGAATACCCACTTCCTCAGATGCATGTAGTGGAAATTTCCAGGGGCAGGTATATATATGCAAGCAAGCTAGAGATAATGAGGTTAGTTCAATCAGGGAGGATGAGGCCCTGTTCTAGCAGTTGAGGTGTGAAAACCAAGGGAGGAGAAACTAGTTTTGTAGTTGGCAAGCCATTCACAGTCTTTGTTTAATCGTGAGCTGATGGTGTTAAATTTGCAGATAAACTGAAGCTCAGCAGTTTCTCTTTGAAGTCTGGTCCTGAAGTTTTTTTTGCTGCAAGATGGCCACCTTAAGGTCGGCTAGAGTGTGGCCGGGGAGGTTGAAGTGTTCTCCTACAAGTTTTTGTGTATTGCCATTCCTAATATCTGATTTGTGTCCATTTATCCTTTTCCGTAGAGACTGTCCAGTTTGGCCGATGTACATAGCAGAGGGGCATTGCTGGCATATAATGGCGTATATTATATTGGTGAACATGCAGGTGAATGAACCGGTGATGGTGTGGCTGATCTGGGTAGGTCCTGTGATGATGTCACTGGTGTAGATATGTGGGCAGAGTTGGCATTGAGGTTTGTTGCATGGATTGGTTTCTGAGTTAGAGTTACTATGGTGTGGTGTGCAGTTACTGGTGAGAATATGTTTCAGGTTGGCAGGTTGTCTGTGGGCGAGGACTGGCCTGCCACCCAAGGCCTGTGGAAGTGTGGGATCATTGTCCAGGACGGGTTGTAGATCTCTGATGATGCGTTGGAGGGGTTTTAGCTGGGGACTGTATGTGATGGCCAGTGGAGTCCTGTTGGTTTCTTTCTTGGGTTTGTCTTGCAGTAGGAGGATTCTGGGTACACGTCTGGCTCTGTTGATCTGTTTCCTTATTTCCTCGTGCGGGTATTGTAGTTTTGAGAATGCTTGGTGGAGATTTTGTAGGTGTTGGTTTCTGTCTGAGAGGTTAGAGCAGATGCGGTTGTACCTCAGTGCTTGGCTGTAGACAATGGATCGTGTGATGTGCCCGGGATGGAAGCTGGAGGCATGAAGGTAGGCATAGCGGTCGTTAGGTTTTTGGTATAGGGTGATGTTAATGTGACCATCACTTATTTGCACTGTGGTGTCAAGAAAGTGGACCTCCCGTGTAGATTGGTCCAGGCTGAGGTTGATGGTGGGGTGGAAGCTGTTGAAATCGTGGTGAAATTTTTCCAGTCTCCTTCCCATGGGTCCAGATGATGAAGATGTCATCCATGTAGCGTAGGTAGAGAAGGGGCATGAGTGGACGAGAGCTGAGGAAGCGTTGTTCCAGATCAGCCATAAAAATATTGGCATATTGTGGGGCCATGCAGGTGCCCATAGCGGTGCCACTGATCTAGAGATATAGATTGTCATCAAATTTGAAATAGTTGTGTGTGAGGATAAAGGCACAGAACTCAGCAGCCAGTTGTGCTGTAGCATCATCAGGGATACGGTTCCTAACAGCTTGTATTCCATCTGTGTGTGGGATGTTTGTGTAGAGAGCCTCTACATCCATGGTGGCTAGGATGGTGTTTTCTGGAAGGTCACCAATGCATTGTAGTTTCCTCAGGAAATCAGTGGTGTCACGGAGATAGCTGGGAGTGCTGGTGGCATAGGGTCTGAGTAGAGAGTCCACATATCCAGACAGTCCTTCAGTGAGAGTGCCAATGCCCGAGATGATGGGGCATCCAGAATTTCCAGGTTTGTCCATCTTGGGTAGTAGTTAGAATAACCCTGGTCAGGGCTCTAAAGGTATGTTGGTTTGTTCCAGTGTTAGTGTAAGGAGTGTCCTGAGTAGATGGTGCAGTTTCTTAGTGTATTCCTCAGTGGGAGCTGAGGGAAGTGGCCTGTAGAATTTGGTGTTGGAGAGTTGTCTGGCGGCCTCCTTTTGGTAGTCAGACCTGTCCATGATGACAACAGCACCTCCTTTATCAGCCTCTTTGATGATAATGTCAGGGTGGTTACTGAGGCTGTGGATGGCATTGCGTTCCGCACGACTTAGGTTATGAGGCAAGCGATGTTGTTTTTCCACAATTTCTGCCTGTGCACATCGGTGAAAGCATTCAATGTATAGGTCCAGACTGTCATTTCGACCCTTAGGAGGAGTCCATGTGGAGTTCTTCTTCTTGTGCTGTTGGTGAGAGGGTACCTGTGTATCAGTGCGTTGTTCAGTGTTATCCTGAAAGTATTCTTTGAGTCAGAGACGGCGAAAGTAGGCTTCCAGATCGCCGCAGAACTGTATCATGTTGGTGGGGATGGCAGGGCAGAAAGAAAGTCCCCCAGATAAGACAAACCCAAGAAAAACTCAAGACAAACCCAAGAAAGAAACCAACAGGACACCACTGGCCATCACATACAGTCCCCAGCTAAAACCCCTCCAACGCATCATCAGAGATCTACAACCCATCCTGGACAATGATCCCACACTTTCACAGACCTTGGGTGGCAGGCCAGTCCTCGCCCACAGACAACCTGCCAACCTGAAACATATTCTCACCAGTAACTGCACACCACACCATAGTAACTCTAACTCAGAAACCAATCCATGCAACAAACCTCAATGCCAACTCTGCCCACATATCTACACCAGCGACACCATCACAGAACCTAACCAGATCAGCCACACCATCACCGGTTCATTCACCTGCACGTCCACCAATGTAATGTACGCCATCATATGCCAGCAATGCCCCTCTGCTATGTACATCGGCCAAACTGGACAGTCTCTACGGAAAAGAATAAATGGACACAAATCAGATGTTAGGAATGGCAATATACAAAAACCTGTAGGAGAACACTTCAACCTCCCCGGCCACACTCTAGCAGACCTTAAGGTGACCATCCTGCAGCAAAAAAACTTCAGGACTAGACTTCAATAAGAAACTGCTGAGCTTCAGTTCATCTGCAAATTTGACACCATCAGCTCAGGATTAAACAAAGACTGTGAATGGCTTGCTGTCATAAACAGATAGCTAAGGGTTAATGTCTCTTCCACCTGAAGCACCTGACCAGAGGACCAATCAGGAAACCGGATTTTTTCAACTCTGGGTGGAGGGAAGTTTGTGTCTGAGTCTTTTGTCTGTCTGCCTGCTTTCTCTGAGCTTTGGAGAAGTAGTTTCTACTTTCTAGTCTTCTGTTTCTAAGTGTAAGGACAAAGAGATCAGATAGTAAGTTATATGGTTTCTTTTCTTTGGTATTTGCATGAATATAAGTGCTGGAGTGCTTTGATTTGTATTCTTTTTGAATAAGGCTGTTTATTCAATATTTTTTTAAGCAATTGACCCTGTATTGTATCATCTTAATACAGAGAGCCCATTTGTATGTATTTTTCTTTCTTTTTATATAAAGCTTTCTTTTAAGACCGGTTGGAGTTTTCTTTACTTCAGGGAAATTGAGTCTGTACTCACCAGGGAATTGGTGGGAGGAAGAAATCGGGGAGATCTGTGTGTTGGATTTGCTAGCCTGATTTTGCATTCCCTCTGGGGGAATAGGAAAGTACTTTTTGTTTCCAGGACTGGAAACAGAGAGGGGGAGTCACTCTGTGTAGTTTCACAGAGCTTGTGTCTGTGTATCTCTCCAGGAGCACCTGGAGGGGGGAAGGGAAAAAGGATTATTTCCCTCTGTTTTGAGACTCAAGGGATTTGGGTCTTGGGGTCCCCAGGGAAGGTTTTTCAGGGGGACCAGAGTGCCCCAAAACACTCTAATTTTTTGGGTGGTGGCAGCAGGTACCAGGTCCAAGCTGGTAACTAAGCTTGGAGGTTTTCATGCTAACCCCCATATTTTGGACGCTACGGTCCAAATCTGGGACTAAGGTTATGATATGGTGTAGCAGCGGGTGGGATCTAGACAGAATCCAGAAGCCAGTAGGAATATTATATTTTTCTTTTCTCTGCTAAGGGCTTTTTAGCAGAGAGAAACAGTTTGGTTTTAAAAGGGAACCAGAGAGAATTTTTTTTTCTGCTCTCTCTGGCAGTTTGTGGCTTGCATGTTAAGCGAGAAGCCATTAAGAGACTGTTGAGGGTCTTTTGTCACACAATAGCACTCCCATTGAGAGTCATTACCAGCACTATATGAATGCAAATAAAGTGGTTTTTCAGGTTTACTTAACATTGAAAATTAGCTAAAGGCACTGTTGCTAGGCAGACTTCAGGAGGCAACAGAGAACCTGCAGTTCAAAAGATAAACACCGGAGGGCACCCCAACACAAGAAAACAGGAATCATGACTTCTAAGGCAAAAATTAAGGCCGAAGAGCAATTCAAAGAAGCTGAACACAGGCGACAAATGGAGATGAAAGAAAGAGAAGAACAAATCAAAGAGGCAGCACACAAAAGAAAAATAGAAGAAGAAGAGGTGGCCCACCGAAGGAAGCAAGCAGAAGAAGAGTTGGCCCACAGAAGGAAGCAAGAAGAAGAAGAGGCAGCCCACAGAAGACAGATAGAACTCCAGAGGGAAGCCCACCAACAGGCCATGGAATTAGAAAAGGCTAAGCAACAGACTCCAGCCAACCCTAACAACCCGGCGCCAATTATTGCTCCACAGCACAGGAAATTTCCCACCTACAAGGCAGGGGATGACACCGAGGCCTTCTTGGAAAATTTTGAAAGAGCCTGTCTTGGGTACAGCATTCCCGAAGACCAGTACATGGTAGAATTGAGGTCACAGCTCAGTGGACCTTTAGCAGAGGTGGCAGCTGAAATGCCTAAGCAGCAAATGAATGACTATAAACTTTTTCAAACCAAGGCCAGATACAGAATGGGGATAACCCCAGATCATGCCCGTCGGCGCTTCAGAACCCAAAAGTGGAAACCAGAGGTGTCATTTCCCAAACACGCCTACTACATTGCAAAAAACTATGAGGCCTGGATAACAGGAAACAACATTCAAACCTTGGAAGAACTGCACCTCCTCATACAAATGGAGCAGTTCTTGGATGGTGTTCCTGAAGACATCACACGGTACATACAAGATGGAAATCCCAAAGATATCGCTGAGGCGGGGGAAATTGGAGCCAAATGGATGGAACTGGCAGAAAGCAAGAAAGCTACTGTCAAGGGGAACGATTACCCCAGGGGGCACACAGACCATAAACCCTACAACCGAGGACAGCCAAAGACCCCACATACCACCCAAGTAAAGCCACAGATACCCTACCCTTCAACCTCACCAGTCTCCAGTAACTCACCTCGGCCCAGTGACCCATCAGATGGAAGATGCTTTAAGTGTAATGAACTGGGACATATCAAGGCCAAGTGTCCCAAGAACACCATGCGAGTGCAATTCATTACACCACCATCACACCAAAGATCCCCAGGCCCGGATGCCTCTCAAATACCCTTGGAGCGAAGGGAAAATTTGAGAGTGGGCGAAAAGAAGGTTACTGCTTGGAGAGACACGGGGGCACAAGTGTCAGCTATCCACCAATCCTTCGTTGACCCCAAATTCATCAACCCAAAGGCCAAAGTTACAATTTACTCCTTCATGTCACAAGCTGTAGACTTGCCTACAGCTCAACTGCCTGTCCAGTACAAAGGCTGGTCAGGAATGTGGACTTTTGCAGTCTATGACAATTATCCTATCCCCATGCTACTGGGGGAAGACTTGGCCAACCAGGTGAGGCGGGCCAAGAGAGTGGGAATGGTTACACGTAGCCAAACCAGGCAAGCTTCCAGACCCATTCCTGTTCCTGAGCCGTCCACAGAGGCCCCGTCTGTGTTACCAGAGACCCAGACAGAGGTAGTGGACCCGGATTCCATGCCTACCACTGAAACAGCCACAGCATCTCCAGTCCCAGGCCCAGAACTGGAACAGCAACCAGCACCAGCAAGTGCAACCACATCTTCAAACTCAACGCCAGAGGGCGCCAGCGAGCCAGAACTGGCAGAAGCAAAAGACAGCCATACCCAAAAGGCTCAGCCAGAGCCTGAAATACCCTCAGGTGCACCAGCGGAGAGCGGTTCACCAGCAACGGAAACAAACCCATCACCTACATCGCTTCCAGAGGGACCAAGCCCAAGTCCACAGTCTGAGGAAGAACTGGTGACCCCAGCCTCAAGGGAACAGTTCCAGACTGAGCAGGAAGCAGATGACAGCCTTCAGAAAGCTTGGGCGGCGGCACGGAGCACCCCACCGCCTCTCAGCTCTTCTAATCGATCCCGGTTTGTTATAGACCAAGGACTTTTATACAAGGAAATTCTTTCTGGTGGACACCGGGAAGAATGGCAGCCGCAAAAACAGTTGGTGGTTCCAACTAAGTACCGGGGGAAGCTCTTAAGCTTAGCCCATGATCATCCCAGTGGCCATGCTGGGGTGAACAGAACCAAAGACCGGTTGGGGAAGTCCTTCCACTGAGAGGGGATGGGCAAGGACGTTGCCAAGTATGTCCGGTCTTGTGAGGTATGCCAAAGAGTGGGAAAGCCTCAAGACCAGGTCAAGGCCCCTCTCCAGCCACTCCTCATAATTGAGGTCCCATTTCAGCGAGTAGCTGTGGATATTCTGGGCCCTTTCCCAAAAAAGACGCCCAGAGGAAAGCAGTACGTACTGACTTTAGTGGACTTTGCTACCCGATGGCCGGAAGCAGTAGCTCTAGGCAACACCAGGGCTAACACTGTGTGCCTGGCCTTAACAGACATCTTTGCCAGGGTAGGTTGGCCCTCCGACATCCTTACAGATTCAGTGTCTAATTTCCTGGCAGGGACCATGGAAAAACTGTGGGAAACTCATGGGGTGAATCACTTGGTTGCCACCCCATTCCACCATCAAACCAATGGCCTGGTGGAAAGGTTCAATGGAACTTTGGGGGCCATGATACGAAAATTCATCAATGAATTCTCCAATAATTGGAACCTAGTGTTGCAGCAGTTGCTGTTTGCCTACAGGGCTGTACCACATCCCAGTTTAGGGTTTTCACCATTTGAACTTGTGTATGGTCACGAGGTTAAGGGGCCATTACAGTTGGTGAAGCAGCAATGGGAGGGGTTTACGCCTTCTCCAGGAACTAACATTCTGAACTTTGTAAGCAACCTACAAAGCACCCTCCGACACTCTTTAGCCCTTGCTAGAGAGAACCTAAAGGATGCTCAAGAAGAGCAAAAGGCCTGGTATGACAGACATGCCAGAGAACGTTCCTTCAAGGTAGGAGACCAGGTTATGGTCTTGAAGGCGCAACAGGCCCATAAGATGGAAGCATCATGGGAAGGGCCATTCACGGTCCAAGAGCGCCTGGGAGCTGTAAACTACCTCATAGCATTTCCCAATTCCTCACTAAAGCCTAAAGTGTACCATGTTAATTCTCTCAAGCCTTTCTATTCCAGAGATTTACAGGTTTGTCAGTTTACAGTCCAGGGAGATGATGCTGAGTGGCCTGACGGTGTCTACTACGACGGGAAAAAAAGACGGTGGCGTGGAAGAGGTGAACCTCTCAACCACCCTGGAACGTCTGCAGCGGCGACAAATCAAGGAGCTGTGCACTAGCTTCGCCCCATTGTTCTCAGCCACCCCAGGACGGACTGAACGGGCATACCACTCCATTGATACAGGTAATGCTCACCCAATCAAAACCCCACCCTACCGGGTGTCTCCTCATGCCCAAGCTGCTATAGAACGGGAGATCCAGAACATGCTACAGATGGGTATAATCCGCTCATCTACCAGTGCATGGGCATCTCCAGTGGTTCTGGTACCCAAACCAGATGGGGAAATACGCTTTTGCGTGGACTACCGTAAGCTAAATGCTGTAACTCGTCCGGACAACTATCCAATGCCACGTACCGATGAGCTATTGGAAAAGTTGGGATGTGCCCAGTTCATCTCTACAATAGACTTAACCAAGGGGTACTGGCAAGTACCGCTAGATGAACCTGCCAAGGAGAGGTCAGCATTCGTCACCCATGCGGGGGTGTATGAATTCAATGTCCTTCCTTTCGGCCTTCGAAATGCACCCGCCACCTTCCAGAGGCTGGTAGATGGTCTACTAGCTGGACTGGGAGAATTTGCAGTTGCCTACCTCGATGATGTGGCCATTTTTTCAGACTCCTGGCCCGAACACCTACTACACCTGGAAAAGGTCTTTGAGCGGATCAGGCAGGCCGGACTAACTGTTAAGGCCAAAAAGTGTCAAATAGGCCAAAACAGAGTGACTTACCTGGGGCACCAGGTGGGTCGAGGAACCATAAACCCCCTACAGGCCAAGGTGGATGCTATCCAAAAGTGGCCTGTCCCAAAGTCAAAGAAGCAGGTCCAATCCTTCTTAGGCTTGGCCGGATACTACAGGCGATTTGTACCACACTACAGCCAAATCGCTGCCCCATTGACCGACCTGACCAAAAAGACCCAGCCAAATGCAGTTAAGTGGACTGATGAGTGTCAAAAGGCCTTTACCCAACTTAAGGCAACGCTCATGTCTGACCCTGTGCTCAGGGCCCCGGACTTTGACAAGCCATTCCTAGTAACCACAGATGCATCTGAGCGTGGTATAGGAGCAGTGCTCATGCAGGAAGCAACAGATCACAACTTCCATCCTGTCGTGTTTCTCAGTAAGAAACTGTCTGAGAGGGAAAGTCACTGGTCAGTCAGTGAAAAGGAATGCTATGCCATTGTGTACGCCCTGGAAAAGCTACGCCCATATGTTTGGGGACGGCGGTTCCAACTACAAACTGATCATGCTGCACTAAAGTGGCTTCATACTGCCAAGGGGAACAACAAGAAACTTCTTCGTTGGAGTTTAGCTCTCCAAGATTTTGATTTTGAAATTCAACACATCACAGGAGCTTCTAATAAAGTTGCTGATGCACTCTCCCGTGAGAGTTTCCCAGAATTCAGTAGTTAAAAAGTGTTCTTAAAATGTAGAAGTCTGTTAGTTATATACTTAGTAGTATATGTAAAGGTGCATGTGTTGTAGTAATCTGTTTATTTTAAAGTTCTAGAAGGAAATCGCCGCCAGTGAGCTTCCCCACTGTCTGCAATTTGGGGGGCGTGTCCCAAACAGATAGCTAAGGGTTAATGTCTCTTCCACCTGAAGCACCTGACCAGAGGACCAATCAGGAAACCGGATTTTTTCAACTCTGGGTGGAGGGAAGTTTGTGTCTGAGTCTTTTGTCTGTCTACCTGCTTTCTCTGAGCTTTGGAGAAGTAGTTTCTACTTTCTAGTCTTCTGTTTCTAAGTGTAAGGACAAAGAGATCAGATAGTAAGTTATATGGTTTCTTTTCTTTGGTATTTGCATGAATATAAGTGCTGGAGTGCTTTGATTTGTATTCTTTTTGAATAAGGCTGTTTATTCAATATTCTTTTAAGCAATTGACCCTGTATTGTATCATCTTAATACAGAGAGCCCATTTGTATGTATTTTTCTTTCTTTTTATATAAAGCTTTCTTTTAAGACCGGTTGGAGTTTTCTTTACTTCAGGGAAATTGAGTCTGTACTCACCAGGGAATTGGTGGGAGGAAGAAATCGGGGAGATCTGTGTGTTGGATTTGCTAGCCTGATTTTGCATTCCCTCTGGGGGAATAGGAAAGTACTTTTTGTTTCCAGGACTGGAAACAGAGAGGGGGAGTCACTCTGTGTAGTTTCACAGAGCTTGTGTCTGTGTATCTCTCCAGGAGCACCTGGAGGGGGGAAGGGAAAAAGGATTATTTCCCTCTGTTTTGAGACTCAAGGGATTTGGGTCTTGGGGTCCCCAGGGAAGGTTTTTCAGGGGGACCAGAGTGCCCCAAAACACTCTAATTTTTTGGGTGGTGGCAGCAGGTACCAGGTCCAAGCTGGTAACTAAGCTTGGAGGTTTTCATGCTAACCCCCATATTTTGGACGCTACGGTCCAAATCTGGGACTAAGGTTATGATACTTGCCAACTACAAAACCAGTTTCTCCTCCCTTGGTTTTCACACCTCAACTGCTAGAACAGGGCCTCATCCTCCCTGATTGAACTAACCTCATTATCTCTAGCTTGCTTGCATATATATACCTGCCCCTGGAAATTTCCACTACATGCATCTGAGGAAGTGGGTATTCACCCACGAAAGCTCATGCACCAAAACGTCTGTTAGTCTATAAGGTGCCACAGGGTTGTTTGCTGCTTTTACAGATGCAGGCTAACGCAGCTACCCCTCTGATACTTGTCAGTGGAAAGACTCCCATTGCCTTCAGTGGGCTCTGGATCTGGACCCTGGTGTGTATAGTTCTCTGAAGATGTAACACACTATATAGACATAAATATTTAATCTGCCAATTTACTTCACATATAAATAAATTTCTCTTTCACATTCATGTCAAGCTGATTATGTGCTCTGGAAACTCCTCTATCACACACACAATAAAAGGTTAAAATAATTAATTGAACAGAAAAATGCATGATGGAAGCACTGAATTTCTTCACTTTATTAGCAGGAGCATTATAATGCACACAGGGGATAGCTACTATTGTCATTCTTTTATGTTTGCCTCTCTCTGCTTTGTTCACCTGTCATTTATTATTGCATCTTCCAGCATGCATCTCATTTTTATTCTCTAGAATTCATTGATACACTTTGCTGCAATCACATTGCCTTATATCATCTTGGTAAAAAACATTGATTGATACTCAGATTTATTGGTCCATTGTTCACGTCTTAGAAAACCTTAAAATCTTCAAAACTATTTAATTATTGGAAGTCAGTAGAAAGTCTCTTTTAATTTATTTTCTGTAAACATTTTCACCAAAATGTAAATATTCGAACCTGGATACGAGGTGATTATTCAACTCTGGAATTAGAGATCACACTACAAAACTCTAACTTCTGTCACAGAAGGATTAACAGAGCTATTCTATCTCGCTGCTATTCTCTGTTCTGGCATTCATTATTTCACACTTACCTGTATCAAGCTGCATTTACTATCCTTTCATTCAGGAACTTAGATGCACTCATTCCTTTTATATTTGAATATTTTCTTCATTCTTTTACTTTTGATAGCATCTTCAAAGTAAATTGTATCAACTATATAAGAACCAGTAACTTTATAAGGTACTTAAAGGGCATAAAACCTAAGGGGGCAGACGAGTAGTTTATTGTGATTGAAGAGATTATAATTTACTAAGGAATAATGGGGTGAAATTAAACTAAAATTAAATCTGAATAACAGAAAAGTGATTTCTTAACAGTGAGGTCCAACAGACTATGGAATAATCTTGCAAGGGAAGTGCTGGAATCAGGGCCGGTGCTACCATTAAGGCGAACTAGGTGGTTGCCTAGGGTGCCAAGATTTGGGGGCATGAAAAAGCGGTACCCCCAATTTTTTTTTACAGTGGTTCTGCCCTGAGCGCATGGTCGCTGCTGCACTTTTTCTGCCTCCTAGGCTTGCAGCACCAATCAGCTGTTTGGCGCCGCAAGCGTGGGAGGAGAATTAGAGCAGGGCTGCATGCTGGGGAGGACGCGGAGCAGAGGTGAGCTGGGGTGGGGAGATGCTGCACAGCTCGGGTGGGGGGAGCCTCAGGGCAGGGGGGAGCTGTGCAGCGCACAGGGATGGGGGCACCTCAGGGTGGACGGGGGGGCAGGGAGCTGCCGCAGGGCTGGGGGGGGCACAAGGTGGAAGTTTCACCTAGGTCGCGAAACTTCCTTGCACCGGCCCTGGCTGGAATCCCAATTATAAATCATTTACAATTAGACTTGAGCAAACACTGGAAAATAATATAAACAAACAATCCTGCATTGTTACATGTGAGATATCCCCAACTGCGTCTTTTTATGTCTAATCTCTATACGTCCCTTGCTTTCAATTGGTGCTTTGCTCTGGGTATTTTGTTTCTTGGCCTTAATCCACTGAGCCAAAACTTCCTATTTTGTTCCTTGCACAGTGGGCTCAGGTAGCCCCACTTCTCCAGACCTGAAGAGCAAACTCCAACCAGAGAGGATGCTTAAAAGGAGGCAACTCAGCTCAGTTGGAGGATGCTGGGGAAAGGGGACAGATGTACTATGAGGGCTTCTGGACAAGGGTGCTGAAGAAGCCTCCCTGTGGGGAATAGGACAGAATGCTGAGCCCAGTTGGGGCTGAAGGTTTAGTTGTCTTTTCTTTTTGTTACCTTATATTGGACTTGGACCCAAGGGGGAGAGAGAGAGTTGGTAGGAAGTGTCCCAGGGAGAGTAACTTCAAAGTCTCTCCAGGGTGCTGGTTGCTGCTGACTTTCATAGGATGCTGGGTCAGAGCCTGCTGGAGTGTGAGGGCCTGGGGTTTCCCTCTCAACTGCCCCTGCTGCAGGAATGGTATAAGACACATTCCAAACCTACTCCCATCTAATAAGAAGAAGGCAATGACATTACAAACTCAAGGAGAAGTTAAATCCATCTTCCACTGATGCCTTTCCACTAGGAGGTGATACTGTTACCAACTAGACCATCCTGTTCTCAGAGGGCTCCACTGTTACTAGAAGATTTTAATCCAATTATATTAAAGCAATGCCTTTAATTTCAAACTTTTTCTTTTTAACTATCCAACCCAGTAACCAAGGTGGTGGCTCGCCGTAAAGGAATTGCTAGGGAAAGCTGCCGCTAGCTTGCTTTCTGTTGAAAGGACACAGATACAGCCTTCCGATCAAGAACAGACAAGTAAGCAGTAAATCTTTCTAAAACAGAAATAATATTTATTTAGAAATGAGTGGTTACAGTAAAAGAACAGAGATAGATAAGGGTTACAGTATAAAAGAATAAAGTGGTGCTGCAAATAAAGATGCAACACTATAATAATTTCAACTAACTCTATAGCATAATTATTTACTTAATGCCCAATATCTTATAGCAATATATCAATTAAACATTTGATATTAAATACTTAAAGCTAAACATCCAGTAAGCACTGACCAGGCGGTTACTAGATGGGTAGTGGAAGATCTCACTCAGACCACAGGCATCCAGCTTTATTTACAGACAAAACCCATATATTCTAGGAATAAAAGCAAAAAGGAAGATTAAATTTACAAAGGGCTTTGTTTAATTCCATCTGAGACCATCTGCTCTGTCAGATATGAATTGGAAGTGTTGTCCTCTGTTTGCCAATGATGTTGTCAGCTGCTGGCTGTATTGTGTGGCAGCTGCCTGCTCCTGAAGTAAAAGCAGCTCCTCAGGTGGGAGAGATGGAAACCAGGTTGGTAGATGCTGCCGTCGCCTCCTGCTGGTGGGGTAGCAGAAGTGGCCGTTGCCCCGGGCAACCTCGGAACTCTGGGTGGGTTGCTGCTACTGCTGCTGTAATGGCTGCTTTTTAAGCAATTTTCTGCTTTGCAGAGTTCTGCTGGTGCTTCTCAGGTGGTTTCTTCTGCACAAGCACCTTCTTCCTTGCAGGTGCCTTGTATCTTCTCTCTTCCAGGTCCCCAATCCCATTACAGGGTTAAGCCTGCTAGTTGTCACCTTTATATACGATTTGCTCTCCCAAGCTCAGCCAAACAGCTTCCAACTTTTCTTAGCTCCGCCTTTGATAGGTAGCTATTCCCCTTCATAGATTTCTATGGGGCCACTGAGTCATTCCCCAGTGGAAATAATGCAACGCCGTGCCTCTATTGCATCACCTGGGGCAATCTTACTTCCTGATAGCATCATCTCTATACATCCCTGTGGGCTCCTATGTATTCCTGTGGGGTTTTTTCTTTGCTGACCTGTAGATTATCCCTTGGTACTTCCTGTCTGGAAACCTCATGTATTGATATGGGTGCCAATGAATTTCTATGGAGTTTTGCTTAGTCATTCTCCACAGGAAGTGGAATTACATTGCTCTATGGCTGCCACGACTGAATTTTCTCATTTAAACTATTATTAATGTCTCCTTAATTAAAGCTTCATTCTTAAAATTAGTCACAACTCTAAGCATCCCAAAGGGTCCTGACACTACCACCACTCTTTTTATGTCCAATTAAGCAAGATATAATTCTCATGAATTTAAATCGCTTCTGAGGTTTTTCTGCAAACCTCCAATTTAGAGTATTATAAGGCATTTTAGGCAACTGAGGCAAAAATCTCTTGCCACACTACTACACACAGTATTAATTTCCAATGTAAATACTTTCTGAGAACCTACCTCCATGATACTCATTGTATTTTCTTCACATACCTAAACAGATGTAACAGTTAAAGTTCCAAACTTCTGCTCAAGGAGGCTGTTCCTCTTCTGAATTGTGGTGACTGTCTTGTGTATATGTTCCTCAAACCTTCTTGATCTCTAAATATAGCTTATGACAATTTTTAAAAATTGAGGCTAAATTAGCTAGTGTGTAATATCCCACTGTGTTCCTGGGCTTTTTCTTGTAGCTAATGGTAGTACATTGCCTACTTTCCAGTCATAACGGACCTTTCAGCAATTCAGTAGCTTTAAAAAAACGATAGCTGATGTCAGATATTCTTCAATTTCAGTCTCTACTGGATGCGGTGGTTGTTAGTCCTGGTCTCTCACAGATGCTAAAAGCTTTTAACTGTAATACCAATGTACGTGTTTCTGTACTCCTTGAGTGAATATTTTTGCACTTATAAATTAGCTTTTTTATTTAGACAAATATCCATCTTTTCCTAGTAATATAAAACAAGGCCCTGATCCCGCTTCCATTGAAATTAATAACAAAATTCCTATTGTTTTTAATAGTGTAGGATTGACCCCTTAAATTACTATTTTCCCCCTGTAACAATTTATGTTATCCTTAATTGATCCCATCTGTCCCCATTTGTTCAAAGTACTGTGTATACCCTAAACTGCTTACTACTAATTGAAAAGATCCAACAACAGTGTAAAAAGTTGAAGTGAATCAGGTCAGGTTTCTTCAGTGATCCAACAGTAATTTTTCACACTTTGTTCTAATATATTTCCTTGTTTAGTCTTTTAATGATTTGCCCCATTTCTCAAGCCTTTTGTACCCATCCATGTTTTCTGTGTTTGTCTTCATTGCTTCTCTATATTTCCTTGATACAATATGCAGGCTTTTGTTGCCTTCTATTTTTAGTTTGACTTAATTGCAGTGAGGTAGATTTTATTCTCCTGGCACATTTTTTAATTTTTCTCACAGTGAGTTCTGAAACAGTTGATTCCTATCAGCTCTTGCTCCCATATTTCACAAGGACAGCCTTTTACCTTCCTAGCCCCAAGAATTTACATTTAGCCTTAAGAACCTATATCCATCTTCAACAAGAGTGATCCCCAATTATCTGAGTCATAGTTCTATGACTGAGATTTTTAAAAGAGACTACTGATCCGGCGGGGGGGGGGGAGGGTGGGAATGGGTGGTTTCATTCTTGGGCTATCTAGACTGGCAAATCTGAAAGGGTCTCTTTAACATTACTCGAGTTGGACATCCAAAAACTGAGGTACTCCAAATCACGAGCTGCTTTTGCAAATCTGGGTCACTGTTCTTTATCATGTTTCCATTTAAGTCAATGGAAGGTTAGCCATCATATTCCATAGTAGCAGGATCACACCCTAAATCCTGAGCAGTTGGTGTGTCTCTAGAAGCTGCTATCTTACAATATTTCAGTAGCTAGAGCTTAAATGTAAAGAGCATGCCTGAAGCCAGGACCTCTGGAGTAGAAAAAAATAATATGCTGGAACCACAAGGATTTGGCCCAATTCTTCTCTTGCATTGGTGTAAATCAGGTAGAATATTCATACAAAACTAGTCTAATAGTAGAATCGGGCCTGTAAGTCCTTCCTCATATATGAATGCTCTTTGTAAGATACCTGGTCATTGATAGTAAGTGTCCACTTATCACCTGCCTCTGAGTCAAAAAGAGCTATCCCAGTCAACATTGGATTAATGTATTGCCTCCATCATACTACACTGTGTATCATTTATTTCAAGATTACTAATACACTTGTTTGCAAATCTCAAAATAGACATGGGGGAAAAAATTATTAAAAAAACCCAAAACCTGTTGAAAATCCACTAATACACTAGCACTAAATTCAAAGCTTTGAACTGATAGTTTGTTTTCTGACTGAGGTTTCTTCAGACTTCTGTCTTCCCTACTGTGTGCATTTATTTGTATCAACCTTTGGGATTTGTTTGTTTCCCTTGCAGTTTACCCTGCTGAATTTTCTTTGACTAGGCCATCTGGTGTTCTCTTCTTTCTTGCACAGTCTTCTTTTACTCTGGGTTCTCCATTTTATGGTAGATTAACCACCATTTGTATCACAAGGCACTTGGGAACTTTCACTCACTGTGTGCAGTATTATCAACCCCAAGCGCTCAAAATTTGAGTCAGTCCCTCCCTGCCCCCCATTAATTTTTTTAAACCAACATATCTTTTATAATGTAGGGTTCTTTTTCTTTGCCTTCGTGTATTTGAACTTTTATGGTGGCAACATTTTAGGTAATGTAATTTTTCCGTCTTTTCCAAAGACCAGCTTTTCCTTTTTCCACTGTTGCCAACTCTCTCCATTTTTAATCACTAGTCTTATGATATTCAGTGCTTTTTTCTTAAATCCCCAGCTCCTGGAGTCAAGTAAATCTGTAAGAAGATCAACTTTATTTTTAAATTAATTTCCAGTCCTCCTGTTTGCAGGAAGAAGCTGAGAAACATGACCCAAGTGCACCAAGAAGCCTCAAAAAGCAGCAGACAAATAATTCCAAACATTTATTAATTTTGAAAAACATAATTTTCATTTTTTAAAAATAATCTTATAATTGTGTTGGGCCTGCTGGGTAATACTACTCCCTCTCAGACACTGTGTAATGCTACATAGGGAATACTAAGAGGCAGGATTATTCCTCTTGTGATCACAATTCCTCTGGGGAGACACTGGAAAGCAACCCACAGCTGGACTGGGGGAGGTCATTCTGTCAGGGCTATAGCGTGCATTGCTGCCTGTGTATTATGTACTTAGTTGAAATATAGTTTGTTCCCCAAAGCAAGTCACAGTCATGGAAAATTGAAACTAGCAGTACACTCTGGTACACTGTACCAGCAAGCTAGTTATAGCCGGTATGACATACCAGAAAGACATAGCAGCAGCCTCGTCTGGAGAAGAGGGCTTGGGGTTCTGCTCCTTTCCCCACTGTAGCATCCGGCGCAGCAGGAGGACAGAGCCCCTCCGCCCAGGTAACATGGGATGGATGTGGGAAGGGGACGGGGAGAGCGTGGGGACTCCAGGTAGGGTGTGGAGCAGTGAGGAGTCACATGGAGGGTCATATGGGAAGGTCATATGTTCCCCTTAGCTGGTGCCTGCCCCCCACCACCCCGTACCAGTAAGAAATGGATTTTACCTGTTCCACTAATTGAAACACTGTGTGGGTTAGCTCATTGACAATGCACTATATACATATGTTCTATTGTGTGTGCTTTGTAGTTTATGCTTCCTGTATACAGTTTATTATTCCCTGTAACTAAGGTGACTTTGTGATCACTGAGTGAGTAAGAGGTGGAACACACACACAGTATTATAGCAAGAAGATACTGAATGGAACAGTTCTCCCAGTAATCATTTTGCCTAGCTACATACCGTAGGTGAAAAATCTATATTGTATCTACAGTATCCTTTTACTCTCTCCTGGAATCATGGAATTCTGTTATACTGTAAGTCTTCTTGCTTGAAGATATTTTGTCAGTAGCCACCATAATTTTATATTGAAAACCTTGATTCTCCTTCAGAGACCTTATTGCAAAAGGCCCAACAAGCCATTCATTCTTGCATTGGATATGGTAGTTCTGATTGCAATGGACAAATTGGGGCAAGATCATCCATCTCCCATGGAGATGTTATAGAAGAGGCAGAGTTGTTGTTAAATCACAATGTTAATTTTGGGACATTTCCAGATAATCATTACCTCATGTGGGGGTGGAGTTTTTTTGCATAGGGTCGTAGCCAGATATGCTAGTGTAAACTGGTAAAGCACCACTAACGTCAATGGAGATATGCCAGTCTAAACCAGCTGAGGATCTGCCCCAATGTATATAAGGTTGCAGTTTCATGGCATGTGCTTCTCTGGCACCTCCTTTCTACAGGCAGCACAACTTCTGCAGATGCCATCTCAACACTGGCTGTATGTCTCCACCTGCCTGTCTCCACTCCCCCTACCCCTTAATGGATACATGGGTAGCTGCAAAGAGAACCTAGCAGGAAATGTTGCTTGAAACAACAATACTCCTCCTTGAATTCCAATGACTTCCATCTCAGCAAGGGGGTAACACTGTAGGAGACAAGCTGCTCTCCAGTCCTGATCCTAAAAGCACATCCTGCCTCAACCTCATGTTGCTCCAATTGAGGGGTCTTCCGAGGGAGACGAGGCGGAAGGGAGTGTAGCTGCAGTAGCAGTACTTTCATTCTTTCCAAATGGAGTAAATTACATCTGCTGAGCTGATGTCCTTCCACTTGCAAAAGAGGAAGGGATGATGAGTCAATGCAAGTATTAGACTCCAAATCAAGCTAGTGTATCAAACTAGTCTTGCTGTAAAATCTAAATCATGCTGCACTCTAAATTATCAGACACCTTTTAGAGAATGGGAAGCAGCTGATAAAACCCTCAGAGGAGTTTACCATCCCTCTGCCTATCCATCTGTCCTACCTTCACTGACTTTTGGAGTAACAACTGTCTTTAGTAGTTCCATGCCAAAGGAATGCATGAGCTACTGAAACTAGTATTGTCTCCCTTGCATCCTAAAAGCGATTAATCTTTAAACAGGTTTTTTAAAAAGATACTTCCATTTATTCAATAGGTTGAACAATGAACATGAACTATAGAATGTAAATTACTTCTGTTGTTTCAGTTGTTAAGTGGCAGATATGTCCCAATGGAAAAGAAAAATATTTATCCTGGAGTTTGCATTAGTGCCACATGAAAAGATTTTTAAATTAAATAAAACATTCATAATTAAGAGATAATGGCAATGTTGCACTGTTTTGAGAGGAAATAAGCTAGTACCTCAGTGAATAAACTTCAAGGCTGAGTACTCTACCCAGTGAGGAAACTTGTTTATTGCAAAATGGAACAGAACTTCTGTTGCTCTTCTGCCATAATTAAAATATATATTAAAATCATTGTTTTCCAAATAGATCATCTAGCAGGTGGAAAAAATCTGTAGAGCAGAAGAGGGAGAGGGGTTGAACAACACTCAAAGGTATTACATGGGCACTATGTATATAATCAGAGCTAACTGGGATTTGATCATGTAAAAATAGCAAGAATCTGGATCCTCACTTTTAACAAACATGTAAAATACAGAAGATGTAATCTCAGGAGACAGTGAGAGCATTGGCTTCCTTGTCACCATTAAACAGAGCAGATCAATTCAATTACCAGATCAGTATTTATAAGGGTGATAGGGTCTCTTTACACTATTTACTGGGGGTACACTTCATCCAAGTGGCGAGTCCATTTGGACGCACATATTGTAGTAAGCTGTTATTTCTTTTAAGAGAAAATGAGTGAATCACAGATAAGAGAGTTGTAATTTCCTTCATCTGCTTTGAACAGAATGATTGTAACAGCAAAGCAGGACAATTCTGGCTTGCATACAGAGACTAACAGCTAAAATTACTCTCTGATACAGCTTTCTATTTTTAAATAGCTTTAACCCTTTTCTTGGCGTTGGATACCTTATTGATATTGATACTACCACTTTGCATATTCAAAACATTTACTAACACAAGTTTATTGGCTGGTTTAAAGGTGCATAATCTAGACTTGCCTCTTAAATCCGTCCAGACAACTCCAGTGAAGAACCCTACTTTGTATATCCGGTCATTGTTTTATATTGCCATGTCAGCCCATTTAGATTATAAACTCCTTGGGGCTAGGACTATGTTTTATACAATGCTGAGCACAGATAATAATCAATAATCAGCTAGAGAACACCAAACACCATTTTCAAATGTCTCACAGCTACTGGACATACCATTAGGCCTATTTAACTATTGCTTTTTCATGCTCATTTCTAAAACTAGACATAAACTTTTCTCAGGGAGCATTTTTCCATCAGCAAATTCCAACTTGCTGAACTCAAAATGTTCTATGGGAATATGTCACTTTTGATAAAATTCTGACAGAAACCAGACAGTTTCCAGTGGTGTCCTCCCACTAGGCAGGTTTCAAAACCCATATGGATTCCAGCCAGCTTGTCCACCTAGCTCTGCAACATCCCACAGTTCCCAGGGTCCCCAGCTGTGGAGCAGCCCTCCAGCCAGGATCCCAGAATTCCTAGCTCCAGGGCAGTCTGCTGGGCAGTGCTGCCTCAAATTCAAGGCCAATGACATCAATGAGCCTCAGACTGGGTCCTAAATGAGGTATCAATAATAACTGTTAGTACTAACTCTGTAGCCACAGTGTTTGCTTTAAGCAACCAAGAGGGACAAGGGACAGAAGAGCATTTGATGGGTCTCAGAAAACTCAGAAGACCTTGGATCTCCTCTGCAAAACCTAAGGTGAATCCAACTAGATAGAAAAAGTTCATTGGAAACTTGTGATTAAGTCCAGATGCTTGAGGACTTGGAGTCAAGGCAAGATGAACATTAGAGTTTTGATTCAAATCAGACTTGCACCACTTCTACATCTCTGTCAATGGACTTGCACAGGTGTAAATGAGATCAGAACCTGGACATAGGTTCTCATACCCATACCTAAAGCTCCAGTATAATATATGTCTGAGTGCATTCTGCACCAAAACCCAAAAATTTTAAAATTCTGCACATATTTTAAAATTCTGCAAAATTCTGCAATTTTTATTTGACAAACAAATGTGGAGCCTCCAGCATGGCATAGGGGAGCACAGATCACTGGCTGCACAGAGGTGTGAGATCACTGTGCAGTGCACCCCAGGGACATGGACTCAGTGGTATGACTGCATCCAGTGCTGACACAGTGCAAGGACCAGGCCTGCCCCAGAAACACCCTAGGGCCCTGCCTCTCCATGCCAGTTGCATCAGGTCTGGGCAGGCAGGCTCAGCAAGGCAGGATCCAAGTGCAGAGAGGCTTAGTGTTGGGGGATCCAGGTGTAGGTTGAAAGGGTTCTGTGTGGGGCAATCTGCGTGTGAGCAGTTCAGTGGTGAATCTGGATGTGAAGGGGATCTGGATGCACAGGGGCTTGTTGGGGGTTCTGGATGCAGTGGTAATAGGACTCTGCATGGGGGTCCAGGTGAGGGTAGTTGGGGCTCAGTGGGGGAGGTCTGGGTTGGGGGGCACAGTGGGGGGTCCAGATGCTGGGGAAGTGGGGCTCAGTGGGATGGGGATCCAGGTGCAGATGGTTGGGGCTTGGTGAGGATCTTGGTGTGGGTGGTTCATTGGGATGGTCCAGGTGAGGAGAAGTGGGGTACATTGGGGGGATTCTGAGTGTTGGGGATGGGAGATGAGGCTCATCAGGAAGGTCTGGGTATGACAGGATCTAGATGCATGGGAGTTGGGTGGATGGGGGAGCAGTTCCCTGTACAGGGATCCCTCTCCCTGCAGCTGAGGAGCGATGGCTGCAGGAAGTGGGGAGGGGGAGTCTGCAGAGCTTTCTGCAGCGAGGGGAGAAATCTGAAGGTGGGTCTGACCTGGCCCCGGATGCCATGCACGGAAAAAGGAAGTCTCAACCTCCCCAGCCCAGCCAGGACTAGCAGCTGAGTCCAGCCCATGGTAGGATCCACCAGCCATGTCTTCCCCAGTCCCACCTCCTGCCCCACAGTGATTTACCTCTCTGCCATCTGTCCTGGGCACCAGAAACATATGACTGGTGATGGTCACATGACCCTCTTGTGGCTTCCCTTTGCTTCCCAATCAGAAAGTAATTTTTTGGTGTGGGGAAGCAAAGAAATCTGTGGGGGACATAAATTCTGCACATGCACAGTAGCACAGAATTTCCCCAGGAGTAATAATAGCAGGCTGTACCCTGGACCCTTCTTAGGCTTGAATATATCCTCAAGTCAACAGGGAGACCCAAAGGGCTAGTTGCCTTGATCTCTAATGGTCTGCATTCGTTCATCTCCGGCAGTTCTCTTTCCTATCTGTATTCTGTATAGGGAGGCAGTGTGGTGCAGCGAATAGGGCACTGGATTAGGAGACAGGAGATCTGGAATCTTTTCCTGGCTTAGCTACTGACCTACTATGTGACCTTAGGCAAGTCACATCACTTCCCTGTGCCTTTGTCACCTCCCACTATTTGTCTGTCTTGTCTACTTGGATTTTAAGAGCTTTAGGGCAGGGGCTGCTTCTTACTATGTGTTTGTACAATGCTTGATGCAATGGGCCTCTCAGTGCTGTTGTAATACAAATTATAATAATATTGAACTCTGTGCAGAGTACTACCAGGGAAGAAAGGCATTAGAATTGCGGTGAATCAAACTGAAAAGGAGTGAAGATGTTTTTCAAATGCAATTTCCTGAAAGAGATTCTTCAGTTTCAGACAGATCTAGGACAAACACCAAGAAACAGCAGGTAATTTGGTCTTATTTTTTGTACTGTTACTATGGGGCTTGTATATTCATACTCTATCCTGTGCCAAAAGAGCCCTTCATTTTTTCTTTTAAAGACTGAAATCCTGGATTTGGAATGGATGAGAAGGTTACTCATTTCTTTAAAACTTAAGCTGATTTAAAGAGGGAAGTTCTGATGTGCTGACCGTCTCTTTAGAGTAGAAGGAGTTGCCCCATCTGTCTCCAAGAACATTAGGAGTCACTCAGTAAAGTAGCTTAATTCTAGACAATGACTGAGGAGGGGCAAACAGACATTTTTTGGAATTTTTTTTTTCAAAGTGAGCTGTTCTAGAGATTTACCTCTGTATTATTGTTGGGAATTATATTTGATACCATCCAAAAGTGAGCTTGCTTACCTGGAAATGAAAGGCTTTGACTCAAGCTGCTAACCTGTGTCTTCACTGCTGTTTTAACATGAGTTGGATAACTCAAAAACATACCTTTTTTGCACTGAAGATCAGTGATATTCAGACTACCACTCACAAGCTGGCTCTTTAATGTGTCTCCTGCAGCTCTTTGCAGCACATGATATAAAAACACTATGTCATGTAATTATTAACCAACCAAGATGTTTTTACTATTTTTAATCAATTAATTGATCAAATTGCACTGTTATTAATTTATTTGCTGTGAGAATATATCTAACCTATCTATCTATCTATCTATATAGATATCAGGGATGGGTCTCCCCCAGCATTATGCCCCATAAATCATGCTAGGAACACCATGATTGTGTATGGGTATAGTACTATAGTAAAAGAAACAATGAATTCACATTACTCTGTCTCTTTTGGGTAATGTTGACTGCTAATTTGGTTCCTGAAGCACTGAGGTCTGAGTATCACTGCTGTAGATATATCCTTAGGCTTTAAGATCTTGGGATCAGTGAATGTCTATTTTGTATGCCTCTGTAAAATGCACAGTACTGAATAAACCAAATAATAAATTAGTAATGAGCCCTTCCTGGAGCTGATCTGTCTTATCTGACCTGTCACTGTGACCAATTCAAGAAACTACTAATGGGTAGTTAGTACAGCACAAGGGATATCAAAAATACGGTATTGTTGTGACGATAAATGTGAGTGCTTTCACATAAATAGAATATATTATGTACTGCAGGCTTGTAGGGACTGGTTCAAGCTGGGATAATAAGTTGGTGGTCAGGAGCATTGATAATGATGCTAAACTGTTAGTGAGACAGCATGAAAGTCTACCAGCATTAACTGGTAATGAAAACAGCATAGGAGTGACTGAGGTCACGTTTACAGAGCAGCAATAGGGATTTGCTAAAAGGGAATTGTCATAAACAGATGGTTAAGGGTTAATGCCTCTTTTATCTGTAAAGGGTTAAAAAGTTCACCTAGTCTAGCTAACACCTGACCAGCGGAACCAATGGGGGAACAAGATGTTTCAAAAGGAAGGAGGAAAGTTATTCATTTGTTTAGAGTTTCAGTTTCAGCCAGAGTGAAAGAGATCAAGAAACCAACCTCTTATCAGAGAGTAAGTTTTAGAAAGAATAAATAGGTTTATGTTTATTTCTTTGTAACCTGTCTTATGCAAATAGAGGTAGAATCAAATTGGGTATTTTTTTTTTTGTGTAACTAAATTTGTGCACAGGGGAACATCCTCTGTGTTTGGAATCTGTTGTCTGTGAGAGTAGCTGGTATGCTAATCTCTCCCAGAGGGTTTTCTTTTATCTTTCTTTTCTTTAATTAAAAGCCTTTTTTCTTAATACCTGATTGATTTTTCCTTGTTTTTAGATCCAAGGGGTTTGGATCTGGACTCACCAGAGATTGGTGGGAGAAAGGAGTGGTGATGGTTAACTTCTCTTTGTTTTAAGATCCAAGGGATTGGATCTGGACTCACCAGGGAATTGGTGAAGGAGTCTCTCAAGGCTACCCAGGGAGGGGAAGGTTTTGGGGGGACAGGGAGTGATCCAGACACTGAAATTCTGGATGGTGGCAGTGGTACCAGATCTAAGCTAGTAATTAAGCTTAGAAGGGTCCATGCAGGTTGCCACATCTGTACCCTAAAATTCAGAGTGGGAAAGGAACCTTGACAGGAATACAGAGAGCACTTGAATTGATCATTATTGCACCTCCTTTTCTAGCCAGCTTCTTAGGTCTTTATTCTAATGATGAATACATCGTATAAAGGGGCGTTTTTAAGGTGTTTGGTGCCAAGTAAATTTATCCCCAAATTATTCAATTTTCTGTAGTGGAGAGAGAAAAGAAGCAGTCAGCCAGTTCTCCATGGTTGTCTCTTTTAGAGTGTGTCTACATTGCAATTAAAAAAACCCACAACTCCCAGGTGCCGCTCAGCTAAGGGGCTATTTAATTGTGATGGAGACATTTGGGTTTGGGCTGCAGCTTGTGCTCTGGAAACCTCCCACCTTGCAAGGTTCTAGAGTTTGGTCTCCAGCTTGTGCCCAAACATCTATTCAGCAAACAAACAGCCTGTTAGCCCAAGTCAGCTGGCACAGGCCAGCTGCAAGTTTTTAATTGCAGTGTAGACATGCTCTTAATGTCAGCTCAAGGATGGGTCTCCCCCAGAATTATGTCCTATAAATCATGTTAGGAACACCATGATTAAGACAAGAAAAATAATCACAATGATTATTTTATTCTTTAAGAAAGGAAAATAGAGAGACAAAAAAAACCAGAATACAAGTGGTAAACAATGATTACTTCAGATACAATTTTTTTCTGTCTCTCTCTGGAGAGTTTTCACCAAGGATTATATCTAACGAATGGAACCTTCTTGGGGGATGATGACACTCATCTCTAGGTAAGATTAAAATCAAATTATATTTATTCTCAAAACTAGTACTCCTGTCTCAGTGTATCAAGGAGCACTAAAACAACTTATCCATGGAAAAAGGAATGTTAAGGGTTTGTGAATCCTGTTTGGTTTATCCTAGATAACATACACTTTTATAAATATGCAATGTAAGTATCTTAACTAAATCCTATGAAACCAAAGAAAATATTTAAACTGGTTACTTAAAGGAAGCCATTCAAGGAGCAGTCTTCAGACAAATTAACAAATATTAAGAATCTTACATTCAAATTAAATTACTATTTTTCCTTGGTGTTTACCAGGAGTACACAATCTGAAACAATCTGATGTTTAACAAGAGAAACTGTTGATGCCTTAAATTACAATAGCATTTCAATATCCCATTAAAATTATTACAAGAAAAAATAAGCTTAATCCCCCAACAGTAATTCTGCAAACTCCATCTCACTACTGATTCTGGAGTCCTGATGAGTTCACCATGTTGCAGCAGCAGTGCTGGTCTGTGAGGTAGAGTCACAAAAATACTTAGGCACCTAACCCCAAAATTTCAATGCTTAATCTGTGTTTACACACTTAAATCCCTATTTTGGACTCCACAGGGACCTAATTCCAAGTGAGGGTTCACAGCTGAGAATTGCTAGCGGAGAGAGATGTCTATCTTCAAGTGGGGCTTAGCACACAACTCTCTCCATGACATCTCCCATTGGCTAGCTTAGGCAGTTCCTTAGCATGCTAGCTTTTATGGATTGCATTTTAAAGCACTTCTCTCTTCCCATTCACTGTGCTGGGACCCTAGGCATGTACCTTTGACTTTGAATCAGTGTGTTCCTCTGATTTTTTTTTTCTCAGTGGCTAAAAGTTAGCATCACAATGCCTCAGTACTCCTGTGAATCTAGGCCTGAGTGCCTCTGTTCAGAGAAATGTATACTCTTATATTTTCCTAAGATTCCTGGAGATGGAAGGGACACCTCTATCAGGAGATTGGCTAGTTTCAACTATCAGCCACTGTCACCTTTCATGGGCACAGCACTTTCATGGGATGGGCAGGGTAGCATCTTCCACTCATGAATATGCAATCTGCTAATACATATACAGCAGATTGTAATTCAACTTTATGGGTTATATTGCTTTTGTCTTTCTGGTGGCAATGTCTTAAATGTCAGTAGAGAAAGTTTTAATTTTTTTATTTTATTCAGTTCCTCTTCTGAAATATCCTCTTTTAGCTCCGTCAAGGTTTAACCAGAGCTGATGTTTTGTTTCAAATGAGCTCAAATTCTTTTTTATATCAAGGTCATTTTCTTTTAAAATAATCTTTTAAAACAAATGATTTTAAAGAGGTTTTACATTTAAATTTTAATCATTAGTTTACCCCCCTCCCCATACACACTATTTCTAATAATTGGAGTGTGATTCTTGAGTTTTGTAAGGAGTTTAAGCATTATCAGTTGACTTTATATTTATTGGAGAATTAATTATAGTTCTATAATCAAATGACTTCCTCCATTAGTAATCATGTATAGCATCAAATGAGGTTGCTATGTTTGTACATAAAACATCTTACTATTCACACAACAATGATATCACAAAGATATTATGTGAAGAGCTTGCATTTAAATACAGCTGACATACAAATAAATATCTCAAAGCAAGCTTATGTCATCTTGATCATTTGAAGAACAACATTTTTCACCTTTTAAGGAGAAACATGACTTAGAAGTAATCAGTATCTTCTGTTAAACATTTTCCAACCATAAATGTTCTCCTTCAGGCTTAAAGAGTGAAAGCTTTAGAGTTTAAAACTGCAATCAGTTTCAGAAGTACAGTTTCTTTAATTCTTTGTGGGTTTAAAATTAAGGGTTTTTTTCTTATTGAAGATGGGCGGTAATGACTTCTGACTTAATTTAGACCTCTAACGCATCTAAGCATCCTCTTTGAGATATCCTAAATAAAGAATATCCTTCCATTCTCTGACACAACCAGGTCTCTTTAACAAAAAAATATATCAAAAGAAGTTTGTTTTCTTGATAAAGATCCTGTCTATAAAAAACTGGTGTGTTTTAGAGGGAAGAAGTGTTTCGTTCTTTCTCTGGATTTGACCAAATGCTTCCTGGATTTACAGCTCACCTTTTTTTAGTGTATTTACAATGTGCAATTGTAAATATTCTACCTAATATTCTATAGAAGGCATGAATCCATAACTAACACTTATGTTTGTCTTTCAAACATAACGTAAAAGAAAATAATATAGAATATTAAAGCAAATCTGAAGTTATAAAGCTGCATTCCACAGTCTGTGTAAACATGCTTGGAGGTAATAAATATGTTTTTATGTTTCAGTAAGACATCCTTTTTGACATTTTTTGGTGCTTGTCACTGGCTGACAAAAAACAGAGATTTTCCAGGAAAGCCCTTAATTTCATTTAATTAAATAACCAAGCAAAAATATAAGCATGTGAGCTGTCAGTCTCTAAGCATCATGTGTAAAAAAGTGTTTATGTATCTCTTAAAATTCAGTAAAGGCAAAGATACGCTTGTAATAATCAAAAAAATATAATAATGTATTAATCATTTTTGCTTCAATACTGAGGTCTACTCCTTACATGCAGGATGACTATACTTGCACCATCTTCACTGTACCATACAGTTTGTATAACAAAATAACTACACTGCTCGTATACACCTAAAACCTACATTAAAATAATAATGCTTTTTCTTTAACCCTCAAAATCACAAAAGTTTATAATTAAGCATCTAATCTTCAATTTTCCAGGTATATTTAATGGAGACTTTCCTTTGGCTTCTGATTTTTTGTTAATAGCAGACCGCTAAGAGGGTTGCTGAGAAGAATTTAAACAGACTATTTCTACTGAATCTTGACTCCAGCTCTCATTGTTTTTTGTACCGTAGTGAAAATATGAGACTCAGAGTGGAATTTTCGTACAAAGCTGTTAGTTAGATATCTGCTATCCCCAAAGAAGTGTCTATCCAGTTTAACCATCTCCATTACAAATTACTTTATTGGCCTGACAGTTGAACACAAATATTTTTCAATATCCTTCTCCTTCCTATATAGTTGCCACTGAAAGGTCCCTTTTGATTTAAGAATATTGAAATGCAGGTAATCCTTTCTACACCCAGTCATCTTATGGTAACTGCCACATTTTCTTTCCAGCAAGAAATCTGCTCTTATCACTTTTCAGCTCTCTCTCTCTCTCTCTCTCTCTCTCTCTCTCTCTCTCTCTCTCTCTCTCTCTCTCACACACACACACACACACACACACACATACACACACCTCTCTTCACCTCTCTTTCAGGACCTGCACGGGTCCCAGCAGAAAGAAGATACTAAGTGTGATTGGAAGTTTGATGGAAGTCATCTAACACCCATTGGGTGGATCTACAGGAAACTAGCACAGTCAAAAGAATGCAAAAGAATCCTCGGTGCTGGACTGAGATGTTATAATCATGGTGATGTAAGCATTGACATTGCACACAGGTAAAAAGCCAAATATTCTCAAACTTGGGTGCCCAAAGTTAGGCACATAAATCCACATTTGAGAGCCTAAATAAGTAGCCTTTTTTTCGCCCAAAGATACTGAGTCTTTCTGAACTCTAACACAATAACCTTTTCACCTCTGGCTGTCATTTGGGAGGGTCTGGCTTGATATATTTAATGTTACAATTAAACAGCTTTAGTGCAGGAATAATGGACAGGCAAAAAATGTCGCCATTCTGCCCAGCATAACATCTCATGGGCTGTATACTCATGAACATTTTGTAACATGGCCAATTAATTTGTGGTGATAATATTTAACAAAGGATGACTTTGCCAGCTGGACATTAGAGATATTCCCTCTTTTCCCCAGCTAGAACCATGAGGTCTTTATCATCTCAAACAACTACCAGAAAGAAGCAGATGGGACATTTCTTTAATTTCTTATCTGAAGAATAACATCTCTCAGTAGAGCAACTGCCACCCTAATATTGATCCCATAGCTTAGAGATACAGCTCCCAGTGTGGGATTCTAGTTGAATGCCCTAATTAAAGGTCTTTTGGCTGCCACTTATTTTTGTGTGCAGTTTCATAGCTAGATAAATGATATTAAAAAAATGACAAGATTTTATAGAACAGGCCCCCTCTGTCTGCCTAATAATATGTCTCTTTCTTCTGGTTCCCATAGAGTCACTTTTTTCAAACACGTGTGCTGCAGTTTCATTCCGCAATGTTCTTTGTGCCACCCTGGGCCTGATTCTTTCTGCTTGCTGATGGTAACAGGTGTAACACCAAGGATCAGACTGTGAGTGCCCCTTGAATGGGTGGACTGGGGCCATTCCAATTTGCAACCTCTGAGGAGAAGTGCTCACTCCTGTGCTCCACCTGAAGAGCCAGATGCTGAAAAGGAAGTGGGCACAAGGCAGGTAGCTGTGTATGGTGAACACAGCACAAATCCCTGATTATAAACAGATGTGTGCATACAGCTGGACCCAGATCGCTGGATGACTCTGTTGCATAGAGAAAAAATAAAAGTATAATAACCACTGTATAACAGCTGATTCAACATAGGCAAGTTACATACATTTTCTTGAGAAACTAACTGCAAGTTCACAAACAGATTCAACACCCTGCTCAATACATTCAAATACATCAAATCTGTCCTTTGGAATTCGATGTTATAGATATGACCAGCTAAGAAGAGAGCCCTGCCTTGCATACATGCTACTGTTGTTACAGACTTTCCCTTCCTCGGATAAAGGCCTGCTACTAGGGATTGTTGGTCTATAAGCAGTCTAAACTTTGCCATATACACACTGATTGAATTTTTTTCACACCACATACCAGATTTAAAGCTTTCTTGTCTATTTGTGCATAGTTACATTCTGCCACTGAGAGAGAGCTGGAGGCAATATGGGTCTTTCACTGCCATCTGGCACTGCGTAATAACTATCCCTATTCCATGTGAGGAAGCATCACATGCTAACTTGGTAGGCAAGGTTGGGTTAAAGTATGTAAATACACTCTGTGACCAACTGTTTTACTTCCAGGAAGGCTTTGACATTCACATGATGAAACCCACTTTTAACGAGTCTGCAGTAAACAGTTCAGCAGATGCAATACAGTTCAGCAGTTGCCTGGTTTGGTACCAATCATAGAATCATAGAATATTAGGGTTGGAAGAGACCTCAGGAGGTTATCGAGTCCAACACCCTGCTCAAAGCAGGACCAACTCCAACTAAATCATCCTAGCTAGGGCTTTGTCAAGCCAGGCCTTAAAAACCTCTAAGGAAGGAGATTCCACTACCTCCCTAGGTAACCCATTCCAGTGCTTCACCACCCTTCTAGTGAAATAGGGTTTCCTTATATCCAACCTAGACCTCCCACCCTGAAACTTGAGACCATTGCCCCTTGTTCTGTCATCTGTCACCACTGAAAACAGCCTAGGTCCATCTTCTTTGGAACCCCCCCTTTGGGTAATTGAAGGCTGCTATCAAATTCCCCCTCACTCTTCTCTGCTGCAGACTAAACAAGCCCAGTTCCCTCAGCTTCTCCTTGTAAGTCATGTTCTCCAGCCCCCTAATCATTTTTGTTGTCCTCTGCTGGACTCTCTCTAATTTGTCCACATTCTTTCTGTAGTGAGGGCCCCAAAGTGGACACAATACCCCAGATTTGGCCTCAACAATGCCGAATAGAGGGGAATAATCATTTCCCTTGATCTGCTGGCAATGCTCCTACTAATGCAGCCCAATATGCCATTAGCCTTCTTGGCAACAAGGGCACACTGCTGACTCATATCCAGCTTCTCATCCACTGTAATCCCCAGGTCCTTTTCTGCAGAACTGCCGCTTAGCCAGTCAGTCCCCAGCCTGTAGCAGTGCATGGGATTCTTCCGTCCTAAGTGCAGGACTCTGCATTTGTCCTTGTTGAACCTCATCAGATTTATTTTAGCCCAATCCTCCAATTTGTCTCGGTCACTCTGGACCCTCTCCCTATACTCTAGCATATTTACCTCTCTCCCCAGCTTAGTGTCATCTGCAAACTTGCTGAGGGTCCAATCCATCCCATCATCCAGATAATTAAGAAAGATGTTGAACAAAACTGGCCCCAGGACCAACTCCTGGGGCGCTCCGCTTGATACTGGCTGCCAACTAGGCATCGAGCTGATGATCACTACCCATTGAGCCCGACAACCTAGCCAGCTTTCTATCCACCTTATAGTCCATTCATCCAATCCAGGGGTTCCCAAACTTGGTTCATGGCTTGTTCAGGGTAAGCCCCTGGTGGGCCACGAGATGCTTTGGTTACCTGAGTGGCCGTACCTGTGGACACTTGCAGGACCCAGTGCCCACGGTTTGCCGTTCCCGGCGAATGGGAACTGTGGGAAGTGGTGGCCCGGCCCGTGCTGCTTCCTGCAGCTTTCATTGTCTAGGAACAGCAAACTGAGGCCACTGGGAGCTGCAAGTGGCCATACCTTCAGATGCTCAGGTAAACAAAGTGGCTTGTGGCCCACCAGGGGCTTATCCTGAACAAGCTGTGAACTAAGTTTGGGAACCCCTGATCCAATTCATACTATTTTAACTTGCTGGCAAGAATACTGTGGGAGACTGTATCAAAAGTTTTGCTAAAGTCAAGATATATCGCGTACACTGCTTTTCCCCATATCAACAGAGACAGTTATCTCATCATAGAAGGCAATCAGGTTGGTCGGGCATTACTTGCCTTTGGTGAATCTGTGTTGACTGTTCCTGTCACCTTCCTCTCCTCCAAGTGCTTCAAAATGGTTTCCTTGAGTACCTGCTCCATGATTTTTCCAGGGACTGAGGTGAGGCTGACTGATCTGTAGTTCCCCAGGTTCTCCTTCTTCCCTTTATTAAAGATGGGCACTTTATTTGCCTTTTTCCAAAAATCTGGGACCTTCCCCGATTGCCACAAGTTTTCGAAGATAATAGCCAATGGCTCTGCAATCGCATCAGCCAATTTCCTCAGCACCGTCAGATGCATTAGATCTGGACTCAAGGAATTGTGCATATCCAGATTTTCTAAATAGCCCGTAACCTGTTAGTTCACCATTGAATGCTGCTCATCTCCTCCCCATACTATGTTGCCCAGGACAGCAGCGTGGGAGCTGACCTTGTCTGTGAAGACCGAGGCAAAAAAAGCATTGAGTACTTCAGCTTTTTCCACATCATCTGTCACTAGGTTGCATCCCCCATTCATTAAGGGTCCCACACTTTCCCTGACCTTTTTCTTGTTGCTAACATCTGTAGAAACCCTTCTTGTTACCCGTCACATCCCTTGCTAGTTGCAATTCCAGTTGTGTTTTGGCCTTCCTGATTACCTCCCTGCATGCTTGAGCAATATTTGTATACTCCTCCCTAGTCATCTGTCCAAGTTTCCACTTCTTTTAAGCTTCCTTTTTGTGTTTAAGTTCACTGAAGATTTCACCATTAGCCAAGATGGTCGTCTGCCATATTTGCTATTCTTTCTGCACATTGAGATGGTTTGTTCCTGTACCCTCAATAAGACTTCTCTAAAATACAGCCAGATCTCCTAGACTCCTTACCCCCTCATATTAGCCTCCCAGGGAATCCTGCCCATCAATTCCCTAAGGAAATCAAAGTCTGCTTTTCTCAAATCCTGGGTCCATATTTTGTTACTCTCCTTTCTTTCTTTTGTGAAGATCCTGAACTCAACCATCCCATGGTCACTGCTGCCCAGGTTGCCACCCACTTCTACTTCCCCTGTTTGTAAGCAGCAAGTCAAGAGGAGAATGCCCCCGGTTGGTTCCTCCAGTAGTTGCACCAGGAACATGTCCCCGACACTCTCCAAAAACTTCCTGGATTGTCTGGGCACTACTATATTGCTCTCCCAGCATGTCAGGGTGATCAAAGTCCCCCATTAGAACCAGGGCCTATGTTCTGAAAACTACAGTTAATTGTCCGAAGAAAGCCTTGTCTACCTTATCCTCTTGGTCTGGTAGTCTATAGCACACACCCACCATGACGCAGCAAAGAATCCTGTGGCACCTTGTAGACTAACAGACGTTTTGGAGCATGAGCTTTCGTGGGTGAATACCCACTTCCTCAGATGCATGTAGTGGAAATTTCCAGGGGCAGGTATATATATGCTAGCAAGCAAGCTAGAGATAACGAGGTCAGTTCAATCAGGGAGGATGAGGCCCTGTTCTAGCAGTTGAGGTGTGAAAACCAAGAGAGGAGAAACTGGTTCTGTAGTTGGCAAGCCATTCACAGTCTTTGTTCAATCCTGAGCTGATGGTGTCAAATTTGCAGATGAACTGAAGCTCAGCAGTTTCTCTTTGAAGTCTGGTCCTGAAGTTTTTTTGCTGCAGGATGGCCACCTTAAGGTCTGCTAGAGTGTGGCCAGGGAGGTTGAAGTGCTCTCCTACAGGTTTTTGTATATTGCCATTCCTAATGTCTGATTTGTGTCTCATAGACTCACAGGTCAGAAGGGACCAATATGATCATCTTGTCTGACCTCCTGCACAAGGCAGGCCACAGAACCGCACCCATCCAATTTTATAACAACCCCTAACCCAGGACTGAGTTATTGAAATCCTCAAAATTGGTTTGAAGACCTCAAGCTGCAGAGAATCCACCAGCAAGCGACCCGTGCCCCATGCTGCAGGGGAAGGCGAAAAACCTCCAGGGCCTGCCAATCCGCCCTGGAGGAAAATTCCTTCCCTACCCCAAATATGGCGATCAGCTAAACCCTGAGCATGTGGGCAAGACTCACCAGCCAGCACCCAAAAAGGAATTCTTTGCAGTAACTCAGTCCCCATCCCATCCAACATCTCCCCGCAGACCATTGAGCAGACCTATCTGGTGGTAATCCAAGATCAATTGCCCAAATTAATGATCCTATCATAACATCCCCTCCATATACTTATCAAGCTTTGTCTTGAAGCCAGAAAAGTCTTTTGCCCCCACTACTTCCCTCGGAAGGCTGTTCCAGAACTTCACTCCCCTAATGGTTAGAAACCTTCGTCTAATTTCAAGTCTAATCTTCCTAATATCCAGTTTATACTCATTCGTCCTCGTGCCTACATTAGTACTAAACTTAAATAATTCCTCTCCCTCCCTAACGTTAACCCCCCTGATATATTTATATAGAGCAAGCATATCCCCCCGCAGCCTTCTTTTGGCCAGGCTAATGAAGCCAAGCTCTTTGAGTCTCCTTTCATAAGGCAGTTTTTCCATTCCTCGGATCATCCTAGTAGCCCGTCTCTGAACCTGTTCCAGTTTGAATTCATCCTTCTTGAACATGGGACACCAGAACTGCACACAGTATTCCAGATGGGATCTCACCAACGCCTTATATAATGGTACTAACACCTCCTTATCCTTGCTGGAAATACCCCGCCTGATGCATCCCAAAATCGCATTTGCTTTTTTAACAGCCGTATCACATTGGCGACTCATAGTCATCCTGCTATCAACCAATACCCCAAGGTCCTTTTCCTCCTCTGTCACTTCCAACTGATGCGCCCCCAAAGTATATCTAAAATTCTTATTATTAATTCCTAAGTGCATGACCTTGCACTTTTCACTATTGTATTTCATCCTATTTCTATTACTCCAGTTTACAAGGTGGTCCAGATCTTCCTGAATAGTATCCCTGTCCTTCTCCATGTTAGCAATACCCCCCAGCTTCGTGTCATCCGCAAACTTTATTAGCACATTCCCGCTCTTTGTGCCAAGGTCAGTAATAAAAAGGTTAAATAAGATCGGTCCCAAAACCGATCCTTGAGGGACTCCACTAGTGACCTCCTTCCAGCCTGACAGTTCACCTTTCAATACGACCCGCTGGAGTCTCCCCTTTAACCAGTTCCTTATCCACCTTACAACTTTCATGTTCATCCCCATCTTTTCCAATTTAACTAACAGTTCCCGATGCAGAACCGTGTCAAACGCCTTACTGAAATCTAGGTAAATTATATCTACCACATTTCCTTTATCTAAGTAATCCGTCACCTTCTCAAAGAAGGAGATCAGATTGGTTTGACACGATCTACCTTTAGTAAATCCGTGTTGCAGTTTGTCCCAATTACCATTGACCTCTATGTCCTTAACTACTTTCTCCCTTAAAATTTTTTCCAAGACCTTACATACTACAGACGTCAAGCTAACAGGCCTATAATTACCCGGATCACTTTTATTCCCTTTCTTAAAAATAGGAACTACATTAGCAATCCTCCAGTCATACAGCACAACCCCCGAGTTTATCGATTGCTTAAAAATTCTCACTAACGGGCTCGCAATTTCACGCGCCAGTTCCTTTAATATCCTCGGATGGAGATTGTCCGGGCCCTCCGACTTCGTCCCATTGAGCTGTTCAAGTACGGCCTCTACCTCAGTTGCGGTAATATCCACTTCCATATCCACATTCCCGTTTATCATCCCTCCATCATCACTAGACTCCTCACTAGTCTTATTAAAAACTGAGGCAAAGTACTTGTTTAGATGTTGGGCCATGCCTAGGTTATCCTTAACCTCCATTCCATCCTCAGTGTGTAGCGGCCCCACTTCTTCTTTCTTTGTTTTCTTCTTATTTATGTGGCTGTAGAACCTTTTACTATTGGTTTTGATTCCCCTTGCAAGGTCCAGTTCAATGCGGCTTTTAGCCTTCCTCACTTTATCCCTACATGTTCTGACCTCACCAAGGTAGCTTCCCTTACTGATCCTGCCTTTCTTCCACTCCCTGTAAGCTTTCTGCTTTAGTCTAATCCCCTCTCTGAGTTGCTTGCTCATCCAGTTTGGCCTACAACTCCTGCCCATGGTTTTTTTCCCCTTTCTTGGGATGCAGGCTTCCGACAGTCTCCGCAGCTGCGACTTAAAGTAATTCCAGGCCTCCTCTGCATTTAAATCCCCTAGTTCCTCCGTCCAATCCACTTCCCTAACTAATTTCCTTAACTCTTTAAAATTAGCCCTCGAGAAGTCGAAAACCCTAATCCCAGATCTACATTTGTTTATCCTTCCATCTACTTTGAACTGAATCAGCTCATGATCACTCGAACCAAGGTTGTCTCCTACCACCATTTCTTCTACGAGGTCCTCACTGCTCACCAACATCAAATCTAAAATGGCATCCCCTCTGGTAGGTACTTCAACTACTTGATGAAGAAATCCATCCGCTATCACATCCAGAAAAATCTGACCCCTATTATTCTTGCAAGCACTCGTCCTCCAGTCTATATCCGGGAAGTTGAAGTCCCCCATAATCACACATTTCCCCTTTGTGTTTACTTCATTAAAGACATTAAAGAGGTCTCTATCCATATCCAAATCAGATCCCGGCGGTCTATAGCACACCCCAAGCACTATCTCAGGGGAAGCTCTAGTTGCTTTTTTACCCAGTGTGATTTTTGCCCAGACAGACTCTGTCTTATCCATTCCATCGCTTCTTATTTCGCTACAGTTAATTTCATCATTGATGTACAAGGCTACTCCACCACCTTTGCCTTTCTTCCTGTCTTTTCTAAACAGCACATAGCCTTCAATACCCGTGCTCCAGTCATGAGTACTATTCCACCAGGTTTCGGTTATCCCTATAATATCCGGTTTCACTTCCTGCACCAGTAGCTCCAGTTCCTCCATCTTGTTACCTAGGCTCCTCGCATTAGTGTACAGACATTTTAATTTTCGGCGTTTGAAGTCAGTGACATTCTTTCCCCGGTCGTGCACAGACCTTCTACCACCAGCATCACCCGTTACTCTGGTTTCTACTCCACTATTCCTCCTTGGATCAATTCTTTGGACCGCAAGGGTATCCCCTCTCACTTTGTTTACTTCCCTCTCCAGGTTATATTCCGGCGTGGAGATCTCCCGAACATCTCCCAACCATCTCCCCCAACTTCCTAGTTTAAAGCTCTCTTGATGAGGTCGGCGAGCCTCCATCCTAGAATTCTATTTCCCTCCTTGCTTAGATGAAGTCCATCCTGAGCGAACAGTCGTCTATCCGTAAACGCTTCCCAGTGACCGTACATCCCAAAGCCCTCCTTATAACACCACTGCCTGAGCCATCTGTTAATCGCCATAATCTTGTCACTCCTTCGTCGCCCCGCTCTAGGAACTGGCAGAATCCCACTGAAGATCACCTGAGCCTCGATTTCTTTGAGCGTCTTCCCCAGTCTGGCATAGTCCTCCTTGATACAGTCCAGCGAGTAACTAGCCGTATCATTCGTTCCCACATGAAGGATAATCAACGGATTCTTTCCCGCTCCCGCTAAGATCGTATTCAGCCTCAGGTCCACATCCTGTATCTTAGCCCCTGGCAGACAGCACACCCTTCTGTTCTCCCGATCAGGTCTAGTTACAGGCCTGTCTACTCTTCTCAGTAAAGAGTCTCCAATCACGTAGACTTGCCTTTTCCTGGCGACAGTGCGATTCTGCGGTCCATCCCCCACAGCAGCTGGCCGCAATTCCTCTCGATTTGTATTCGCCCTTACAATCCTCCTAGGGTTCGTACTTGGTGTCGCCTCCATTGACTCCTCCCCTCCTTCTGCAGGACTAGCTGCTCACCTCTTCTTCCTCGCCCTTTCTCCTTCAGCAGCCTGCTGTGCTCCATCTTCATTTTCCAACTCAGCAAACCTGTTCCTGAGTTCTATTTCTCCATCGCTGGCCCGTCTTTTCCTCTGCCTGGTTCTCCTAGTCACATGCTTCCACCGTCCACTTTCCTCACCCAGCAGCCCCTCCTCAGAGTCCTTAGGTCCTGCTTCTATCCGCTCGTCTGAGCTTGTCCCCTGTGCCTCATCATGTCTGTGTTCCATCATCTGCTCAAATCCCCTTCTAAACTCAGCCAGAGTTTCCACTTGCATCTCCAGTCCCCTTACCTTTTCCTCCAGCAGCTCTATCAGGCGGCACTTCATGCAGATGAAACTCCTTTCAGGTACCCCCTCTAGGACCATGTACATGCCGCAGCTACCGCATCCGGTCATCCTCAGTGTGTCTGCACCTGCTGCCTCTGCCTCCATCATATCGTTCCAACTCTGCGCCTGGCAATCCATGCCTCACACCGCACCGCAGGCCACCAACAAGCGCAGGGCTGCTGTCAGACCCCTGCCTCTTCCCTATTCTGCCTTCCTGGTTTCTCTGCCTTGGTCTCCTCTGTAACCTCCCCCTAGAAACTCCCACTGAAACTCCCCTGTTAGCCGCTCTGTTTGCTGTCTGTGCCGCTGCCTGAGTGCCTGGCTCCTTATATAGGACCCCTAATCAGGTAAGCCCCACCCCCAACTCAGGGCTCAGCCTCGCTCCCAGCACACAGCCCCTAGCAGCCTGCACACACACTCACTCACACACAAACTCCACAATACAATCCACAAACTACAAAAACTACAAAAACCTGCTCCTCCAAAAGCACTCCCACTGAAACTCCCCTGTTAGCCGCTCTGTCCATTTATCCTTTTCCGCAGATACTGTCCGGTTTGGCCGATGTACATAGCAGAGGGGCATTGCTGGCATAAGATGGCGTATATTACATTGGTGGATGTGCAGATGAATGAACCAGTGATGGTGTGGCTGATCTGGTTAGGTCCTGCGATGGTGTTGCTGGTGTAGATATGTGGGCAGAGTTGGCATCGAGGTTTGTTGCATGGATTGGTTCCTGAGCTAGAGTTATTATGGTGCAATGTGCAGTTACTGGTGAGAATATGTTTCAGGTTGGCAGGTTGTCTGTGGGCAAGGACTGGCCTGCCACCCAAGGCCTGTGAAAGTGTAGGATCATTGTCCAGGATGAGTTGTAGATCCTTGATGATGCGTTGGAGAGGTTTTAGCTGGGGACTGTATGTGATGGCCAGTGGAGTCCTGTTGGTTTCTTTCTTGAGTTTGTCTTGCAGTAGGAGGCTTCTGGGTACACGTCTGGCTCTGTTGATCCTTATTTCCTCGTGCAGGTATTGTAGTTTTGAGAATGCTTGGTGGAGATTATGTAGGTGTTGGTCTCTGTCTGAGGGGTTAGAGCAGATGCGGTTGTACCTCAGTGCTTGGCTGTAGACAATGGATCGTGTGATGTGTCGAGGATGGAAGCTGGAGGCATGAAGGTAGGCATAGCGGTCGGTAGGTTTTCGATATAGGGTGGTGTTAATGTGACCATCACTTATTTGCACCGTGGTGTCAAGAAAGTGGACCTCCCGTGTAGATTGGTCCAGGCTGAGGTTGATGGTGGGGTGGAAGCTGTTGAAATCGTGGTGGAGTTTTTCCAGAGTCTCCTTCCCATGGGTCCAGATGATAAAGATGTCATCAGTGTAGCGTAGGTAGAGAAGGGGCGTGAGTGGACGAGAGCTGGGGAAGCGTTGTTCCAGGTCAGCCATAAAGATATTGGCATATTGTAGGGTCATGCGGGTGCCCATAGCAGTGCCACTGATCTGGAGATATATATTGTCATCAAATTTGAAATAGTTGTGTGTAAGTATAAAGGCACAGAGCTCAGCAGCCAGTTGTGCTGTAGCATCATCAGGGATAGTGTTCCTGACAGCTTGTATTCCATCTGTGTGTGGGATGTTTGTGTAGAGAGCCTCTACATCCATGGTGGCTAGGATGGTGTTTTCTGGGAGGTGACCAATGCATTGTAGTTTCCTCAGGAAATCAGTGGTGTCACAGAGATAGCTGGGAGTGCTGGTGGCATAGGGTCTGAGTAGAGAGTCCAAATATCCAGACAGTCCTTCAGTGAGAGTGCCAATGCCCGAGATGATGGGGCATCCAGGATTTCCAGGTTTGTGGATCTTGGGTAGTAGATAGAATAACCCTGGTTGGGACTCAGGGGTATGATGGACATCATACCAAATGGACTAAAGGTAAAAAATCCATTGGTATCTACATACTACACAGACCACAGTGAGAGATTATGCCATACTCTATCAAAAAAACTGAGGAACCACCTGATCAGCATCCTATACAGCAAACAGGAAAACATCAAAAAAGAGCTCTCCAACCTGGAGACTCTCATTAATAACCAAACTTCTATACAAACGGACTTCACTAGAATAAGACAGGAGATCTACATTACTCACTTCACCTCTCTACAAAGGAAAAAGGACTGTTAGCTGTCTAAACTCCTACCTGCCACATGGGGCCACAACTGTGGTACCCCTAACCCACCCAGCAATATCGTCAATCTATCCAACTACACATTCAGCCCAGAAGAAAAGTCTGTCCTATCTCGGGGACTCTCTTTCTGCCCTGCCACCCCCACCAACATGATACAGTTCTGTGGCGATCTGGAAGCCTACTTTCACCGTCTCCGACTCAAAGAATACTTCCAGGACAACACTGAACAGTGCACTGATACACAGGTGCCCTCCCCCCAACAGCACAAGAAGAAGAACTCCACACGGATTCCTCCTGAGGGTCGAAATGACAGTCTGGACCTATACATTGAATGCTTCCGCCGGCGTGCACAGGCAGAAATCGTGGAACAACAACATTGCTTGCCTCACAACCTAAGTCATGCAGAACGCAATGCCATCCACAGCCTCAGAAACCGTCCTGACATTATCATCAAAGAGGCTGATAAAGGAGGTGCCCTTGTCATCATGAACAGGTCTGACTACGAAAAGGAGGCTGCCAGACAACTCTCCAATACCAAATTCTACCGGCCACTTCCCTCAGATTCCACTGAGGAATACACTAAGAAACTACAACATCTACTCAGGACACTCCCTACACTAACACCAGAAGAAATCAATATACCCCTAGAGCCCCGACCAGGGTTATTCTATCTACTACCCAAGATCCATAAACCTGGAAATCCTGGACGCCCCATCATCTCGGGCATTGGCACTCTCACTGAAAGTCTGTCTGGATATTTGGACTCTCTACTCAGACCCTATGCCACCAGCACTCCCAGCTATCTCCGTGACACCACTGATTTCCTGAGGAAACTACAATGCATTGGTGACCTCCCAGAAAACACCATCCTAGCCACCATGGATGTAGAGGCTCTCTACACAAACATCCCACACACAGATGGAATACAAGCTGTCAGGAACACTATCCCTGATGGTGCCACAGCACAACTGGCTGCTGAGCTCTGTGCCTTTATACTTACACACAACTATTTCAAATTTGATGTCAATATATATCTCCAGATCAGTGGCACTGCTATGGGCACCCGCATGGCCCCACAATATACCAATATCTTTATGGCTGATCTGGAACAACGCTTCCTCAGCTCTCGTCCACTCACGCCCCTTCTCTACCTACGCTAAACTGATGACATCTTCATCATCTGGACCCATGGGAAGGAGACTCTGGAAAAACTCCACCACGATTTCAACAGCTTCCACCCCACCATCAACCTCAGCCTGGACCAATCTACACGGGAGGTCCACTTTCTTGACACCACGGTGCAAATAAGTGATGGTCACATTAACACCACCCTATATCGAAAACCTACCGACCGCTATGCCTACCTTCATGCCTCCAGCTTCCATCCTCGACACATCACACGATCCATTGTCTACAGCCAAGCACTGAGGTACAACCGCATCTGCTCTAACCCCTCAGACAGAGACCAACACCTACAAAATCTCCACCAAGCATTCTCAAAACTACAATACCCGCACGAGGAAATAAGGAAACAGATCAACAGAGCCAGACGTGTACCCAGAAGCCTCCTACTGCAAGACAAACCCAAGAAAGAAACCAACAGGACTCCACTGGCCATCACATACAGTCCCCAGCTAAAACCTCTCCAACGCATCATCAAGGATCTACAACCCATCCTGGACAATGATCCTACACTTTCACAGGCCTTGGGTGGCAGGCCAGTCCTTGCCCACAGACAACCTGCCAACCTGAAACATATTCTCACCAGTAACTGCACACCGCACCATAATAACTCTAGCTCAGGAACCAATCCATGCAACAAACCTCGATGCCAACTCTGCCCACATATCTACACCAGCGACACCATCACAGGACCTAGCCATATCAGCCACACCATCATTGGTTCATTCACCTGCATGTCCACCAATGTAATATACGCCATCTTATGCCAGCAGTGCCCCTCTGCTATGTACATCGGCCAAACCGGACAGTCTCTGCAGAAAAGGATAAATGGACACAAATCAGACATTAGGAATGGCAATATACAAAAACCTGTAGGAGAGCACTTCAACCTCCCTGGCCACACTCTAGCAGACCTTAAGGTGGCCATCCTGCAGCAAAAAAACTTCAGGACCAGACTTCAAAGAGAAACTGCTGAGCTTCAGTTCATCTGCAAATTTGACACCATCAGCTCAGGTTTGAACAAAGACTGTGAATGGCTTGCCAACTACAGAACCAGTTTCTCCTCTCTTGGTTTTCACACCTCAACTGCTAGAACAGGGCCTCATCCTCCCTGATTGAACTGACTTCGTTATCTCTAGCTTGCTTGCTAGCATATATATGCCTGCCCCTGGAAATTTCCACTACATGCATCTGAGGAAGTGGGTATTCACCCACGAAAGCTCATGCTCCAAAACGTCTGTTAGTCTATAAGGTGCCACAGGATTCTTTGCTGCTTTTACAGATCCAGACTAACACGGCTACCCCTCTGATACTTGACTACCCACCATGACATCACCTTGTTACTCTCGTTTCTAAACTTAACCCAAAGACTCTCAGCAGGCTTTTCTTCATTTTCATACTGAAGCTCTGAGCAATCATACCCCTCTCTTACATACAGTGCAACTCCTCTACCTTTCCTCCTGGGCTATAGTTAATGGGCTATAGTAGCTGATTAAACTCTTGAAATGATCTAAGTTTTGACACATCCTTTGGTGGTAGAGCTTCCAGGACTGCTTTAATCTTCTCCTGAGATTTATGAAGGCCTTACTCATCAATAACATGCCCACAATAGGCTACTAGATCCTTGAAAAATTCACATTTTATCCAATTAGCTCATAACCTGTATTAATCTAGATGTTTTAATACCCTTTTCACGGTGTCCAGATTTCTTCATCATTTCCACCAGTCACAATAATGTCATCCAGATAATACTGTTCTCAGAGTACCTTGCAAAACTTAAAATCTCCACGCACCCTTACTGCACCACACTTTTTTCCCAGTTGGAACAGTAGGGCTTCCTCATTTGCTCCAAGCCACTTTTGAAAGTATGCCCTCTCTTTCCAGACATGGCAATTTTGCATCTACCTTTGAGCAGACAGTGTAAGGGATAGATCAAGCTTTGTGAAACTTGGGCTATGCCTTCTCATCTAGGATCATTTTAGCCTTCATGTGTTTTCGAGTTCCTATGCCATACTTGAATACTCCTGATGCTTGACTTGGTATCCTTCCCATCTGTTGTTTGATTGTTCTAGTGGAGTCTGTTGAAAGTGATGACATCATCATTTCCAATCCAGAGGAACGTCACTTAACCATTCACAGCCTCATATGGCCAGTCCCCCTTTCTCAACAACATATACATCTAATAAACACCTGCTTATTATTCTCAATTCACTTGCATCACTTCAATTGGCACTATTTTTCTCTCATGTAAGTTTTTAGTATTCTTAAAAGTTTTCTCGTATTTTGAACTTGAGATAACAGACATCATGGAGCCTGTGTCCAATTCCATTTTAATAAATTTTCCCACCACTGAATTGTCATTTTTGTTCACATTCTAAATATCACGGGCTGGCTACTACACTCTCACAGTCTGTGTCACTACTGCCTCTGTCTGCATAGTGTACATTGATATTCCTTTTTCTATACCCTATGTTGGTCTCTTCCTTATTTCAACAAATTAATTGTATATGATCGTTATTATTACAACTTCTGAAATATGCATCTTTAAATCAGCAATCAGAAGGAGCATGGAACCCTTTTCCACACTGATAACATGTATCTGCTGAGTGGACCAACTCTTGCCTTGGGTTACAGATAGTTTATGTATTCCTACTTCTGTTTTAGTGCTGGTATGAAATTCTATTGTATCTCTTGCTGCAGTTTCCATCACTACTCGAATTTCTACTACACGTTTAAAGGGAAGATCTTCCTCAGTTAAGATCCTCTTCTGTCTGTTTTCATTAAGCAGTCCACACACACACATCTGTCTCTTAGGGCCTCGTTAAGCTCATCCTTAAAAGCACAGTGTTCTGATAATCTTTTTAACTCTGTTGCAAAAAGGAAATAGATTCACCTTCAGACTGATTCTGCTCATGAAACCTGAAGCTTTCTGCTATAGTAAGGAGCTTGGGTGACAAGTGCTGTTGAACAATTGGCACTATCTTTTTAAAGGTTTTCCAGGCTGGCTTCTCTAGGAGGTTCAGACTGTGCACTAAATTCTATTTTTCCTCCTAGTAAAACTGATGCATGTTTTCCTGGGGGAATTTCATTTACTTCAAAATACTGCTCCAGCCTCTATATATATAGGCCAGACCCCCATGGCACTGTTGAAGGCCTCCTTTTTTCTAATATAGCTTGCCATTTCACCTCATTGCTGTTATATTTAGTAGTTCAGAATATCACAGTTGTAAGCAGATTCCTCTTCCCCCTGGGGACTGCAAGCAGTGTGCCACCAGTTGTTTAGCTACTCTGATGTACAGAAGGTTCTTGAGATTCCCACTCTTGTTGCCAATTTGTTGTGTATTGTGGACACCATAAATCCCTCGTTATAAACAGAGACACATGCTGGCTCTCTATTGCATAGAGAAAAGAAAAAAAAACATAGCAACCCTCTATATAACAGCAGATTCAACAAGCAATTGCTTGAGAAACTGTAAGTGCAAATTCACACAAATAGATTGAACACTGCTCAGTACATTTAAATACCCCAAAAGGATCATGGCCCAGCCTCCTCCCTTCCCACTGCACAGAGAGGGGCTATCTACTCCATCCTGATGACTAGGATAGACTGTGCATTCCAATCCCCATGTAGGCACAAAGAAGCCCTGGGAGAGAGCATACCTGCTTGAGGCACGCAGGGACGGTGCAAGGATGTTTCATGCCCTAGGTGAAACTTCCACCTGTGCCCTTCCCCCCACACTCCCACCTTGAGCCCCCCCTCCCCCAGCAGCTCCTCCCTTCCGCCCTGAGGTGCCCCGCACTCCCCCTGGCAGCTCACTTCTGGTCCGCCTCCACCCTGAGCATGCCATGGCTGGTTCACTTCTCCCGCCTCCTAGGCTTGCGGTGCCGAAGTTGATCAGCTTAGGCACTGCAAACCTGGTATACGAGAGAAATGAAACAGCCACGGGGTGCTCGGGGAGGAGGCGGGGCAGGAGTGAGCTGGGGCGGGGAGTTCCCCTGCGTGCTGCCCCCCCCACTTGCTGCAGGCTGCCCTCCCGCGCCCCCCTGCCCCAGCTCCCTCCACCTAAATGCCAGCAGCGACCGGGTCGGCTGAAGATCCAACTGCCGTGGTCGCTGCTGAAGAAAATGGTGCCCCCAAATCCTAGCACCCTAGGCGACTACCTAGGTCACTTAAATGGTTGCACCGGCCCTGGAGGCATGACCTACCCCGTCTCCTTCACAGAGATGGTGTGACTCTATATTGCCCTTTTGTGGGCACTTGGGAGTAGGCTTACCACCTAGCCAATATTTGACTGGCCTGGCTGTTCTTTTTTGTGTGTGCGTGTGGAGTTTTTTGTGCGTTATGGATTTGCCAGTTGCTAGAAAAAAATAATTTAATCTGCCAATTTTGTTTTGTTCTTCTTTTATGTGGATCAAAAGATTTGCATTATTATCACAATGCACTGGGATATTTAATGTTAAAAGTTTCTGTGAAAAGCTAAAGATGTTGCAGTGTTCCCACTTCTGCAGTTTAAGTGATAACAGATCAAAACTGTTGAAAATACAGCAATCTGCCCACCAGCACCCAAGCGCACCATGCATGTGTGCAAGACAGGGATTGAGTCACACAAGAGTGATGATGAGACGTGATGTTATCAATCTTATCCATATGTGTTAACTCTGTAGATACTATAAGTGGCTGTTAAAGGGAGGGGTTGCAGAGTTGTCTTGTTGGTGGTTAGGGATGCAGTGGACTTGCCTTGTGGGGGGGGAAGGGTGCCTTTTTTTTTTTTTTCATTTCAAACCCTACCTGAGTTTGTGGACATACTGTCTGCTTCCCAACATTATGAGCCTTAACAGTGAAAACCTTCTTTTTCTCCGTGGGAGGATGAATGTTACTCTGGGCCAATGGGTAGGAGGTGGTCTGGACTTAGCAATGCTATTCTCAGTACCTCTCTCTCTACTATGCAAGCTAACAGAGACAGAATAGCATGAACAATGCAGAGAGGGGAGAAAAGAAAACTCTTCCCCTGGCTTTGGATCTCTTGGTGATAGGGAGATGGGGAGAGAGAGGCAGAGGGGATTGACTCATTCAAAAGTAAAAGGCACAGGGGCTGGGGGGAATGAGAAATTGAAGAACCAGGTGTTAGATCCTGGCTAAAGGTAGGCAAGACTAGTGACTAGAGATCAGTAGGCTGAATCAGTACCAGGGTCAAGAGTCAGGACCAGAGTTAAGTCGAAGGGCAGAGCTGGCAACAGTTCAGGGATTAGGCCATGAGTCAGGACTGGGTATCAGGATACATGTAGGTGTTCCAGGCTTCAAGTGGGAATCAAGGTCCAAATCAGAGCTGAGGTCAATACTGGAAGTTCAGGAACAGAGAATGCAGGTTGTTATGACAGTTAGCTAGCGATCTGCATTGTTGCCTGGACACTTCCTTGAGTTTTTAGCAGGTGGGGAACTGATCAGATGCCATAAAGCTGCTGTCCTTTGAGCCTCTTGAAGTTCTGTGGCTTGTGTCTGCAGCAGGTCATGGGTAGGGGAGCATGAGTTGGTTATAGGTGGCACTGCAGAGGTGTTTGCTGCCAAGTAACTTTTTAGGCCTGGGCTTGAGACTCAATGGGCCTCGCATTTACCTCTCCCAACCCAAGTTTGTCTGGTTAGGCTACTTGGATGACTTCCACAAGGTCAGGGGCATGGACTCAGGAAGCTGATTGCCAGGATTGCTCTTGTGATAGCCATAGTCCTTCCAGTCCATCATGTATCAGTGGAAACCATTTTGAGTCAAGTACCTCATGGACCTCATACTTGTCATAACTCTGGACCTGCACTGGAGGAGAAGTGGTTGTGATTGATGTATGACTTCAGTAGAGAAACATAAAACAGTGGGTGTTCGTTGAAGGATCTGGGTAGTTGGAGCCAAAGAGTCATCTGACTGTGATACCAGTGATCCAGTTTGTAACAGAGCCATTTCATGCGGAATTATTGTGTGGAAAGCCGCACCTTCTGTCCCAAAGCAAATGGAGGGCCTTCCCCAGGCTGATGTTCCGTGCGTTGCTTGTAGTCCTTGGCATTTTCAAGATGTTGGACTTCATGGATTTGTTAGTCCTAGTTGGCAGTGGCAATGTTCAAAGAGATGGTGGGTACAGCTGAGTGGACACAGCAGGTGGCACCCAAAATCCATGTAAAATGGTCCACATTGTTATAGGCTAACTCAGCTTGAGGCAGAAGGGCCAACCAATTATTCTGGTGGTAATTTGTAAAGCATGACTTACTCTCTGACTGGCCATTCATTTGTGAATGGTAAGCAAAGGACATATAAGTATGGACCCCGAGAAACCATATTGTTCCATGCCAAAATCATGGCACAGATTTGTGGACCTTGGTCAGATGTATCTGTTTTGAGAGTCTATGGAGATGAATGACATGTATCGCAAGGTGCTGGGCCATTTCTTTTGTGGAAGGCAGATGCATGATGCGGGCAAAGTGGGCAATTTAAACTGATCTTCCACTATGAGGACACATGAAACACGGGGATCTCAATTATAAAATGAAGGGTAATGGCTGCCCAGGGCTTAGATAGTGTTTCTGCAGACATTAATGTGCCAAGAGGCTTTGCAAGCAGCTTCCTGGTGGAAGCGCATAGCTCACAGGAGAATAGTTGGGGGCCAAATCTTTGGGAAAAGATTATGCATATTGCAATACAGGATGCATCTCTCTCAACAGCAAAGGCTTGCATTGTGTCAGGATGGATTAGCATTGGAGCACTGGTGAAGGCCAACTTGAGTTGGTCAAATGCTTGGTAAGCCTTCAGAGACCAGGTAAAGGAGGCATGCTTCTGGAGAAGCAATGTCAGTTGGACAGTCTTGTCCCAATACCTTGGAATAAACTACCTATAAAAATTAACAAACCCCAGGAAGCGTTACAGTTCCTTGATGCCACCCAGGTCTGAAGAAAGGGACAAGATGTAACTTGAACCCTATTGAGTTGTACTTCTTGGGCTTTGTGTATAGGCTGTGTTATCATAGCTGATGTTGGACTGACTGAACGTGTTGAATGTGCTGCCCAGGTCTCAGAGAAGACAAGTATGCCATAACCTACCTTGACAATATATTGATCTAGGGTGTTATGAAACTCCTGATTCATGAAGTGCAGCAAAGTTGCTGGGATGCTGGTAATTTTGTTTGGTCTTACCATGTACTCTTAGTGACTGTACAGTTTGAAAGGCCTTTTTCCACTCATCCACCTGCATGAAACCACACCAGATTGTAGGCTTCTCACAGGTCAAACTTGGTAAACATCTAGGCTTATCATACATGATCCAACAATTCCAAAATGAGTGGGAGAGGGCATCTGTTTCTAATGGTTACCCAATCATCCACACACAAACAGAGGATCCCATTTTTCTTTTTTAATGAAAAGAAGTGGCAGTCCCAGTGGTGGAGATGGAGGGATGGATAAATCCAGTGCTTAATTTGTGCCGGAGCTTGCCAGGACTCAGCCCTGGCACCTCTAGGCTTGACAGTTCATAGCAATGGCACCTTTGGGTTTGTCACATCAGTTATGAAAGTAAAAAAAATTGCTTGAGCCCTGACACTTCTTTCATTACAAATTTAAGCACTGGATTAATCCCTTGGCCAAATACTTTTAGAGATAAAAGTGTAGAATGGTCAAATCTGGCTCCAACATTGCATAACTGTGATTGAAAGGCATCTTGGTCCCGGATTGCTGCTCCATTGGGCAGTCATGGTCATGGTTGGGTGGCAGTGTGTTGGCATTCTTCTTTTCAAAGAAATCCATGTAATCAATGTACTTGGTGGGAAGGGCAGGAGTGAATTCTGCTGGTGGTCCCAGCTGGCCACAGCCTGGACCTGAAGACTTCTGGGTAGCAATAGGACTTGGGCTGTAGGAGTGTGTGTTGAACAGAAGAATGGACATACTGGGTAAGACCAAAGGTCCATGTAGCCTAGTATCTTGTCTTTTGATAGTGGACAATGACAAGTGCCCAGAGGGAATGAACAGAGCAGGTAATCATCAAGTGATCCATCCCCTGTTGCCTATTCCCAGCTTCTGGCAAACAGAGGCTAGGAACACCATCCCTGCCCATCCTGGATAATAGCCATTGATGAATTTATCTATCCTCCATTAATTTATCTAGTTCTTCTTCTTTTTTGAACCCTGGTATAGTCTTAGCCTTCACAGCAACCTCTGGCAAAGAGTTCCACAGTTTGACAGTGAGTTTTGTAAAGAAATATTTCCTTTGTTTTAAATCTGCTGCCTATTAATTTAATTTGATGACCCTTAGTTCTTGTATTATGAGGAGAAATAACACTTACTTATTTACTTTCTCCACATCAGTCATGATTTATAGACCTCTATTATATCTTTTCCAAGCTGAAAAATTCCAATCTTATTAATCTCTCCTCGTATGGAAGCTGTTCCATATGCCTAATAATTTTTGTTATCCTTCTCTGAACATTTTCCAATTCCAATACATCTTTTTTGAGATGGAGCGACCGCATCTGCATGCAGTATTCAAGATGAGGCTGCGAGAATCGGCGTGGGACAAGGGATGTGCTGGCTGCCACACAAAAAAAGGGGAGGAAGGAGAAAGTGACAAGACAGAGAATTTACCAGGCAATCTGAAAACTGATGGAATGGGGAGGATAAGGTCACCTAAACCCATTGGGAATGATGCTGAAAAAAGTGCAGAATGGGAAACCAGATACCAAGGTGATTGGTTGTGTTCTATACAGGTTCTTTTACTGCATCCAAGATAAATAGAGAAGTAGGGGGACAGTTATAAAGAAAGGAGGTTGGTGGGAGTAGTTAAAGCTTGGGGATGGACAAAAAGCACTAACAGAATGGGAAAACAAACTAAGATTGGAGGAGGGGTCTAAAACACTACTGGGGGGCATTTTCCACACTGTGTCCTTGATTGCAGCCCTGATTTCTTCATTTACTAGTAATTGACAGTTTGTCTTTTTTCTTCTGAATTCTTTTTCTTTGAAGTCTAATTCTCCCACTAATGTTAAGCTCAGATACTCAGGGGACCAGCCTGAATAGGGTGTCTTAATTTCATGTCTTAATTCAGAGCTACATCATGTGGTATGAGTCAGCATTTTCTCTGAGTTTCAAGTTATCTCAAAGCATAACCAACACCTTTGACCTGACTGGCAAGAGCACAAGATATGCAAAGAATTACCGTACAGGGTTTGAATGTGCCTCAGGACTGACAGGGTAATGTGACTGTCATTATTGGCAACTCTAATGATTTTATCACAAATCTTGCAATACTTGTTTTTTTTTAATATAGTACCAGCTCCTGGAGGCATGTTATCGCAGCTTTGATTGAAATCAAAGTTAAGTTTATAGAGCCTCCGGGCAGTGAGTCATTTGAAAACTGGGCACCCAAAGGTCTCAGTCAGGTGCCTAATAAAAAGAACCCAAGATAAACAAAAAACAAACCCGTGAGTTTTGAAATTAGGGTTGTCAGACCTGTTGTGTGGCCAGAATGGATAATATGGAGCACTTGCCTATACTGGGCTGTTTTGTAGTAAGATGGGATATTCTTCTCCTGGTTATGCTATGAGTTATTGGGTCACAAACTTTGGGAGTGGGGACACCTCCCCCCCCATAACACTCAGACTGCTATCTGAATGAGTGGTTGTTCTTGTATCCGACATATTGCTTGTAGTTATTTCTTTGCCGACTCCTCCAGGACCAAACTTTACTTCTTGACTGCACCCCTTGTACTATATGACTACTCCCCTTGTACCCGAAATGACCACTATGCTCTTTTGCAGCAGTATTAATGCTGCCATCAACATCTTACTTTTTGTGGCTAATATTTACCTGTCAGTAACTGCTACATTTAAATATGCATGCAGGCATGAGAGGAAGGAAACCTGACCTGCTAAGCACACCACTTAAAATGATATTTTATTGCTCCAGTGAAGCAATGATGGCATCTTGAAGTGCTGGAGCTGCAGGTTGTTAAAAAGAGTCATATATATGAATACTGGTCTTATCAAGATATTAATTTAGTGAGGAAATTTCAAAAACCTAAAAACCTCAGGTGGGTTTAAAATGTATTCAGATTCCTTTCTCCCATTCCTAGTAGGTAATATATTCTTCAAAGCAATTTATATGCAAATATTTATTTGAGAAAGGTAGTCGATTGCTGGGATAAACATGCAAATTATACTGCACATGATACAGCATCAGTTCTTAAAAACAAAGGGTTACCGAGCTCTGCTTTCATCTACACCAGTGTAAAGCCAGATTAGTTTCATTGAATTCATGTAAGAGTCAGTTATTCTGGCTTTACACAGGTACATCTGAGAGCAAGGCTTAGCCTAAAGAAAACTAGGTTTTCATATGACTATTTACCTGCCTATATAGTAAAATATAGGCAGGTAAATAGTCATATGAAAACCTGGACTTTGCTGATGACCTTGCACTCCTTTCGCACAGTAAACAGCAGATGCAAGAGAAGATCAACGTAGTGGCAGCCACGTCATCACAGGTTGGCCTCAACATTCACAAGGACAAGACCAAGATCCTTAGGATTAACTCCACTAGCAATGACCCAGTTACACTGAATGGAAGCCCCCTGGAAGAAGTGCAGTCCTTCACCTATCTAGATAGCATCATCGACCAGCAGGGTGGCACAGACGCAGACATCAAAGTAAGGATTGGTAAGGCAAGAGCAGCCTTCTTACAGCTCAAGAACATCTGGAGCTCTAGAGAGCTGTCTTTGGCAATAAAAATTCGACTGTTCAACTCCAATGTGAAATCAGTCCTACTGTATGGAGCTGAAACCTAGAGGACAACCAAAACAACCATCAGGAAGAACCAGGTCTTCATAAATAGCTTTCTCAGAAGGATTCTCCAGATCCGCTGGCCAGACACCATCAATAACATCCACCTCTTGGAGAGGACCTGTCAACTCCCAGCAGAGGAAGAAATCAGAAGGAGAAGGTGGGGTTGGATAGGACATACACTACACAAGCAGCCAACTAACATCACCAGACAGGCACTGCAGTGGAACCCTCAAGGCAAGCGGAAAAGAGGCCATCCAAGAAACACCTGGCGACGTGACCTTCAGGCTGATAGCAAAAAAATGGGCTATACCTGGAACCAGTTAGAACGAATGGCCCAGGATAGAGGACTCTGGAGATCTGTTGTTGGCGGCCCATATCCCGATTGGGGTGACGGGCATGAGTGAATGAGTGATAGTAAAATATCAACTAGGTTCCCCAGGGCGATAGAATCAAAGAGAACAAATGGAACCTGCTGAGACTCTGCTGTCAGTAGAAATACTTTAAACAACAGGCAGCTCCCTAAGAGCAGGAGTTTGAGGTTTTCTGTTTTTATATGAACTTTTACACTTTTTTCCTTCAGCTATATGTAATGTACCTATAACTGAAATAGACTTAATTTAGTGACTAAGTCATGAAGCTGAAGAAAGGGAGTAGTAAGGCATATCCTAAGGTCTGGTCTAGTCTACAAAGTTAAGTTGCCACTAATAACCTTGCATTGTTTCTACCTATGTCCTATGGTAGACAGACCACCAGGAAATCATCAGTTTACCTGTGGTGGTTCTTGTGCCTTGACAAATACTAAAGGATCATGCATCTTGTACTTAAAATGCTCAGGGCAAGACTGCAGATCTATACAGGATCCATGCTTCTGTCAGAGCTGGTGGACAGTGACTAGTCCCACCTGGGTTTGTGGGAAACTGAAAATAGTCATGAAAATCATGGGATAGGGATATTATGGGATGGCGAACATTGCATTATGGGAAGTTGACCCATTGCTCCCAGTCACCCCAGTTAAGTCATTTCTACTCCACTATTTCATTGCCAAAACTACTGATTGTGGTGGGTTGCATACTGGAATACCTACCCATTCACACCGCACTGTGCGTAGACACCAAAAATTCCTTACTAGTATGTGCAGCACCAATTCAAAGAGCCAAGTATTCAGATGTTAGCAGGGTTGGAATGAATTCTCCCTGTCAGTTAACTGGGAGGGGAGAGACTTCAAAACCAAACTGTATTTACATGAACACACCTACTCTGCTTAGATATCCAGCAGATAGAGTGGTGTGTTGCTCAAAATAATCAACTTTGGCTGGTGTTGGGTTACAAATCTCTTTAGTACTGAATGCAGGAGTAATGAAATGCTGTTTCCAATGTTGTCAGTATTGTATGAATAATGGGGAGCAGAACTGTGCTTAACCTGTCCTAAATGAGGGGGTCACCCTCAGCTGAAAATGAAGATGCTTTACACAGAGGTTAGCTGAAGAGACCTCATTATGCCAGGGGCTTGAATGCCAGAGCCCTGTGAAAGTAAGAGGGGTGGGGACAGGTAGTCCAACCAGGAGGTGGACCTTCACCAGGGCAGAAGCAATTTAGGTCTATTGCTGGCAATCACCCATCAATGATGAGACCAGCCTGAGACAATGAGCTTGCCCCACCAACCTTCCCAGACCTCCTGGAAGGAAAAACATCTAGATTGTTTGACAGTAGGAATATACAAGTGGAGGTATCCCAGGTGCCTGGACATTCCAGTAGCAGACCAAGAGAAGAAGAGGTCTATGCCAGTAGAGGAAGTACCCTCAAGGGAACCTTCACCATCCCTAGCACCAGAAGAAGTCCCCACTGCCCTTATCATGCCCACTCTCAATAGGTGCAACAGGGTTATAAGGTCAGTAAACAGACTAATTTATGATGCACCTGGGGTGGTTAGTGAGGAAGTGATACATTTAGCTGACAGGCTTGTGGCAGCCATAGTTGGTTTTCTCAGACCCTTTGAAGAGAGCTTACATATTTTGTATAATCTGGAGTGTGATTTTCCAGGATGACAAATTCTCAGCTGTGGGGAGAATGTAAGCAGGGTCAGAATGAATTCTTCCCTGCCAGCTAGCTGGGATGGGAGAGCCTTCAAGAGCAAACTGTATTTACATGAACACACCTACTCTGCTTAGATCCAGCAGATAGAATGGCATGTTGCTCCAAGTAATCAGCTTTGGCTGGTGTTGGGTTACAAATCACTTTAGTACTGAATGCAGGGGTAGTGACATGCTGTTACCAGTGTTGTCATTATTGTATATGAATAAAGGGGAGCAGAACTGTGCTTAACCTGTCCTAAATGAGGGAGTCACCCTCAGCTGAAGGGATCTTTTTAAGCCAGGGGCTCAAATGCCAGACCCCTGTGAAAGTAAGAGGGGTGGGGACAGGTGTCCCTGCCAGGAGGAGTGGCCCCTCCCTAAGGATCCTCCCCAGACTGGTTTAACCTGTTCCTCCACACTGTTCATAAAAGGAGCTAAATAAGCTTCATGATGAGCCCCCTTGTTGCTCCTAATGAATGCTCAGTCAGAGCTGAAGTCACTTGAGATGGAGCAGTGTTTTTGCCCACAAGGAGCTGAAAACTACTAAGAGACTGATGTGCAGAGGTCAAGGCAGAGGACAGCAGAAGATGACTGATAGTCAGCTGGCAAATGAGTGTCTGATGAGGTAGTGAACAGAACAAGTAGCTGGCAAGGCAGTACAGAACTGTGGCTCATGGGACAGCCAGTGCAGAAGAGCAGCATCTGGCGGAATGGCCAGCAAAAGTAAGTTCTCAGATGGCAGAGTAAGCAACGTGCCTTCTTTCCCAGGTGGGAGGTGAACTCACACAGATGCATCTCTATCTTAGCCCTGGGTCCTCTCTGACCAAGTACAACCACTCTGAGTAGGGTATGGTGAGGGACAGAGATGGTCACTCACAGAAAAGGAACATTTGGTTGTGGAACTCAACAATATGAGGCAGAACGCACTGCCCCACACACTCCAGGGTGCATGTCCTGCTCATAGTTTTATGGTTATGAATCCCGCTGTGGCATTTTCTCTAAGTTAATGTCGGTTGACATCTCACCTTCCATTAAGTTTCTTTTCTACACTCAAACTCTGTGCTTGTGAGTGGGGGAAGTATTGCCTCTCAGAGATGCCTGGAATGGTGTGTAATTTTCCCAGGTTACTGGGTAGGGGCTCAAGTCAGTTCTGTGGTGTGTTGATTGAAAGGAACCACTAGATACTGAAGACCTGGGCCTGGTTGCTGCTGGCTGCACTTGGCAGAAAGGTACACACACACACACACACAAGCATACTTGGTATGCCAAATTAACTTGCATTGGCAAAATTTTTTAGAATAGACGTGGCCTAAGTCTGGCATGTTCTTGTTTTTTGTTTTGCTTTAAAACAAACAAATCTAATATTTGTAACAAATTTGAGCAATATTTAGATTCTCTCTCCTACGTTCTTTTTTTGTGTGCTGTTGTTGGATCATGGATTTTCACTGGAAAGGAAAAGGTTTTTGAGAATAGACCAAGAACTTTATATCTTTTGTTAGAAACAGTTGTAAGGTGTAATCTCTATATGAGTACCAACAGCTCTGGAACGCTTTTGCCTCTTCATGTTCACCAGAAGGTATCATGTGCTAGGTAATGCACACATAAAAGACAAGAGAGTCCCTGACCCCAGAATTTCACAATCTAAAAAAGACAAAAATGGACATTCTTTGTCAGCAATGGAAATTGAATATTAGAGCTGGACAAAATGTTTTAGATGTTTAGCTTATTCATCAAAAAAAGCATTTTTGGGTTGACTGAAGTGGCTCATGAATTCATAACAAATTTGGCAAATTGTTTTGGCTGTATTTCTGTTCAACCCAAAACAGTGGCGGGGGGTGTGTGATTGTTTTGTTATTTTCAGATTTTTTGGTTCAATCACTAAAGTGAAAAATCAATGATTCTAAGCACTGTGGTGTATATATCAACTATTTAGATTGTAAATTATTTGATGCAAGGACTGTCTTTTTATTCTTGTGTATGTATTTACGCAGTGCCTAGCACAATAGGGCCTTAACCCTGGACTAGTGACTTCTTGGTGCTACAGTATTGGTATATAAATAACAACAATAAATGGTCCTCATCCACTCCTTGGTGACCTGATTACTGCAATATCCTCCGTTTTGGTCTCAATATCCCTACATCACTACATTGTCTGTTTAAGATGTATCTGTTAAAATCAACTTCCTTGCCCCTTTGTTTTCACCACATCACCTCTCATTTTTAATCCTTCCATTCAGGGACAGATCCAGGCACCAGCACGCTAAGTGCGTGCCTGGGGCGGCAAGCTGCGGGGAGCGCTCTGCCAGTCGCCGCGAGGGCGGCAGGCAGGTTGCCTTCGGCGGCATGCCTGCGGAGGGTCTGCTGGTCCTGCGGCTTTGGCAGACCTCCCACAGGAATGCCGCTGAATCTGCGGGACCAGGGACCTCCCTCAGGCAAGCCGCCAAAGGCAGCCTGCCTGCTGTGCTTGGGGCAGCAAAATACCTAGAGTCGCCCCTTCTTCCATTGGCACATTCTTTTCCTCATATGCCTTTTAAAATTTTTATTTTCATAAATGATATATATAAAGAATCTTTCCAGTTCAGCTTAACATTTTCTTATTTTCTTTGTAACTGCCGTTTGTGGATGGCTGTTCCATGTATTGTATGTTGGAGGAGGAGTTATTGATTCTGAGTGGAGTTAATGTTGTAGTTATGTTTTCTTGCTTGCAGGCATAAGCACTTTATAAATGAAGAATAAGAATATTATACCATAGTGTAAAATTTCAAGAACCTTGAAAATAACTTCCAGGTCTTTTTGTTTAATTGAATTTCTGGCAAGATTTCTCTACTTGTCTGAGCATGAAATCCCACTTGAAGTCATGTGGGAACAGTGCAAAATAGAACAGAGTTCAAACCTGCTCCCATTAACCATCGGTGATAGTGTTGATTTTGATTTAATGGAAATAGGGCTGGATCCAGAATGAGATGGGTGAAATCCTGACTACACTGAAATCAACAACAAAACTCCAGTTGACTTCAATGGGACCAGGATTTTCATTCATGGTCTAATATAGAATATTGGACTGGTGGGATATCCTGTATAAGAGTCACAGATAAAAAGGAGAACAGAGCAACAGAGGAAAAAACAAACAAACCCCTGAAACATTGAGATATTTCTTTTCCTCTTGACTTTAAGGAAATAGATTACTGTCAGCGGTAATCACATATAAATGATTCATTAAGCATGTAGCCTTATCATGGAATAATGTTTTATACTCTCATCTGAGAAAAAGAGGGAATTTTAATCCACTTCTAATTTGTTTTCCCTTGCTACAGAATCCCTTACCTTTTATAAGTAATCACTTTACCTGGTGTGCATATACTGTGCGATCAGTTACTGAAAATGTAATATTATTTTAATTAAAAAAATCATATTTTAAAATAAACATAAGCTAGGAGTAAAGGTGTATGCTACTTTCTTTGATGGCAAGTTTAATTCTCCCATTCAATGTTTTTTTAATGCCTCGTACAAGAGTAAAGTTACTGCAGATTTTACTGGCCATAGAAGATGGTTGTGTTGCTGTTGGTGAACTTGAGAGAATTCTAAAATACAACTATCAGCAACTGATTCAAATCCCTTTAATTTCCTTTTAGATCCTGGGGTATATGGGTCACTTACCAGGATCATCTAGATATACCTCACTTAGTCAATCCCCTGTCATTGTAAGGACTTTAGGCATTGGGGCACCTCAATCACTCCGGTTCTCTGCTCATGGCACAGCATTTTAGTTTCTTGAGGACTGTAATACTTTTGTTTAAATCAAGTCGTTGGGCATGATGCACGAGTGTTGTGTGGTGGTGGTGGCTGTGATATACAGGAAGTCAGACTAGATGATCTGGTGGTCCCTTTTGGCCTTAAACACTTTGAATGGCCATATAAAAATACCTACAGAGCCATCATTGTGACTGAGAAGAAAGCAGAGTTTCGGTGACTTAGAATCATAGTGTTAGAAGGGGCTGCAAGGGTCATCTGGTCAAACCCACTGTCAAGCTGCAGAATTTGTTGTATCTAAGGGCTTGTTTTAACTACCAGGGAGATTGTCACTGCTGCAATTGATGCAGAAGGGGTAAATCTAGCAGGTGTAGAGAAGACCTGCTAAATAGATACCAGAGTGCTCTCCTGTCAACTCAGTACTTCAGCTCCCCAAGAACAGAATGTTTTAAGGTGTAATTCACCTTAAAATAACATCCAGACAATAAGATTCAATTTTAGCACACAGAAAATAAAGCCTCACATTCAAGTAATTACACAACTCTTTCAATTTGACTAAAATTCTTGTTAAATTGACTGGAGAGCATCTCGTGTCGACACAGCACAGTGAAGACATCATGGTAAATCAACCTAAGCTACGTCAGCTCCAGCTATGTGAATAACATAGCTGGATTAGTGTAATTTAGGTCGATTTACCCCTGGTAGTGAAGATAAGCCTTAAACCATCCAAGACAGATGACTATCCTGCCTCTTTTTGAAAATCTCCAGTGAAGGAGCTTTCAAAACCCTCCTAGGCAGTCTGAGCCATTGTTCTGCTGTTCTTACAGTGAGGAAGTTTTTCTTAAGGTTTAATCTAAATTTGCTGTGCTGTAGTTTAAACCCATTGCCTTTTGGCCTGTCTTCTGGGGCAAGAGAGAACAAATTTTCTCCATCTTTTTTATGGCAGCCTTTCAAGTATTTGAAGACCACTATGATGTCCCCCCTTAATCTCCTCTTTTCCAAACTAAACATACCAAGTTCTTTCAGCCTTTGCTCATGTGGTTTATATTTCATCCTGTAGCGAGGTGGTGTGGCTCCCCTCCTCCTCAGGGAGAGTCAAGCCCCGTCAGACACCTAAGGGGGCGGGGCCGCAGAGCAGTGAGCCCGCCCCTCAGAGGGTTAGGAGGCAACCCGGAAGTATAAAAGCCAGCCGTCAGCACTCAGTTGGAGCCCAGCCGCTGTCGGGAGCAGACCTGCCAGAGGATGCTCGTGACTGGGAAGCTGCTGAGGCCCAGGACTGTTGCCCTGACTGGCCAGAGCTTCCCCACGCCCACTACGACGAGGAGCTGCTGGAGCTGCCCCGTCCCTGCTGTTACCCCGAGGAACTCCTGGAGTAGGCCTGGCTGGACTTCCCAGAGGTACTGCTGGACCTACCGCCCAGCCTTGTCTGGGAGGGGCCCATGCTACTAGACTTCCCAGGGGCTGACGCCACAGATCAGATATACCCAGAGGGGGGGATTGGAAGTAGCCCGGGGGCAGCCGACTCCAGTCAGACTGCAAGTATACCTGAACCCATGTCAGTATGTTGCAGTCAGGAACCCCACTGACCGGTAGCGGTGATAGCCGCTACTAGGGCCCCGGGCTGGAACACAGAGGAGTGGGTGGGCCTGCCTTCCCCCTGCCACCCGTACCCAGGTGGGAGAATACCTCTCTCCCCGGCCTAAGGAGGCCATCAAGCCTGAACTACTGACTGCTCCACCCTGAGCCACGAGGGTCGGAGCCCTTGTAACTGTGTGTTTGGTGCCCCACCCGAACCAAGGGCTGGGCCTGTTTAACTGTGCCACTCCTCTGTCCTGCCCCAAAGGGCCTGAGCTGCCTGAACTATTGATTGCTCGACCCTGAGCCACGAGGGTTTGAGCCTTTTGTAACTGTGTATTTGATGCACCGCCCAAACCAAAGTCTGGGCCCCCTTTAACTGTGCTACTGCTCGATCCTGCCCCAAAGGGCCCGAGCTGCATGAACTGTTGACTGCTCGACCCCGAGCCACGAGGGTCGAAGCCTTTATAACTTTGTGTTTGTTGCCCTGCCCTATAGCAGAATACTGGGGCCCCGAGCGATTGTGCCGTGTTGCTCAGCCCTGAAGAAAGGGGCTGATGTAGACGACGGGTATCGAGGCTGGTGTGGCTCCCATCCTCCTCAGGGAGGGTCGAGCCCCGGCTGTGCCTTTACGCATCCCTTTAATCATCTTTTACACTCATTTCTGGATTCTTTCCAATTTCTCTACATGTATTCTATATATCAGTGACCAAAATTGGCTTGGTGTTTGCAAACACAGCTGTTTCTGTTCATAGTGATTTGGGGAAATATTTTGATTGGTTTTAATTAGGGCGGGTTTCATAGCCCCTGAATTTCACTTTGATTTATGTTTTCAGTTGAACCCCAAAACTCAAAATGTTAATGTAGATGAAACTTGGTGTGTCAAAGTCATGCAAAAGTACATCTTTGACATGGTATTGCTATGATACAACAACAGCTCCCTTTCACTCAAAAGATGAATTCATCTGGGTTGAGTCTGAATTTGTTACAAGTCCCAAAAGCAGGGTTTAGACTGGGCAGTAAACATCTTTCATACCTCTATGAAAAAATAATTTTAAACATGTGTCCTGGTTTCTGAATGGACAGGAAAGATTTGGACTCAAGCGATGAATTGCATGTATATTTATGAATAAATCGTCCTTGAGTTAGAAAATGAAAATCTTCCCTGGATTCTAAGACATAAATAACAGGGAGAAAATCCCCACGGTTTTGAGAAAAGTCCTTGTTTAAAAAAAATTAACAATTGCTGGTGTATTTAGAAAAACTGAATTTCTACTTCACAAAAATTACATCTTATTACATTAAGCCATGCAGCATAACCTGATGCAATTAAAGATTTGCCATTGCAAGATTTCTGGCCTTATTGCTAGATCAAAAAGGGTTTTACATATAATCACACTCGTGGATGTTGAAGGACACAAATCACAAAAAGAGCCAGCAAACAAGTGTTAGAAATTCTGAATGGTGCTGTTTGAAAAGGATGAAAGAAGTGGGTAGAATTGGCATAGACTTGAAACATTATTAAATACCTATGTGCTAAAGGGCTAGGTCAAACTATGTTTGAATGCTTCCTATTAGACATCCTTCACAACACGATGTTTGCTTGAGCAAGGTCCCACGTGCTGATAGGTGTGTTTGCTGGTTTGATCTTCAAAGGTACTGAGTAAACCTAATTCCCACAGAAGTCAGAGGGAGATGGTCATTTCTTTTAAGACTCAGCTAATATATTTCTAATATTTCACCACAACTTCTTCATAATGAACCTGCAGCAAAAAATCACATAAAGCCAGTAAGATTTTTTGTGGATTTATTTTTATTAATCATGTCCTTAAACATATGTTTTCCCTTCATCTCATCCCTTTTGCTAAACAAACAGTTATAGACAAACCCCACTCCCCAGACTTAATCAAACATAAGACAACAGTTGTACAATAAAACTTATACATTTCAAGCTGATTTAATTGTAAATGTAAACATTGACATTACTGTTTGTGAGCTGAAATATCCCAATATGTATGTTTAAAATGCACCAATAAGCTCATTAGGTGATTCAGAAACTTTGACTTTGCCATCAGTCTTTATTAGTTGCAGTCATTGAGTTGTAATGTAAAATCACAGCAGAGGAATTCAGCTCAAGTCAAAGGTATTTACATGCCTATGCACTTAGTCATATAGATAATCTGTTTGCAAAAAATTAAAATCATGCCTCAGGAGAAACACAAAAAATCCTTCTTCATGGGGCACATTGTATATACAAATACATTTATCTACAAGTTAAATAAAGCAGACTTAAGTCAATCATGTATATGTGAGACAACTAATTACAATTAAAAAAATCACCAAACCCCTTAACATAGAGACAGTGTCTGAAATCGTCCTTATTTTTTTTTTCCTGGATGATTGAAAATGTAGCAGGATTGTGTGTGATGAGGAAGGAAGAAGTTACACCAGGTTACTTACCATGCCATTCAAACACATAGATCTACAATTCTGTGGCTTTACTGGAATAAAAAAAATCATGTTACTATGATACCCCGGCTTGACACGGGGTTTTACATATTTATTTCTCCCTGTCATTGCATCAGCTCAGTTAAAAGAATCACAGTGCACAAAAACAAACGTTTGTCTTGATAGTTTTACAAGGGTACAGCATTTTAAGTGTTAAACGTAATATTGCAAGTAAAGTTTGAGGTTAACTGGCACTACAACATAATACTCTTGCATTGCAACTTGCTACACCACAGAAAAGTAGTGGGAAGATTGATCCCTATGAATTAAATATTAAAAGTGAATTTTGAACTGATCCATACCAAATTAGTTTTCAATACATTATTAGTTCATCATGAAAGTTTGGATGACACTATATTACTTCTGCTTTTAGGCAGTCAACCCAGGTCACATTAAAGTCTGTTGCTGTTTTAAATTAACTTTATTGGAATATGAATACTTTAATAAAGAAGTGTTGTGTTATGTCATTTTGAGGACAATATTAGCCTACTAGATTTCTTTTTAATCAGAAAGGGATCTGCTACTATAGCCCTTTGGTCTGTGATCTTATCAGATCTCTCCTGCAAAACAGAATGTGGCCTGTTAATATAGATAAGGAAACAGAGAGTGAAAACTTGGTCCATAGAAGTCAATGGGATTTTTGCCACTGACTTCAGTGGGGCCAAGATTTCATCCTGGTGCATCAGAGAGTGATGCTAGTAGTACAATATGGAGGACTCTTTCTTTTGAGCCAGCACTGAATGAATATCTCACAAAAAGATCTCACAAAACTAAGTGATTGGGTAACAAAATGGCAAATGAAATTTAATATGGATAAATGTAAAGTAATGCACATTGGGGAAAAATAACCCCAACTATATATACAATATGATGGGGGCTAATTTAGCTACAACTAGTCAGGAAAGAGATCTTGGAGTCATCGTGGATAGTTGCAGTGTGTAGTGGTAGTCAAAAAAGCAAATAGGATGTTAGGAATCATTAAAAAAGGGAAAGAGAATAAGACAGAGAATATCTTATTGCCCTTCTATAAATCCATGGTACGCCCACATCTTGAATACTGCATCCAGATGTGGTCTCCTCATCTCAAAAAAGATATACTGGTATTAGAAAAGGTTCAGAGAAGGGCAACTAAAATGATTAGGGGTTTGGAACAGGTACCATATGAGGAGAGATTAAAGAGGCTAGGGATTTTCAGGTTGGAAAAGGGGAGACTAAGGGGGGGATATGATAGAGGTATATAAAATCATGAGTGGTGTGGAGAAAGTGAATAAGGAGAGGTTATTTACTTGTTCCCATAACACAAAAATTAAGGGCAACCAATTTAAATTAATGAGCAGCAGGTTTAAAACAAATCAAAGTTATTATTCACAAAGCGCACAGTCAACCTGTGGAACTCCTTGCCTGAGGAGGTTGTGAAGGCTAGGACTCTAACAGGGTTTAAAAGAGAACTAGATAAATTCATAGAGATTAAATCCATTAATGGCTATTAGTCAAGATGGATAAGGAATGGTGTCCCTAGCCTCTCTTTGTCAGAGGGTGGCGATGGATGGCAGGAGAGAGATCACTTCATCATTACCTATTAGGTTCACTCCCTCTGGGGCACCTGGCATTGGCCACTGTTGGAAGACAGGATACTGGACTGGATGGACCTCTGGTCTGATCCAGTATGGCCATTCTTATGTTCTTAATACTTTAAAAGGATGGGTGGAGCCATCCTTTTTGGATGAGAGTGAAAATAAATCCTAAACGTGTGGTGATTAAATTATAGGCGGGAAGCAGCACTGACAATCCCTGATCAGATTCCATTCGGAATAATTATAATCTGCCTAAGTACATTTAAACTACTCTTTTGTCGTTTCATTTAGCTTTCTCCTTCCCTTTTTCTCCTAAAATGTTTTATAATGTTGCTCTTAATGAAACAGTTGTGTATTCCTTCCTCATCGTGTGTGAAAAGAATCTTTTATCTCTCAAATGTCTGTCCATCCCCCTGGCAGCTCCACATATGAAGAGGCTCTTTCTCATAAGCCATCCCACCCAAGGCACTAAATACAAGTGGTGGTGGTTGTGTTCATCTGGCTTTCATTTAGTTCAATATCTGGACAGAATAATTCACAGTAGAACCAAACCGGGGTATAAACACCTCTTTTCAGACGAGCTCCAACCCCGTTAGAAGATCCAGTTTACCCAACTTGGCTGTGATGTGCAACCAGCATGAAACCATACATGGAGGCTAGACGCATCCAAGTGACATTGCAGCTGAAAGTAGTCTCCATTTTTGTTGCTTATCTAAACTCAATCCTCAAATGGTGATGGAAAGATTTAGCTCTTAGCAAGGGAGCTTCTCTGAGCCAAAGGAGAGAGTTCCAAAAAAAAGTGACCCTGCTCACCCAGGCCCCTATCCCACAGTGACATCCATTCTCTCATGGAGTACTACTGAAGTCATAGCTTTAGCCTGAGTCATAGCTCAGTAATTAGCAGAAGAATGATAGCGCCTTGGGACAAACAAACAGAATTTAAAAAATGTGGAGAGGTGCCTGGGAGATGTCAGTTTTAATTAGGAGGTCAGCATAATATATTCTAGTATACGACTATAACATTTAGGTTCCATTGAGGATATTAGCATGGAGGATGCGGACAATCCCCCAGAGGGTTTCAGTTCTGTTACAATTATTTTGCCTGTTTAGAACAGATGGGTTCTTATATGGTTCCGGCAGTTTTTGGGAAACTGTTTATGTGGCTCAGACCTGGACATTGAAATTCATAAAAGAGAAACACCATCCAGCATGACTGAGCTCTAAAATGTATAAGAAAAATTAATTTGACATTTATATTTTGAAATGTCAGGCCTCTGCAATGACTAAAATGCTTTCCAGTTTATTTTCAAACAGTGTGGGAGAGAACCCTGAGAAAAACAGAAATTGCTTATTTAAAATAGACTGTTGTACTTCGCTGAAATGAAACCTACTTGTTGCCAGGGGAAAGACACAGACTAGGTGACATGTCACAGCTGAAGAAGCAAATGCATGACATATTTCATGCAACTGACTTGTATGCCCCCAGATGCTGCAGTCCTTAATGCTTTCTCAGGATGGAAGCCAAATCAAATGTCTTTTATTATCATGCTATTCAGGTTCAGACCCATATTCTTCATTTTACCATTAATATTTGCATTCAGAACAGCGTATTAAACTGGGTGTGGTCTTTTTTTCATTCACTAGCAGATTCTCTGTTGACCATGCAAGATTGTACTGATCATCTAGTGTTGTCTGGTCTTAGGCACAGTTAAAGAATGCTTGTTTGTGCATTTAGCAAGGCATTTAAGAGGATTAAAAGGTAGTATACAGTTTGATCTGTAAAGTTGTAGAAACACCAGAGAGAGTTATGAAGCCCTGGTCAGTGAACTTTAACAAGTGGAAGAGGTGCATGCTAACTGCAAAGTACTTTTTTATATTTGGAGTCGTGGTCCTGTTTCACTGATCAATGGAAGTGTAGCCAGTTTCTTGAAAAGGTTGTGGATTGGCATCTAAGGCTATATCTACACTATGGGCTAGAGAGCCATGAGCTGCCCCCAGTACGTATCCATGGGGACAGGGCAGGTTTGTGCTCAGGGCAGCTATACTACTATTTTTAGATAGCTAGCTCAATGCGGGCTACCGCAAGTATGTCTACACAAGCTGGGAATACCCCAGTTCCAAGTGCATATGTAGGCTAGCAAAAGGTGATCTGTATAGATCAAATAACCAAATGGATACAGGTTCTAAATATGAACATCCAAGTATCAGGACCCACATGCTTCTTTACTTCTTATTTTTCAAACCTAACATATTAAGGTCAGATTCTGTCACCCTTACACTGCCTAGTATCCTTATCCCATGAATAGTGTTTCTGAACAGTGCTCACGGTAAAGGGTGGCAGAATCAGGCCTTAAAAATAGTAAACATGATTTAGCGGAGAATCCAAATGAGATTTTATAGGATTTTTACAAATGTGAGATGGGTGTATTCTGATATATATATCCTAAGGGGACAATGAATTTAGTGTAAATTAAGTTCAACATCCTTAGAATGCTAAACTGTGTAACTTCACATTGGAAAATACAACAGTGAAATAATAATACTTTTCAATGTTATGTTGCCTCTCAAGCAAATATCTCAGCTGGATTACAAACAGTTAATTTAGTCTCACAACAATGCTATTAAATAAGTATTATTCCCATTTTAGACACTGAGACAGAGAGAGAAAAAAAGGTGACTTGCCCAAGTTAGATTATGACAATGCCAAGAATACAGGTCATTGGCAAGACTCTGCTCAGTTACCCTATTGTAACTGAGGTGGAAATTTGGCCCTGGTTTTTCTGAAAACTTGCACCTCTGGATCTCCCTGACTTATGACTTGTTCTAAATATTTGTTGTTTTTTTTTAAATAAGATTACAACTTTCTTATTTAATATTTCTTTTGGCTGAGCTCACATCTAATCCCTTTCTAAATTCCAGCCCCTTGGGATGTTTCAATGATAGGGTGCTTTCTAAGTGAAATTGTATTGTGTTGTAACAGGATGATGGAAGGCAACAAAATGGCATTTGTTCTCCCATTGTAGACCATTTTGTGTAAGGCCAGCTTTTCCTCAGCTACTCATAAATGCTGAGCATGCTCTGCTATTGCTTTGACAGGGAAATTGTTGTGTGATCTGTGATTTTTAAATTTAAAGGCTTATCTAGAATTGTTTACCTCACAGCACTATGCTGCTATGTCTGTCCAAGTAGAAATTGCACATTTTGGATTCTCTCTGTCACTAGACTTTTATCAAATACCAATGAGGGATGTAACTGGAATGTGCCAAAAGCCTGCACCTGGTGAATCCTTACATAAATCAGTTCTTTAGCAGGGAGGGCAATTTAAAAATGATTTTATGAAACCCAGAACTGAAAACAGCAGAGCTTTTGCAGGTCATAACTGAAGTGTAATGGCTGAGTTCTGTGCTGGAATCCTTGCCCAACACCTGCTCAAAGTGAGTTAGAATCTGACTAGCAAAAATCCTTTTATTCCACTACCCAGACTACCTAGAATGTGGTTCTAGGCACAAGAGAACAATCAAAGCAATTTGCCTTGTTCTCTCTTCCTGGAGCAGGTAGTTGAAGACTTAGGTGAGGAATGAGCAGAATTTGGCTTTACCCCTCACTGCCTGGCCAGAGTAGCTGAGCCAGCCCAGAGTGAGGGGACACAGCAAATTACTGCTGGTATAGGCCATCAGTAAATTACCCATCTCTCACAGCTTAGATCAAGGAACATAGGAAGTATTGCTACTCAGAACTGTATCTTTTGTTTCTGAGTTACAGTACTTTCTGAGGCTACTTCATGCTCAACACTTCTGCACTAGCCCTCACTCTGGACTGTGTATAAAGTTAAGTTCTAGCTAGCTCTTTATGCCTGTCTAAATGAGGTCTATGAAAGTCTCATATGCTGTGTTTGCACTAAATGTTAGAAAGTAACAAGGGCTCTTTAAAGAGAAATTAACTTGCACTTTGGTGTGAATTATTCTGATCTGAAAGGAACCTGGATAGTGTGGTGATGGAGACAATGGAACTGCAAATTGAAAGATACTGTACAGAGAGGGCCAGTTTCTAGGCTGATTCCTAATGTAGGGTAAGTTAAACCTTATCACAATTGGACTGACTTCCTTACTTTCACCGATCCTGCCTTAAGTCTGTTTATATCCACTCTACTGATGTGTAAGTACACACTGGGGCTGGAAGAAGGTGAAAGTGGAAGAGATAGGGTGCTCTTTAAATAGGAGAGACCAGTTCAGCCTATTTCCACAGATCTCCGCTCACAGAATAATCCCCTGCTGGACAAAGAGTGCTAACTAAACCAGCAAAACAGCTAGAAGCAACTGCTTCATTGAAACAATTTGTCATCAGCTAATCAACAATCCTGAGGGCAGATGATTTGTCTAGCATTTTCTGAGAGCACATGAATCCCTCCATAGATGTTATAGACACCACAGCTTCCATGATCATTCCATTCTTTTTACAAAACTATCATTATTTTTTCTAATTACAGTAACACTTTTGCTAAGAACCATACAAAAATGTAACAGACAGTCTCTGCCTTGGAGAGTTTACAGACAGATTGTATAACTATATACAGGTGGATAAGACCAACAGACATGGGGAGCACAAGAAAACAATGAGTCTGCATGGAAAATGTGGCCAAAGCAAATTGGCTGTCTAACCATTGCCTCTTTTTTTTCTTTTCTTTTTTTTTTCTTTTAAGCATTCCAACAAAGAAGAGCTTTAAGGAGGGATTCGAAAGGGACAAATGCATGGCTTTGTCACAAACTCCTTCCAGGTACAAGGAACAACATGGAAGAAGGAGCAAAGTTGTTAGGTGGAAATTTTACAAAACAGGGAATGAAATCTAGCAGATGGGAGACTGGCAGACATTGTACAAGAAATAAGATCTGGTGGGAATAGGTCATGAAGGATCTTGAAAGTGAAGGCAAATAATTTGTGTTTGATGTAATAGAGAAGGAGGAACCATTGGCGAGAAACAAAGATCTAGAGTGAAAGGCATTGTGAGAGGGTTTGAAAATGACTGATTCTTTCATTCTTACATTCAGTAGGGCTGGTGGTCATTTTCATTTTGCAGGCATGGGAACTAATGGATTTCCAGTGTTCAAAATAGTGTTACCATGTCCTGATCTTCTCATGACTAACTTTGTGTGTGTGTGTGTGTGTATGTGAAATGCATGCAGTGAAATACACTGAAAAAAAAGCATAGTGTCAGTAAGGAGACTTCACAAAACACTACACCACTCTATAAATTCTGTTTTCAGTTATAGCCCCATAATTCAGAAGTAACTAAACACAGTAGACACTGGTATAAATTGGAAGCCAATGGACTTGATTCTGATATTATTTACACTGGTCTAGCTGCATTGGTTCTAATGGAATTGCTACCAGATTATGCCTGTTTAAATGAGAGGAGGATTTACATCAGGGTAACAGAGTACAAAATTGAAATCTCTCTGTTGATAAAGGAAGGAATCATTTATTCTAGATGTTAATTCATTCCTTGAACACCAGTTGAGCCCAACTCTGGGTGTAGATTTTGTGATATTGATACCTGTCTATTGATACCTAGATAGAGACCAGATTTGTTCTCTCTTCTTAATTTTCTAATCTCAAGAAACTAGTTTCTTATTTTATTATAAACACCAGTTAAGATCCCGTGAATCAAGGAGAAATGTAGTGGAATGGTTGGGAAGGGCTCAGAAATGCAGTCATTGAAAAAAGTTCATTCAGAATGGCAGACGGATGCATCTGAAATGGCTACATTTTCAAACTGTTGTGCAGGGATTTTGTGTTGTGCTGGGGGTTAGCCATATGATTAGAACGGATGTTGGTGAGAGCTGCATGCACTTCTTTGAAAATTCCCCATTGAGTGTCTACCATGTGAATCAGCAGAACTTTCTGTACTAAGCATAGGAATTTATAGAAAAGGTGTAAATTATAAAGCATCTGGAAGACAATTACAAAGTGGCGCATTTTCTCAGATTTACACAAAGGCTTTTCACAGATAGCAAATCCCCCTAGAATGTGTTAAATGTTAATACTAGGGTACCACATCCAGATGAATGCCAGCACAACCTCTAACAAACAAAAAATATTGCAGAATGACTGTTTTCCTCAAATAGTCACTTTTATAAGATGACTTCAGATCCCTAATGAGAGGCTACCTCAGCTCTGAAGAATTGGCTTCCAAATGTGAATTCAAGATCAAAAAGGAAAAATATTGTTTCTGAGTAAGAATACAATTATAATAAGGCAATCAAAACAAAAATCATAGCTTATGTTGTTCCATATTGCACATGAAGAAAGTGGAACATTGTCTATTACAGGCACTAACAATTAATTCCCTTATTTATCTCCAAGTACTCAACAAAAATGTGACAAATTGGCCTTAATTGGAAGCATTAATATAAGTAAAACAGCAGCTCTCTGTGCATTGTGCACTATTCTACCAATTTTGGTTTAACTCTTAAAATAATTTTGTCTATGAAATAACTGTGAAGAGAGTAATCCATTTTGAAATAATCAACAGGTGGCAGATGATTTCTCACCCAACATTGCAAATCTGGTTTAAACCAGATTTGAATGGAAGGATTCATTGGGGAGAGGGAAGAAGTCTCAAAAAGAAGAAGAGGAAAACACATTAAAATGGCTTTAAGAAAGGTTTCAACTCCAGCTAATAATAAGATCTGTAGGCATCACAAGCAGTGCCAGGAAGGGAAACAAAAAACTCCTTTTTGCTTTGTGTGGTGGCCATTCATCTGTATTCTTCTTTGGATGCCTTGGGATCCTTCAGTAGCTATGTGCTTGTTTTTTTAACAGCCCCTGCTTCATACAATATTTCAAGAAACGTCCTTTTATTAATTAATACCAAACCAATAGATTCCTGTAAGATTTGTGTACAATCAGAGCTCTCAGTGGCTCTTAAAACTTTGTGCAAGGAAAAAGATCTCACTTTGTCACCAAAATTTTTTAGCTCAAACGAAGGCCTGTGTTCAAAAAGAATGGGATTGCTCTAAAGGAAACAAAGCAGAAAATTCTTGAAGAAAAGAATATTATTCCGCAGAACCTGATTCTATCTCGGTCAAAATGAGTAGGGGTGAGCAAACAACCAGCCTAACCCTCTCTCCTCAAGCAGACAAGGGAAGGAAGAGTAGAACTGAAGTACTATGGAAAGGTAACCGTTATCTTGCACATTTGCAGACAAGTCATTTCATTAAAATTTGTTCCTTTCTCTTGGTGTTCTGACTCAACAGGGAGATGCTTTGCAGTTTATTAGACTCCTGTCTCTCCTATGAGACATGGGATATTGCAGGTCTTGTCTGTTTAATGCAGTTTCAATATTTCCTCTTGGGAGACGATCCATTTTCACTCCCTCAAGTGAGCAGAATTTGAAATCAGTTCTGATTAGTGCTCTCCCTTTTTCATCCTTGTTCAATTAGTGGAGAATAGTGACCCTGTGAATTACCCATCACCCAAGCCTTTCTGGCATGCTTACAAAAGCAAATGGACTATACTATAAGAATAGTGTATATGAAAATGGAGCTATTTATTAATAATTTTTACAACAGCTTTGTGCAAATAGCTGGGAAATAAACAGTCTCAGTGATTTCTCCTTGTAATATATGGTTTGGTTTTGCATCTCATCATATAACCACTCAGTAAAAACAAAATGCTGCAAGAACACAGAACATTTCCACTGCAGCTTCAGGAGCACTTCCCTAGCCGCAGACAAAAATAGTACATTAGATTTAAAACAGAACAGTAGTTTTAAAAAGTCCAGTTGCAGATTCCCCTTCTTCTCCATGAATAATAAAAGAAACAAAGGCCATTACACCATCTTGTCAAAGGTTTCTAAGCATGCCATGGAATGGTTGGCCATTTAGGGCTAGACTGTGCGCTCAGACTACACACCTAAGCAGGAGAGGAAAGGGAAGTAAAGCTGCCTCCTTAACTCTCACCTGTGTGGTTGTATTAGCCTTGCTCTGAATTTTGAATGTGTCTGCAGGCACAGGAGCACCTGATGCTCCCCAAGTAGAGCAGGGAAGAGTAGCAACTGGGAGAAGCCAGTGAGGCATAAAGATGTAGAGTGGGTGGAGCTGGTTTAATTAATCCCATCTGTGAGCAATGAGGAGCCAAAGAAGGATTTGTGCCTCTCTGATCTCTTCTCGGAGCAAAGCACCTTCCTCACCACCCCTTTATCTGGGCTGAGCCTAATGACCTAAATTAGCCCTTAATCCAGAGGTGGGCAAGTAAGGGCCACATCTGGGTATGGAAATTGTATGGTGGGCCATGAATGATCACGAAACTGGAGGTTGGTGTGTGGGCTCTGGCTTGGGCTATGGGCTGTGGAGTTGGGCCTGAAATGGGGAGTTTAGGGTGCAAGAGGGGGCTCCTATGCAGTGATGTGGGTAGGTGGCTTTGCGCACTGCCCTGTCCACAGACATTGCCCCTGTAGCTCCCATTGGCCACGGTTCCTGGACAATGGCAGCTGCAAGGGTGGCACTTGGGGTGGATGCAGTGTGTGGAGGCCCCTGGCTTCCCCTATGCATAGGACAGGGTTTCTCAAACAGAGGTCACCGCTTGTGTAGGGAAAGCCCCTGGCTGGCTGGGCCAGTGTGTTTACCTGCCCCATTCGCAGGTCCAGCCAATCACAGTTCCACTGGCCATGGATTGCTGCTCCAGGCCAATGGGAGCTGTTGGAAGTGGCACAGGCTGAGGGACGTACTGGCCGCTGCTTCCAGCAGCTCCCATTGGCCTGGAGCAGCAAACCACGGCCCGGCCCACCAGGGGCTTTCCCTACACAAGTGGTGACCCCTGTTTAAGAAACCCTGGCACAGGAGTCAGAGGGGGGACATGCTGCTGCTTCCAGGAGCTGCACGGAGCCATGGAAGGCACGGAGCAGAGTAAGCCCCCAACCCTTCTCCCTGGCTGGAGTGGGACAAGCACTGGAGCCCGCTCCCTGGAGGGAGCTTGAGGACCAGATTAAAATGTCTGAAGGGCTGGATCCACCCCCCAAGATGTAGTTTGCCCACCCTTGCCTTAGTACAATCGGTATCAGACAGTTATTTGAGATCAGTGAATTCACTTTACATTTCTATCCTGAGAAGAAAATAAGGTGCCCGATTTTAAAGGTATTTAGGCACATAAAGATATAGATTGGCATGTAGTGGGATTTTCAGAATTGCCTTTGCTTCCAATTCTCACTGATTGCAATGTGAGTTAGGCCCTTAGGTGCTTTTGTGAATACCACTAGGTGCTCATCTCCATCTTTAGGCACCTAAATAAGAATTTGGCCCATGGTCTCCAAAATTAGATTTAGTCTTATTGAATGCATATCTGCTGTGGTGGTGTGAATAATACAAATCAAGGGGTTTTTTTGATGGCATGTGTTAATGCTTTCTGCACCTTGATACTGGAATATAAAGATCCATCACAAAGTAACTTTAATGGGAAAAAATATTTTCTAAAAACATTATAAATGATAATTACATCTGTGTTTTATTACCTGCATTTTATTTGATAGCTGAATCTTTAATAAAGTAGATTTCTTGTAAAATACTTCGGTTACTGATATCTATTTTTGTTTTGTTTTGTTTTAAACTTTCAGTGTGAAGTCAAGGAAGAGGTACTGTAACCATCTAGTTAACTGTAGTAATGACTGGTTTTGAGAAGGTTACTGCTACTGTGAATCATTCCCCATGACTTATAGCGGCAGCAATGTATTATCGGAGCTGGAAGATGCAGCATAGATGAGTGCCTGCATTGGAAAAATCAGTTGATCCCCAGTGATTAATGACCATTTCCACCAATCAGAGAATAGGCCCCAGTCAGTAAGGTAATCATCATTATGGTTTGCTAGCTCATCAAGTGTATCTAAACCATTCAGTCAGTAGTGAAGTTTAGTTTTTTTAGCTGTCTTTTTAACCCTTTTTTTTCCCTTTATTAGAAGTAGGCAGCAATCAGAAAACTGTCAAACACACAGCTATAATACACATAAAATTGATTCTTTCCCCAGTTTTACCCTATACTTAGTGCCTTATTCAAGAGACTTTGCTGGGGTATATTATTTTGCATCTTTAAAGGTGCTAAGCAGGAAATGTCATCTTTGAGCAATTCTGTTCTAAGATTGATTATCTATGAGCATGGATACATAGCGGTGTTTCATTGTTTTGTAGCATCAAATATATGTTACTTCTAGAGACAGGATGGAATGGCAATTGTTCCAATCAGTTATTGTTATTCCTGAGTCTTTATGAAAACCTCCTTTTCAAAAGGTTTAAAATTTGGATACTAAAAATCATAGTAAGCTGAAATTTGACATACAATATATAATTTTCAGAGTATTACTTTCCTACTATGCAATTAATATGGGTTCAGCTATTACTTTTAATTAATAAGGTAGCAAAGTAAATAATTGCTATTTTTCAGATTTTACATATATGGTTTGAGAAAAATCAACATGTAAACATTTAACTTAATTTATTCTTTACATGCATTTGGACTTAATGGCACTTAAGCACATTAGAAAGTTAAGCATGTACTTAAGTATGTTGTTGAATCAGAAGGGGTACTCTTGGCTATGCTTTATTATTTCATTTTTTTTTAAATGTTACTCTCCACTCTTTGAAATAACTTGGGGTGTCAAATTTTGTAGCTTGAAAACGTGGTATTTTATTCCCTACTAGTTTTTCCATTTTTCATTTCATAATTTCATAGACTTTGAGGTCAGAAGGGACCACTCAAGTACCCAAACTGAACCCCTTCACAGCGCAAGCCATTAAACCCCACTCAGATACTGGCACACTAAGCCCAGAGTCTCCAGTTAAACCAAAATGTTTCAGTCATCAGGAAACTAACTGGTATGTGACAGGTACAGAAGAGAAAACCAAGAATACCCAAGGCCCCTGCAATGGTAGGGAATTGATTAAATGAGAGATGCTTAGATGTCCCAGCAAGTGAACAATGTTCCATGCTACAGAGAAAGGTGAAAAAACCTCAAGGTCCCTAATTGTTTCCTATCTCATGGAGTGCAAGCCACCATGACTCATTTCTTTGCTAAGTTCCTTATTTATCATTACCTTCCATGAAGATCTAATCATTAAAGTCTGAACAGCATCATCAATTGGATTCTTTTAGTTAACTTGTGCTCCCCAAAGCTGACTGCACAGCAAAATTACTGTCAGGTGACTTCATACATTGAAATATGATCTGCGTGCTTTCTTAACTGTAGAGAGGAGAACTTTTTAAAGGATTATTTAGAATTCCACAGATTACATTCCAGTCAGACTGCAACAGTCTTAAAATAGGGCATGGTTTTCAGCCTACGTAAATAGACACTATGCCCTTTTTAATCTGGCTGTGTGAAGACATGTAGAGAATCACAACAGAGGGCAAAATCTAGTCTTATCTATTTCAGTCAATAGAAACAGAGACGCTGGCCAGTGTATCCTCTGCAAGTTGATTTCAGTTGCCCAGTACAGGATTTATTTTTTTGGTGGATTGAAGGAATGTGTGGTGGAAAACATTATTTTGCTTCTCTATGAGGGAGCAAAATGCACCTATTTTTAATTATGGCAGTTGCAGTTATTAGTTATGCAGCACAATGGCCAGGCATAGCAACTAACAGGCAGCTATTGGGGATAAATCCATAGGTGCCATAACTAGGCATGCTGAGGGTGCAGCAGCTTGAAGAGGTTTCCATCATATAAGGTGTTTACAGTTTGGTTCAATGGCTCTCAGCACCTCAACTACAAAAATTGTCCCAGCACCGTTGCATAAATCCCTCTCAGATTAGCCGAAAAGCTACAGCATTTACACTAGCCAGCTCTGAGGACAGATATGCCCCTCTAAATACGCGGGATCTAATTCTGTACTGCATTATTCCAGGGTAACTCGACTGATCCTCTCCATCACATGGGCATGGGAAACTGTCTCCTAGGGCTTTCTTTCCATTCCCTTACACATCAGAGCAGCAGAGGGAAGGATTCACCTCTCTGTGTTCATCTCCTTTTTTCCTTGATCCTTCTTGTTGTCTAAATTGCTATTATATGAGTTATAACAGTGCAAAGGTGACATTCCTTATAGTTCTCAATATGGCTCATCATGATGCATCATATTTTCATACTATCCATTTGAGATCCTGTAGCAGCGTACATCAAACATCTTGTCAAGTGTACGAAGGAGTTCATTTCCTGTTGTTGGAGCAGCTGCAAATAATCTTAAATATACTCAATTGACTCTGAAATAAATTAAAGCAGATGCCTGGAAAAGGGACTTTTTAATGGATAAAAATGTTTGTCCTTTTTCACTTGCATATTTTAAAAATAATACTAGCAGTGAGAAAAAGTAAAGTAAATATACACAGATGAATATGTAAGAATTCAAACTCAAATTGGACACAGGAGGGAAAGAAAGGAGAAAAGACTTTGAAAACTGCAAAGCCTTGTATAGTGAAGGTGTTATAAAGATAATTGCTAGCTTGGGTTTTGAAGCTACAGATTATTTCCCCATTGACACCTCCTTTCCATCTGAACTTTTATTGATTTGTACAGTAATTTCTATCTTGTACAGGGCAGCCTTTTTTGTTGTTGTTTAATATAACATGTTTGATCAGCCTGAGCAAATCACCATCTAGCATTGTAGAGGTTCATATGCAGATTACAACTCTTGGCTCTTCAAATAGTCTATGTTACAAACGTCTTAATTTGGCTGGATTTGGTTATGGAGCCAATGCAAGCACAGGGTATTTCAAATGGCTTAGTTCTGTTCTTTACTCCCAAAGACTTTCAAGCTTTCAAGTAAGTTATTCCATCTACTGTATTTATGCTTGGTTATATGTAACTATGTGCAGCAGCTGCTCCTGTTGCTTGTGCTATTAGAATGTCATTGTGTTCTCTGTTTGAATGAGAGAGAAATAATCTTTGCCTTAGATTCTTTGGTCTGGCCAAACTACTCCTGTGGTGAAACTCTAATAGCACTGGAGATATCAGCTGTTGCACATAAAATACTATTGTATATAATATACCTTATATGAAACAGCTGATGTCTCTCAATTTGATACACTCAGTGGACCTATCTGTGTGTCTGTATGTGTATATGTGTGTGCACACACATATATACTAATATCTATCTCATATATGAATAATATAAAATCTGGCTCATGATATAGATTGCATGCATGAACACATAAGACTTGTAATCCCTTTTGAACTCAAAGAAATTTTTCCAAGATGGCACCCATAGTACACACGTTTAGTGTGTATTTCTTAAATTATTATATTCTTCCCTAACCAAAGAAACATTTAAAGTGTGACCACTGTAGTCATGGAGGAGGGATTGTCATAAGAATGTAAACAGAGTCTGAATGAGCCTGACATCTAGTGGTGAGCTGTGAGAAAGGACTTCAGGAGCTGATCTCGTTTGCATGGACACACCCATCTGCCTAGGTGCTCAGCACGATGGGATTGCTTTCTGAAATGATTTCTTGTGGCTGGTGTTGGATCCCCAGTCTCTTTGTTATTGGGGAAGGAGTAATAAAGGGTTGTTATCCCTGTTGTGTGAACCGAGGGCAGCAGAACTGTACCTGATGAAGGGACTAACCCTCAACTCAATGGCACTCGCTAAGCAGGGGACATGGGCTCCAAAGCCCAATGAGTTGAGAGAGGGTGGGGATAGGCATGTGTATCTGGTGGTGTGGGCCATGTTTAAGGGTTCTAGACACCATTTGACCCTTCCTCTCTCTGCAGAACAATAAAAAAGCTGGTTTAGACTCAACTGAGATTCTTGTTACATGCTGCAAAGCTGAAATCACTGATACTTGTGTCTAAGTATTAAACCTGCTTTGAGACAATGTCTCTATTGCAAGAGACTGGCCAATGTGCACCAGCAGTGAGGCTCCCCCACTAACAGCTGAAATCACTAAGAGTTGTGTTAAGTGGTGGGCCCTGAAGACATCTTGGTGAGTGGCCAGCTGGGTGGCTGATGGCAAGGCATGGCCAGAAGGGTGACTGACAGACAGTGAGGCATGGCCAGCAGGGTGGCTGATGTTGAGGGCCAGAGCACAGCTCCATAGAGAAGTGCGGCAATCAGCCGGTGAGCTGATTAGCAAATGCCCGAGCAGCGGAGCGTGTAAGGTGCCTCCTCACCTCTGCCTTCCACCCGGAGTGGGAGGTGAGCTCTGTGAATGAATCTCTGAACTCGGGCTGCACTGGTCAAGGATAGCAACTATGAGTGGGGTGCAGAGAAGGGACGGGCATGTTAAAGGGACTTTTGAGTTGCTGGTCTTAAGAACCTGAGGGGAAAAGGTCACTGCCCAACTTACTTGGGGGTGGGTCTTTTGCTCATTGTTTATGTTTATGAACCCAAGTTGCAGTATTTTCCCAAAATAATGCTGAGTTACTTCCCTCCTTTTGTTAAAAGTTTTTGCTACACTCAGGCTCAGTGGTTGCAAGACAGGAAGTATTGCCTCTTAGAGGCACCCAGGGTGTGGTGTGTAATTGTCCCAGGTCACGGGTGGGAGCTTGAGCTGGTTTTGTGTTGTATTGTTGAAAAGAAGCCCTTGGATACTGAACTCGACTCTTGTTGCAGCTGGCTCCGCCTGGCAGAAGGATTACAAAAAAATAATCACGAACATGGGAGACTCAAACACTGTGGTCAGCATTAGTGAAAGATTCCAACTCATCTTCTCAAGTTTATTATTGTATTAACTGGCAGTACTCCTAATTATTTTAGCACTGGCATTTCTGTCCTTTATATAGTTGTGTGTGCAGAAACTGCCAATCATTCAAAAGTGTGTGACAGTTGTCTTTTTGACAAAAGGTCCACAGGACCTCGATAATATCTTGGAAATCAGTTGACATACAAATGAATTGAAAGGTTGCAAACCAAGAGTGCTGCTGGTGCACTAACTAGCTACTTGCACTGCCTCACCTTCCCCTGTAATCCCCTTCCAGCCCTCCCACTGATGTGAGCATCATTCTCACACATGGACTAACAAGGGATGATAGTGTATTAGGGAAATGGCATTTTCTCCTGTCCTGATTTAATAACATGATATAATAACAGCAAGATGGTCCCTTACAAAACAGTCTCTCTCATAAAGTTCCCTCCCCTGTTTTTGTTCCTTAAGACTAACTGATGTTAAGAAATTACTGCCACTGCTAATCAATAAATGGTCTATCCTAAATTTCTGTTAGCGCACTAACCAAGATGCTTGTTTTCTGTTTTTCATCCAGCACCTTTTTCATTAGAATACTTGAGTGCTGAGTATCTCAGACTTCACCAACTTTTTCCTGTAAGTTATGGGACATATGGTGGGGCAGACCCCCACCTTAGTCAGGAAAGAGTTAAAGAACTTCTCTGGGTGCAGTCAGCCTCAACCTGGTGTACCTTTGAGGTTTGTCAATCCTGGAGATGGACAGGTCCCTAAAAGGAAGGATGCCTACTAAGTACAGATTGACACTCTGAAGGGTCAGGAATACAACTCAAAGCCGCTCACCCCCTGGAAACAGATTACACTGCTCTACAGCCAACATGCTTCTGAAATAAATGTAGTCCAACTTTACTAATTCTGAGTCACTGAGAATGAAAATGATGCTTAAAATTGTTGATTGGCTCTAGTTTTCAAGATATGCTATTGGCTCAGTATATAGGACCCTTGACTTGGGAATGGCGGAGGATAAGTGAGGTATAAAGGGAAGGGATCTCAATTTAAACCAGAAATGACTAAAATACATCTTTGACTGAATCTATGAATAAATCTATGACTGGGTTTGGACAGTACTTGCTTTTTAGGCAAAACAATGAATGATGCAATCTGAAGCTGGTATTGCGTCATACATGCTATGAATTGCATCGTTATTCCTAGAACTCATGGATGTTGCAATCATAACGAAGCTTACATCACTCTGCTGAACAAATTGCCCTATATCAGCTCTAGAAATCATACAGTGTCGTGCTCTATTATTTGTCAGTGTTTGATTTTGCAAAGGGACACATTTCTGTTTAGCCAAAGTGAGCAGAGATGCCTCGTACTTGTGTGAACAGTGCAGATAACTTCTGCTATGTTTGTGGTGAAGTGACTTTTGCATCACAAAAGCACAGTACAACCACTCTGGTTAAGAAAGCCTATCACCTTTCTTTTGGCTGCAAAACTGGAGATCAAGACAAGAGGTGGGCCCCACACATATGCTGCAACACTTGTGCAACAAATCTTGGCCAGTGGTTGACCAGGAAAAGGAAATCTATGCCTTTTGCAGTGCCAATGATTTGGAGAGAGCTAACAGATCATACCAGCAATTGTTACTTCTGCATGGTGCCTCCAGTTCGGAAAGGTGTGTCAAAGAAGAAAAAGTGGACTGTGCATTATCCAAACATTCCATCAGCTATACGCCCAGTACCCCACGGAGAAGGACTGCAACAGAATCATTCTCACTTGAGTCAGAGGAGGAAGAGGAAGAGGATGAAACTTCTGGTCCTGAACTATCAATGTCACAGGACCCACATTTTCTCCCATCCTCGTCCTCTAAACCACACCTCATAACACAAGGTGAACTGAATGACCTTGTCAGGGATTTGGAACTGCTCAAGAGTAAGGCAGAGCTGTTGGGCTCCAGACTACAGCAGTGGAATCTCCTGGCAGGCTATCAGGGCAAATGGAGCCCATCAATGCTTGCAGACTATTGCTGGACAGTGACAAGAGATGCTCCATTTAATGAACTCAAGAGACAAGCCAAGAAGCGCCAAGTAGACACTGAATAGGACTAAACTATGTACATAATAGTTTTTTGCCTTTTGTTTCATAATACATTTTATTTATATAACCCTTTTGCTGATTTTTAAAGTGTTACATAAACAGGACAGGTGAAATATTATCATGTAAAGCAACCATAAACACATGAAAAGACCTAGGTTTACAATTTATGATTAAAACTCTACTATCTACACAATATACATAGACATAAAATGTAAAAACTTAAATATCTTGGAAACAGTAGCCAATCAGTTGTTTTAATTCAGCACGTCAAAATACATAATAAATAGTACATTTTATCTCTGAAGCAGATGACTTCTCAAAAATTGTAAACCAGTGTTACTGACCAGGAAATGGACTGAAAGCATTGGCTACCCAGGCCTTCTCAGAAAGCAGAAGGGCTGGTACTTTTCTTTTTTGGCTTCTAAAAGGCATAGGGCTTTTGATTTTTGTGGGCTGTGGAAGCATACTGACTTTTTGTTTGGAACTAAATTGAGTTCCCCTCGGAAGGGGGCCAACACCTTGAACAGCACAGCCAAAAGGCTGTGCCCCAGACTTTGAGATAAGAGCAGCACCCATCATCTCCCCAAGAGGTGCTAGAGAGTTAGAGATGATGATAAGCACGAATAAAAATCCTGTGTGTTATACAAGTAAGCTATTTTGTCAAATACATTTCTGGGATAATTTCACTGAGTTCAGGATAATTACTCCAGGGATGAATGTGGCCCTCCAAGGTTAATGGGGTTAAAAAAGCAAAACAAATATTGGTTATATTTGATTATTTTTGTATTCAGTTGTTGTTATTTGACAAGAGTCTTCTGCACTGGAAAAAGGATTTAATATTCCTTAGACATTATGAAAGAAAGAATCTGTTTGTAGCAAGGGAAAAGCTTTTCCAGAACTCATAAATGTAGCATGGATTGCAGCTAGAACATAAAATCATTGAATAAAAAGTGCTGCTTTGCACCAGCTTTGCAAAATAATCATCTTTACCAGGACAAAAATCTAATTCATTCTTTACTGAAAACCCTCTTTAATACAGGGACACACTTGTTGATTGAATTCATACAGAAGTCAGTTGTAGCTAGGAGATGCTCCATTTTTAGATGGACTTAGGTGGCAAGACTCAGGGAAGAAGATGGGAACCAGCTGATCCTCCTCCACCATCAACACTAAAGTCAAAATAAATTGCTGTTAACGTGCTCAGCCATGGATAGTTAGAGTGTAGATTAGATTGAAGGGAAAGAAGACAGATGATGGTCACAAGGAATAAGGGCAGATTAGTCTGACTGCTGGTAGGCAGAATCAACCATCTGAAAGGATTGAGAGTTAGGCTATGTCTACATTACAGACCTTATAGCAGCACAGCTGTACTGCTGCAGTGGCACTGCTGGAGAGCATCTCCCACTGACATAGTGCTGTCCACATTGGCGCATTTGTGAGGAAACTTATGTCAGTAGGGGGTGTGGTTTTTCTAAACACCCCAACCGACAAATGTTTTGCCAACAAAAGAGCGAGTGCAGACAAAGCCTTAAAGAACTGTGGACTTTACTATAGCATTGGATGAAATATTTTTGGCCAAAACTTCTTTTTGATGAAAAATGCTGATTTAGCTGCAGTGAAACATTTTGTGAATGTTTTCTGTTTTTTTAAGGCAAATCGTTTATATAAAAAACAAAAAAAGCAAAATTTGGAAAAGTCCAAATGAAAGGTTTTGACTTTTTTCTGAATGAAACGTTGTTTTTTAATTCAAAATGACTTTTCATTTTGAAATGTCCTTACATTTTGTTAACATTTTAAAATATGTGATTAAAAAAATAATAAAGAACACCTCAGAATCAAAACAAAATGTATTGTTCTAGCGGGCCAACATGAATTTTAATTTTTGGTTTGCCAAAAACCTTGTTTCAAGTCAGCATGAAACAATTTTTTTCACAGAATTTTTTCAAACTTGTCAGCAAACCAAAAAATCAATTATTCACACAGCTCTACTTCAGCACCATCAGTTAATGACTTTGAGACCCACTTACCTATGTGTGTACCTAATTTGTAAAAATGCTAAGCATCCCAATTTCCATTGAAGTCAATGGAACTTGCAGGTAGTCATCACCTGTGCAAATGCATCAGCAGCCTATATCTGTAGGCAGGTGGTGTGGTCCAGTTGATCTGACTCCAGACGGGGTTCTGGTCTTGGCTGTACCTTTATCTCACTGTGTAATTTTAAACAAGACACTTAGGATTAGAATTTTTCCAAAATTGCCCACTCATTGTCATCCTTTTCTTGAGATATTTAACATTTAAAATTGATCATCATAGAATATCAGAGTTGGAAGGGACCGCAGGAGGTCATCTAGTCCAATCCTCTGCTCAAAACAGGACCAATCCCCAACTAAATCATTCCAGCCAGGGCTTTGTCAAGCCTGACCTTAAAAACCTCTGAGGAAGGAGATTCCACTACCTACCTAGGTAACCCATGCCACCCTCTGAGTGAAAAAGTTTTTCCTAATATCCATAACTACAAACCATTTTTGAGATTATGGGTTTTATCCTGTCAGCATCTCGGTTTCCCCATGTGTAAAATTAGGATAACAATGTTCATCCATCTTTAAAGAATATTGAGATTCATGGATGCAAAGCACTATATATTGTTTAGTTATTATATAATTATAGTGCATTGTTATACAGTCACTGGAGAAATAATTTAACAACTAAGGATGAGATTTTCAGAGACTAAGGATTTGTCATTTCTTTGGGAGAACTGAAAACCTCAGCCAAAATTCAATCTTTTATTTTCTCTAGTATTACATTGTCATTTGTAATACTGGTTCTGGACTCTAAATGTTTCACTTTCAATCTTGGACCACTGTCATAAACAGATAGTTAAGGGTTAATGTCTCTTTTACCTGTAAAGGGTTAAGAAACAGGGAACCAAACACCTGACCAGGGGACCAATCAGGAGACAAGATACTTTCAAATCTCAGTGGAGGGAAGCCTTTGTTTGTGTTTTTTGGGTTTTGCTTTGTTCTCGCTGGGTCCTGGAAGGGACTAGATGGGCAACCAGTTTTCTTGCCAATCTCCCTGCTACAGTCTTTTATAGTGAGTAATTTAGTAAGAAAGGTGGTTATAGTCTTTTGATTGTTTCTGTATTTGCAAATGTGTAGTTTGCTGGAAGTATTTTAAATTGTATTTTGCTGGGGGGGGAGGTTTCTTTCTAGTTTCTATAAGCTGACAGACCCTGTAACTTTTTACCATCTAAACTGCAGAGATAAACTTTTACCTTTTTTCTTTCTTTTTATTAAAAGCTTTGCTTTAAGACCTGTCTGATTTTTTTCTCCTAGTTAAGGCTCAAAGGAACTGAGTCTGTGTACACCAGGGAATTGGTGGGGAGAAGGGAAAGAGAGCAGGGGGGAGAAGGGAAAAATTAATTTCCTCTTTGTTTTAGATTCACGGAGTTTGAATCTGGATTGCCTCTGGGTGAAGGGAAAAGAGGAGGGGGGAAGGTATCACTCCTCTCTGTGTGGTGATTCAAGGAGTTTGAATCACGGTGATCTCCTAGTGTACCCAGGGCGGAAAGGAGCTGGGAGGACGAAAGGAGGGGGAAAGGAAATGGTTTATTCCCCTTTGTTGTGAGACTCAAGGAATTTGGGTCTTGGGGTCTCCAGGGAAGGTTTTGGGGGAGACCAGAGTTTATCAGGCACTCTACTCTAAATCCTGATTGGTGGCAGCACTACAGGATCTAAGCTGGTAATTAAGCTTAGGGGAATTCATGCTAGTACCCATATTTTGGACGCTAAGGTTCAGAATTGGGAATTATATTATGACAACCACACCCTTGTGCTTCAGCCCCACCGAGATCCAAAAGACAACGATGAAAGAAGTGATCAAACTCGCTGAAACCTTAATAGTCATTCTGAGTTGTGGGCCAAGGTTTGAGGGATTAATATCTTAATCAAGTGGATTTGTCCCTCTCTAATTAAAAGAAGTCTTTCTATTAGTGTGGATATGAAAAATAGTTTCTTTAACTGCCAGGCTCTTTTTCAGAGACAGAAGGACCAACTTCTTCTGAGAAGAAGAGCTCTATGTGGCTTGAAAGCTTGTCTTTCTCCCCAACAGAAGTTGGTCCAATAAAAGATGTTACCTCACTACCTTTTCTCTCTAATATCCTGGGACTACATTACATAGAGACCCTTTTTTACTATATTAGCACAGCCAATGATTAGTACAACGTATGAAGTACCAGTACCTTATTGATAAATTAGAGAAGGAAATACTAGCCCCTGGAACAAAGGGGCAAGATCTGGCCCTAAAGTTTTTAGAGACTGCCTCTATCTTTGAGATAGCATAGTAATGTCTATAAACTTTTCTACTGTTTGTTAGTGTATGTATTCAATGCTATGAGACAAAGAAGCTTGTAATCAAAAATACAGCATGCATTCTCTGGTTACACTGTCTGCAGGATAAGAACGGTTCATGCCTTTCGTACAGAATCCAATGATAAAGCTACTGTTTCTTAAAATATGTTTACTTGTCTTCTTCTCTTTTTTAGTTCCCTGACTTTCATTACATATTTTATATTTAGAGTTCAAAGTAATTAACCCTTTATGCATTCCAGAAAGTTAAGCACATTGAACTTGGCACTGAGAACCATATAGCATGGTTTGTCTTTGACAGAAGGGATTAATTTATTCTTGCCTTAAAAGAAATTGACAGTGAACCTTTTAATCCCAACTCATTTCAATATCTTCCACAATTACAGCTGAAATTGACGGTGAGCAGAATTTCATTCAGCTGCAACAGAATTATTTGAAAGTTTTATTCATACGATCTGCTCTAATTTCTGTCATGTTAACAATCTAGCCCGTCTCACTGCAGCATTATACATTGTTGGAATTCATAAGGCCATTTGATGAAGAAGCTGCATAGTCTCTTTGCACTCAAAAGGTACTGGAAATCTGAGTAGAAAAAGTGCTTGCTGTGGTCATCCTTAAAAGTCAGTTTTGCCTTATACAAATAGATATAGTTGTATCGGTTTTTGCAGTGATACGTAATCTTCCCCAGACTTATTATAGAAAATACGTAGAACACTGAAAATACACAAGTAGAGCTACTTGATTATCTAAGGCAATTGGAAAGATTGTAAGCGATTACCTATTGTACCTTTTATTATTATTGCCATTGAGTCCTAGAGTGAATATATATGCAAGTTGATAGACTTTAACTCTTGTTCATTCCAACTTGCTGAGGAAGAACAACTTTTTGAATGAAAGACAAATATTACAACATTTGTATGGACAAGATTATTTAATATTCTTACCTCAGAGGCTACCATTTTGTCCATTCTCGGAACCTGAGTTCTACATGGGGAAATAATCACTGTTTTTTCCCCTCTCTTTTTAATGTCCAGTGAGAGTTGGGTGTCTAAATCTCTTAGGTCCCTTTGAAATCCTCGGTATAAACAGACTCACTCCAACAATATTCAATATGAGAGACTTGGGGCTAGTCTACACTAGACCAGTTATAGTAGCGCATCTGGTGAAGACGCTGTGTGCCAATGAGAGAGAGCTCTCCTGTTGGCATAACAAAACCACCTCCACAAGAGGCTGTAGCTATGTTGGCGGGAGAAGCTCTCCCACCGATATAGCGCTGTCCAGACAGTGGTTCTTTCACACCTGATCGACATAAGTTATACCAACATAACCTGTAGTGTGGATAAGCCCTTATACTATGTGCTCATTTATTTTTCTGCTTTACAACATATCCTTCAAAGTTTCAAAACAAACTTTGAGCTGTATTGTACACTCAATGTACTCTAGGAATTTTTTCTGGAAAATTCTATGGCCTGTGTTATATAGGAGGTCAGTCTCTAGATCAGTGGTGGGCAACCTGCAGTCCACAGGCTGCATGCGGACTGTCAGGTTAATCCACTGACAGGCTGCCAGACAGTTTGTTTACATTTGCATGGCCACTTGCAGCTCCCAGTGGCTGTGGTTCTCTGTTCCCAGCAAATGGGAGCTGCAGGAAGCAGTGTGGGCCACAGGGACATGCTGGCCACCACTTCCTTCAGCTCCCCAGTGGCTGGAAATGGCAAACTGCAGCCAGTGGGAGCTGCAGGTGGCTGTGCAAATGTAAACAAACTGTTTGGCAGCCCGGCAGTGGATTACCCTGATGGGCCGCAGGTTGTCCACCACTACTCTAGATCATCACTTTGGTCCCTTCTATCCTGGAAATCTATGGCTCTATACCTCCAATTTGTTAGATAAGCTTTTGCGTTCATGGATTATTAGCTGGCCCAGACTTTGGGTTTTTTAACCATTAAGTAACTTCCACTTTGTTTCTTTTCCTAGATGAATGTACCATAGTGATGTAACAAAAAAGTAATTTTTAAGTAGCATTGTTAAAAGGAAATAAAATGGTAGAATTATGAGGGAAAGCAAACAACATTATTGTAATTTATTGCTTGATAGAAAATTGACATATGCTGTATACTAAAGGTAAAATCAATGGGAGTTGTACAACTAAAAACATGCAATAAACTGAAAGTGCTCGTGGCTAATATGGAACTGATATAATGGCACGAGAAGATTTTCTTAAACAAAAGGAATATCCTATTATATAAAATAACAGCAATGTTAGCCAGGAAAACTTTGACACAATATTGGTTTTAAGAATGTGCAGCTTCCTCGATTGTCTTTTCAAGGTTACATACTCATAAGAAACAATTATCATATCATTACCTCTGTACTATAAAACTAATTTCCTATTTCAACATTGATGTGAACATACTTAGCTGATTGAAAGGGATAGAGGAAATCCATGCATAATTTTCTTTAATGGGTTGAGTCTAGGGAGTCTACCTTTCATAAAAAATAATAATGTCTGAAATGAAGGCACATAGAAGACTCCAAGCTTTCTTAATGCTGATAAGTTGTGACTTAAGCCATTAAGATATTATAATTATTGGGGCTGCTCAGTACATCAAGCCCCTAGGGTGGCAGTAGTGTGCCAGGTATATTTCAACTCAAAGGAAAGCATTGTAGGTGCTTCAGCAACTAGTTCTGGCGAGTCTCAATAACACTCAGACACATGGCAAAGGGAAAGGTTATTTTACAAGGGCTACCTGGGAAGAGAAAGTACCTAGGGTGTAAGCAGCAAAGAGTCCTGTGGCACCTTATAGACTAACAGGTGTATTGGAGCATGAGCTTTCGTGAGTGAATACCCACTTCATCGTTGCATCTGACGAAGTGGGTATGCACCCATGAAAGCTCATGCTCCAATATGTCTGTTAGTCTATAAGGTGCCACAGGACTCTTTGCTGCTTTTACAGATCCAGACTAACACGGCTACCCCTCTGATACTTGATACTTAGGGTATTTTCAACCTGAGGTTTAAACAGTCACAGTTCAAAGTGAGCAATAGCAGTAAATGTTTGGGTCCCTGGGGTTGTCCAGGCAAGAATCAGGATTCTTCAGACCTGGTGTCTGCCTTCTCTAGTCCAGTTTCTATTCCAAGCAAACAGGAGCTTGGAGGTTTCTAGAACAGAATCAGTTAGTGTCTCGCTTAGGGGAGGGACATTCTGCACTGGCTCCCTGCCCAGCTGCTGCTCTCCCACAAGCCCTGAGCAGATCTGCATTAGGCTGTAATATCTGGCAGTCACAGTCTGCTCCACACTCATCTCTGCACATGGTTCTTGGGGATGTTTTTCTGCCTCCAGTTTCCCTACAGCTCCTTGCTGTCCATGCAGCCTCTGCATCTAGCTTCCCTGCAGCTCCTGGCAAGCCAGGCAGCTGCTCCTTCAAACAGAGTCCAGCCCTTCCTGGTAGAGGACCTTTCTCCTTATCTGGCTGGGAGGTGCATCATGTAGGGGGCTGATGGGAGTTGCAGTCCCCGCCTAGCAGATCTATCACAGTATGTTAGGGATATCAGCCATATGCTTTTAAATGTGGAATATTTTCACATATTTGAAGTGACATAATTGCCATGTTGGTCCCAGGATATTGTAGAGGCAAGATGGGTGAGGTAATATCTCTTATTGGACTAACTTCTGTTGGTGAAAGAAGCAAGGTTTTGAGTTTATGCACAGCTCTTCTTCAGGTCTGGAAAAGGTATTCAGAGTGTCACAACTAAATATGATATAACAGATTGTTTAGTATAAATAGCTGACCAGTGGCTTAGCCAGGTAGAGGGAATAGGGAGAGCGAAAAAAAAAGGTGCCACCCGCTGTGACGCTTTTACTCACCTGGCAGCGCTTTTACTGATGGGGCGGCACTCCAGGTCTTCAGCGGTACCTCAGCGGTGGGACCTTCACTAGCTCCACAATTCTTCGGAGGCATTTTGGCAGCCGGTCCTTCAGTGCTGTCGAAGATACCTGGAGCTAGGGAAGGGCCCACCACCGAAGTGCCGCCAAAGGCCCAGAGCACTGCCAAGTGAGTACAAATTAAAAAGGCAACAAGAAATTGACAAGGCACCACTTGTGCTTGGTGGGGGAGCAGCCACTGCCCTACTCCCCCTCTAGCTACGCTACTGGTTGACACATATTCTAAGAGAACATTTAAGATAAAATAGCCCATTAACATCACTCAAGACATAAGACAAACAAGGACGGCGTTGTTACTGGGTTACAGATTATTGTAATAACCCATACATTCTCCTCTGGCCTTCAGACAAACCAGTTTCACCCAGCTCATAATCAGAAATGAGCTACCCACAGACCAGGACACGTCAACTCAAAACAGCACCAGACAACGTCACAACAAAAGATGCAAAACCTACAGACATATCTCCCACCCCAAAACACCTTTCAGGCTCCGTGGGTCCTACACTTTCTGGTTATATCAAGTGGTGTACCTCATCCAGTGCACTAAATGCCCCAATTACAACTATGGGGTGAAACCAATTCCTATGCTCTTGAATGAACTCACATAAAAAACGATAAAAAGACAAAAACACTATTACTTGTGGGTGAATACTTTTCACAAAATGATCACTCCATAGCTGACCTCTCGGGCCTCATCCTCAAAGGGATCCTGCACAACACCTTTAAAAGATGAACCTGGGAAACTAAATTCATAACTTTGCTACACACTACAAACCATGGTCTAAATAAAGACATTGGATTTATGGCTTATTACAACAATCTGTAGCCCTATAACTCCGCATTTTTGGACTATGACTGGTGAAGTGTTAATGGGCCACTTCACCCTGAATGGGCCTTTAGAGTATGTTAATGACTTATGCTAAACAATCTGTTCCACCTTGTATTTAGCTGTAACACTCTGGGGGTATGTCTACACTGTGATTAGATACCCACAGCTTGTCCATGCCCACTGTCTTAGGCTCACAGGGTTGGAGCTAAAAGGCTGTTAAGTTGCAGTGTAAATGTTTAGGCTTGTGCTCCCACCAATGCTCCAGGACCCTTCCCCCTCCCCCACTTGCAGGGTGTTAGAGCCTGGTCTCCAGCCTGAGCCTTGCAAGCTCGAATCAGCTGGCATGAGCCAGCAATGGGTTTTTAATTGCAGTGTAGACATACCCTGAATATCTTTCCCAGACCTGAAGAAGAGTTCTGTGGAGCTTGAAAGCTTGTCTTCTTCACAAACAGAAGTTGATCCAGTAAAAGATCTGATCTCACGCACATTGTCTCTCTTATTTATTTGAGGTATTTCAATATTTATGCATGCATGAGGAATCCAGGCAAAACCTGATTTATTTGATTATTTATTGCATGTTCTGTAATCCTCTTCTGCAATATTTTCCAAAACATTCACTGATTTGGAAAACCATCTGTTTTATTTTTCTGAGAAACAGTAGTGTGACAAGTAAGTTAACATCCCTTAAGCAACCTGCATATATGAAACAACTGATGTTGCTGACATGTCTTGCAATGGCTTTATTTGGAGAGAGGGAAGGGAAGCAAGAGGAGGCTTCCCAATGCAGCTTCCCTCCCAATCTCTCTACCTGTTTTTTTTCCGCTTGTTAGAAGTGAGGACTGTGAGCTTAGTCAATTATATTTTCCAGTTCTACCATTGGTTGCTATTTTTAAAGTGGGGCTGTTGAGAAACAGCCCCTTGTGATTACAATTCTTGGAAAGATCTCGCTCTTTCATGGTGACTCCAGAAGAGATGTAGCTAATCCAGAAAAGGGCATGGTTAGCAAAACTCGAAACTGCAGTAGAGAAAGCAGATGTGAATTGGCTGGAGTAAACTAGAGCACCAATGGGGCTGTGCTGATGTAACCCGAAGTGCAAAGCTGCTGTGCAGCTGCTCCAACTGACTAGCAGTTGGTCCCTATATGTGCCCTGCCCCTCTGCTCATATCCCAGGTGAGATGGGGGTGCTATAGAGTCATTCTCATGCATGGGTGTGCGCTCTCTCTCTCTCTCTCTTTCTTGCTCTTGCTCTCTAGCCCAAAAGACACTTTTCCTCTCCCCACAGCTGTCTTATTGGAACTTGTCTAAGGACCTGATCTGGTAGGCAGCTTCTGAGCATACTTTCCATATCAGACCCCATACACAGCATTCAGAATTAAATCCAAGTAAAATAGGGAGTCTATGACAGTGCTTGGAACTGAATCTAGGTCAGCTGTGGTCTAACCTTGCACCTTAACCCCTTGACCATCTTCCTCTTTATAGGGGCTGGTCTGTTGGAGGGGAAGTTAGAAGCCAGACTCCCTCCCTCCCGTTCCCTGCCTGCTGCCCTGAAGAAGAACGGGAGTAACAGCTCAGATACAGCTGTTCTCCCTTGTGCACGGTTTCTGGGAATGCAGGTAGTTCATTCAGAGGTGTAAGGGGAGTTCTTATGTCCCCTTACTCATATTTGTGGCCTCATGATTGCACTTGAAACTATTACACCCACAATATCCCTTCAGTGTTTCAAACAGCTGTATTTGAACAAACCTTTTTATACTCATTTTCTAGTCATTTAGTCTTCTTGTATTCTGCCATTAAGGAGAGAGAAGTAAGAGGAAACAGAGATGTGAGACATAAGAGATAAAAGGTGTCTCTCCAATTAAATTTGATTTACATCTTCCTGAACATTGATTTCATTAATGTTTTGAGTTTAAGAAACTAATTGCTAATATACAAACTCTGCCTGTTTGAAGCATTCAGTAGAAAAATACTGGACTGCACTCTTCATGTAAATTAAGTGTAACCTATGCATCTTCTGAACGATTTCACTCCAAACAGCTGGCGCTATTTAGGCTGACAAATGAAACATTTCAGACAGTTTCTCAATTGTTGTAATTAAAAACAGGAAACAGCAAGGTAAATAAAGTAATCATGGGATCAATAAAACATTATTATTTTAGTGGAGATCTCAAAAGCCCGGGCCATAAGTGCCAGGTTTCAAAGTGCAGGAAATCTTAGCAAATATACATTGGTCTCTGATGGGGCACTTGAGCAAAGAGCTGAACAAGAATGAAATGTGTCTCTGAGATTTAGCTATATCTGTATGAAAATAACTAAATAGATCACTGGAGTATTTCCAGCAACTGAGATGCTGCAGTGAAGGGGAAAAAGGACACAATCGGGACCTAGCGAGAAACACATAATAACAAAGACATTTAATCAAGTGTATATACTTTTATCATCTGCATAGATGAGCACTGTCAACTGGAAATGTCAATAGAAAATTTAGACATATAAAAGTACTATATTTCAGGAAAACTAGAGACAGTCTTACAAAGGAAATTGGAAAGGTAGCTACTAAATGCACCCTCCATAGTCCTTATTGCCCCTTCCTTTAGGAAAACATGCAGGTGCCAGAAATCCCAGGAAACTGAATGAGTTTGCCCTTGCATTACAATAAATGATACCCACAGGGCAAGTGGGAGAGTGCAGTGGAATCAGAGGATGTGATTTATGTCACAGTACATGTCACAAAAGTGCCCATCTGCTGAGAGACTGTTTCTTCCACTGCTTTTTGGTTTCCCTTCCCTCTTTAACCCCTCCAGCTAAGGCTCCCTGAGGAGTGGTTTCTCATTGTCCATGATCCTCCCCTCACCAACATCTATGCCATCCTCCCCTTCAGTGTAGATTGCTAATTAAAAGAGCTTTATCTCCCACTGCTCAGCAGTACACCTGTCAGCAGTACTCCAGTAGTCATGTTGGGTTATGGGATCCTGTCCCGCTCCTAAATCCACCCTAAAGCACCCTCTCCTGACTCACAAAGCCCTAAGCACACAGAAGTTCTGCACAAAGCCTTCAGCAGGCTTGCATGGGGAGAAGCGGGAGGAGGAGGTCATACAATGGGACAGCTTCCACTCTGAGAGTCTCCTTTCCCCCCTATAATTTCCACTGGCTTCCACTCTGCTCCGTCAGCATATGTGAAGCAGAGTACCTGACTCTTACTTTTTAATTTAAGATATGTTGTGCAATATGGTCCAACTCTTCCTATCCTGAGCATAGCCTGAACATTGGGCTTTACATTGGGCATCTATGTGGGGAGGAATCGTCCCTCAATCTGCCCCTACTCAGCTACAGAGTGTCTTTGGAGTTGTCCTGCAGCCCCTAATACTGCCCTGAGCCTGAGCTAACAACCACAACCGTAATGCACTCTGGGTGATGTGACGTGGAAGGATCCATGTGGTGGCAGGTTCTCTAGTCTCATCCTTTATACTCTAGCTCACAGAGAGCTACCACAGAACTAAGGTCTGTGTCATGCAGTGGACATGGACCCACCCACACAGCCATCCAAATCCTGCCTTTGGACAGGAGAACCCCACTGGTTCCACTCGCACAGGGCCCTCCACATCAGAGGGAAAGGATGGGATTTGCCCCTAAATGCCTATATACCATGTATATTCTACAATGCAGAGGTATTCTGTAAACATCTATTAATCTTTCATTGGGATCAGTCCCATTACTCCTGCTAGATGTGTCCTTCAGATGCTGCTATTCAAAAATTATTGACTATTAGTTTTAAGATCATTATTATAAATTATATATTTGGAGCTCTTTATGGAGTATGCAAAGGTTGGTAGCTTGCTTCTGATTGCCAAATACATAAACTCCACAAAGGTCAATAATTAGTTTCACTGCATTTTGCAGAAGCACTTTCACATGGCAAAGAGATTTATAACTGCAGAGCACTTGTTGTAGTGATACAGATGAAACTTAGATGAACTGATGGCAGGCATATACTTTTGTAACAAAGGCATTTTGATAAATATATTCTGCACTATGTGATACAATTGTAGAATCATAGAATATCAGCTTGAATACATTTCACAGAGGTTAGTGTTTCCTTTTAATCCACCTTTAAAAACAATCAAGCGAGGACAAACTCTTATAGAATTTATTATATTAAGTTTACTTGGAATCTATCAAGGCCATTATGCTTTGTGATAGGCCTTTAAAGAACTAAGAGATATACTACTATAATATTCATTAGTGGGTATTGGGACTTAACTCCTAATTTCTGAGTTAGATTTTTGAACAATTCAGGCATCGAGGGTGATGGTGAAATTAGCTGCAGCTGGGAGGGAATTAAAGAAGGAAGATCAAAGACAGCTCCACTTGGTAGTGGCAATGTGGGAAGTGCAATTCAGAAGGAAGAACAGGCCCAAATCAGGGAAGTATAAAGGATGGAGATATTGTGTGCACAAGGGAAAAGCAGCTGTAGTGGGACTGAAACTGAAAGGGGGGACCCAGAACAGACCAGAGCAAGGAACAACAAGGGAGTAATTGATCATGTAGGGTGGAAGAAAGAGTTAATGGCAATAGGGAGCTTGGAAGGGACAGGCAGGTGGGACTGGAGAGTCAGGTATGCAGAAGGACTGAATGGAAACTGCACCAGACAGTGAAGACATGCAGTGCAGCTGCTAACTGGTGAGTAGCTCCAGCAGTGTCTCTGTGTGACTGGGAGATACTGACAGCTGGTGGGCTTAGGAGACACTCCTAGGACAGCAGAAAAGTGAGGGAGAGTTGGTAGAAAGGTGATACTCTCTTGCCTGCTTTGTAAAATCAAAAAGCAAGCCTCATAAACCCTATTACTGTGTATCTGAGTGGTTCAGGCTCTCCATTGATGTGGCAGATCAGGATTTAATAAACCTATTAAAATTTTGTACAGGGCATAGCAACCGCTCAGTCACCCTCTGAGTCACTACTGCCCCAATTGCAGAACACTATGTTGCCATCCTGGACTGCCATCTTTCATATGAGACATATCACGAAGTCTAGTTCCTGATCTATGTTGTTTAATAAGAGGAAGGATATTGATTCCAGTCCCCTGGCTGTATTCTAAATCAGAATATTCCATTCTACCTAGCTAAATTCCTAAGTGAAGTGTTCTGTTGACATATTAGTTATCATTACAATATCTCATACAGTACACTGACACACATTTAGTCTAGAAAGACAGGGTGAGTGAGGTAATATCTTTTATTGGACCAACTTCTGTTGGTGAGAGAGAGAAACTTTCAAACTTACACAGAGCTCTTATTCAGGTCTGGGTATAAACACTGCATACACATTTATTCTGGTATAACCAAGGTATAAACACATCAAAAATATCCTAATAGTCAATGAATTTGTGTGGAAAAAATGGTACTAATTTCTAACAGTATTTGGGATCCAATTCTGTCCTCAATTCCATACTGACAGCTTCCACTGAAGCTGCACCCTATAACTAAAGGTAGAATGGACCATTCACATCTATCAGAAATGTGCTCTAATGTCACAACCAATTTGGAAACCACGAAAATTTGGCTATTTTTCTTCCTGAGAGAATTTTGCTCTCAATGCATCATCTGTGTCAGAAAAATCAGATTCCTGTGCTTTCTAAACCTACATTTATCGTACTCTGTAGACCTGCAATGAAATGAATAGGTAGTTCATGAGAATATATGTATGCTTCTGACAACATATTTATCACCATACTTATTGTTAGTTGGCATCTTTTCCCTTCTTCAGAATCACATATTTATCAAAATTTAGATATACTTATTGTTTAGTTTGACATTTTAAAAAATAGTTACAGATGCAGAAACAATATTCCAGGAATAGACACAGCTGAGTTGTCATGATTGGAGACAATGTTGTTTTTACAGTTGGTATGGGAAAAATGATTAAAATATATACAGATAATGAATTGCTATAATCCTACCAGAATAGACCAATGATCTTTCTAGCCTGATAGCTTGTTTCTAACAATGGCCAATGGAGGTTGCTTAAAAGGAGCATGTAAAATCCACCATAAAGCACTTAATTGAACAGTATTGTGTCATGGAGAAAACATTTCTTCCAGACCCAACTGCTGACCAGCTTGAAGCCCTAAAGCGATAGGAAAAAATGAATGACTAAAGAAGATCAAAGGAAAATATTTCTAAATTACCATAATTTACTGGCTGCTGTGTATGGGAACTATAGCTCTGCTTTGGATGGAATCAGAACTCATAGACTCAGCTTTTAAGGTCAGAAGGGACCATCATGTATAGTCTCCTGTATATTGAAGGCCACAGACCCTCATCTACCCACGCACTCCTGTAATAGACCCCTAACCTCTGGCTGAGTTACTGAAGTGTTCAAATCATGAGGACATTAAAGACTTCAAGTTACAAATAATCCATCATTTACAGTGATTTAAACCTGCAAGTGACCTGTGCCTGATGCTGCACAGGAAAGTGAATCTCCCTACCCAGGATCTCTGACAATCTGACCCGGGGGGAAATTCTTTCCCAACCCCAAATATGGTGATCAGTTAGACCCTGAACATGTGGGCAAGACCTACTAGGTGGAAACCTGGGAAAGAATTCTCTGTAGTAATTCAGAGTGCTCCCCATTAGTTTCCTGTCTCCAGCAGTTGGGGATTTTTGCTGCTGGCTGTCACTGATGGGCCACATGCCATCGTAGGCAGTCCCATCATACCAACCCCTCCATAAACTTGTCAAGCTCAGTCTTGAAGCCAGTTAGGTTTTTTGCCCCCATGGCTCTCCTTAAAAGTCTGTTTCAGAACTTCACTCCTCTGATGGTTAGAAACCTTCATCTAGTTTCAAGCCTAAACTTGTTGATAGATGGTCTATATCCATTTGTTCTTGTGTCCACCTTGGTGTTTAACTTAAATAATTCCTCTCTCTCCATGGTGTTTATCCCTCTGATGTATTTATAGAGAGCAATCATATCTCCCCATAACCTTCTTTTGGTTAGGCTAAACAAGACAAGCTCTCATAAAGTAGGTTTTCCATTCCTCTGATCATTCTCGTAGCCCTTCTTTGCCACATGTTCCAAAGACTTGATTCTGCTAATAGTGAATGGCTGTTAGCACAAATTACGGGGAGCAGCAGAATCTCTCCCCTCCACCAACATGGATTTATATAAACCCTGTGAGCTCCTCGGAGACCAAGGATTGGTTACATTATTTTTGGCAGTGTAGTTGGAGAGCAAGTAGTTCCCTCTAAGGACCTGATCCAAAGCCTGTTGAAGTCAATGGAAAAACTCCATTTGGTTTCAGTGGACTTGATTTTATGAGCCCAATTGAAAAATGGAAGTATTGTCCTTTCCCCACACTCCAAGTCCTTCTAAGGATTCATGAGGATAAGCCTTATAAAATGTCCATTCGCTGATTAAATCTAGTAATTGGAGTGGAGCTTAATCTGGAGGAGTTTACCACCTCCTCTCCAGCTGCTGCTAAAACCAGCCCTGCCAAAGATCACTTTCAGCTTGGATCATAGCTGTACTGCTGAAAAACAAGGAATGCATCAGAAAGCACCAAATGACAGACATTTTCTAAGTCTGTCCTTTTCATTTCTATGCTGAGGACTAGTAGGAAAATGTTTTTATTTTTTCTTCACAGTCGGTCTTCACAACCACAGGACAAAAGGTTGTGAGGATAAAATATACAAATAAGTAGACAAATGCAATGTATTACTCTTCAGAAGGAATAAGCAGTTGCACAAATACAAAATGGGAAATGACTGCCTAGCAAGGAGTACTACAGAAAAGGATCTGGGGGTTATAGTGAATCACAAACTAAATATGAGTCAACAGTGTAATATTGTTGCAAAAGTGGCAAATATTAGTATTAGTAGGAGTGTTGTAAGCAAAGACATGAAAAGTAATTATTGCACTCTACTCAGCACTGATAAGGCATCAACTGGAGTACTGTGTCTAGTTCTGGACACAACACTTTGGGAGAGATGTGGACAAACTGGAGAAAGTTCAGGAGAGACCCCCAAAATTGATTAAAGGTCTAGAAAACATGTCATATGAGAAAAGAGTTAAAAAACTGGTTTGTCTAGTCTGGAGAAGCAAAGACAGATTGGGAGGCATGATTACAGTCTTCAAGTTCATAAAAGTTCATTATAAAGATGAGATTGAGAAATTATACTTCTTCTCCACTGAGGACAGGACAGGTAATGGGCTTAAATTGCAGGAAGGGATATTTAGGTTAGATGTTAGGAAAAACTTCCTAACTGTAAGGGTAGTTAAGCACTGCAACTAATTATTGAAGGAGGTTGTAGAATCTCCATCGTGGGAAGTTTTTAAGAACATATTAGACAAACATCTGTCAGTGATGGTCTAGATCAGGGTTGTCAGCGCCTGCTGTCAGATTAATCTTATTTAAATATGTAGAATCTGTTTTGGGCCAAACAAGGTTATGCTTATGCTTATGTGACCTTCCAATGTAAAAAAGTTGGGCATCACTGGTCTAGGTAATAGTTTGTCTATTTTTAGTGCAGGGGACTGGACTAGATGACCTACTGAGGTCCCTTCCAGTCGTACATTTCTATGATTCTGTAAATGAAGGGTTTATAATTATGTTTAGGTTTTCTACTCCAGAGGCATCCTATGTATCGATCTATGCAGCTAGTAGAGACATGGCACAATGAGATGAGCTGGCTAACTCTGTCTTCATTACAAAAAAAATTGTGTTCTTAACTTGAGATAACCAGGCTCTGAAAATAGTCCTTAACTTGACCTGCTAACTTGTGGGAAAACTACAAACTTCCTTTTCTTCACTAGGATTTTAACTCAACTTAGCTTACTTGTATTAAAATAGACCCACCTCCTTTTATTTTATTTTTTTTGTAGTGAAGTCAGGACCTCATCTACATAAGTTACTTGAGCCTATATCCTGCAAATAGTTATGCACAGACTTTACTTTATGCCTATGTGTAAAGTTAAGCATGTGTGGAAGTGTTCAGATGATCAGGGCTGTGTACAGCTATTTCAAATAATGCTATATAGTTGATTGAAGTAGGTGTTCCCTTTAAGTTACCCGGAACATAATATGTCTTGGTTTGTGTAAATAGTGGGTCAAAATCTGCTCTGATTCACACTTTGTGCAGCTTCCACTGACACCACTGAGACTCTTAAATTTCAAATAAGCACAGACATTAGACTAGTGACTAGAGCTGTGTGAAAATTTCATAATAAACATTGGGGGAAAAATCAACATTCTTGTCTGTTTTATTTAAAAACTATAAAATTTCATTTAAAAAACAGTGAAATTTTAGGTTTTCCAATTGGCTGTAACTGGAAATAAGCTAATTTCATTCAAATCCACAGCTTCTGATATTTTGAAATTAAAAATTGCATTTGCTCTACAAATAATTTCTATTGAAACCATTCAAATGTGGGTTTCCCATATTTGTCATGGGAATGGGGCTGTTTTGTGGAAATTCTAACAAAAACCAAAAAACCCTCCACCCCTCCTCTCCTGCCAGATCTTTCTGGCTCACAAAAAAGCTTGGATGTAAATGACAAAACAATTCGTGATAAAGTATCCTCTCTCTTGCACATAGCGCTAATAGCAACAACTATGAAAAATGAAGGATTTCATCTTGACAAAACCAGTCTAATGCTGTCATTTTCTTTGTCTCAAAGGATGTCAGAACAGATTTCATCATCTGTTTAAAGAGTTGCCAAAAGGGTTTTTTGTTGGCTACTGAAGCTCTCATCCTCCAAAGATTTACACACATGCTTCATTTTACGCAGTGTGTACAGGTTCTAAATCAGTTAAATTTAGATGTACTGACCATTATGACTGATGTTTTGGATTGTCAGAGGCTAGGCCCAAGAAATACTATAATGCAACTATGGTCCAGAGAGAGACTTACAATTTGTGTAAATTATTTACTGATATATGTTCAAACAGGAGTCTTCTTTGATATTAAAGAGAACTTACAGTCTGTTCCAAGGTAAAGGTTTTGTGGTGTAATAGGAGGCTTGGGACCTACTCACCTTTACATGATGGAAGGTATGGAGAGTGAGAATCTATTTTTCTCTAATGGCATTCCTCTAATAGTTTACTGGTTTGGAGAAAATATTGCATGGGTATGCTAAGTGGGTAAGAGACAATATTGTGAGTCATTAATCTTAATTAGCTTTATGTTCCCCCAGATAGCTGTTAAAATGACCTTACTTATGCAAATTAGCCTTAATTACTTCCAGTAAAGGATCCAGGTTCAATTATATAATGTCTTGGACTAAAGCCGGGAAACGTAATTTCAAATATTTCAACCCTTTAGCAATTCCTTTAAAATCCCTTACAGTGAAATATCTGTTACAGTCCCACTAACTACAGCAGTGACATAAGTTAACTTTCAGGGTACCTAAGATAATGTACTTTGTCTTTCCAAGATATCTAAATCAGACTGGATATTAGATAAATAGAAGCAGAGAGAGGTTTGGTTTAGAGATTAGGGAAAACTCCAATCTGTGAATTAGGTCATGATGCTGTATTGCTTATCAGGGATGAACAGAGCAGTTTACGTTGGAAATAAAAGAGAAAAGAAATGGATTTTCACACAAAATAGAAATAGAAATGTAGGGCTAGAAGGGATCTCAAAACATCATCTAATCCATCCATCCTCACAGGATTAAATATACCTAGACCATCCCTGACAAGTGTTTGTCTAACCTGTTCTTAAGAAACTCCAATAATGGAGATTCCTTAGCCTCTGTAAGTAACTGAGAACACATTATTTCAACCAGGCCTAAAGCATTTTTTGGTTGAGAAAATGTTTGGTCACATTTTTGCCATTGTTTTTTAAAGTGTGTGTGTGTGTGTACATGTACATCTTTTGAAAACAAACCATGCAAAACCTTGAGCTCTGTCAGAAACTGGTGTACCAAAATACGACAGGAGATGGTATCCCCACAACATTTCTGAAATATTTGAAATCATGACAGAAAAATCTGCTCTCATGAACTTTCCCAATTTTCAGGTCAATGACACTTGAAGAAATTCAGATGGACATCTGAGTAAATAATAATAACACCATTTAGTATTTATATAATAGTTTTCATGTTCAGAACACTTTACAGTCATTAGCTAATTCATCCTTACAACATACTGTGAGGTAGATAGGTAAGTATTAGAATTCAGATTTTACAGATGGGCAAGGCTTAAAGAGAGAAACACCTTGCAAATGGGAAAGCCAAAACATGGAATTTAAGTTTTTGCCCATAATTACCCAGTGAGACAGTGGCAGGGCAAATTAGATTTAAATTAGGTTTTAGGACCTTCTGTCTCCTAATCCTGTACTCATTCTATTAGACCACACTGGAGATCCAACACTGAATCTCTTTTCATTATGTGTTGCTCACTTATTTAGAAAATTTCACTTTTCCAGGTAAGGAGTAGAAACAATACTATGTGACTTAGGTAACCTGTCATATGCCACAAATTAACAATGATGAGCCAAAGCAATAACATATATCCCCAAAATTATTCATGCACTGTAGTCAGTAAATACTTGAGCATGACAAAGATATTCATGAAAAAATATCAGAATTATTTCATGAATGATTAATCAACCAAAATGGTGTTTAAGGGCCCAGTCTTTCAAACACAATTGGATAACTTTACCTTCATACATTACAGTATTGTTTTGATTTGCTCCATGGATTGTTCCTGGGAGCAAATCCTAATTATGTTTCTTGAGCTATCTCTCACAGCTCTTTGGAAACAACTGCGTAGTTCTTGTAGTCACATACTTCCATTGGCCACTTTCCTCACTCAGCAGTCTCCCTCCGAGTTCTTCAGTACAGCTTGCATCTGCAAGTCTTGATTTTTCCCTTCAGCTTCTGCATGCCTTTGCTCCATCATCTGCTCAAATCCCCTTTGAAACTCAGCCATAGTTTCCACTTGTGTCTCCAAACCTTGGATCTTCTCTTCCATCAGCTCTATCAAGCGGCACTTCATATATATGAAGCTCTTTTCAAGTCGCTGCTCTAGAATCATGTACATTCTGCAGCTTCCACATCCAGTCATCTTCATTGTCTCTTCCATGACTTCAGTCACTACCACTGCTGCCTCTGTCTGTCATAGCCTTTCCGCCTAAATTCCTGTCAAGACCCAAACACCAAAACAAAACCAGAACACCTCACCTCCACCCCCAAGCACCCCTTACAAACTCCCACTCAAACTCCCCTGTTTACAGCTCTGTTTGCTGCTCCTGTGCCGCTGGCTCCCTAATCATGGAAGCCCCACCCCCAATCAGGGCTCTACTTCTCTCACAGCACACTGTCCCCTACCAGCATCTACAAGCTGAACAAGAAAAAAATAACCCACACAAAATAGAAAAAAAAAACCCACTACACAACACCCACCAAAAACTAATTCATTGCCCCGAGGAACCAGGGATTTGTTCCTCCCTTCTCCTCCAACAGAACTCCCACCAAACTCCCCTATTTACAGTTCTGTTTGCTGTACATGTGCCACTGCTTCTAGCTTAAAGCTCTTTTAATCATTTATGCCAGTCTCCATCCCAGAAGTCTATTTCCCTCACTACTGAGGTGGAGTCCACCCCATAAGAACAGTCCTCTCTCTGTGAATGCCTCCCAGTGGTTGAACATCCCAAAGCCCTCCTTATAGAACCACTGTCTGAGCATCTGTTGATCATCATAATCTTGTCTCATCTTTGCTCTTCTCCTCTAGGGACAGGTATAATCCCTGAGAGATCAGCTGAGCTGCCATTTTCTTAAGTGTCTTCCTCAGCCTGGTGTAGTCTTCCTTGATGCATCCCAGTGAGAATCTATCCATATCATTTCTTCCCATCCAGTTAGTGGATTCTTGCGTGCTCCTATTAGGATCCTTTTCAGCCTCAGGTCCATATCCCTTATCTTAGCTCCCCGCAGACAGCACACCATTCTATTCTCTGTATCAACTCTGGTGACAGAGGGAGCCCCCGATCATATAGACTTGCCTCTTCCTGGTATTGGTGTAATTCTCTGGTCTTCGCTCTTCTTTTCTTTCAGTACAATTACTCACATGAGTGAGACAAGTAGGCCTGCTTCCTCCCCACCCCCCAAACCCTTTGCTTAATAAGTAAAGTAGATTCAGCTTGGAGTTTGTTTCTGTAATGCTTATCCAGGTAGGCAGGAAATGAAAACCCAACAATTATTTATATCACAAAACAAGGAAAAGTCAAGAGGCAGGGGGAAAGGACAATAATTTTGTACGTTGATTGGAGAGACTTTCCAAAAGAAGAAATGGAACTGTCAGTGTGCGTGTGTGTAAGAAATACAGTACAAAGGGGAGATGCATCCTAAACACCATTTATTTATAGGAGGATTAAGGTGAAAGGAGAAAACAAATAACCCCCAAAAAAGTTTCCCCTCAATATCAGTTGTTTCTAAAGAACTGTGAGAGAGAGTTCAAGAGACATAACTAGGATTGTCTGTGGCAGTGCCCTCCAAACATTGCTCAGACACATTCTTAAGGCCAGCACCACTTAGTTTAGAAATATATCCAGGAACCAAATCTAAACAATACTGTCATTTTTTTAACATAGTCTTTCATACAAACTACTATATATAGCAGAGCATTTTACATATGAAATAATATAGTTACAAAGTAAATGAAATTAGCATACTAGCTATTGGAATACCTAGTACCTCTTTACTACTGAACATTTTTGAAGGGTGGCTATATCTGTGTATTTCTATTACAGCCATCATGTTGGTCTAGGAGTGCCATTGTCTAGGTCAAATTTTTGGGGTAACTTTTTTATCTTTGCCCCTCTCCATGGTCTGCTGGAGGAAAGTGTTCTCTGGTCTCAGGCTTCTAGCAGTCACCTCTATATGGGCAGGAACCACAACCCTCCGCCTCTTGACTCACTGTGATTCCCCACAGCAGGTCTGACCAAGAGTTTAGTCCCTGTGTTTGTTTCCTCTCCAAGGGCTATGGCCAGGAAATGCTGGTGAATACACGTGACCACACAGCAATTCCAAAGCAGAAAAAACATAAAAAGGTCTAAACACATACTAAATGGAGCAGAAGTCGCTCAGCAGTCCTGTGGGGACTCCAGTGGGTACTTCTCTTTCCAACCCTTTAATTGGGTTTGGCCTCTCCTTGGACAAAAGGTCACGTTTGTTTGTTGAATCAAAATGAAGGTCTCTGCTGTGGGTTAAGATAAACTTCTTTGTCTCCTTGGGCCTCTGCTATTGCTCCAAATCAATATATACACACCACCATCCCAGAGAGTGACAAGTCTTTGCAGTTGTTTACAGTCTCAGGGACTGCACTAATTACCCCTCACTGGTTTTAATTCCTAGAGGAGCTGCTGTAAGGTATCCCTCCCAGATGGAGTAGCATACAATCCCTAGCCCACAATGATCCATATAGACTTCATAAAATTAATCCAGAAGTACTCCAGTGATACTGCATGTAGCTTTTATATCTGTCTCATTCTACTTCTCCTCCAGAGACCCACAGGTCCCCAGGAGGAAAGGAAAAGTGGAGTGCTCCTGGGGGACTAATTTACTTGGACACCAGATGTCCATTCACTCTACAGAGCTGATCACCCAGTCTTTATTCCCATCTGGCTTTCCACCCCATCTGATTCCACATCCCTCTCGATTCCCCCAGTGTATAAATTCTCCTGTGGCAGGATGTTTGACCGATTCTCTGAAACAAGTTATGTTGAGAGGACAAACAGTTCTTCCACTAATATAATCAACAGATAACACTCACCTCTTCCTTTCTGTGGCCAGCCCTAATTATTAAATGGCTCTGTCCCTACAGCATCAAGATATTTAAGTTACTTCAATTTTGCGTGCAGATGATTTTGCATATCTCCCAGGAAGTAAGCCCAGCTGAGGTAATTTTTTTTGTATGAAGTAGCAATTCTTTTCTCTTTGTGGTCACACAGAGCAACATGAATTTAATAGATGTTGGACGGAGACCTGCTGAATGGATCAGATTTAAGTCATGTACTTCTAAACATAGGCAGCATGCCAACCTGCTCTATGGGTATTTCCCTTATGGCTAACAAATCAGAAACCTTGTTTGGATAGAGATAAGTTTTGCACACAGAGGTTATATTAGGGATTATCAACTTAATGTTTTAAATATCGAGTTTTTATTGTGTTTCTTTCTTCTTTCAAAATAGTTTTTCTCATGAAAGAAAAAAATCTGTTTAATTTCCCAGGCTGGTGCATCATATTTTTGATCTGACACATCCAGTTGTACTAGTAATATTATGTTCTGCTATGTCAATAAAGTAATGAAACATGACTGGAATAACCAGACACGGAAATGAAATAGTAGGTCACAAAATGTAACAAGACAGAGTTTTCTGAAGAGGAAAAAAAAAAACCACAGATGCCCTTTTTTAAAATTTTGCTTTTGCTTTCCACTTTTTATTTTAAACTGACTTCATTTGTTTTGAAAAATGATATCACCAGGATCTGTGTGGGCTTTGCATCCGTGACCTAGACTCTTATCATTTTGTAATTGACAGGCGGCTGTTGCTGCTAGTACTATACACTGAGAAAGCACTATTCATCTGGGGATCCCAATGCACTTTACAAATATTAACCTTCACAATAGTCCTGAGTATTAATATATTACAATTTATAGATGGGTAAACTGAGGTGCAGAGGGACTACGGCACTTGCCTGTGTTTGGGATGATGCAAAGATCTCATAAAAGGGTTGTGTAGGCTGTGATATACAGGAGGTCAGGCCAGATGATCTGGTGGTCCCTTCTGGCCTTAATTCTGTGATTGTATGTCTCAGGGATTGAATCCCTTGATATGCCCAGGCTTTCTGTGTACCAGTGTGGAGAGGATGGGCTATGGTGCTATGAGATTGCCCCAAAAAAGCAATTCCTGCACTTCCCTGAATACCATGACTGCAACTATAACTGGCCAGATTGTGACTAGCCCTTGTAACCTCTCTCCTCTATGCACTCTGCAAGGGCTCATCACTTTCTGACCAGGAGAGCTGAAGTTATGCACCTTGGCCCTCATGGATGGTGGAGGAATATAAGTGGCTGGCAGGTTGGGGATGTGTGACCAACAGTGGTGTAAAGGTCATTTTAGTACTCTGATTCTGATGGCATTCTACATGTAGGGATGACCTTCCTGTGCCATACCAGGGGCAAGTAACTCCATCTGCAGACAACTTCCATGGTTGACAATCCAGCCAAACACTGGTGTAGGACAGGATTATTTTAGCCATGTCCCCTTATCTTTACTACTTCCCCTCTTCCCTGATGCATTGCTAGTAGGGAGAAAGCTGGTGTGAAACCCACTAGTTCTGTGTTACCCCACTGACAGATTACTCTTACAGTGAATGATTCTCCCTGGGCTTGTTAGAGACAGATTCTGCCTACTGTGTGGCACAAAAGAGCTGCAAAGCAGAAGCTGGCCCTATGTTGTCTTTGCAAATTTTGAATCCGTACCTGCCTATGAGAAAAAATATTGTTGGAGAGAAAGCAAGCCCCAAGATAGGTGGGTTTTTTTAAAGAAAAAAATATAGACTTCAGCTAGCTTAAACCCAACCCAGACCGCTATTTCTCCTCTTGAATTTAAGTGATTTTTTCGCTCTTCTAATTTGTCATCAGGCTGAAAGATGTTTTCATGAATTGAGGTCAGGGCCAAACAGATCCACAAGTACATTCTAACTTCAGTTGTTGATTTATTGATATTATTTCACAACGGGGGGGGGGTCTTTTCTGTATATTCTAAGAGAGAGTTATTTACCCATGAAAGATTGGATGATAAATCTCAAGTTTTCCTTTAGCCATTTGTCTTAAGGAATGTAAATGTTGTGAGAGGTTAATTTGTGGCTTGGCTTTTCACTCCCTGGTACTGCACAATATTCTCTCACCTGCTCAACCTCTGTGTATTAAAGGGCTTTTTGTTTCTCTCTCTGAGATGTTACATTCTGCTTCTAGGCAGAAACATCCATTTCTTCCACTGAAAAATGCAGTAGGATGGTAATTATCTCTTCAGACTAGTAGCAGAGATTGTGAAGGGATATTGTTCACTTTTATAACTCAATAACACAAGGCCTTTCCAGACTTTAGACAGGGCTATACAGGCTGAATCCTGCCTCCTGGTAAAATTCCAGCAGGAATAATTACATTCTGCCCACCCAACTTCTCACTGGAGTTTCATTTGGATAAGGCACCATTGAATTGAATTTGTGTTTGACTCTCTGGGCTGCTCATCCCCTTCACTCCCCTTCTCTTTTCTCACCATTTAGCTGATCATCTCCTGACTAAAGCTATCTTTAAAATATCATGGAACAAATATACCATTTGCTGCCATCACGTTGTTCACTCTGCTTGTGTGTTAGACACCTTTCCCACCCTATGTCTGTCTTGTCTATTTAGTCTGTAAACTTTTTGAGGTACTCTGCGTTTGTGCCATGCCTAGCACAATGGAACTCCATTCTGGGTTGGCCCTTAGGCACCGCTGTAATAAACATAATTATTTTATTGTTAATAATGAAAGGAGTGTGATCTCATAGTTGAGTGTATGCTACCACTTGTTGCCAGAAGTTTGTATGATGACTTTGTCACTGAACTTTAATTAAGGACTCTGCTGGTGACTCATTTACAAGGTGTGTATGACACATTGTGATTCTGTATCACTGACTCAGCAGCACCAGATACAAAGTCTACAGATTCATTCTCACATACTAGCTGACAGCTCCTTACCAGGTTTATGAGTTTCCGAAAATACATTAATTTGTACAGCTTAACACCACTTTAATTTTGTTGCACTTCTGCTAAGCATCAGGCAAATCACAACTTTGCCTGAATACTGTAAAAACTAATCCCATTCTCCTAGTATGGTTCAAAACAAATGAATGTATATATGAAAAAGAAATCCATAAAGTGATTACCAAAAAAACAGGCTTTATTATGAAATACATAAACAACATCCTGCATAATCCTTTTCAAATATGTTTTTTCATCCTTCACGATGGCTGGATGTAACAAACAAAAAATCATCAGAAGAGGTATGAATAATCTATTTTATGGCTTTGGCTGCTACAGGATTGCATTCCAAGTCTGTACTAGCAATATACCTGTAAGTCATCATAAGGGATATACAGATAATCAAACACTTGCATATGTGTATATTCTCCAAATTCCTATCACCTATGGGTGGTAGGAATCTCTCTTGATTTGTTGAAGTTAAACAAGCATATGTACCTGTTTAGGATACTTGTGGCTATAGCCAATAAGTTATTTCATTATTATGAGCCAGACCATGGTCTTTCCAGTGAGCATGCAGAGGGAAGCATGAGGCTGTAAAGTGATCCACTATTCCTTGCATTGGCTACTCACATCCCATGTATAGTAGAACCCCCATTTTATGAATAAATTCAGGATTGAGGAGTTCCTAAAATTAAGATGTTCCTAAAATTGAACATCTCTAAGTGATAGTAGGCACAGTGCAGAATTTGTATTATGGTGCACTGCATCACTTTCTTCTTGTCTGCCTAACTAATGCAAAGCAGTCTCCAGTGCACTGAAGGCATTGCACTGTGAAGGAATGTTGAGTTGTTCTTCATCCACATCACTTTTCTTATGTGATTTTTATTTTTTTTTCCTTCTGGAAAAATGGTTTGTATAACTGATCATTTGTAAGACTGGTGTTTGTAAAATCGAGATTCTACTATCAGTGCAAAAATAAGCAGTTTGTAGCTCAACCCTACTGCCAATTTACCCTGTAAATATGTCACATTATTTACCTTCCAGACTGGCATGAAATAACATGATTATGCCCTGAGGAGATTCCTGGGTTTGCTTCCAGCTGGTATTGTCTCCTATTTAAACAATTACTTTGAGGTTGCTGGCATTAGTGCTGGCATAGCAGTGTATGTAATTGTTGTGAAACACTTGTGGATATTTGGCACCTTGCTCTGAAGTTATTCAAATCTGTTAGTAATTAAGCGCCATGCTGCAATTTGGTATTCTACTCTTCAATAAACAGAAGCCATTCTGTAATACAGATGTATAGTTCATCACAATTTGTCTTGGCTGGTTTTGTTTGCAAAAGCAGAATAGAAAGGTGATATTTTTAACAATGAGACATGGAAAAGTGTTAATTTTGATGAGACGTTATCACACCTGGATGTATTAGGATGCAGAAATTCAAAGACTCTGATATTCCAGGAGGACAATCCTCAGCATATCTTATAGATACTATAGAAAGGTTCTGTGCAAAATAACAACATATAATTAAAAAACTCCACATTCTTATATAAAACAATTGTTCTTCCACTTTATTTAATTGTAACAGTCTATTGTTTTATTTAGATGGTTGATGACATTGGACATTCATCTGTATTTTCTGCTTTCATTTCTGTTACAGCTCTTCAGTTCAGTTTAAACCACAAACCTCCAAAGAGAGTGATTTCTTTTTTTCATTTCATTTTATTTATAAAATGAGCTGAACTAACGAGGTGTTGGAAAGTAAATTTGAACTGGATGCCTTTGTTCAGTTTGTACTACAACTTTAAATGTCTAAGAACTCTGCCATGCACGCATAGACAGTAGCCATTTTGTTTACATAGTGCCATGTACTTCTGTACCAGATATGGACTGGTCACAGAGCTTGCTTATATACAACAGATTTGTAATACTCTGCCAGGGGTGTTATGGGCTTAAATAAGGTTTATTACACACAGCACCACCTAATGGCTGAACCATATAATACAGCTTAGCATTCCATTCCATCTCCCCCTTTAAGTTCTACATCCTACCATTTACAAAATTTACACTATCACACTATCTTTGAAGTTTAATACAGTTCAGTCTGTTAAGTGTCTCTGAATCATACTGTTTTTCTAATTACTTGACCTGAATGCTTAACCATTTGGCCATCTAACTATCCATTAGTTTTAATGACTGGCTGTGGTCAGTCTAGAATCCTTGAGTCTTCTTCGTGTTCTTCAGCCACTATGTGTAGAGTTTGCTCTGTTGATCGCTATTTCTGAGGAACAACCTGTAGATGTCAGCAGTTTCTGCCTAAATCTCACTGTCGGTCTCACTCACATATGATCTGGCCACTAATTTTTTATGACAGCTGCAGCTGTCCATCCCTTTTCTCCATCCAATTTGACACAAACATAGTCACCAGGTTCTAGACCTAGCAATTCTCTAACTGAGTAATGTCTGTTGTAAAAGTGTTCATAAGCTCTTTTAGCCTTTTTACCTGATTTGGCTACTCTGTTCCTGTCTGGCCACTTCAGAGATAGGTTGTTTTCCAAAGTTGAAACAGTAGTTTTGAGTTGTCTTCTCATCAGGAGTTATTCGGGACTATGTCCAGTAGTCACTATGGCTGTTGATCTGAAACGCAGAAGAGTAAGGAATGGATCTTTGTGTTGTAGGATTTTCTTGGCTGTCTGTACAGCTCTCAGCCTCTGTATTTGCTTGTGAGTAATGTGAACCCTTTTTAAAAATTGGCTTCACATTAGCTATCCTCCAGTATTTGGTACAGAAGCTGATTTAAATGATAGTTTACAGATGACAGTTAGTAGTCCTGAAATTTCACATTTGAGTTCTTTAGAACCCTTGGGTGAAAACCATCAGGTCCTGGAGAATTATTACTGTTTAGTTTATCAATTTGTTCCCAAACCTCCTCCAATGACACCTCAGTTTGGGATAGTTCCTCAGATCTGTCACCTCAAAAAATGGCTCAGGTTTGGAATCTCCATCATAGCCTCTGTCATAAACAGATAAGTAAGAGTTAATAGAACAGAAGTACTTCATATCTCTTTTGCCTGTAAAGGGTTAACAAGATCACTGAGCCTGGCTGTCACCTGACCAGAGGACCAATCAGGGGACAGGATACTTTCAAATCTTGAGGGAGGGAAGTTTTGTGTACGCTGTTAGTTTTTGGTTGTTGTTCACTCTGGGGGCTCAGAGGGACCAAATGTGCAACGAGGTTTCTCTCCAATCTCTTTGATACAGTCTTATATGTCCAGAATAGTGAGTACTACGTAGATAAGGCGAGTTAGGCTTATGTTTGTTTTCTTTCTTTGCAAATGTGTATTTGGCTGGAAGGAGTTCAAATTTGTATTTTGCTGAAAGGATTTTAATGTGTACTTGTATACTTAGGTTGGGAGGGTATTCCCAGTGTCTATAGCTGAAAGACCCTGTAACATATTCCATATTAAATTTACAAAGATAATTTTTACTGTTTTTCCCTCTTTAATTAAAAACTTTTCTTGTTTAAGAACCTGATTGTTTTTTTATTCTGGTGAGACCCCAGGGGACTGGGTCTGGATCCACCAGGGAATTGGTGGGGAGAAAGAAGGGAAGAGGGAGAGAAAGGTTAATTTCTCTCTGTGTTAGGATTACTTTCTCTCTCAGGGAGAGTCTGGGAGGGGGAGAGAGAAGGAGGGGGGGAAGGTGAATTTTCCTCTCTGTTTTAAGATTCAAGGAGTTTGAATCATAGTGATCTTCCAGGGTAACCCAGGGAGGGGAAGTCTGGGAGAGGCAATGGTGAGGGAAAGCGTTTACTTTCCTTGTGTTAAGATCCAGAGGGACTGGGTCTTGGGGATCCCCGGGCAAGGTTTTCTGGGGACCAGAGTGTACCAGGCACTGGAATTCCTGGTTGGTGGCAGCGCTACAAGTACTAAGCTGGCAATTGAGCTTAGAGGAATTCATGCTGGTACCCCATCTTTTGGACGCTAAGGTTCAGAGTGGGGAATTATACCATGACAGTCTGAATGGTGAAGACCGATGCAAATAATTAATTTAGTGTCTCCGCAATGGCCTTATCGTCTTTGAGTGCTCCTTTAGCATCTTGATCGTCCAGTGGCCCCACTGGTTGTTTAGCAGGCTTTCTGCTTCTGATGTATTTTAAAAACAATTGCTATTACTTTTGGAGTCTTTGGATAGCTTTTCTTTCAATTCTTTTTTGGTCTTTCTAATTACATTTTTACACTTGGTTTGCCAGAGTTTATGCTCTTTTCTATTTTCCTCATTAGGATTTATCTTCCACTTTTTAAAGGATGCCTTTTTGCCTTGCACTGCTTCTTTTATTTTGTTGTTTAACCACGATGGGTCTTTTTTGGTTCTCTTACTATGTTTTTTTTAAATTGGGGTATACATTTCAGTTGATCCTCTATTACTTTAAAAAGTTTCCATGCAGCTTGCAGAGATTTTACTTTTCGTGCTGTACCTTTTAATTTCTTTTCACTAACCTCATTTTTGTGTAGTTTCCCTTTCTGAAATTAAATGCTACAGAGTCAGAGCTGTGTCGGGTGACTTCAGCTTTCGGAGGGATTGAAGGTGAGGGCTTGTCTTCACTATGGGGGTAAATTGACCTAAATTATGCTACTCCAGCTATGTTAGTCACATAGCTGGAGTCAACGTAGCTTAGGTCGGCTTACCCCAGTGTCTTCACTGTGCTGTGTCAATGGGAGATGCTCTCTGGTTGACTTCTTTTAGTCTTTTCGGAGAGCTGGAGCACCGGCGTTGACTGGATAGTGCTCTTCCATCGATTTACTGGGTCTTCACTAGACTCTCTAAACTGATCCCTGCTGCATTGATTGCAGCAGTTTCAATCTCCCCATAGGGAAGACCAGCCCCAAGATTACTGTAATGTCAGATCTTGAGTCAATTCTAAAGTCCTTTGCCCAATGTCAAAATCAGGAGAATATTTGCTACCAAACCCCCTCCTTTTTGTTTGTCTGTTTGTTTGTTTTGGTTAATCAAATTGTTTTCTTTTGATTTGTCTTCTTTAAAAGAAAACTTTTAAAAACATTTCTCATTCAAATTAGCTTACATTTAAACATAAAATGTAATTTAGAACCAGAAAACCAGATTATTTTTTCTTTAAAATGTCAAACCAAAGCATTTTGACAATTGCAAAACTTTTATTTTTCTTCACATCATTTTGAGTTGGGAAATTTCTTGAACCCAACCCTGTTTTGCAAATAATTAACATTTCAACCGACTGGTGTTTTTGGATGAAAAATGATCAGTCAAAAATTTCCCAATCATCCATAAAACTCCTCATTCAGTTTTTCTGTACAAGTTAATGAAAAAACAAGTCATCCTTACTGTAGTCAGGTAGTGGGGTTCATGACGTGTCAGCTCCATCTGACGTAAGGCCTGATTCCTTTGCTCATATTAACATATCCCCGATTCACACTGCCTTCAGGAGCAAGGAGAATTCTGTCACTGCCATCCTTGCTTTGCAAACGATAGGTTCCTTTTCTGAGCAGTAGAATAATAAAAGTCAAGTTAATTAACAGTGGGAAAAATACATTGGGTGTAAAAGTGCTAATTGGAGTATATGACTAAAAAGATGGTCTTGTTAGTGTTAAAATCTGCCTTGCTTGAGAAGATTGCTGTGTAAAGGGTTATGTGTGAAAATCTATGTGACACCTCCTAAATGTCTCCCAAGACTAGCAGTATAATAAAGAGAGCCAAAGATGATAAACAGTAATTCATGCATGCATGGGAAGAAGCATCAACTAATGGAAGGCACATATGCAAGAAACAACTGACTGGCACAAAAAGTCTACCCTCTTTTAGCATGCTGACAGCTTTTACCTTGTATTTCTGTAGCAGAAAGTAAATCTTACTCCTGTTTTCAGGGCTGGAATGTGGGACTTGTATGGATCTGATGTGCAAGGCAGGGGTGGATGGTATAGGACGTGCACACTGCTTTACTGCATAGTGTTCAGCAATTACAGGAGACCTATGCCTGCCAATGTACAAGAAGTGAGTGGAAGGAAGTCAGGGAATCTGTTGCTGCACAGACCCTCCTTCCTGGGGAAGGAGCTGCAAGAGGACACAGTGAACCTCCACCAATCTTGAGGGTATAACCACAATACTCAGACCTGGAGTCTTGCTGAGATTCCAAACACTTCCTAAGTTCATAGGTGTCTGGTTATGAGGCTAGGTTTGAATCCATCTCCTTGTGGAGTGGGAAATGATGACTACTTTCTTACCAATGTACTTCAAGATGAAAATGGATTTTCAGGTGCTTTCTAAAGGGCTGCATGGATGCTTGTGGTGGGCATACTCTTGTGTATACCAGCAAAAGTGTGCATGCTACATTTTTCCCCATGACTAATCTTGCAAATGAAATTTTGTCACCTAAATGTTCATGGATAATAAAAGGGGTGGCAAGTACCATCAAAGTGAATTTGCAGCTTAAATTCAAATAATGTTTGTGAATATCCAGTCTCCTCTAACAATTATTTGCAGTTCCTTTTGGTCCTTCATTGGCTGTCTCACTCTGTTTCATATTCTTTTTTTCTTTCTTGTAATACTGTCCTTTTCTTCCCCCATGGCATCTTTCCATTCCCTCATCAGAGGTTACCATAGAAATATGCAGTCACAAATTTCAGCACAGAAATTCAGAGACTCCAGATATAAAATGAAATGCTAGGCATAACCACTTTGCATAAGTCACAAAACCAATTGCACATTTGGATTATAATTAATAATGTCATATTTTACAAGACTCTAGGCATAACTGTGCATGTTTATTTTTAAATGTTTTGCTTTTAGTTTGTAATCTACTATTTGTATTAACAGAAATGGCAATAAATACCCTGATTTGAAGCATATCAGCCTGGCAAGTCTTTTTTTTTTTTTATCTTCTGCCTACAGTATTCCTTTTAAGAAGGTAAAAAATACAAACTTGGCACTCTCCAAAAGAAGAAGAGAAACAAAGCTAAGTATGCTATGCATGGTATATGCTTGAATGTGACATAAAACTCATGGACTCCGTGTTAGTAATTGTGATGGGCAAGCCACAAAAGTTCTGCTTAGATAAGCAACCTAAAATTTGTGTGGTTAGCCAGACTTACTCGAATGTCTCATTTAGAATAAGAATAGAAAGCTGGCAACTCTACATGTGAAATTTCTGGCTCCAGTTGGATTGAGAAACACTGCAAAACATTGTTTGAGTCTGCAGTTGAAAATATACCCAGTCAAATTATTGACTGGAAGCAAATTTGTTTCAAATGTAACCCCTTTTTTCAGTTGACAAATAGCTTGTGAATTCACCTGGATTTATGCAAAATATCCATTACTCATAAGTAGCACCTGAATAGTTTGAATAATTATGAGTCTATGAGTTGTTTGCTTATTGTCTGCTTTGAGTATTTATTATTCCTTTTTTTGTGGTGTGTAACTGATCACCCAAGTTACATAGCGTTGTTTCTGCTCGCTCATTAGAGTCTTGAAACTTTTCAAAACTAGAGAATAATGAGAACATCACAGCAAATAGAATATGAAAATTATGTTCCTACATGAAAATACTAGCAAATTAAGTGGTTATGTTTTAAAAAAAATATTCAGTAAATTCTAATCAGAAAAGAACGTGAGAATACTTTTTGAATCATGTTCTTTTTTCACGGGCGAACTATTTTAACCTTAAATGTATGGCTGAATTTGAATTTTGGCTGCAGATATCACATGCTTCATCAGATATGGTTTGATAATTGAAAACAAACCTTTGCAGAAGTTCTAAGATTTTTCACACTAGAACCATGAGATTTTTACTGCAGAAGAAATGGCAAGAAAATAAGGAAAGTTTAAGGTCTAAATATTTGCAATGAGAGCTGAGCAGGAAACAGTTTTTTTATCCCACAATTATAAATACACACCACACACACAAAATCAAAAAAAGTTTCATGATTTCAAATTTTCATCCCAATTCAGGATGCATATATTTGAAAATTTGAAATCTTGAAATTTTTTGTGATTTTTTTGTGTGTGTGGTGTATATGTAATTGTGATATATAGAGAAGTATGTGAAGGAAATACCCAACAATTTCTGGGAAATTAAAATTAAAACCTGTGCCTTTGCCCAAATACTTAGTCATGCGAGAACACTACTGCAGCTCAAGGCCATCTCGGTGCTAGGGAGAGCTTCTTTCACCATTAAACATAGCTTATGCCACCTCATCATTTTAATTTCTCTGTAGAGACCTAGTCTCACTGTTAATCAGAATGTGCTCACTCAGCTAACTGCTTTTCTGGAGCATTAAGATGACATTTCTCGTAGTTTGTCTCAAAAAGCAGAACTACTATTGGAAGGCATTCATCTGAGAATATCATTGAGAGTTGTGAGTGTTTTATGACTTTATTTCACAAGGGATCTATGTAAGCATAAGTAAGCACTGGGAAGTATCTAGGGATTTATAAATTCAGGAAGATTATAGCGTCTATTGATAGATGCACTGGCATTAATCATAAATACATAAATTCAGCCTTTACACATTGTTAGGAAATAGTGAGTGACTAGCCTTATTTTCATTTATAAATGTTTACTGCATTATTCACTGGATAATTGGGTAGGATGAGATGGAGAGATACAGATGATTATCATCAATATACAAAAGACTCTATAGTCCACAATTCCTTATGTGGAGGAAGTGAGAATGGGGGACACATAGAGCCCTGGCATGGGGGGAAGAGAGAAAAAGAAGATTATGGACAGAGAGGGGGAATGGAAAGGTACACGGAGCTCCTGGCAGGAAGGGGAGAATGGTATGGTGGAAATGTGGACATACAGACACCCTGGCATGTGGTGGCATGTGGTGTGTTTCAGGGAGTCCCTAAAATAGAAGGATTTGGGATGGTGACACACAAGGAACTTGTTGTGGAGAATGGAGGGATGCATGGAGCTCTTGTACATGCAATGAGCTTGGCCAACAGAAGTAACAAACCATGCAATCCTCTAGAAATTAATAAAGGTACATCATTAGGAAGACAATTGTTGTCAAAGATAATTTCATGAGCAGATGCCTAATGATTGCATCTTTAAAAGAAACTAGCAACTAGTACTAGTTGTTCTTACTGATGGTCTTCACCAGCCAAGAAGAACATGGGTTTAATTCAGAGGTTTCAACCCACAGTGCTCCCAGGTCCTGCAGAATCTTAGTAAGTGACTGTCTTGGTTCAGGGCGAGCTGTACCTTTTAACCCCCCGCCCCCACAGTATTGCCATAGGCCCTGCACCTGTACTTCTCTCAGTGCGGAATTGTGAAATTCATCCCCACTCTCAGAGGGGGTTCCCAGCTCACAGAACCCAGCTGTATGTCCTCAGCAGATCTGATTGGGTTTTGTCCCCTGCTATAAGCTTCCCTTTGGAGGCCTGTCATCAGCATGAAAATGCAGTGACACTGAACAGCCACCTTAACACAAAAGATTATTTATTTATCCATAGGAGCATAAAAATAGAGTGGAAGAGGGTTAAAGCAACAAGAGACCTATATGCATATTATTTTACCTAAACTAATCCTTCCAAGATTAGATAGACCTCACTTGTGTCAAGCACCCTCTAGTATTGGGGTGGGGTGACATAGCATGTACCACTGCACTCTCTGTCTCAGTCTGACCCTCAGTCAGTGCCTCCCTTTCTGAATTCACAGGCAGCTTTTGATCCATTTCAAAGTTCTTGTGTCTGTCCTGGGACCCCTTTACTTGGTTGTTCCAATTCATGCTTCTCACCAGGGGGATTGGAGGCAAACTTCCAGTAGTGTATTCACTGTGTTATCCGTTAAGTACTGGCAACTAAGCTAGAGGTTTTCTGACTCCCATGGGGGTGAGGAGAGCAATAGCAGGAATTAACCCTTCGTGTTCCATGGCACAAATCCCACCATAATCTCAAACTCATAGAAATACACACAGTATTCATAAAAGCAAGGAAAATATCTCCCATATTCTACATGGTAACTTTCCTGGAAACTCAAGCAGAGAAAACATAGTGTTGGTCCTTTTGGGAATACATTCTATTTCCTCAGAGGGCATTAGCTCACTTCCCATCAGATTGATTTGCTTTGAGCAGGGGTTGAACTGGATGACCTCCTGAGGTCTCTTCCAACCCTAATCTTCTATGATTCTATCTGCAGAGTAACACAAAACTTCCATACAGCAAGGGAAATTAGACTATGTGACTGAGTGGGGAAAACCCAAATTAAAAAAACCACAGCAGCACTTGAGACTTTGCATAGCTTTTATGGAAGCAAAACGACTTTTTCTTCCCCTCCAGCAGAGTCATAGCGTAAGATTTCAGAAAATGGTTTGATTTGGCATTGATCTGCTATCTTCACTCTAGATATCTTCCCCCCTACTTCGCCTGTTACAGGTCATCTTTAAATTATAGGGTGCTGTCAGAGCAGAAGGCGTTTATGGACATCTGTACAAATGATTGAGAATAAAAGATCAATCTAATGGAAAAGGGCTTCAAACTGGTGAAGATAATCATGTCAGACATTAAATTGAGCTTCCCCTTGCAATATTTACTTTTATCCTGCTTTATCAGACAACATAGATAAGGCTAAGAGAATTATAGTAATCCTTTTATTTTTCTATTGTCCTACTTCCCTGAGTCCATTATCTTATAATACAGGATGTGTATTTTTTTGGCCAGTGTCTGACTTTAAGATTGCTTTATTTGATTACCTTTTTTGTACAATAAGCTACAAAGCCTGTATATATATCCATAAATTCATTTTTAAGTAAGCCTTTTAAGATGGAAAAACCTGTGCACTTTCTTTGTGTGACTATATCCCAAATGACACTTTCAAATGTCTCAGTACTAAGCCAAAGAAAAAACAGAAAGAGATGGAGAGGAAAATGAAATAAATATATGTAACTTTTAACTGTTATTGTTATTTTAGTATTTTGTGCATTTCATTGATGAATTTGCCAGCATATACTTCAGGTTTCTTACAGCTATTTTTTTTTAATTGCCATTGCAGTGTAACAAATTTCAGAGCTTTCAAAACATCAGTCAAATGGATAATTTCCACACAGAAGTGTGATCTAAAAGTAAGTGCAAGCCTGTGGTGATTATTGAAGAAATTCAGAGTGAGGAAGAAAAACACTTTTCTCAGTTGTAATAATACATTAAAAAGTAATAATAATATATAATACATCTTGAATACAACAGGTTTTTTTTTAAAATCACATAAGAATGTCTGATAAAGGGTTGTTTTTTTCTCTTAAACACTAAAACTTATTCATTTTAAAGCTCAGCTAGCAACAGATTCTCTTGTTTAATTCTCTTTTCCCTCCACTCCAACCCTACCCACCTAAAAGGAAGATGGGATGTGTGGAGAAATAAAATACATGCACTAATTATATGCTGTGAAGAGATTAGTGTAACTCTTTATTCACAAAAATCATGATTTAAAATGAATGAATATCAAGCTCATTAGAATCTGGCCATTAACCACTAAGATGCTAGGTCAAAATATAGGGGTTTTAATCTCTTCTGACATGATCTCTTGAAATCATTTTGGGTTGATTTATTTCATTAAAAATGTCTTGGAACCCATGCAACACAAGCAATGACCATGTAAAAAAATAAAAAATAAAATGGCCCAGCCAGTGGGCTTTAATTCAGAAAGGAAGAGACAGCTCCAGGGATGGGCAGATAGTTAACTCCTCAGGCTCACATCGTATTTAGCCCCTCCCTCATGCTGATGCCTGCCCTCTAGGAACTCATTTTTTCTTTTTAATGTACAATGGGCAGTATGTCTCAACAGGTATAGATTTACAATGGTAGTATTGTGTACAAACTCAAACTGATCTCAACTGGAATGTGCAGCAGAATATTTTTACTTTGTGCTTGCAAGAAGTTTATGTTTTAAATGTTTATGTTTTAAATGGTTTGAAAACAGACTAAATAAGAAAGCAAACAGTATTTAAAAAAAACTTCACTGTGTGTGCAACTCTTAAAACTGATCCCAGTTTAGTAGTGTTTTATATACAACCATGTCATCCCCTGACAAGGGGAAAAAAACAAGGTCGGGGGAAAAAATCAGATTTTTTTTAAAAACCCATTTCTCACAGATCATTTGACTGCAGACTGAGGGTTTAGTTCCTTATGAAATGGGTAGCAGTTCAGCCTGAGGAATTGGAGGAAGAGGTTGTTGTGGGGAAATGATCTTGAGTCATTGAAGCATGCCAGCAGCAGAAGGCCAAGCAGAGGCACTCTCTTTCAGGTAGATGCCTCTTCATCTCATTCCTTATGGCACAGAGTGTTGGAGAAAACATAGGAATGGATGCTTTTGCTAATAGAGCTGGGACATGGGGAGTTTCATTGAACCCAAAAGCAGAAACGTTTTATAGCATACTAATAAAGCATTGCTGTTGCTGCTTCAAGCTGAACCTTATGCAATCTGAATGTAGTCATAAACAGCAATTGGGCAGGTTACTTCTCTTTCTTAACCAGAACTGATTTGTCATTCATTAAGCTACAGATTTGAAGCTGTTTTCATTGTAAGTGCTCAGTCAAAGATAATTCAGGGTTCATTGGCAGCTTTGAAAGGTGTTGTGTACGTATGGCAGCAGCGCATGAAATGGCTTTGTTTCTTTCTAGACACATATACAGAAACTTCATTATCTGCAAGTCTTGTTTCCTAATAAACTAAAAGACTAGGTTTTGAGATTCCCTGACCTAATCTGATTGAGCTAATCTTGACTTCATTCATCAATGTGTTTTGGAGTGTTAGCAATAAGTCACGGAGTCACAGTGCTACCACCATTCTTATCAGCATTGGCTGACACATTAACTGACACATACAAAATGGGAAATGATTGCTTAGGAAGGAGGACTGCAGAAAGGGATCTGGGGTCATACTGGATCACAAACTAACTATGAGTCACAGTGTAACAGTGTTGCAAAAAAGCAAAAGTCCTTCTGGAATGTGTTGGCAGCAATCTTGTAAGCAAGATACAAGAAGTAATTCTTCCACTCTACTTGGTGCTGATTAGGCCTCAACTGGAGTATTGTGTCCAGATCTGGGTGCCACATTTCAGGAAAGAGGTGGAGAAATTGGAGAGAAGCCAGGGAAGAGCAACAAAAATGATTAAAGGTCTAGAAGACATGACCTTTGAGGGAAGATTGAAAAAACTGGTAGGACAAGAAGCAATGAGATTAAATTGCAGCAAGGGCGGTTTAGGTTGGACATGAAGAAAAACTTCCTGTCAGGGTGGTTAAGCACTGGAATAAACTGCCCAGGAAGGTTGTGGAATCTCCGTCATTGGAGATTTTCAAGAGCAGGTTGGACAAACACCTGTCAGAGATGGTCTAGATAATTCTTAGTCCTGCCTTGAGTGCAGGGGACTGGACTAGATGACCTCTCAAGATCCCTTCCAGTCCTACAATTCTATGATTCTATGATTTCTTGGCAGTTTGCTGTCTTGTTGTAGCTGTGTTGGTCCCAGGATATTAGAGAAACCAGGTGGGTGAGGTAATATCTTTCATTGGATCTACTTCTGTTGGTAAAAGAGACAAGCTTTCAAGTTTACTACAGAGCTCTTCTTCAGGTCTGGGAAAGGTACTTGGAGTGTCATAGATAAATATAAGGTGGAATAAATTGTTTAGCATAAGGTGTTAACACATTGCAAGAGATCATTCAAGGTGGAGCAGGCAGTTGATAGTCTCAGACATGGTTATCATTATTATTTGTATTTTGGTAGCACCTAGAAGCCACTAATTAAGGATATGGACCCCCATTTCTCTAGGCACTACATACATAAAGACAGATCCAGGACTGCATGTGTAAGTGAGAATAAGTTATTCTCTGACCCCCTAGCAGTCAGTCATCCAGGTCAAAGCTTAGGCACTGTGCTGTTGGTGCCCCTGCCCCTGTCTCTATTCTCTGCCACATACTTCCTTAGTGACCTTGAGCAACTCACTACTCCTATGTCTATACATTGAGCTTGGGGTGCAATTCCACTGGAGGAGACATACCCATGCTAGGTCTTATTGAGCTACCATGGTAAAAATAAAATGTCACTGTGGTAGCCTGAGCTGCCAGAAAGCCTTATTGCCCTGATTATGTGGCTGTCCAAGACCCTAAGCATTTATGCAGGGTGGCTAGTCCAGCTCACTGCCATGACTATATTATTTTTAGCATGCTGGCTCAATGATCTGGAGGATGGTGTGGACTGCACTCTCAGCAAGTTTGCAGATGACACTAAACTGGGAAGAGTGGTAAATATGCGGGAGGGTAGGGATAGAATACAGAGGGACCTAGACAAATTAGCGGTTTGGGCCAGAAGAAAGCTGATGAGGTTCAACAAGAACAACTGCAGAGTCCTTCACTTTGGACAGAAGAATCCCATTCACTGTTACTGACTAGGGACCGAATGGCTAGGCAGCAGTTCTGCAGAAAAGGAGCTAGGGATTACAGTGGTTGAAAAGCTGGATATGAGTCAACAGTGTGCCCTTGTTGCCAAGAAGACTAACGGCATTTTTGGCTGTATAAGTAGGGGCATTGCCAGTGATCATTCCCCTCTATTCGACATTGGTGAGGCCTCATCTGGTACTGTGTCCAGTTTTTGGCCCCACACTACAAGAAGGATGTGGAAAAATTGCCAAAGAGTCCAGCGGAGGGCAACACAAATGGTTAGGGTGCTGGAGCACATGACTTATGAGAAGAGGCTGAGGGAACTGGGATTGTTTAGTCTGCAGAAGAGAAGAATGAGAGGGGATTTGATAGCTGCTTTCAACTGCCTGAAAGGGGGTTCCAAAGAGGATAGATTTAGGCTGTTCTCAGTGGTACCTGATGTCAGAACAAGGAGTAATGGTCTCAAGTTGCAGTGGGGGAGTGTATCTATTGGGTTTCCATGCAGTGGGGAAGTGTAGTGGGGTGGTTACCCGCTCGTGCCCTTTGGGGCTTAAAATTGCCCAGGAGAGGGCTGTGGCTGGGGCAAGAAGGGCTTGAAAGCTGCACTCTAAAAGCTGGGCTGATTGGGGAAGTGGCCGCAGCTCGGCCAGACCCTAATCAGGCCACAGCTGGCCTGTATAAAAAGGCCAGGGAAGCCAGGAGAAAACTGTCTCCCTCTGTCTCTAGTGGAAGAAGGGCCTGGCTGTTTAGATGCTAGAGACAAGGTACTTAGAATGGAGCAGGGCTAGGGAAAGGCTGGGGAGCTCCTGCCTGGAAAGCCCCAGGCTGTGGCCTTGGTAAAGGCCAGGACAGGTACTGGGGCTATAGAGGGGTAGCCAATGGTAGGCAAAGGCAGCAGGTCCAAACCTCTCTTTGCCAGTGATGAATGGTGTGTACGCTGCAGTCTGCTCCAGGAAGCAGGAGCTAGATGGTGACTGGCAGTAGCCATGTTCTGAGGTGAAGTGGGACATAATGGGTTGGGGGTTTCCCAGGGAGGGGAGACCCAGATTGGAGGAGTATTGCCAGGGGGCAGCACCCCAGTTAAAGAAGCACTGGGGTCCAGGGAGGGACACGGGGGCCAGAAGACAAGCGGATCATGGGCCTGCAGAGGGCGATCTGGTGGGCAATGAGCTAATTCCAGAGGACAACCAGCAGGAGGTGCCGCAGGGGTGAGTCTGCACGTCTGCATGGAAGTTTAAGTTGGATATTAGGAAAAACTTTTTCACTAGGAGGGTGGTGAAGCACTGGAATGGGTTACCTAGGGAGGTGATGGACTCTCCTTACTTAGAGGTTTTTAAGGTGAGGCTTGACAAGCCCTGGCTGGGATGATTCTATGATTCCCTGCTGCTGTCGAGATGGCCATTGTATGGCTTCATGATCCAGGGGAATAAGAGCTATGGTGGGTCCGAGGATCACTATTGGCATTTCAACAGTCCCAGTGGTAATTGACCAGATGGGAAAGAAAGCTCCTACTTGTAGCTTTCTGAGCAGTCCTGTGTTCTTAAAGATGTGAGCATCATGCACTTTGCTTGATCAGCCCACATTGACGTCAATGAAGCATTCGCAGTGACCCACTAATGCTTGCATAACCATAGAAAATATCTCTTTCTGTTAATGTACTCAGTGGCAAGGTGGCCTGGTGCCAAAATAGGGATATGCATGCTGTCTTTCACTCCAATGCAGTTCAGGAACCCGATTGCTGCAAATCCATGCATTATATCCTGCATATTGCCAAGAGTCACAGTTTTTTGTGTAGCTGGAGACCATTAATGGCCCTGCACACTTGTATCACAACAGCCACTGCAGTGAATTTCCTGACTCCAGATTGATGACTGACTGATTGGTAGGAATCTGGCATTGCAAGTCTCCACAATGTGATCACCACTTGTTTCTCCACTGCCAGTGCAGCTCCCACTTGGTGTCCCAGTCCTTGAGAGCTGAGGTGCACAGATCCAGGAATGCAGCCTTACACATCTAAAAGTTCTGCAGCCACTGCTCATCATTTCAAACCTGCATTATGATGCAATCCCAGTGGTCAGTGCTTGTTTCTCTGGTCCAGCAGTGGTGCTCCACCATCTGAAGCTGCTCCATGAATGCCACCACCATCTTGAATTGGTTTTCACTATGTCCTACAGCAACCGGTCATCCAAGGACTCATTATGTTCCCCACTCATTTGGTTCTTCTTGCAGCACTGCAAATACTCCAGGATTGTGTGTTCTGTGCTTGCAATGCTCTGACAATAGTTCAGAGCTGTGCAAGACCCCATGCTTCTGTCAGAAATGGTGGACAGCAAGGAGGGCAGTGCAGGTTTGTGGGATTTTGAAATAAAGGCACAAAAATTATGGGAGACAGACAACATTATGGGATGGAAACAGATGCAAACTGGGAAATTGACTCCTTCCTCCCAGTCATGCATGCACAACTCTTTTTGGCCCCATCGTGCATTGCCAAAATTTCCCAAAAGTGTGCTGGACAATGGAATACACACACTGCTGACCCAAGGGGCCAAGTATGCATGTGCACAAGCAATGTGCTAACTGCAGCGGTTGTATGTCCATGTAACTTAAGTCAACTTACATTTGTAGTGTAGGGATGGCCCAAGAGAAATGAATTTTTGGAAATAAAACTTTCTGAGGATCTCACTTCTCACTGTGACAACAGAAGAGAAGTTGTTGCCCAAGCTTCTTGTAAGGGTCACAGTTGTAGTACAAACATCCTGATTTACTTTTATGTTTCACAGAACATGCAAGGCTCAGCTAGCTCATTTTAGCATTAGAATAAAATATAATTGATTAAAGCTCACATGTATAGATACATTTTCATTTTTATTGAAGCCCTTTAATGCATTTCAAGATTTTATGGGCAATCTTATGGCAGCAAAGTATCGACAAAATGCTTGGATAATTTGTGGCATCCAAGAGTAATGAAATAAATGCATGAAAACATTTTACCATTTCTTCACAATACATGAAAGTCGAGAAGAATGCCGAGCATTATATTGTTTTAGATCTAATTTATGGTTGATGGTTAGATAAAAATCAAGCAATTAAAATCCTTGTATTTTATAATTAATACTAAGTGGGTTCTTTATGCTGGAAGTGGCTACAGCATATACGTTAACTGAAACCGTATGGATTGTGGCTTTTACAAATGCATTTTGTGTGTGTCAGAGAGAGAGAAAGAGAGAGAGATACTTTAGTGCTGGTTAAAGTCCTGGAAACTGAGTGTATTTACCGATGGAACAGGTACAGCGTTGGGAATGGGATTGCAAGGTCCCCACACTGCCCTAACAATATTGCTATGCTTTACTGTGGACTGACTCCCTTAAAGGATTTTGGGGAGCTTAATTTTCATGACCTCTGAAAAACTCACCCTTCCTGCTGAGACTGCTAATCAAAGTGAGCCTTAGTACCAGTGTATAAGAGGCTTTTGTAAGTCTTGTCCACTAACTAGGGAGTAAATGGCCCCAGGGTGGATGTTTTGCACGTTTATCCTATATCTAAACACAATTAAAATCCTGCTGTCTTTGTGGGGGCAGAGCCTGACCCAAACAGATCCAGTTGCAGGACATCGACCAATGTCCATTATGCAGACGGTGCTAGTCACCCCTGGAACGATATGCCTGAGAGAGAGTAGTGCCAAGACTATTCTTTAGTAAGGATTTACTTTTAATTTAGAAAATCAATATTTGGTATAGAAAGACTAAGTTCTGGATGAAGAATATGATAATAGGATATAATAATATACTGCATATTGATAGTAATTCAATGACTGTGGAAGCTGCAGAGAAACAGTTATTAAGTCTTCAAAGGCAAGTCAAAGCTGTATGTTTCAGAGAGACCTTGGCACTAGGGCATAAAAGTAACAAAACTAAGAGTGAGTAATAACACAAAGATAGAATTAAAGCAAAGATTGACCCTGAACAGAAATACCCCAGGAATATTTGAGTTCAGTTAGTTACCTTGAGTCAGACAATTGTGAGCAGGTTTGAAATGTCCCTTAATGGCTATATTTGTCTTAGACCTTGTTAAAAACATTCAGTGATGAACAGAGTATTGATTACAGAGATACAGGCTATATTTTGGATTAAATATTGATTGTGCAGGATCCTAAACCATTTACTACTCCAGTTGTGTTCTGGATTTTTTTTATCTATTCTTAAGTGGGTCAAAGTGTTCACTGTGCTTGTCTGTATTTTGCTCACTTTAAATGGTATCACAACACTTTATTTCTTCTTTTCTAGAACTTCCATCAGTCCAGTGAGAAGGGAGAGATTGCAGCTAGCAGTTTTATGTTTCTATACCACTGACTGACCAATTTCCCTTCACCTTTTGCACATGTACATTCAGACCTGGTATAATTGGGTACAAATTTACTAGCACTAACCAATACAATAGTGTCCTCTAACACCACATCTGATTGTGGCTAAATATGAGTAGAAAAATATAGCAGTGTTTGAATCAGTCTTGATGAAGAACAAATTAGACATTCCAGTCACTAAAAGAAATATTGCCCTCAGACCATTTGTATTTCACACCATGGTGGTATTCATGTAAGCCTGGCTTTTTCCCAGGAGATATTCAATACAGCAGAATGAATTTTAATATTCAAATTGGATCCAAAAACCCATTGAGAGTTATGCTCATCCAATCAGAGAATAGACACAGTATTAGGTAATCTATGGGTCCACTCTAAACTAAAACAGATTCAATTGCAAATACTGAATACTTGCAACAAGCCACTCACAAATAATCTACTGAACAAGTACTATTCACTAGAATTGTTTGGTTAGTATCTTCACAGAATGAATACAACAATTACACTGTTTTTGGCGAGACAAAGTGGGTGAATATCTTTTATTGGACCAACTTATCTTGGTGAAAGACCAAATTTCAAGCTTATACAGAGCTCTTTTTCAGGTCACTTAGTCATGTTACTATCCTGGGACCAACACAGCTACAACACTGGTTTGGGTGGCAGTTTTCAAAGAGCAAAATCTGACGTAATTCTATATAGGTTCTTATATGACCCTCAGCACTGTAGTACTTCAGCAACGTCCAGGAATACAGTCAGTGACATGGCTAACATTCATTTGGCAAGCAGCATGTTCATCTATGAATTTTTCTCCAAGCTAAAATACTTAACTGGTGTTGGGATACACAAGTTTGGGAAAGTGCATACATTAAAAGGTAAACGTCAAAGGAAACAAGTTGTTTTGCTTGTGCCCTTTATAGCACTTGCAAGTTTTGTAAAGACAGTCTCGACCAATTTTTTTTTTAAGATGGGGCTGGTTCTGCTTTATTTAATGCTTTATTTAAACTTAGAAGCATCAAAGAGTCCTGTGGCACCTTATAGACTAACAGATGTTTTGGAGCATGAGCTTTTGTGGATGAATACCCACTTCGTCGGATGCAAGCTCATGCTCCAAAACGTGTTAGTCTATAAGGTGCCACAGGACTCTTTGCTGCTTTTACAGATCCAGACTAACACGGCTATCCCTCTGATACTTTAACTTAAAAGTATCAAGAATATCAGATCCTGACTTTTGTTGTTGCTGGAGGGTTCCTTGGAAAACTGCAGTGGGCTCTTCCTCAGTCCTCAGTGAAAAAGGAGGGACTGTGAATCTCACACGAAGACATTTGTTACAAGACTAGTCCAAGGAGACTTTAACAAAATAAGAAAACAAAACAAAAACAAAAAGACGTCAGTTTCTAAAGCTGCTGGATTAAACATCGCTTCTCTCAGTTTCTCAGGGTTCAGGCTTTTGTGAGGCAATAATTCTACTAGTTGTCCACACAGTCCCCCAGTGAAAAAGAGGGAAGATCTGGTATTTGTAAATTAGGAGAGATAGAAGCTCCCTTGCCCCTGTTTTCATGCATCAGATAAAGCAGCAAAAAGGTCCCAAACATTTTTAATTTTTATCTGAACAAAGGGGACATAGACAGCTGGAGTCCAGCAGGTCATGTGTGTGGATATTTTATTCGTGCTAGCTCCAAACAACACTGCCTTCCCTTTGTGGATTTGATGCCATTTTCTGACAGGGATGATTATTAATGAAGTACTTATAGGAAAGAACTTGTACAGTCAGAGTGCCATATTTGCACAAGCAACATTTTCATTCCCAGCATGCTATTGGTACTAACAGATAATACTCTATAGTATTTTTAGTTTCACTTCTCTCTTTCAAGATACTACCAAATAATAAAGAGCCCTGCTAAAACAATTCCCTGTTCATATCAGCTATGGCCAGAGGTGAGAGATTAGATGATATTTCTAAATGGATTACAGTATTGTTTTCACGTAAGGATTTTCACTTCAATGAAGCAAGCACTCTGTTTGTTGGACAAAGACACATAACTAGGATAGCTGTGTTGTACTATGAAGTAACAACCTGATACTTGATGAGGTTGCAGAAGGATAAAAATGCTCTTTAATATCACCTCCTAATGTTCTCTTTAAGATACTTACTGAGCATATTTTTGAAACCTTCTAATGGCCCCATTTTAATTAGCCTCCTATCAGTTTAATTTTTCTTTACCCATTCAAATACTGTGCTATAAGCACATTTGTAAATCACATTATTCTTGTGCCAAAACATTTTTTGTGCAATGAATGATTGCTCCTATTCTGTAACCATTACCCAGGCAAATTAATGTCTTTGAATACGGATGGCACTTAGTGATGCTTTAGTCCTTTAGAATCCTACATTTATGTTACAGTTAAACAGAAGCCTTCATTGTATCCTTCTAATAACAAATTTACTCCTACATGATAAGGAATTAAGAATGCATCAGTGTTATTGTTCCTTTGTAATTTATCGCCAAAACAAATGATCTTCTTGGACAGCTTGTTAGCATGAGTGTCATTTTGTTAAGATGTTAAAAAAAAAACCCAGAAATGATTGATATGGATCTTAACTTTGTAGCATTGCCACCACCTTGGTCACAACTGTACAAGGTCAGAATTACATTTTGATTTAGAATCTTCAAAACTGGTGTCTCATTCATGCTTGTACAATTACTGCAGGGATGAATTATGTGAAGAATTCCATTCAACCAGAACAGGATTACTACAATGAGCATATTACCTGCAGTAAGACTGATTTACGTTAGGGAGCTTTATATTTTCCAAAAGGGCAGTCACGAGGACTATCTCATCATAGTAAATCCTGTAAGAATTACATTTGATAATGTTTCCTGGCTCCAGGGCAGGTGACAAGGCAAGCATTTAAGAAACACGCCATACATCAGCAGAAGCAGTCTAACCAAGAAATATGCCCCCCCTCACAATTCTTTGTGTTTTTTAAAAACTGGGGGTGCATGGAGGAATAATTCAACATGTTTAATTAGTATAGATGGTCCTTTAGGATCTGGTTTGGTTTCTGAATCTCCCCAAATTCCAAAGGGTGTTCAGATCACAGGTTTTGGTTCAAGGTGCATCTCTATGAATTAGTCTGCATATTAAAAAATGCAAACCCTGAGGATTTCTGTTAAACAGCAACGTTTTGTCAAGTTACTCCTTTCCAATTTAATAGTGTAACCATGATGCCGGCATAAGATTATAATGATACCTATACTTACACTCATAAAATGCAGGCTGTGAGTCTTGCCCTGGATTTCTAGTTTAGAGGAATTATATGTTAATCAATAATCCTCTGATGCCGATGGGCTTGCGCCACAGCTCATTGAAGTCAGTGGAAAGACTCAGGCCCAGATTCACAAAGGGACTTAGGTGCTGTGACACTCAGCATCATGCCACGTAAAAGTTAAAAATCATAGGAACAACAATGTGATCCACAAACCTAAGTCGGGTGCCTGGTCTCCACAGTGGAATAGTTTCAACAGGAGAGATTTAGGGAGTCTTGTTGGAACCCTTTCCTGAGAGATAGGGGGCTGAGAAGGGGGCTTTCCCACATCTCAGGTAAGTGTTCCAATCACTGGTTAAGGTGGGAACCTCTTCCAGATGGATTTTGAATGGGACCTGATTGTGTTGGCAGCCTCTCAGCATGCATATGGGATTGAACACTGCACATGACAGGCAGACAAAGGCCCATCTTCCCCTGGTTTGTTAATCACTCTGGGGCTTAGGCAGGAAATAGGCATCTGGACGCCTTGAGGGAGGCAGCAGCACACATGCCCAGAAGCAGAAACTTATGTGCCAAGTGAACTTTTACCCTGAAAACTTAGGTGTCAGGTGAGTTTAGGTACCTATAGGGTTTGGCGGGAGTTTTGTGCATTGCAGTGGAACCAAAATTGGGACTTAGGCACCTAAACCTGAGACTTAGGCACCTAAATCTGGCATCGACCTCAGGGGGCTCTACATCAGTCTCTATGTACGTGGAACATACTTTGCCATTGACTGGGAAAAGGAAATAACAGGGGTACTTGTCCATTATTATGGTATTCCAGCTTGTTCCTGTAGCTAATAATATATCCGCTTATGTTGGCATGAAGGTTATGGAGCAGGCATTGGCCTGCAATGGTAAAACCTTGATTGTTACATTACCAGACATGATCTGGGAAAACTAGATTGAAACAAGCCCTGGAACAGCCTTTGAGAGGGCATTGCTCTCTGACTGGTTACAAGCCATCTGATATATTTTGCTAGCTGGCTGGGGAGCATCTGAGACCATTGACAGGAAAAGACGTTCTTAGAACAAAGACCTGACGCCAGTTTAAGAAGCAGGTTGGCTATGACACTAAAGATGTCCACTCCAAAGAAGTTGTTCAGCTGGAAATATTTGTTGTATGTGTTGGCGCACCCACAATCTGTCCATATTTGTGAACAAAAGATCTTCAATTAAGGACTTATTTAAAACAAAGTTCATACACCAGTCAGAGCCACAATATAGTTAATTAATATACTTAATTCAACCCAGCTGCTGGCAATATAAGTCAGTGGAGAACTTGGCTCTCTGTGCTGGATCAGACCATAAATATCCATGTCCCTTAATCACCTAGAACACTTATGTACCTTACATATTAACTATACTGCATTGTCGCAGAAAATGGATTGGATGATCTTTAACTTCTTTGACTATTTCTATGGCTTTTTTTAAAAGGACAGGATAAAATAAACTCCAAGATCATCGGATCTTGCCAGTTGTAATTTTCTATCTAACATAGTTGCTTCTATCCAGGAGGTTGTCATGCTACACTGCAAAGAATATCCTTGAAAATTGAAAAAAAAAAACAGAAGAAAACCCTTTAGTAAACCTTCATTTCCAGGGCATGCACAAACAATATCTATAATTGTAATTCTTAGTCACACCAATCAACATTTTTAATTAACTTCCAGATCTCTCTGCTTAATTTGTATAGTGCAAGGTACACCAGCTGCCAAGTCTCCCCAAATCACTTCCCATTTATACATTTTATTAATTCATTTGTTTTGTTTGTGCATTTATTTAACTTGGCCCAATGTAGCCCAAGCAATTTAATCTCAAAAGTGTAAGCAATTCAAACAGAGACCAAATATTGTAAACAACATAACTTGCTTAAACAAACATACAAAAACACACAATCCAAAGGGCTAGTAATAAAATCAAACTCCATAGGAGGATGCATCTGAAGGAAATGCTGTAGATTCGCTGAATGTTTTAACTCCTCCTGTAATCCAATCCCAATGAAAGCAATTTTATAGATTTAATCCTCAGATAGAGTAAATTAACTGCATTCGATGCATTAGAGCTATGTTGAATTACACCAACTGGGATTCTGGCACTGAAAGCTTGAGAGGGTTTACCAGAGGTACAGTGGTGTTTAGAACATGTGCATAGCACTATCTCAAGACATGTGGCCTGAAAAGGTTGCCAGTATTGTCCCATGGGTGTGTCGGGGGGATCACAAGGCAAGTCTCTTATAGTTGTGAAAAAGAAACCCCAAGGGGCGTATTATTGGGGTAATGCCATACAAGGATGTTCAAATAGAATACAATGTCCTAGTTCTAAAGAGTGTAAGAGCACTGCAACCAAGGAAGGTGCTAGAAATTGAACCCAAGTTCTAGTCCCCCAAGACACTCCTGAAATCACTTTTTTCTCCATTGACTTTGATTCTCGAACTTTGGAACGACTCCTCCACAGATAGCGATAACACAAATCTCCTAATGATGTCCCATTGGTCTCTATCACTTAGAAAGTTGCATCTTTGGCCATTTCCCAATTGTTTGAAGGGATAGTGCTATCAGTACTGCAGCCCTTCCTCTGTCTCCTTTCTCCAAAGAAACAAGAATATTCAGTCAAACTAAATCTTTTCTTAATGGGTTTCAAATCCATTCAATTACAGTCCCGCTGTCAGATTTTGTATAAGTACATTACTCTGTTGGATGTTTAGCAGCTAAAATATTGCAACATTTTATTTATTTAGGGTTCTGTTTATTAAAATGTTCAGACCATAATATAAAGGACACAGGAGGAAAACAGTGATGAGAGGTTTCACTGTAAATAACAATATCACACTTTTGATTATCATCAAGCAGATGATTTCAATGACTATTACTCTGCTATTTTTGTTTTAACCTTTTATTATCTTTTTTGCTTTTCAATGTTAATATTTTAAAGTGTCAATAACAACTCTTGGCCCTGTTAGAAGCTGGATTGTTAAGTCTCCATCTCCCTCTATCCTGTCCATAAATGCAGTATTAGCATGTGACAGTTTCTACATATGTGTAGACGGGTAGGTTTAATCATCACCATCCTCATGGCAAATCCCAAAGGGACATAGCTTTCTTGCATATCAAGCACCACCCAGATCAGTCTCTGGCTAGATCATTAAGGTGGACTGGATAGATATTCAGTTTGTGTCCATGAAGCTTTTCATGGCCCATGGTTATCTAATAACAGAAGAACAAAGTATTAGATTTCTGAGCTTTTGAAAGAGATGCACAAAAGTCAGAATACACACTACGTCCTGCAGTTGACTCCTTGTGAGTGGACTCCAGCACCCTTGCAGAGCCCCATTAATGTAAATGAGCTCTATGCAGGCAAAGCCAATTAGAGGATCAGGGCCCTAGGTCACTCAAAAGAGCTGCTTTGCTGTGACAGTGGGAGACCAAAATCACCATTCCAGTGCTTTGGCTCTGATTCAGGAGAGCCACAGCAAGATAACTCCACTTCCCTTCCAATCTACCTGACAAGAGTCTTTTGCATTATTGGCAACCTCTAGTGATTTCTGTTAGTGCACCTCAGCCTGATAGTTCAGTTTAAAGACTTACAGGAGTAGGCAGGAGGACACGGTGAAAAAGAGAGATGAAATAGTAATGCTAAAGAAATGAAATAACCATCAGAGCTCACAGTTGCCCTGCAAAAGTTATGCAAGGAATCCAAAGGCTCATGAGGGACCTCAAAGGCAAGATTAGCGCCAAGCATTTCCTACAAATCTCTCTCCTCTTTGGCTTAGGAAAATGGATCACTGTAGTGAGCCGAAGGAATTGGGGTATCTTGGATAGCAGGCGAAGTGAACTTGTGTGTGAGGTGAGGAGGAAAGGGATCTAGAAGTTCAGAGGGGACCCCAGAAGGGTAGCAGGAGCTGCAACGAATGAGTGAGGAAAGGAAGAGGACTCTGAGAAGGAGGCAGAAGCCAAGCCACATGTTAAGTATCCATGAGCATAATCATTTTTGTCCAATCTGACCAAATTTACGGCTTTGTGTCTGAAGAGTTTGATTCAGGGATTTGCCGCATCCCTAGTAAATTCTAAAACATTTCCAAGTTAGCACTGATACAAACAACACAGCTTGTTTCATGTCAACCATTGGCTGAAGGCCTCCAGGAGTCTTGGCTTTTCATAATCATGTGGTTCACTAGTTAGAGAGGTTAGACTTGGATTTACAGCATATGTTCAGGAAAAAAACACCAGACAGATGCTGTGCATCAGGGAAAACATGGAGAGAAAGAAAATCCACAATAAGATGTGATGCTGAATTTATCTGCATTTTGTTGCCTTTATCGATGATGAATATAAAGCATGTTAGAAAGCCAGGCTGTCAGTTTTCTTCCCCAGCAGAGCCACACTTTGCATTCTCTTTTCAATCCCGGAGTCTGAATTCTCTCTTTATTGCTTGATTTCCATCTGTACCTCTCTCCCCACAAACAATGAGGACTGTGTATATTGCATTCAGCCTCATGGTGATTTCATGCTCTTTGCATTTCTTGCAGAATACATTTAACGTATATCCCCTCTTCCTGTATTATTATCCCTCTCCATCTTGACTGCAGAGGCGCCACGTTTTTCATCCACCTTTTTCAATGATGGAATAAGGAGAAGATAGATATGAGACCCACTGGGGTTTCAGTGAGCTAGGATAAGATTTCTAGGCTCTTTTCCAAGAATCTCATAGAGTGAATTTGTTCTCAAAGGAGGATTTAGGATAGTTTCCTTAGAGCCCAGCATGACAATCTGCAGCTTGGCTTATGGGATGCAGCTGGGAAGTGTCCACTCTGGTACCGAGGGAACTTAAAAATTAGTCATGAGGCATAAAGCGTAGGGACTCAAGCAGGGAAAGGTTGCCTGGCATAGGTGCTGGAACTGGTGGCTCTGGGGGTGCTGGCTCACCCCTTGGCTTGAAGTGGTTTCCATAATATACAGGACTTACAGTCTGGCTCAATGGCTCTCAGCACCCCCACTATGCAAATTGTTCCCACCCCCTTCTGCCTGGAGAAAGGTAAGGGAGGCTTAGGAACATAAGTATTATCAGGGAAGCCTGAATACTCAGGAAATGCTTAGCACTCAGTGAGGGAGAGCACACTGGCATTAGCAGAGAAGATCTTGTTGGAGAAGTTGTCAGAGCTCTCAATCATTCACAAAGCATTTTTAAACAAGTGTATATATATAGATTCTGAGTAGTTTATAAACTGTTTGTACTTCATACTTATTTTTTCAGAGTCCATATTTATGTACTGGCTAAGTTTGTTTAAAAGTTGGATTGTATTTTTGTACTTATTGGGGAGGTCAAAGTTCCATCCATGTCAGAATCTCAGTTTTGAGCAAAAGTTGGAGCAGCATAGAAGGAGGAGCAGCAGAAAGCACTGCCTCCTGCCCTAAAAGGATGCCCTTCTAGTCAAGAGATCTGAGATCCGTTTCCAGCTCTGCCCTGTATAGGGCTGTGTAGACGGGTCGACTCACTCCTGCGGCGCCTCCTGCTGGTTACTTCGGGGAATTAGCTCGGTTCCAGCCCAGAGCACCCTCTGCAAGCCAGTGATCCACCTGTCCTCAGCGGGCCCCGTGTCCCTCCCTGGACCCCAGTGCCCCTTTAACTGGGTCTCCCCCCTCCCAGGGGAACCCCCACCCCACTATCCCCACTTTGCCTCAGTATTGGCAACTGCCCAGTCATTATCTAGCCCCCATGCCCTGGGCCACTCATCATAGGCAAAGGGGTTTTGGACTGGCTGCCTTTTCCCACCCTCCGGCTGCCCCTCTGCAAGCCCAGTACCTCGGAGGCCTAGAATTAGGCCCTGCAGCCTGGGGAGTTGCTGGCCTAGGGCTTCCCAGCTCCCAAGGCCCTTCCCCAGCCCTGCCTTCCTCTAGATCCCCTGGGTGAGTTCCCAAGCAGCCAGGCCTGTCTCCCTCTCCAGTCAGAGAGAGACTGTCCTGGCCTTCTGGCTTTACTGCCTCTTATAGGGGCCAGCTGGGCCTGATTGGAGCATGGCCACAGCTGAGCCCACTTTCCCTAATCAGCCTAGGCTTCGGGGCCCCAGCCTACAGGCTGCTTTCTCCAGGCCCAGCCCCCTTCCCAGGGCTGCTTTTAACCCCTGCAGGGCAGGAGCAGGGATCCACCCTGCTACAGGCTGGCTGAAGAATACATACCAATTGAAAAAAAATTAAGGAGGTAAATTACTTAGTAATATTATTCTATTTGCTCCAGAACAATTTATTTTTTCTTTTGAACATGTCTCATACTGACCTCTTACTGCCTCAATTACTCAAAACAAGGAGGTAATAATACTTATATAACAGAGCGATGGCGAGGATGAATTCAGTAATGTTTCTGAAGTGCTTTTAACGCCTCCAATCTAGAAGTGTAAAATATGAGTTATTTTTAAAAAAAATATGGATTTATTCTAGTATTTATTTTTTATATATTTAAAGCAGTTTTAAAATGGATAACTAGGGTCTTTTCTCTGCATAGAGGTAGTTGTAATTTAAGGGACTTTCTGGTTATCCACAGGGCATCTTTCTCCTGCCCACAATGCATTAAGACTTTAAATAACACCGTAGCTCTAGAGATAAAAATTTACACCAGCCGCCCCATTATGCCATTACCTTTATCCACTCCTACACACATTTTTACACATGCCCACTCATAGGGCTGGGACTGGGGAGGAACTATACTTTCCATTTCCCAAGATACTCCACTGTTTCAAAGTTTTTCTGTTCCAAAATGGAACAAAAACAATTATTATTATTTTTTAATTTCTGACAAAACAAATTCTAAAAACATTTCATTTGGGATCAATAGAAACATTTTAGGTCAATAGCAATCATTTTAGGTCAACAGAAACATTGTTTTGATTTAGACCTTATCTATCTAATCTATCTGTCTGTATATAATTTATGAGAGAGGGCTGGAAACTAACAGGTGGCCCAGCACTTTGATCACTTAGGCACCAATCAGTTCCCCTAGAAAAGGCTGATTGGAGAATATATAGCTAATTAGCTGATAGGTCTGGGAGAGCTAATGAACCAATTACACATCAGCTGAAGGGTATAAGAGATGACATAGGACAAATGGGAGAACCTGTGACAGCTAAATCCACTTGCTCTGAAATCTTGAGGATGATTGCTGTTCTTCTCTGACCCTGTAGGAAAAGGTAAGAAACACAACTAATAAATGGCAGCATAAGACTGTATTGGTGATGGGAATGTAAATAAATTCAACAAAGTTACCACTTACTGGACAGAGGGTGAGAGGATTTGGGGGTATCAGAGCGGGGATGGAATACACCTCATTACCCCCTCCATCCCCACACACACATTTGTTTCTAAAATTTCTTTTGAAATGAAAAACTTCAACATTCCATTCTGAAAATGTGAAATAGGATATTTCAATATTACTAAAATGCTTTTTCTTAGCTTTGTCCCTGAAATGAAATTGTCAAAATTGACATATATTTTTCAAAACATTATTTCTATTTTGACAAAAAAATCTTCTGTCAAAACACCATTTCAACAGAGAAATTCAAACAAGCTCTTCTCAGCGCCAGGTTTGCGGGAGGGCCAATGAGAACTCAGAGAGATGGTGGGAAGGACTGTAGTGTATCTGAGCCCTTATCTTGCAATTGGCTGTGAGGGGCCTAGAGCTCTGCCTGTGCAGTATTACTTGCAGGATCAGTGCCTTGGTTAATATTTCCCCCCGGATTGGCTAAAGAGACGTAAGAAAATTCAGCAACTCTAGTACAGAGTTCTTCCCTCCTCTCACTCATCTCATATTACCTTTAAGGATAGTGCTACTCCTTTTTGGCCTTATCATATTCAGGGTCTCATGGGTTGTTTCCAATAGGGGGAGAAATTGAAAATGGAATCAAGTAGTTCTTTAATACAATCCTATTTATTGACAATGAATGTACATTATATTGTGCTTCTCTTTACACAGTCGAAATTTACCAGCAGTCAGTTTCCTTGCTCACAATTTCAAGGTTGCCTTTCCAGCCAGCACTCTGCCCAAACAAATTTCTCTGGGCTGTTTCTCAGGATCATGCCACAGCTGCTTCTCTTGCAGTTTCTTTAGCATTCTGCTCCTCTCTTTGTCTGCCTTACATCTACCAAGTCCCCTGCATTTGCATTCAGTCTATTCTTTGGATGGTGGTTTCTATTGTTTTAGCTATCTACTAAACAAAGAAGGATTTAATTGCTCCTTATTTTGCCTGAAAGGAAGGTACCCTACATGCCCAACAAGTTGGAGAAGATTTGTGATTGTCCACAGGTGAAACACCAATGTTACTGGGAGCCACCCAGCCTTAAGAGCATAACAATACTATAGAAATATAGCTGTGCGATTATTTTTAACTCTGAATAAGCACGAAAATCCTGATCAGACCAAACCATTTCTGATTTGACTTCCAATAAACTGTCCATTTAATAATCTGCTGCCACTTTCTGGCAGAAGTTTTTGTTTTAGCTTGGGTTTTACCATACCCCATTAAACTGTCCCTCTTTGATTCACTGGCATTCCCAGGCTTTGCGTACCAAGATACTCACATACCCAAATTCTCCAAAATAAACTGGAACACCCAAACTTTAGACATGTTACAGTATTGTGTGATCTCTGAACCATGTAAATAATACATGCTCTTTATTTCATCCTGATAACATAGGAAGAGTTCTACTGCCAGGCAGAGTCCTTAATTCATACTCTGACTGATCCTATCTATGTAGATTCTTATATAGAGATACTTAGACAGATCCCATCACAGACGAACCTCAGCCCATCACAAACATAAATGAATTTATCCTCACAATACCGCTTTGAGAAAGGAAGTTATCCTCATTCCCAGGAGGGGAACAGAGGCCGTTTTATACATAAAATATATGGTGGCATAATCACAAGTGTAAAAAAGCCACATTCTCTAGTAACAGAGCTATGCTGACAAAATCCTCAGTGTAGGTGCAACTCTGCCACCAGAAATGTGCTTCTGTCAGTATAGCTAATGTTCAGGGAGGTGGCATTCCTACATTGGCAGCATACGCTCTATATCTGTGTTAGGGGGCTATGCCTGTATAGCTATGCTGACATAGGCTCTGTAGCGTTGATGTAGCCAGAGGCACAGACATACTGAGGTGCTGATCATGCAAACATTTATGCACGTGTGTAACATTGCTCCCATAAGCAGTCCTACTGAAGTGCATAAATGCCCGTGCATAATCAAGGCCTAAGTGTTCAAGGTGACAGGAATTTTGTTGCAGATAAGAAAACAGAGATCTCCTGAGTCCAGTCCAAACCATTAATCACAAGGCTATCATCCTTCCTTCTTTCTGATGTAATCCTTGTGTCACTACTGCCTTAGAATTCTATATTCCTAGAGTGGAACAGTGTTGCTACCCTCAAATGTTCAAAACCCATGAAACCTGCCCCCTAAAAACATGAGATTGGCTTAAAAGTCAAGAGGATTTTAAAACATGTTTAATTCTGGAGTCTGTCACACATATGAGGTCACATTTTCAATCTGTTCTCTGCAACCTTCAGGGCTAGAACCATAATTTCTTGACATGAATGCCCAGATTTTGATATATTCATGGGATTCCAAGAGCTCGGGCTTTAAGAAAGATATCAAATATTGTGAGAGTTAGCTGGTAATTAAATTCCCTTTCAGTTTTGCCATGGGCTGGCCATTTTTTGTGCAGCTGCCTACTTTTTACTAAGGCGTCCTGTTACATCTCAGAACATTTGAATATCATGTGAAATACACCCAAACCTAGCTGCATAAATTCTGCAGAGAAATGTATAAATAAGGGTTACAGAGCAACATAAGGCTATCTGCACCCTTGTATCATCTCTCAATCTCATACCTTCTGTGAGTCATTCACCCTTTTGCTAAGGAGTGCCAAAGAGAAACAAGAAAGGGCAAAGAGGAGCAGCATGCCTAGTGGTGCTCAAGATGAATTTAAAGGAGGCAGGGACTTGGAAGACAGCAATATTCAAAAATCCCATCGGTAGCAAAGTTCAGAGACATAAGGTAGAGATTATATAGTAGTGGCTCAAAGCAAACAGGCTGTCAAGCTCCTGCATAAGGGAGGTCTCTGAATAGTAAAGGACAGGATATGGCAAGGGGAGGAATAAACCATAGGCAAATAGATCACTTTGTAATGTATGCTGCTGCTTTCTATGTATAGCACTATTGTGTCAGCAGGAGATCAGAAAAGATTTAAAATGGGAAAAATGTTATTTGCAGATAAAACAAACCCTTATCCAGGGGCTGGATTAGTTAATAATATCCGATATAGAAGGTGGGGGAGGCAAAGAGGAAGAGGATATGCTTGCTCAGCCTGCTCACTCCTGCGGGGCTTGCTTTTGTTTGCTACAGTGCTTCCCTTTTCGAACTGAGCTGAAGAAAGCTCTGCTTCTGACTACTGTCCATAGGGCTATAGAGCAGAAGCCCTTCTGCAGAAGTGTGTGTGAATTAAAGGGACAAGATGCAGCATGTGTTTCTTCTTTTCTTCCCCTTTCCTGTCGTCTGCGGTTGTGACCCAGGCCACACAAAATCACCAGTTACTTTTGAATATCTTGGTCCTAACGGGTAGAATTCTTGTGAAGAAAGTGTGATTAGTCATTTGGATGGCAGGGAGACTCCATGGACACACACAAACCACCTTTACTATGTTTTCTGATTGTGAAAGTGTCTAAATTGGTAGAGCACCCAGACACTTCAGCACAATGCTGGGGAATTAAGCATATGATTAGACCAAATAATATAGTTGACATGTGTTGTTGCTTTGTAAAATTTAATTTAAAAATGTTTGGAAAAGCTGTGTTTTTTAAAGCTGTATAAATGAAACTTGGATGGGTTATATTAAATTGTGTGCTCTCCCTCCCACAACTCCTCCCTGCCAACCTAAAACACAGTGGATTGCTTTTGGAAACTGATACTTGTACAGGTATCTCAGCAGGCAACCAGCAACTAAAATCTGCAAGTGAGAGCTCTCCCTCTCAGCTGATGGCTGCATGCTGACAACCTAGAGAGTTCTGACCCTGTTTCCACAGAAACCACCAGCCCAAGTTAATTTTAAGCAATCTTATTTGAATAATGGAATAAATTCAAATTAAACAATATCACTTTTGGTAAAGAAATTGCGGTTCTTTTTTTATTTGTTGTTCTGAATTATATGCCCCTAGCCCTTTCCTGATTCTTTTTTGCTCTAGTTACTTATTGTTAATTTCTTAAATGGCAACGTTCTTGTAGAACAACTTGAGCTAATTAGATGATGCAGTCTGTAGTCTGCACCCAGTAATGGAAAAGCCTAAAGATTCAAAAGATTGCATTAATTTTAAAACAGAAGGTGCCTGTTACCTATTTCTGTATATACAGCTGGAGAAGTTAAAAGATAGTTCAGAAACTGATTTTGAATTTGACTGGGACAAGAAAAGTGGTGTTACGTGGCAGACATGGCAATCTCCTTCATATCTTTGGGAGATATTATTTCTGTGGGCCAGAATTTGCATTTACCCCTCCTTAATTATTTCCCAGGAATCTGCTTCACACTTATTGTTCCAAAAGTCCATTCTTGTCTGGGACACAATATAGTCCTTTGGACCCCCATGCCTCACATCTCATCTCCCCACACCTAGAGAGGTTACACACAATCCCAGCCCACAATAATACCTAATCTTTGCACATAATACAATGGACTCCAAAGATACTCAAACTTAATTCAATAAGGTCACCCAAGGGTATGCAGGACACTGACATCTGTCACAGGTTAAACATGCTACTGTGTTACAGACAGTTATGGTCACCTAATAGGCAAAATGCAAGTCATTTAAGCATAATTAACATATACCTAGCAATGTAATTGGTGAGACCAGGGATCTTAGAACAGCCCATTGTTCCCAGCTTTTTTCATGCTTCAAGTGCTATTATATATCAGTGCATAATGTGACCAAGCAGTAGATTCTGGTTCTCATTGAGTAACAAACCTATTATCTGACTGCAAACTACCTGATGAGGACAGCAGCCCTACAGTCCTGCCCCAGAAAACTCAAGAAGAGGTAAGAAATAGAAATTGACCTATAGCACTCACTACTTAGCACAGAGAGAAAAGAAAAATCAGCCGATCATCCCGAGTAGAGGGCTGAAGACAAAGTGGTTCTGCTGGCTGACACTCTAGAGAGCCAGTTACTCTCTGAGTGTTGGATATAACTAGCCGGCCACTTGGTACGGTTGCCCTCCTTTGTTACAGCAGCATAAGTAACTATGAGGAAGACAAAGGAGCACCCAGGGGAGTTGGGGGAGTGGGAGGGAAGGAGGGGAGAGGAACCAACCTTGTACTGAACCTTCTCCTAATCAGAAAATAGGGCATGTTTCTGATCTGTCTTGCCTAGAAATATAACAAGGTCAAAAATTAGTCTCTTACACCACTTTTCTTTTATCAGTCCATATTAGTCTTATAGTTAATTTCTGGGGGGAAATCACTAGGCATGATCATCAAAATACAGAAATTGGGTACCCACATATCTGGGGCTTTGCTCTGCTTATTAAATCCTTAATGAGTGGTGTATTTCAAGAAGCCCAGGGGCAAAAGAGTGCTTACAAGTGAACTGTTTCAGTCAAGCCATCTCCTTCCTCCATTCTTCTTATGGCAAGATTTTTGTATTTTCCATTAATCTCCCTTAATTTCATTTTCTTCTGACCCATGATAACCTGATAGGTAATAAGTAATTTTATAGATAATAATAGGAGATAAATAAATCTCCTAGAACTGGAAGGGACCTTGAAAGGTCATTGAGTCCAGCCCCCTGCCTTCACTAGCAGGACCAATTTTTGCCCCAGATCCCTAAGTGACCCCCTCAAGGATTGAACTCACAAGCCTGGGTTTAGCAGGCTAATGCTCAAGCCACTGAGCTATCCCTCCCCCCACTAGTAGACTCCACCATACTCAGGACCCATTAATAATACTGGGTCCACAGAGCACAAGGCAAAAGAATGGACTGGTTTGGAGAAATTTGTTTTATTTAACTGATTGCACAAATAAAAGGCCTCCATTGCCATAGTGCTGGAGCTGGTGGCCATTTAACATAATAGGACATTTTGCCCTAACTTATGGAATATCTTATGTCTTTGCATCATCCCACACTATCCAAAAATATTCACATATGCCCTGCAAAGTCAAAATAGAAGGAAAAGTCACTGAGAGAGACTTATGACCAAGGGGACGTCAACACCCACCGGAAGACAAGAACCTAATCAAAAAGATATTTGTGCCCTAACCTACCGAGACATAGGCATCTGAAAGAGTGCCAGAAGGTGTCCATTCCAAAGCAGAGGACCCCATATGGAGAATGCCTTACTAGTGAAGAACATAAATGCTACCCTGAAGTCCAAAAACTAGTGTGTACCTGTTGATTTTATCTAATGTGATGAGGCATAAGAAGCAGTCTCAGCGATAAGTGTCCTAAGTTATTTAGGGATTTAATGTATAATAACCAATACCTTGAACCACACCCAGGGCAGAGCACTGTTATAATATACTCTCCTCACGCAATGTAATCCTGATTGCATACAGTTGTATAAAGGGGGGGCGACTGGCGGCATATGCTTCCACTGACGAGGGCTGGGACCGATAGATAGATCCTGGTCAAAATAGTTGTTCATTCAGTAAATTGTTTGCATTTTACATGCTTTGCATAGTCATAGGATTGAATCATAGGGATTGGCAACTTCAAAGGGCAATGATCGAGAAGTGGAAGATTGTTGAGAGCAGGATGCACGCTGGGAATATTTTTAAAACCACTCAGAGCAGATAAAGGCTTATTGCATATCACCTGTGATGGAGTGGATGGCTGTAACAGGTTGGCCTATCCCTTTAAGGACCAAGAGGCATGGCACAAGTCAGCCAGTTCCAGTAGCCCCACTTCACTATTTTTGTGACCACTTCAGTGTTTCCCAAGTAAGTGGGAGTTGAAGGCACCTGGGTCATAGAAAAGCCAGGAGGATTATTAAGAGGGTACCCAGTGATGAAGTTACTGTGATTTGAACTTTTCTTTCAAAAAAGAACTAGATAAATTCATGGAGGAAGATCTATCAATGGCTATTAGCCAGGATGGGCAAGGATGGTGTCCCTAGGCTCTGTTTGCCAGAAGCTGGGAATGAGTGACAAGGGATGGATCACTTGATGGTTACCTGGTCTGTTCATTCCCTCTATCAGAATACAGGATACTGGGCTAGATGGACCTTTGCTCTGACCCAGTGTGGCCATTCTTATGAACAGGGTTGAAGTTCCCTGAGGGAGAACACAGCTAAGGAAGCCTGTGGGAGATAAGGGAAATAACAGCAGGAGTTTCCTGGGCTTTAGGCAGTTGCTCCCAGAGAAGGGGAAGATAGCAGCATTCTGGGAGAAGAGGTTTGAGATCAGGTGGCTGCTTCTAGACAAGAGAAAACATGTTACTCAAGGAGGGGAAAAGCTTCTTGGAGGCATCACTCTGGTTGAAAGGCGAACAGAAAGGAAGAATGCTGCAGCCTGGGAAGGAATGAAGTAGCAACAGAAGGTAAATCTCAGAAGGGGGATTCACTGTATGTTTGTTACCTGTATGGGGTTCAACTAAAGGGGCATGGAGGAGACGAGCCCTGATGAAGGTGGGGATCCTGTGTTCAGGACTCTTCTTACAGAAGACATTTGACACAGACTACAAGACAGTATTTCAGTTTTTGAAGAATTTTATTTGCATGTTAATAAAACCTGCCCCATGTTAGGGTGTTAAAAGGCCACTAGATGGTTGCTGCTCTCTTGAAATGCCAAACAGGGGTGGTATTACTGCTCCAGGGAGTGTGAATCTTGCAGAATTAGCCCCCTTGTATACATCCTCACTTGTCTGGCTTGTCAGATAGAAAATGAGGTGTAAATCTTTAACAGTGAGAGTAATTAACCATTGGGGCAACTTACTAAGGGTTGTGGTGGATTCTATATCACTGACAATTTTCAAATCCAGATTGGATGTTTTTCTAACAGCCAGTGCTCTAGGAAATACTTTGGGGAAGTTCTGTGACCTGTGTCATACAGGAGGTCGGACTAGATGATCACCCTGGTCCCTACTGGCCTTGGAATCTAGGTCTATCATGCAGGGTTTGATGTACTCTGCTGCTCCACAAGTGAGGTGGGACAGCAGGAGCTACTTGGCTTCTTGGAGTTCGCTGTGTAATACTGGAACCCAGTTGCAGTCCCTGTATTCCATATTTGAAACAGAGGGGGATGTATAACCCACCCCTTGAAGCAGTATGCTTACAGCAGCAGGTTCAGCTTCCTTCTTCATTTCAAGGAGCTCTGGGAGGAGTCCTGCCTCTTTGGGACTGAGTTCCTACTGGCACTCTTTTCTGGCATGTTACTCCCCATTGCCACTGTGGAGGCCTGGGCCTTAAAGGAACAATCAATGCCTTCAACTGTAAACACATTGGGGCAGGGACCTTTTTGTTCAGAGATGCATTTTGCAACTTGCGGCTTTATAAAATTAGGAATGACAAATAATAAGAGACATCTTTTCTGGTGCCTTGTCATGGGACAAATCAGCCTCATCCTAGCCACATGTCTCAGCCGTGCTTATGGAGACAGTTTACCATAGGAGCAAGCAGGTAATATCATTGCAAGGGGGAGCCCATGTAACGAGCATGCACTATTGTTTCATTCTTTTCATATTGAAGGTTATGCACACTTCATATTGCACCACATTTCAGGGTTTGTTAGCCACGAGGTAGCCCTGATGGCTGTTCCGTAGCATGCCATGTGGTACAGTTAATACAAAGCACCTAGAGGACCCTACCAAGATAGGGAGGCCCATTATTTCAAAATGATCTGGACAAATTGGAGAAATAGTCTGAGGTAAACAGGATGAAGTTAAATAAAGACAAATGCAAAGTGCTCCACCTAAGAAGGAACAATCAGTTTCACACATACAGAACAGGAAGAGACTATCTAGGAAGGAGTACAGCAGAAAGGGATCTGGGGGTTATAGTGGACCACAAGCTAAATATGAGTCAACAGCAGAGAGGGAGAGGGAGAGTGACAGGCCTCTGGGTCCCAGCTGGAAGTTTTGTATTGCTCCTTGAATTTTTTGCTGTAGGGGGAGGCATATTTCACCACACTTCAAGTGGCTAAAGTTGGATGCAGCACCACTCAAGTTTGGCCTGTTCGCTCCTCTGTAGATGAGTACAGAGGGATAGGCAGGCCAGATTTGTTAAGTGTTGCAACCTAGTGCATGAGGTCCTAACACAACTCAAATTTTGTGCCACCCTTGCATAGATGGACATAGATTTGGCTCAGCCATCCCACTAAAGTGGCACTGTTCCCCATATCCTAGGTCACAAAGCCACTCAGTTTGAGGGGCTAAAGGAAAACTGACCCTTAGAATTTTAAAAACTTAGAATTTCCAATTTAAGGGATCTTTTGTAGCTTGCATTTTGCTCATCTACATGTTCCCATCAGCAATTCTGAAAGCCAGAGCCCCACATCCTCAGTAGAGCCTTCCCATCATGAAGTAGGAGAGCTCTAGTTTTAAGACTTTATATGGAAGTCTTCTTCCTGACCCTGTGTTGACATTATTATAATAATGGAGGAAGAAATAGGCATCTAAAAATACAGACACACACAACTGGCTACAGCATAAAACCAAGAAAATGTTTGCATGTATTATTTGACTCTACAAATTACAACATTTGTTCTTAAACTTGTAAGTTCACCTCTACCGCAATATAACGCTGTCCTCGGGAGCCAAAAAATCTTACTGCGTTATAGGTGAAACAGAGTTATGTCGAACTTGCTTTGATCCACCGGAGTGCGCAGCCCCACCCCCTCCGCCGCCCCCCGGAGCACTGCTTTACCTCGTTATATCCAAATTCATGTTATATCGGGTGGCATATTATCGAGGTAGAAAAAATAACCCTAAATACATCTTACTTCTTCTTCAGCATGGAAAGGTATCTTTTTTTTCAAGCTGGCAAGTATGCCCACACCAATAAACCACTCTAGTATCTTGCATACTCTCATTTTTCACTGTTTGCCTATTAGGGCCTGATTCTTGTTTACGCTAGTATCACTTTTTACTTCCTCTGGCAATGAAAATGGGCAAAAATTCCATTGATCCCCATTTTAAGGCCCATTTATACTGCCAGAAGGGCATAAGTGGGCTTAGTATAAATGAAAATCAGAACCATAATATCTAAGAGCCATATCCTGTCCAATTTTTTTCCTAAGCAGAATTCTCCATTGATCTTAAAGAAAATAAGTTCACTTTTCAAAGAAGGCCAAGAGTGATGACAAAAAAAATAAAAAGCAGCTGCCAGAACTATTTATCCAACAGGTAATCTGCCTGATGGCAGTTGCATAGATCAAAAATGTTAATCTTGCTATATCTTTGCTTTCTACTTGCATTATTTTTAGAACATATATGTACGCACTGTGGAGGTGACATACACCAAGTAATCTGAAAAAGAATGGGTGGCTTGTACAGGGCTTTTAGCTCACCCTGGGGTGAACTTTGAAACACTGCACCCCCCACCCCTTACCAGAAGTGGCCCTCAAAGGAGACTCTGGAATGCCGCACAACAACTGCATTCTTAAGGCTCATTCTGAGCCAAGTTTAGTGGCTAGTAAGAGAGGTGAAAGCTAAGTGTCTATCTAGGCTCAACACCAGAGCTGGTGGGAAAAATAAAAGCTTTTTTGGAGGAAAAAAAAATCAAAGTTCTAGCTTCTCAGGGTCAAGTGGATCCATTTTTTTCCAAAACCTTTCCAAATATTTTTAAATTTGAAAACATAAAAACTTTACTTATCAAAAATCTATTTTTAAGTAAAGGGGGGAAAAATCAATAACGAATTTGATAATTTTGTTGAAAAATAACCCAAAAAATACTTTTAGAAGGTCATTTTGACATCAATAGCCTTTTTTTCATTCAAAATAAGCTGTTCAGCTAGTTGAAACAATGCAGGGTATTTTTGTCCCAGAGGGATGAGAGAGACAACAAAGACAGGGAATTGATAGAGAAGGCTGAGCTGAGCAGTGTGACAGATATTGTAACCATATGCAGGATCTCTAGGGACTTTTGACTTAAATATATGGATTATTGTCAGCTAGGGATTGTATTCCGCTCTATGGTAAAAGTGTTATCACAACTCCTCCAGAAATTAGTAACACTAGAGGGAGGACAACTGTGGCAGAGAAGTACCACCCCATGGCTTGGTGTGCATACATTGATTCAGAGAAGTACCTGACACATGGCTACACTTGAAATTTCAAAGCGCTGCCATGGCAGCTCTGTGGGAGCGCTGCCGTGGCAGCGCTTTGAAGTGCGAATGTAGTCAGAGCGCCAGCGCTGGGAGAGAGCTCTCCCAGTGCTGCACGTAAACCACATCCCTTAAGGGTGTAGCTTGCAGCGCTGGGAGCCGCGCTCCTAGCGCTGCGGCACTGATTACACTGAGACTTTACAGCGCTGTATCTGGCAGCGCTCAGGGGGGTGTTTTTTCACACCCCTGAGTGCGAAAGTTGCAGCGCTGTAAAGTGCCAGTGTAGCCATTGCAGCTGTACAGTGCTGGGAGTTACAGCTGTCTTTGTACAGCTGTGTAGGGAAAGCGCTGCAGTGTGGCCACACTGACAGCTACCAGCGCTGCAGTGTGGCCACATTTGCAGCATTTGCAGCGCTGTTGGGAGTGGCTGAACAGGCATTCTGGGATACCTCCAAATACCTCTGGAGGCCAATTACAGTGCTTTTGGTGGCCACACTGGCGGAGCAGCGCTGCATCACCAGCGCTGCAATCGTTATACCCCAGGCTGAGCAGGAGTACAACCAGCACTGCAGCCAGGGAGATGCAGCGCTGTATGTGCCTTGCAAGTGTGGACAGTGAGTAAGTTGCAGCGCTGTAAACCCACCACCAGTGCTGCAACTCTCCAGTGTAGCCAAGCCCTGAGTTTAACCTGAAGAGGGGAGAGGCTTCATTTTGACTCAACGAATTACTGACTTCTGTTCATGGGGGAAACCAGCCCTGCTAGAATCTGCCTGAGTCCCTCCATGATTGAAGAGAGAGAAGGGGGCTACTGGTAAAAGTGTTTAGATCCTTTTATTGTTTGTTTTTTGTTCTATATGCCTTTGTCCTTAAATGTACTCTGCTTTGATAGAGTTGGTTGGTTAGTTATAGTCGCTCACGCTCCCTGGCCATAGCCCTTGAAGAAAAAGTAAAGCAGAGGGGCTGGACTTCTGGCGAGATCTGCTGGCAAAATTGCAGGGGAGCCATAGCTTTAAGCCTTGCTCACAAGGGAAAGGGATGTGGGTCCCTGCCCAGAGAGTGGTGAAAGCTTGAGGCCAGAGAGGACATTCCCGTTTTGGTATAACTGCACCTTCAGTCCGCTCTGCTCTGCTCAAGGAATGCCCTTTCAAGTCTCTATTCACCACCTCTCCCCACAGAAGAATCTGCCTCTCTCTCCCTCCTTGACCAGTGAGTAGTTAAGGCATTCGCCTGTGACCTGGGAGACCCAGATTGAAGCCCCTGCTCTGTGTGATGCAGAGCAGGCAGTTGAACCTAGGTCTCCCATATCCCTGCTGAGTTTTCTATAGCCTCCCTTCTTTCCAGAAACTGTGGGTGGAAAAAGTCTCGGCTTTGTTCTGCATCAGAACAAAATCAAATTCTGAAACCTTTACGAAACGGATTTCTTGTTTTTTTTTCCAGCTGGCCCTACTGCTAGCAAACAGCAGCTATGACAGTGATGTGTAGAAAGCCTCCTTTCCAGTTCTTCTCTGGTGTGCTGACTGAGGTAATGGGGGCTTAGAATAATGCCTTGCCACTTGTGCTTTTCCCTCCTGAGTGTCAAGTCACTGCTTTAGACTTTGTCAATGCCATATAATATCCATGCAGATTTGTTTTTACATTCTGTGAGAGCAGAAGTAGTGATAATTATGAATCATATGGGAGGCCAAAAAAACATAAATATTTAACATACGGGGCTGAGAAAAGTGAGAATAAGACAAATAAAAGGTATAAGAATTACAATCAGAATAACACTGGAAATAGAATGAGTTTCAGGGAGAGGGGAAAGTAAAATAAGAATGCTGCGTGTGCAGTGCTGACATTAATACTAAATTGTGTTTGTAGTTAAAGGGACCTTGCCCACAAACTTTAGTTAATTTAAAACATATTTGTATGAGAATAATATGTACTGTGCTAGGTGTGTGTGCCCACAGTCAGATGGTACATCTACATATCAAACAGGAGGTATAATTTCCAGCTCCAGGAGACATACCCATGCCATCTCTGGTTGAGCAATCATGCTAAAAATAGAAGTGTTGCAACAATGGCAGGAGGGGCCAGCTGCCCCAGGAACAATTCATACTCCAGCTGGATCAGAGCTAGCATGGGTATGTCTTCTCGTACTGTAATTTACACTTCCAGGTCAAAGTGAGGACATACCCAAGGTCATTCCCTGCCCCATAGACAGACAAAAAGAAGAGAGAAAAGAAGTAGAATTATCCACATTTTAAATTTGGGGAGCTGGCACAGAGAAACCGAGCAAAATCACCTAGAAACCTGTGGCTGAGCCTGGAATTGAACCATGCTTTCCTAGTTTCAAGTGCAGTGGCCCTCATTTGTAGCAGTTTGCTACTACTGCCTGTTGCTAGTTTTGTGGGTTTTATGACCACACATTCCTTTTATTTTTAAATGTGTCATTCCCCAGCTGTTGTGTGAAAGACCCAGACCAACAAGGGAGAAGGACACCAGTGAAATACAAAATAAACAAGTTAAAAAAATAATTCTCTCTAATCTCTGTTACAGTCAGGCAATGTGATTTAACTCTTGTATATGGTGAAATTTGAATGTCTAAAAATCTACAATGTTTTATTCATGCATGTATTTAAATGTTGGTGTAATGGCTTGGTGAGGGGGGCACATTAGGGTCTGAGGAAGCTAAAGACCCTGCAATTTAACTGCAAGCACCACTTTTTTCTAATAACAGATCCATAAATGTGTCTCCATAAAGAGGGAAAGGCTGACAAAAATGCCACAGGGGATTAAGTATATTTCTGGAGTGGTTCCATATTATTGCACACAAAGAATACTGACTGCTTGCAAGGGAAAGTAGTCATGTGTTCTACTGGAGACAGACAGCTCCTGGTAATTAGCTAATGATTGCTGGGATGCAGGCTTTTAGTTGCAAAATGTGTTTCCAGCCGGTCGTCTCCACATCTTTCTCGCAATCCTCAGTGTTATTGGGAGAACCCTGAGACACAAAGTTTTTCATGTCACATGCTGTCATTCCTCTCAAAAGTGGGCAGAGGTGCAGATACAGATGACTACATCAGCCATTTTTTTCTCTCATGTATCAGATGCTACAGATAAGCTTATTCTGCACTTGTATGAGGATTGTGACATGAGGCTCACCCACTTCATCTGCCACTTTTTCATGCATGTTTGGCCTCCCTTTTCATCTGTAAAGAGTCACACTACATTCACTTCTGTTTGGATTCCAGTAGCAGACTGCCAGAGCAAAGCAGTGGGGAATGTGAAAGCAACTGGAAAGCTGGGTTAACTGGCTACGTGGAGATTCTCTTTCCATGATGGGAATGACTGGGAGGTGCAGAGATATCAACTATATCTCAGTGCCATACGGTCCGGTGAAGGGCTCTAGAAGGGGGAAAATAACTTTTGGACAGAGCATCACTGCACTCCCGAAATCCTCTTGGGGCCATGCATTGGCAAGCACAATTTCCAACAGCCATGAGGCTCCTCTAATTTGCATTTGGAACTGAATCTGCCTGGGCCGCCCAGAGGGGAGGGCAAGTAGGGCAATTTTCGCCAGGCTCCGGGCTCTGCAGGGGCCCCCAAGAGAACAGCCGAGGAAGCCTCCGCACCTCTCCTGGAGCCTTGACGCAACAACCAGCCTCCTCAGGCTGAGCGGAGGAAGCTCAGGCCTCGCTGCAGCTCTCAGCCCCGCCCCCTTACCACGTGGCTCTGAGCAGAGCTGAGCTCAGGTCCCGCTGGAGACATGCTGCAGCTGTTCAGGGAGTGCTGAGCTCTGGATGAGTAGGGAGCTGGGGATAAGAGGCTGGGGCCAGGAGGGTTGGCTAAGGATCGGGGAGTCTTGGGGACAGTCAGGGGACAGGGAGGGGGCAGAGGTTGGGGGGCTGTCAGGGGACAGGAAATGATGGGGTTGGATCGTGGGCAGCCTGGGGGGTCTGTCAGGTCTCAGCCGGGGTGGATAGGGGTTGGGGCAGTCAGGGAGCAGGGGTGGGATCCTGGGGTGGTGGTTGGGTGAGGTCTCTGGGGGACAGTGAGGGGACAAGGAGCAGGATGGGTTGGGGATTCTGAGGGGGACAGTTGGGGGGGCAGAAAGTGGATGGAGGTGTAATAACCTAGGTCCCAGATTTGGACCTTAGCGTCCAAAATATGGGGGTTAGCATGAAAACCTCCAAGCTTAGTTACCAGCTTGGACCTGGTACCTGCTGCCACCACCCAAAAAATTAGAGTGTTTTGGGGCACTCTGGTCCCCCTGAAAAACCTTCCCTGGGGACCCCAAGACCCAAATCCCTTGAGTCTCACAACAAAGGGAAATAATCCTTTTTCCCTTCCCCCCTCCAGGTGCTCCTGGAGAGATACACAGACACAAGCTCTGTGAATCCAAACAGAGTGAATCTCCCTCTCTGTTCCCAATCCTGGAAACAAAAAGTACTTTCCTCTTCACCCAGAGGGAATGCAAAATCAGGCTAGCCACTTCAACACACACAGATCTCCCCTGATTTCTTCCTCCCACCAATTCCCTGGTGAGTACAGACTCAATTTCCCTGCAGTAAAGAAAAACTCCAACAGGTCTTAAAAGAAAGCTTTATATAAAAAAAGAAAGAAAAAATACAAATAGTCTCTCTGTATTAAGATGACACAATACAGGGCAATTTCTTAAAAGAATATTGAATAAACAGCCTTATTCAAAAAGAATACAAATCAAAGCACTCCAGCACTTATATTCATGCAAATACCAAAGAAAAGAAAACCATAGAACTTACTATCTGATCTCTTTGTCCTTACACTTAGAAACAGAAGACTAGAAAGTAGAGCTACTTCTCCAAAGCTCAGAGAAGGCAGGCAGCCAGAAAACAAAGACCTTAGACACTCAATTCCCTCCACCCAAAGTTGAAAAAATCCGGTTTCCTGATTGGTCCTCTGGTCAGGTGCTTCAGGTGAAAGAGACATTAACCCTTAGCTATCTGTTTATGACAGGAGGTCGGAAAGGGGGCAGGGCCAGGCTGTTTGGGAGGCACAGCCTTCCCTACCCTCAAGCTCATTCAGCAGTTTGAGGCTTGTAGAAGAGCCAAGCTGTTTGCTTTTCTATAAGGGCTACCATCCCTTTCACTTCTCAAATGCCAAATTATAGTCTATATTTAATTTCAGTGCCATGGGGAGATTCATGTCAGGGGAGGGTAGCGTCATTTAAAATTAGCCACTGGGGGAGGGATCACACGAGAAGAGCAATATCCTTCCCAACCCTACCATGGGAGACCCCCCCACTTCCTTGCATTCCCTGAGGCTTCACAGCGGTTAATTCAGTGGTTCTCAAACTTTTGTCCTGGTGACCCCTTTCACATAGCAAACTTCTGAGTGCAACTTCCTCCCCCCCAAATTAAAAGCACTATTTTATATATTTAACACTATTATAAATGCTGAAGGCAAAGTGGGGTTTGAGGTGGAGGCTGACAGCTCGTGACCCCCAGTAATAACCTTGTGACCCCCTAAGGGGTCCCGACCCCCAGTTTGAGAACCCCTGGGTTAATTTAATTTTAACACCTTGTGTCCATTCACATGCATGTGCTATTTTGAGCATTTCAGTTCTCACAACATAGGCTCATCCCAGATTCTGGAACAAGCTCAAATGCTCAGTTCGTGGAGTATGTACATAAGCTATACTAAAGACAAACCCACAGTAACCGTCTCCAGTTTGTGAGGGACCCCGGGGAGCCAATCTCTAGGAAACAGATAAATACATGGAGGTTAAGTCCATTAATGGCTATTAGCCAGGATGGGTAAGGAATGGTGTCCCTAGCCTCTTTGTCAGAGGGTGATGATGGATGGCAGGAGAGAGATTACTTGATCATTACCTGTTAGGTTCACTCCCTCTGGGGCATTTGGCATTGGTCATTGTCGGTAGACAGGATACTGGGCTGGATGGACCTTTGGTTTGACCCAGTATGGCTGTTCTTATGTTCTAACCTAAGTGAACCCAAAGTTATGGAGACAGATATGAGTCAAGGAAGGCAGCAGAGTATCAGGAACCTGGAAAAATCTCTGACTGGATGGGCTCAGGAGTTTGGTCACAAGCTGAGGTGGTTTAAAAGTTTTGGATTTTTTTAAGCAGAATTTTTTTTTTGTTTCTTTAAACAATCAAACACAGCAAGCAGCAAATATTTGGCCACACACTTCTGAAACCTCAAACCATGTTCAGGTTTTGGCAGACTAATTTCAGCTTTTCAATTAAAAAAAGACACAACAGATTTTGATGGAAAGCAGACATTGTCCGTGATTTTTTTTTCTGCTTTTTAAAAAACCCCTAGTTTTCGATCCAAAAAAAGTTCTGATGGAAAATATTTGTCCAATCCTTTTAATGAGCTTTAGTGCCTTTTAGTACTAGCTGATGCTGAGAACCAGTGATACCTTGGAAAGAAGTTTTCTCAAAACTGGGTTTGTGCTGAGATGCGGAAGATTTATTTTTCCCAGGGCTGCCCATGTGGGAGCAAGTGGGGCAATTTGCCCTGGGCCCTACAGGGGCCCCCAAGAGAATATAGTATTGCAATATTTTTATGGAATGGGCCCCTGAAATTGCTTTGCCCCAGGCCCCCTGAATCCTCTGGGCAGCTCTGGAATCTGCAGCTGGTCCGAGGATCAGCTCTGACATTACCATTGTGAGGAGCGAAGCAGAATTCCTGTCTTGCTCTACTGGCAAGTTGCATGTAGTGTGCGGTATTGTTCTGAGTCTGTATGAGTGGCAGAGGAAAAAGTCATTAGGAAAAGGATTAATTCTGAGAAATAGAAAATTGAATTATTGATTAAAAAGTTTCCTACTCCTCCTATCTCAGCAAAAATCATTTGTCTGTGCTTTTTGAAAGCTTTCAAAGACTCATGAAGTTCCCTTTCTATCTGCTAGTAACAAAAATAAAATATTTCCCTTCACCACATGACACCATCTTAGGTGGTGGGGACTACTCAGTACTATAGAATCTGACACTGTTCTAGTGATACAAAATGTGGACCTGATTCTGGACCATTAAAGTGAACAAGTTTTTTGGGAGAAGTGTTGATTTTTGTTATGGATTCCAATAGCAAGGGGTTTGGGGCCGTACTCTAGACTGCGTAGTTTTTATCAAGGGCTCTGTGTGGTCCATGATTTTGCAGCCACAGAACTTGCAATGCAATTTCTTTCTTTGCTGTAGAATTCTATTCCAGAGTCCAAGCATAAAATAATTAGAATTCCATATGAAGATATAAAAGAGAAGATACTAAACTGATTGGGTTGTTCTTTTTCATGTTCCATTCACTGAAAGCATCTCTTTCAGGTTAAATGAAGCTGCCATGGAAGGCACCTTGCTTGCTTTGCCATCCAATCACTTGCTCTGGTGCTGCTCGCCCCGCTTGCCTCGCCAGCTGCTGCACACTGTCATCTTCTGCCACCACGTGCTTCTGTACTGTGGCCTCTGCAGGTAAGTCTCTTGAGGTTCCACCCAGCTCTTAGGGATTGTCAGCTCTGTGGTTCCACCCAGCTCTTAGGGATTGTCAGCTCTGTGACTGTCAGCTCTTAGGGGGGGAACTTCATTGCTGAAGCAGGTTGGGCAGAAATGCTGTCCCACAACAAGTGATTTCAGCTCTAGTGAGCACTTAACAAAACAAGAAACTCTGAATGGAGCTTTAATTAACTCTGTCTTTGAACACTGGGGAAGGGCAGATTAAACCTCGCCTAGGACTCTCAGGTAGAGCCCACACGTCCCAGCAGGGACACCTGTCCCCTACTCATCATCTTTTCATAAGAGTCTGGGATCTTAGCCCTCTGCTTAGCGAGTTTGTTTCAGCTGAGGGTGACCCCCTCAATCAGGACAGGATAAGCACGGTTCTGCTGCCCTTTATTCATACATATATTACCCTTGCGTTCAGTACTAAAAAGATTTGTAACCCAACACCAGCCAAAGTTGATTGCTTTGGCAACACAGCTCTGTCTGCTGGATACCTATGCAGTGTGGACGTGTTCATGTAAGTACAGTGTGGTCCTGAAGGCTTTTCCCTTCCCCAACTAACTGTCAGGGGAGAGCTCATTCAGGTAGTGCTTACAAATATATTCAGCCCTAGACACTGACAGGATTGGTTCAATGTATTTTTTTTTTTTCAGGATCATGGCAGGGAGCTGCTTGTAGGTCATCCTGAGGGAAGAAGTTTGTATGTGAAAAACCAGGTTTTTATTTTTCTGTTGAATTCACCATAAAAAAAAATCCTATTACAACTGTAAACAATTATATGGTTAAACCAGTTTTCAGTGAAAATATTAGAACACTTCACAGGCTCATATTATCACAAGGAGAAGAAATAAACTTGTTTCTTGTATTCAGGATCAGATTCTGATCTTCTTTCTTATGTTATTATCTTACTCTGTGAGTAATCCCACCTCTGTCAATGGGAGTGAAGTGTTACTCATATGTTAACTATCAGAATCTGTCCTTTCATCTATTACTTACACTAGACACTGCCGTTAAACTTCCAGAGACAAATTACTCCTTTTAGGGCTGGTCTGCTGTTTTTATACTTCTATAACTAGAATGGATTGGGAATCTTTCTGATAAAAACCAGTTTTTTTTGAAAAATGCTAATTCATCAAAATCAGAACTTTTACTCATAGACTCATAGACTCCAGGACTGGAAGGGACCTCGAGAGGTCATCAAGTCCAGTTCCCCTGCCCTCATGGCAGGACCAAATATTGTCTAGACCATCCCTAATAGACATTTATCTAACCTACTCTTAAATATCTCCAGAGATGGAGATTCCACTACTTCCCTAAGCAATCTATTCCAGTGTAACTACCCTGACAGTTAGGAACTTTTTCCTAATGTCCAACCTAAATCTCCCTTGCTGCAGTTTAAGCCCACTGCTTCTTGTTCTGTCACTGGAGGCTAAGGTGAACAAGTTTTCTCCCTCCTCCTGATGACACCCTTTTAGATACCTGAAAACTGCTATCATGTCCCCTCTCAGTCTTCTCTTTTCCAAACTAAACAAACCCAATTGTTTCAGCCTTCCTTCATAGGTCATGTTCTCAAGACCTTTAATCATTCTTGTTGCTCTTCTCTGGACCCTCTCCAATTTCTCCACATCTTTCTTGAAATGCGGTGCCCAGAACTGGACACAATACTCCAGCTGAGGCCTGACCAGCACAGAGTAAAGCGGAAGAATGACTTCTCGTGTCTTGTTTACAACACACCTGTTAATGCATCCCAGAATCACGTTTGCTTTTTTTGTAACAGTATCACACTGTTGACTCATATTAAGCTTGTGGTCTACTATGACCCCTAGATCTCTTTCTGCCATACTCCTTCCTAGACAGTCTCTTCCCATTCTGTATGTGTGAAACTGATTGTTCCTTCCTAAGTGGAGCACTTTGCATTTGTCTTTATTGAACTTCATCCTGTTTACCTCAGACCATTTCTCCAATTTGTCCAGATCATTTTGAATTTTGACCCTGTCCACCAAAGCAGTTGCAATCCCTCCCAGTTTGGTATCGTCTGCAAACTTAATAAGCGTACTTTCTATGCCAACATCTAAATCGTTGATGAAGATATTGAACAGAGCCGGTCCCAAAACAGACCCCTGCGGAACCCCACTTGTTATACCTTTCCAGCAAGATTGGGAGCCATTAACAAATACTCTCTGAGTACGGTTATCCAGCCAGTTATGCACCCACCTTATAGTAGCCCCATCTAAACTGTACTTTCCTAGTTTATCTATAAGAATATCATGCTAGATCGTATCAAATGCCTTACTAAAGTCTAGGTATATCACATCTACCGCTTCTCCCTTATCCACAAGGCTCGTTATCCTATCAAAGAACGCTATCAGATTGGTTTGACATGATTTGTTCTTTACAAATCCATGCTGGCTATTCCCTATCACCTTACCACCTTCCAAGTGTTTGCAGATGATTTCTTTAATTACCTGCTCCATTATCTTCCCTGGCACAGAAGTTAAACTAACTGGTCTGTAGTTTCCTGGGTTGTTTTTATTTCCCTTTTTATAGATGGGCACTATATTTGCCCCCTTCCAGTCTTCTGGAATCTCCCCCATCTCCCATGATTTCCCAAAAATAATAGCTAGAGGCTCAGATGCCTCTTCTATTAACTCCTTGAGTATTCTAGGATGCATTTCATCAGGCCCTGGTGACTTGCAGGCATCTAACTTTTCTAAGTGATTTTTTTACTTGCTCTTGTTTTATTTTATCTTCTAAACCTACCCTCTTCCCGTAAGCATTCACTATATTAGACATTCCTTCAGACTTCTCAGTGAAGACCGAAACAAAGAAGTCATTAAGCATCTCTGCCATTTCCAAGTCTCCCGTTACTGTTTCCCCCTCCTTACTGAGCAGTGGGCCTACCCTGTCCTTGGTCTTCCTCTTGCTTCTAATGTATTGATAAAAAGTCTTCTTGTTTCCTTTTATTCCCATAGCTAGTTTGAGTTCATTTTGTGCCTTTGCCTTTCTAATCTTGCCTCTGCATTCCTGTGTTATTTGCCTATATTCATCCTTTGTAATCTGACCTAGTTTCCATCTTTTATATGACACCTTTTTATTTTGTAGGTCACGCAAGATCTCATGGTTAAGCCAAGGTGGTCTTTTGCCACATTTTCTATCTTTCCTAACCATCGGAATAGCTTGCTTTTGGGCCCTTAATAGTGTCCCTTTGAAAAACTGCCAACTCTCCTCAGTTTTTTTTTCCCCTCAGTCTTGATTCCCATGGATTCCCATGGAATCTTACCTATCAGCTCTCTCAAAATCCGCCTTCCTGAAATCCATTGTCTCTATTCTGCTGTACTCCCTTCTACACTTCCTTAGAACTGCAAACTCTATGATTTCATGATCACTTTCACCCAAGCTTCCTTCTACTTCAAATTCTCAACAAGTTCCTCCCTATTTGTTAAAATCAAGTCTAGAACAGCTTCCCCCCTAGTAGCTTTTTCAACTTTCTGAAATAAAAAGTTGTCTGCAATGCAGTCCAGGAACTTATTGGATAGTCTGTGCCCCACGGTGTTATTTTCCCAACATATATCTGGATAGTTGAAGTCCCCCATCACCACCAAATCTTGGGCTTTGGATGATTTTGTTAGTTGTTTGAAAAAAGCCTCATCCACCTCTTCCACCTGATTAAGTGGCCTGTAGTAGACTCCCAGCACGACATCACCCGTGTTTTTTACCCCGTTTAGCCTAACCCAGAGACTCTCAACACTTCCATCTCCTATGTCCATCTCCACCTCAGTCCAAGTATTTGTGAGACAGTATCCATTTCTCTCTCATGAGGAAACGTTTCTTAGGTCATTGTTGGACTTCTTGCTTTGCCATTCTCCCCCATCTCAGGTGAGTGCCCTAGCCACCAGGCTATTGGCTATTGTGGGGTGGTCTCACACACCTTTCCTCCCAGCCCCCCCACCCCCGAAAAACTTCAAATGGTCTTAGTTTTGTCCTGATGTAAAACAGAAAGACTTTAAAATCTCAATTTCGAGGGATGGGGAAATTTTCCACCCAGTTCTCAATATATCAACTTAGAAACGCATAAAGTGAAAGCCTACTGTTCATACACTTAAATCGGGAATATAATTGCTGTGGCTGGCTGAAGCTGCAATCGGAGCTCTGGGTTCCTCCCACCCTGCAGGGTCCTAGAGCCCAGGCTCCAGCCTAAGCCAGGAAGTCTACATTGCAATTACACAGCTCTGCAGCCTGAGCCCTGTGAGCATGGGCCAGCCATGGATTTCTAACTGCGGTCTAGACATACCCTTTGATAGCAGTAGAATTGCATCCACACTAGAGGGTTCTATGGCTTTAGTTATATCAGTTCAGAAATCAACATAACTATAGCAATACAAAAACTATGTTACGGAGACCAGTCCTCAGAGACACACCTGTGCTTGAATAGGAGAGGTGCAGTGCTTGAGGAGAGGTGGCTACAATTATACCTTTGTAAAGCATAATACTTCAAGTGTATTTTAAGGCAGGGTACTTCTTATTCCTGTCGTGCTCCACCAGTACAGCCATCTCAGTATTTGCTGGTGTCCAAGAAGCCCGAGTTCTGGCTATACTGCTTACTATAGTGAGATTTGTCCCCTTTGAAAAATTAGTATTGTTGCTTGGGCTAGTGAGACCCTTCACCTTATGTTCTGCCAAGCAGAAGCACATGACGGATGTTTCCTGTAAGCTGGTACTACAGAGGGAAGGGGTTTACTGTTCCTTCGGTAGGAGAGAAAGTCATAACAAAACTGCCAGAATCACATATGCAATATAATACAAAATATACAAATCAAAGAGGCAATGGTTGAAGGTATGAGATGAAAGCAATGCTCCTTTTTAGTAACCCAATATCAATTCTTCTAATTGTTCCCAAATTTTCAGAGACCATCTGTGGAAGGCCCATTTGCCTTTTCATATCTTAGTTTTCATTTTTTCAGCACAGCTGTTGTTGGTAATAAGTTGAACAATCTGAAGTCTGTGGCCTGTTCACACAACATAACTCTCCCCATTGCTTATGTTGTCGTCTTTTCAGACTTCTGCATTTTTACTATTTATGACCAAATGGTTTACCTCTTAGCATCCACATGCAGTGAAATGTGGAGTAATAAAATGTAATGAAGGAAATGCAGAGTGCTTATGAGCAAGGAAAAATAGTAGAGGAACTTACTAAGAGCATCCTTATTATCCTCCATTAGTATCAAGCCTAGGCAGCAGCAGACCTCCACCAATCATTGCACAGCCAGGGCAGGGAAACTTCAAAAGTTTCAGATATTTATCAGAAGCTTTTCTAAACAAGTTTTCAAACACGGTCTGGAAATACTGCAGGAATGAGATTTCCCATGGCACTGTGGCACTTCCCTCAGATCCCACTGAGGAATACACTAAGAAACTACAGCATCTACTCAGGACACTCCCTACACTAACACCAGAAGAAATCAACATACCCCTAGAGCCCTGACCAGGGTTATTCTATCTACTACCCAAGATCCACAAACCCTGAAATCCTGGACGCCCCATCATCTTGGGCATTGGCACTCTCACTGAAGGACTGTCTGGATATATGGACTCTCTACTCAGACCCTATGCCACCAGCACTCCCAGCTATCTCCGTGACACCACTGATTTCCTGAGGAAACTACAATGCATTGGTCACCTCCCAGAAAACACCATCCTAGCCACCATGGATGTAGAGGCTCTCTACACAAACATCCCACGCACAGATGGAATACAAGCTGTCAGGAACACTATCCCTGATGATGCCACAGCACAACTGGCTGCTGAGCTCTGTGCCTTTATACTTACACACAACTATTTCAAATTTCATGACAATATATATCTCCAGATCAGTGGCACTGCTATGGGCACCCGCATGGCCACACAATATGCCAATATCTTTATGGCCGACCTGGAACAACGCTTCCTCAGCTCTCGTCCACTCACGCCCCTTCTCTACCTACACTACATTGATGACATCTTCATCATCTGGACCCATGGGAAGGAGACTCTGGAAAAATTCCACCATGATTTCAACAGCTTCCACCCCACCATCAACCTCAGCCTGGACCAATCTACATGGGAGGTCCACTTTCTTGACACCACGGTGCAAATAAGTGATGGTCACATTAACACCATCCTATATCAAAAACCTACCGACCGCTATGCCTACCTTCATGCCTCCAGCTTCCATCCCGGACACATCACACGATCCATTGTCTACAGCCAAGCACTGAGGTACAACCGCATCTGCTCTAACCCCTCAGACAGAAACCAACACCTACAAAATCTCCACCAAGCATTCTCAAAACTACAATACCCGCACGAGAAAATAAGGAAACAGATCAACAGAGCCAGACGTGTACCCAGAAGCCTCCTACTGCAAGACAAACCCAAGAGAGAAACCAACAGGACTCCACTGGCCATCACATACAGCCCCCAGCTAAAACCCCTCCAATGCATCATCAAGGATCTACAACCCATCCTGGACAATGATCCCACACTTTCACAGGCCTTGGGTGGCAGGCCAGTCTTCGACCACAGACAACCTGCCAACCTGAAACATATTCTCACCAGTAACTGCACACCGCACCATAATAACTCTAGCTCAGGAACCAATCCATGCAACAAACCTCGATGCCAACTCTGCCCACATATCTACACCAGCGACACCATCACAGGACCTAACCAGATCAGCCACACCATCACTGGTTCATTCACCTGCACATCCACCAATGTAATATACGCCATCATATGCCAGCAATGCCCCTCTGCTATGTACATCGGCCAAACTGGACAGTCTCTACGGAAAAGGATAAATGGACACAAATCAGACATTAGGAATGGCAATATACAAAAACCTGTAGGAGAGCACTTCAACCTCCCTGGCCACACTATAGCAGACCTTAAGGTGGCCATCCTGCTGCAAAAAAACTTCAGGACCAGACTTCAAAGAGAAACTGCTGAGCTTCAGTTCATCTGCAAATTTGACACCATCAGCTCAGGATTGAACAAAGACTGTGAATGGCTTGCCAACTACAGAACCAGTTTCTCCTCTCTTGGTTTTCACACTTCAACTGCTAGAACAGGGCCTCATCCTCCCTGACTGAACTGACCTCGTTATCTCTAGCTTGCTTGCTAGCATATATATACCTGCCCCTGGAAATTTCCACCACATGCATCTGAAGAAGTGGGTATTCACCCATGAAAGCTCATGCTCCAAAACGTCTGTTAGTCTATAAGGTGCCACAGGATTCTTTGCTGCTTTTACAGATCCAGACTAACACGGCTACCCCTCTGATACTTTACACATAGGTTGATGACAATAGGTGTGATCCTGAGCTCATTTCCACCAATTGTACAGCAGTAGACTTATTCCGGATTTACTCTGCTGTAAGTGAGATATGAGTCAGACCTGTATTCTTCACTCTGGGTTAAAATTTCCAAAAGCACCTAAATCCCATTAACATTCAATGAGACTGAGGAGCTAAGACACTTTTTTGAAGATAGGATTTAGGGAGATCAGAGGTACAGAATGATTTGGCAGACCCACACCAGCTCTGATCCAGCTAGCATGGCTAAAATAGCAATGATTACCCCATGAAATGAGCTTCAGTGTGGGCTAGTACTGGTACATATTCTAAGTCTCCATTGCACTTCTATAGCTTGTGCTGATGTCTCTGCTGCTATTTTAGGCTGTAGCATAGGTATGTCTTCTCACACTGCAATGATACTTTGACTGCAGTGTAGGCCAACCCTTGGATTCTTAAGTCAGCTGGACACTTTTGACATCTTTATCCTATGTCTAATTTTCTCTCCATGCCTACTTACTAGAACCCTAATTCTGCCTGTATCTCAGTCACTATGTAGGCCAGGACATCCCCAATTGTAGAGTGGAAAAAATTGCCTTTTTGTCACACTACACTACTGTTATTCCAAGTCTCTTACTGCAATGTATTGACATTAGAAATCATGACTCTTGAAATGGGGCTTATAGAAAAATGTCTCCTATAATGAAAGAACAGGGCATGTCCCTCTTTCTCTGCTAGATAGACCATATTAAAATTCCAGGCTTCCAAACAACCACAACACATTTGCCCGTTTTTTTTCCCCCCTTCTAACAGAAAATTCTCATCTGTAGTATATGTTCAGCAAACCTTGTGATTCTGCCCCTCACTTGAGTGTTGTAACGGTGTACTCCTTCCTTCCTTCCTTCCTTCCTGCTACCACACCTTCAATATTTCATCTACAGTTCATAGTGTTTGTGCAAGGAGTTGTGTATGACCCCTTTACAAACATCATCATTTACTAGGCAAGCTCAGTCTCTATGCATGCCTTTATGCATATCTATCAAATAAGCTGAAACCTTGCTTGAATCTTAAGGAAGATTAAAAAAGATGGGGAGAATGAGAGATGAAGGTCTGGATTAAGACACCTTCAGAGGAGTCTGAGGGAGACAGTGACTGTAATACAGAACAGTTGCTTCTATACACAAGGGGCTGTAAAATATATACATAAAAGCTGTAAACCAAAATTTAAAAAGTCAGACCATTGAAGAAAATGTATAAAAAGGAGTGACTTTCAGTAGAACCAGAGCTGACAGATTTTCTCCCTGAGCAGCATTTGTACTGAGAAGTACAGTAAATGCTAAAGGACAGTTATTTATTATAATCTCAAGAAAGGTTATCAGTTATGGGGAAATGGGTGGATAATTTTGGCCATATATAAACCTAGCTAAATTTATTTACAGGGTAAATTTAAAGAAATCACTTTGTTCCATTTGCAGACCACATGCTGATGCAGCATTCTCTTACTTCGATAAAATAAAAAAAAAAAAAAAAAAGTGAGAGAGAAGCAAACCCCTAGGGACAAATTCAGTCTCTTGCTTATGCAAAGAAGAAAAGCTGCAGACAGGACTGATTGCTGGTGTAGAGAGGGGCATGTTTTACCTCTCACCATTCGTATTTTATCAAAATTCCCCTCTTCCTTGCCCCCAGTGTGTAATCTGCATAGGTAGATGTGGGTGCTATTTTGGAGGCACCCCCTGTCCCAGCCAGGGAACGGACACACAGAGAACACTGACTTTGTCAATAAATCATACTGGAGAATTTTTTTGACAAAGGTACAGGATTTGCCTACTGAGGATATAAAAAGCCCAGATAACAACCCTTTTCTTCTGAAGGCTCTCTCCTTCACCTCCATGTCCACCCACAGGCCCAACCACCAACATCTGGCACCATGTTCCTTAAGAGAATTTTTGTCACATGCTCAATAAATTGCTTAGTTGGGCCTAAATAATAAGAGCAATTGAAAGCTTTTAAAACTGAATCTAGGGATCTAGCAGGGAAGAACAGAAATTGGGCCCAATTCAACTCTTGCTTTCATCCAGATGTTCACCAATGTAAACCAGAGACTTTTTAGCTGAGTTCCTCTAAACTAACTCTGGTGTATATGGGAGTAGAATCCTTCCCATTGTCAGTTACATAGCCATTGTGGAGACTGGGCAAAATCCTGGATTGCACTGTGACTTCTTTGCATTGCACCATGGTCCAAAGTTGGTGGGATGTCACCTCATTGTACAGGAATCCTCCAGTTATGATGAGCTGAAGTAGCATCTTCTGTGTTATTCCTCAATCGGGCTGTGGATGGGAGGCATAGGTAGGTTTTCCCTGTGTCCTGAAGATCCTTTATCTTCCATGTTGGTCTCTTGGGGCTATTGATAACAGGCAATAGTTACAGTAGACATCAGGGGCCAGAATGGCACACAGTTGGTGCAGGGAAGGGGGAGTGCACAGATGGAATAAAATCACATCCTATTCCTGCATAGTGCTGTGCACTCCTCAAGGTCAGCCAGGGATCCAGGCCAGAGTTGTCATCTATAATCTGAATGGAGAGAACAGTTGGAAAAATGCAGGATAGGAGACTTTTTGGAATAGACGGTGAAGCCTCCTTATCTTGTTAGAACTGTGAGGTCCTAAACCCTTTCTGGTCCTCTCATTTATGAGCCTAGTCTGTGTACAAGGGGATTTAGAGGTCAGAACCAGGATGTGCTGAATCTCACTGAGAAATGCAGAAGTGCAAAAGGTTAGAAGAGATTAAAGGAAAATATGACACAGGGAAGAAGACCAGAATGAAACTGATCTGTAAAACAGGGAGAAAGGTTGGGCTGGGCTGGGAAATCCATTTACTAGGTAGTGCTCTGAACCATCTGTGAAGAAAACTGACATTTTGAGTGTGATTATGTGTATAGTAGGGAGGAACATAAAGATTGCCCAGGCAAGGACTGTTGTCCATTTTGCAGGAGATCAACTTAAAGTGCTCAAGTGGTAAAATAGACCTTACCAATGCAGTACAATTCTAATATCTAGAAAATAGAGCTGGTTTCAACTTGGAACTCAGAGTTGAAGCTTGTTTTCATTCTGGGTCACTTTATTCATTTTGGGTCAATCAGAATGTTCCACTTTGATAGAATGTGTTTTGCTCCAATTTTGACTTTTGAAACAACTTTCTATGATTTTTAAAAATTAAAAATCAAAACATTTTATTTTGATAAGGTCAAAATGGAACATTTCACCCTTATCTAAATACTTTTTTTTTAAAAAGAAAGCTTTGTTGAAATAGATTGTATTCCAACAGGTAGAATTGATTGTGGTGCGACAGCATTTTCCAATGGAAATACACTCCATGGGAAATGTTTTGGCCAGCTGTAACAGTAAATATTTCTATTATGGTAAGGGACCACAATGGGCTGAGTACTGTATAAATATAGATATGAGGTGATCCCTAACCCAGAGGGCTTGCAAACTTACAGATAACAAAGAGATATATAGAGCTGATGGGGATATAAATCACACCTTGATGAATTTAAGTTTAAATGTGACTATGCGCATCTTGGCTGCACCTTTTAAAAGTGTTATTTCTAGCAGTATGCAGCTTAACTAATCCTTGGAATCTTTAGCATGCAGGGGAGGAGGGGAAGCTATTGGTTGCCATGTAAGATAGTTCCTCAAAATCATAGAACGAGGTCAGCAACCTCTGGCATGCAGCTCACCAGGGTAAGTACCTTGGCAGGCTGGGCCAGTTTGTTTACCTGCTGTGTTGGCAGGTTTGTCCGATTGTGGCTCCCACTGGCTGCAGGTCGCTGGCCAATGGGAGCGGCGGAAAGTCGCGCAGGCGAGGGATGTGCTGGCCTCGGCTTCCTGCTGCCTCCATTGGCCCAGGATGGCGAACCGCGGCCAGTGGGAGCCGCGATAGGCCAAACCTGCTGACACAGCAGGTAAACAAACTCGCCTAGCCCACCAGGGTGCTTACCCTGGTGCAGCACAGGTTGCTGACCCCTGTTGTATAATATCAGGGTTGGAAGGGACATCAGGAGGTCATCTAGTTCACTCCCCTACTCAAAGCGGGACCAATCCCCAGACAGACTTTTGCCCCAAATCCCTAAATGGCCCGCTCAAGGATTGAGCTCACAATCATGGTTTTAGCAGGCCGATGCACAAATCACTGAGCTATCCCTCCTCAAATAGCTGTAAGTGAAGATAAAGGGATGAATTTCACTCACATTCTGACTGCTGGAACTTTTTCTTCTCTCTCAGGCATTTCTCCACTGAGGCTAGGGAGGGTGTGTGTGTTGAGGAGAACAGTTCAGGTTCTTTCTCCCTCTGCTTTATTCATTTACTAATGAGCGACCCAACGTGGGGAATAAGGCTGGTTTTCAACTGATTTAACAGAAATCTGCAAGAAATTGAAAAATGCTAAAAAAATTTCTGCTTTCTTAGGCAGCTGGCCACAACTCTGTTGAAGTAGGGGAGGGAGAGTCTTATTGTCTCTGTCGTTCTCTGCCTTTATTATTCTGGACAGGAGGCAGCTCTGCTATCTCAAACTAACCTTCTGTTGGGATTATGTGTCAAAAGTGTGATGTGCTGCAAAGAGGTTAACATTTATTTGCTGGTTTCCAAACCCAAACTGGGTTTGGAAAACTTGAAGCTGGGTTAAGGTCCAGCTAAAGAGCTGGTCCAATGAGTATAAGTAGGGGCAACTGTGAAAAAAACAGGATGGGGGTGGGGGGGTAATAGACCCCAAGAAATGGAACTGTCCTTTTAAAAATGGGGCATCTGGTCGCCCTATATAAGAGATGCTAGAAAAACAAGAGGGAAGGAGTTAAAGCTAAGCAATATCCACACCTTGAGTCTAAGGAAAAACTTCCTTGCTCAGAAAGTAAATAATTTACAAATAGAGAACATAATTTGGAAGTCCTGGAGGCCGCCCTTATGCATATTGGTTTTACTGCCACAGCCAAGCATGTGCGCCCTGAACTGCACTTTAATTGTGTTTGTTTAGCTCACCCAAGTACTACTGATCTTTTTGGTAGTCTGCAGGCAGGCAATGCTTGAGCAGAGAGTAACAGCAGGGGACAAATTCAAACAGAGAGTATCATCTCTGACAGAGTTCTATAAATATATTGGTCAACTTCCTGCACCAGCGGTCAACCTACCTGCGGGCTGTAATCCATAATAACCTTGAATGATTAAATGAGTTTGCCCACCTTCTTTTCCTTAGAAAAACACCCATTCTTTCTGAGGATACAGCCTATAGCATCTGCATAGAATATAAATTTAATGTTGTGTTCTCAATCAACAAGCTATGTTTTTCTGCAGGGTAAGATGCCATCTTTCTGCTGAAGAGCTTTTAAATGGTTGTCTAATAAATGACCATCTTTTCTTTAGTAATGTTTTGTTGACATGATATTAATCAACCTTTTATGTACCGCTGCTCCCATTGTCTAACTTGTTTGTAGCTTAGTGTTCTTGCGTAGAATCTACTTTTGAGTTCTTTCAGCGGTGTGTCTGTTCTGTAGCTGGCAATACAGTGAAGCATGTACTTGAGCCTCCAGGGCAGTTAGAAAGTGTTAATAAAAACACATTCTGTGGCTGACTGCAAAAGAATCAAGACAGATGCATGTGAATTGCAACAGGAAATACAAATGCAAAGCGAATGATGCATAATTTTTCAGAGGTAATGAGCATGCTACTATAGGAACTGAGGTTAATGGGAACTGCAGCATCAGTGTTCGAAAACTTGTCCCAAACATTTGAGCAGTATAGATATAGTATACAGGAGAAAAATAGGAGCTATAAATAGATTATGGACCACTAAGAATGACTATTTCTCACAATTCTGCTTCTCAGAGAAATTAAGAAATAAAAATAATTAAAAAGCAAAACCTTCTTAGATCAAATCAAACAATTTACTTCAGTCTGCTGGGAAGAAAGACTAATAGTTACTGTATTTAAATACTTGTGTGATGATAGATAATACTAATAAACCCCATATCATTATTGGTTTATGAAAGCACCCGGGAGTCCCATTGTGTCCTAGCACACTATACAAACACCTAAGTGACAAGCCCTGTGCTGAAGTGCTTATACCTAAATAGACATGGCAGAAAATAGGTGAGAGAATGGAAGTATCATATCATTTTACAGATGAGGACCCGAGGCACAGAGATTAGGTGGCATGTCAAGGTCTCAAAAGAGGTCTATTGGAGAGCCCCAAATTGAATCCAGATCTTCCAAGTCCTACTCCAAGCACAAACCCATCTTTCCTCCCTTATTCAAACGGAATAAGGGTAGGAGATTGTGGAGAGCACTGATAATAATACAGCACTTCAGATAATACTCTGCCTGAACAGTTCCACAACCTTAATATGAGAGACAACAGGGAAAGCTCTGAGATGACAGCAGTTGTCATTAGCCATGATGGAATGTGTGAGAAGTAACATCTTTCATGTAAAAGAGGTCAAGTGATTTTTTCCAACAACTGGAACTACATACTTAGATTCATCAGGCTGGGATTAGTCTCTAAGATTCAGACAATAATGAACCATGAAATTACAGGGTCCTAAAGAATGTGCAATTATGTCTGTTAACCCATAGTCATATGTAGAGCACAAACAACTCACCTGCCATAGAACAGCCATTCAAGGATGCAGAATGATAATGGATGTCAAGGTATGAAAAAGTGTTCAATGCTTTTCAGAATGGACTGATGTAAGCTGCTCATGCTGAAATTCTTTGCCTCACTGCAAGAAAGAGAGCTCTCCAAAGATGCCTCAAAAGGAGGGCTGCAAGCCGTGTGGCCTCATAGGACTGAATGGTTGTCTGTAGACTTTGCCTTGAGTTTAATGATGTGACCAGTTTTTTCTCCCTTGACAACAATCCATGTCTGTTGTGCCTCTTAACAAGCAAGACGAAGGGTAGGGATGCAATCTGAGGGGTAATTGTAGCTCTGATAGACAAACTCACACTACCATTATTTCCCATGTGAGTACGGCTAAAAATAGCAGCCTGGTGAATCCTGTACTGCTTCATCCGTGGACTCCTCTAGTGCACTGAGATCCTTGGGGACCTATTCATGTCGCTGAAGCCCCATGCTACCACAACTACACTGATACTTCAGCCATGTTAACATAGGTAAAACTAGCAGGGGTGAGTCTACCCAAGCTGCAGATGCAGCTCAGACTACAGCGTCTGTCACCATTGTCTTTCTAAAGCAGTAAGGTACTAAGATTGCTTTCCTCTGTACTCATCCTGTGCTTTGCATGTTGTGGGGTTATTTGAAACAAAATATAAGAATCCTATTGAAGGTGGCAGAGAAAATTATATATGCAGAAGACAAGGGTATGTCTTGCCCAAGGCTGGTTTAAGTTACATGATTTTCTCTGTGGTCTCAGCTGCAACATTGTAACTGATCACAAACCACTGATTTCAGTGCACAAAAAGGGCTGGAAAAAGCAAATCTGAGGTTATCAGTACACATAGTGAAGTGTCCTGTACTACTATTGGCACAAAGCCTCCTATAGCTTCCAAGTGAGCAAGGGGAGTCTGCCCACTACACCAAACTTTACTGACATAGGGCGTGGCTCAGGTCCCATCAGGTTCCCAATGGCAGTCACACCATAGTGCACCTCATGTTTCTCTGCCAGGGTGAAGCTGGGTTTAGGGTGCCTTAAGGCTGCCACAAAACGGAAATGTGATTGTATTGACCCTTGCACCAGGACAAAAGCAGGAAGTATCTTATGCCTTCTCCATTCCAAGGACAACAGCAAAGGCCTCAGTTTAGCCTTACATCATTCCTGCACTCTGGGATCAGTCCTGCAGCCACAGTGGAAACAAACCTCCACCCCTCTAAATCTATAGGACCTCGTCCCTAAACAAGAATGGGATCTTTTAGCATGGTCATTCAAAGCATGGCCACCATGTTTCTTAGTTCCTAAAACCCTTCCCTGGCACTCTTGTTACAGGTTCCCAGAGCTGAAATGTTGAGCCGACTTTTTCCTTCTGCCTCCGGTGCAGTTTGAAATTTACATACAAGTCCGTACACAGTCTTTTTGTTTTTCTTTAAGATGATGTAATGTGACATTGTTTGGAGTCCTCCACCTGCTGAGGGCTTTCTTACTGTCAGCAGACGAATGTTACTTTTTACCTAGTGTATCCACTAACTTTTTGATTTTATGTAAGTAGCAATGGGGATGGATGGGAGTCCAGTGTGTGTGTGTGTGTGTGTGTGTGAGAGAGAGAGAGAGAGAGAGATCCCAGCAGCACCATCTATTGGGGAAAATCAGTATAGTGCACATGCTAGGTGAATGTATTAAAAAGCTACTGAGGAATTTGAATCCTTGACAGTTTGGGCACTCAAATGGGAGACAATATGTTTAATATAACCTCATACTGCAAGTCTGCCTCTTGTTAATCATTAGTAGAGCCTGTATGAAGATAGACTGAAACTGGATACATTGTACAGTCTGTGAATAATAATATTACTCTAGATAGGAAGCTCTTTGTAGGCAGGTGCTGTCTTTTTGTTATAGATATGTACAGTACCTAGCACAATAGGGTCCTGATCACTGACAACTACCTATGGGCACTCCCACAGTACACATAATATAGAAACATAATGTTTCTAGCCCACAGACAATGTTTCTAGCCCACAGACACTAATTTCACTATTTGATAAGTTCTCTGTTTTGCCTCAGCTATTGGTTTGGTTTCTTTTTGGTAGTTTTTATTATCCAAATGACAGTCCCTGAAGGACTCAGCTGAGTTAAGACTTAGATCGAAATCAAGTCCAACACTTTATCCTCTAAGCCACCCATGGTGAACAATGTCTCTATAGGTTAATTATTTAATCTACTGAAACAGCATCAAAGATAAAGAATCCAATTGCATTATACTTTTCTGAATTACTGTTCATGTTCATATTGTGCAATGGGATTATTTAACCAATTGAAGATGCCTCTTTCATTGAAAGAGCCATTTAGCAACATAATTTTGCAGGTTTAGAAAAATGAAAAAGAAAAGAGTCCTGGTTTAATTTCCCTTCCTTTGTTAAACCCTAAGAAATGTGGTCAATATTGCACATAACCTCACAGCATAAAATTCTGGCCCCATTAAAGACAATGACAAAATTCCCATTGATTTCAATAGGATCAGGATTTCACCCTCATTTTCTGTTGAAGCTGTGTAAAAGGTACAGTTTCATTACTTGTGTCTGTCTGCCACAGTATCATTTCCCAAACCATGGTACCATGTCCATTTACTACTTGCCCATCCAACTCCACCTGAACCTCTGAAACTCCTCTAAGTTTGCAGCTCACTGACCTGCCTCTGAATAAAACAGGATTTCTCTATTCTCTGTACTCAGTGGTTAGAATTCCCTCCTCCCCTGACCCAGTGATGAAGTCCGTGTATTTGGTGCAGCCTCCTTATGGCATCATGTCTCTGAGAGAGGCTTGTCAATTCCTGGATGTTAAGGCTAGAAGGAACCATTAGAATTATCTAGACTGATCTCCTGCAAAAAATCCAGAGCATAGAATTTCACCCAGTAAATCTAGCCCATAGTTTCTAGTTAAATGAGGTGAAAATTGTATCAACATCTATTAACTCAATTTACAACTGGGGAAAAGAGAAGGTGGTGTGGTGTGGAGAGACACAAGAATGAGCACAAATCTCATGGTAATCCCATTTTTTACATTGATTTCCACTGTGGCTTTAGGAAATCAGCCCTTCTGCCTCAGTTTTCCCCTTATCGAATGGAGATGGTACTACTTATTTACCTATTTCAGAGGGCTGTTTAGGATTAGCTAGTTAATGTTCGAAAGTGCTTTGAAGATGAAAATCTGTGTAAATATAAAGTTGTGAGCAGAAGAACATCTCAGTGCCACAGGGCAAGAGGGGGAAGGGAGGGGAGGTTCACTGGTATGAAGTAGTGAGTTTCAGCTGGCTGGATCAGTTGTATGTACCCCAATTCACTTATAACAATCTGTATTTAATAGGTGTCATTGTGTAAAATGGTATTAGAAAACCAATAAAACTGATCATTAATGTTCCTGCATGGTATATGTACAGTAAATGCCCAACAGACTGTACACATGTGAAGAAAATATGGGCCTAAAATGTTCTTGTCACAGACAAGTGGGGGGAGGGGTAAATGTTTTTTTTCCGGACAAAGGAAAGGCCAAAGCCTCCATCCAGATGCAATCGCAGACAATTGGCAGTCACATTCCAGTGGCCATTCATTGGCATGTTGGAAGATGCAGGAACATGTCAGTTTGCATTGCAGAAAGCCCCAGTCAGGAAGAAATGAGCATGGAACCTTCTCATCAGAGTCCATGGCACCTCTCCTCATAGTAGGGGCACTGAACTTTGAGAAGGATACAATTCTGATTAAATATACTTTTTATTTTTATTCTAAATCAACCAAGGACAGTGTTTGACCTAAAGTGATTATTAACTCCAGTTAAAGCAACAAATTGTTGTCCTTTTGTCTCTTTAAAGGAGAAATGGACCTTATTACCCATTTTAACATTCAGGAGAAGGCTGGACATTTCAGGGCAGATGGTTGTGGGGAAATTCAGGACGGGGGTGTGTTGGGTCACTTAACTAGTAGTAATCAATTTGGTATAATAAGCAGGATGCTGGAGTCAGAGTTGCTTAACACACATACACTCTGTGCATGATGTAAGCTGTCTGGAAGCATCCAGACAGGGATCTATTGTAGCAGCAGTTTAAGGTGCACAGGGTTACAATAAAAGCAGTGACACAGTTTCTCACTAGACTGAACTCCACCTCAGAATGTGACAGTATTGTTACTTGGGGCTGCAGGACTAACTGAATATTCTGTTTTGGGTGCACATCCGTAAAAGCAATCAGGTCAACTCAAAATTTTCACCAAAAGAGAACACCGGAAAAATGTTGTTTCATGATGATCAAAACATTTAATCTTTGAGGGTTTTAAAACACCTTAAAATGTTTTTAAAAATAAAATTAAAGTAGAGGATGTTCTATATTTTCCATGTTAAATAAAAATCAAAATTTCATTTAGCAAATGCTGAAATGATTCATTTTTGATATTTCTAATTTATTCCAACAGACACAATTCATCAAAATCATCCTGAATTCACACATTGTTTCAGTTCACACAAATCTGCACTTTTTATGCTGTTTCTTCCTTTTCCCCATTCCCACCCTGTAGTCCTTAACCCAGGACAGTCATCTGGGATGTAGGAGTCCCAACTTCAAATCCCTGCTCTAGAACATGCTCAAAACAGATGTTCTAAAATCATTAAACATTCAGATTTGATTTCTCCCAAACTGACTTTCTCAAACTGCCACCGAAATGAAAAAACAGCTGTATTCTGGATGATGGAAACAGAGACCCAGATCCTACCACAAAAACATCCAATGGGAAAATGTCTCCCCAAATCCAATCAGCTAACCATGCCTTTTAAATTTGTCTGTTCTTTCATCTGAATTGTACAATAGCAAGAAAATATAGCAACAAAACTATGGAGTTTAATGCAGCGAGGAGGTCTTGTGTGTTCGCAAGCTCCATCCAGCCCCACTTCATTCTTCAGTTCAATTTCCAACCAAGCTCCAAGTGCAAATGGTTATCACCATTTTTGACCTCTGCCACACACAGTGTTCCAGGACTTAAGATGCAGTAATGTCATGCAGTTCCCACAATTCTTAAAGCTCCAGTCTTCTCTAGTTGGCAGAAAGTAGGTGTCTGCTAGTTCAATCTTTCTGAATTCTGTACTGTTAAGAAATTCTACTGCAGATTTTGGTTTGTTTTCTGTACCTCCTGTTTTTGCTAAAAAGCTACACCTTCACTATCTACCTCCTTGATTGCTGCTTGTATGTTGTTTCTTCTTATCAATGTCTTTGCTGGATACATCATAAAAACTAGAGCCTAGAAAGATTTATTAGAGTAGTTTTTGCCAGTGCAGGATAGCTTTTATATTAGATCTGGTCACTGTTACCTTGTTATTTAGCAAAATCTAGCATGGTATAATTCTTATTTCTAAGTCAATTAAACACTGCAGATGACGCAATGACACAATTCAAGCTGAAACTCATTTTAAAGTGTAATGAAATATGTAACTTTCTAATCTTCGATGGAATGTCATGGACTCTGTGTTTCCTTTCTAGCACTGCCAATTACAATATCAAATAATTTTGGCTAAACCTGAGTTTTTCTCAGTTCGATGTGCTTGCTCCAGCTGCCTTATTCACTGGGTGATATTACAGTCCTCAGTTTGTGAGATCACAAATCATTTCCAATAAAAATACTCAACAGCATTACTAAAGATGAACGATAAAAACTTTGCACTTACAAGGAAGCTTTCTTCCAAGGTTCTGAATGAGCTTTCAAAGGTAAGTAAATATTGTCATTCCCCCTTTGGAGATTGTAAAACTGAGCTACAGAGAGGTTAAGTGGCTTGTCCCAAGTCATACTGTTAATTGGGAATATAACTCCTAACCAACAGGGTCAGAATTCTCTCAAATTTCTATCTTATCAGTGTTAAGATGGAGACAAAAGAGGTTGGTAAAATTTAATATTTTTTTAAAGTTCTCCTGTGTGAGTTCTTTAAGCTTCAGTTTTGTCTGTTCTACAATTTGCTAAGACTGAACATTGAATTTATATAGCTGTTTCTGAAATTTTGCCAGCTTAATTTGAATTCTGTATATTTCAAAATGTCCATTGGTATAGTAGTATCCAATTAAGAAAGTATATTAAATTGCAGACATTAGTGTAGTGCTATCTGTTACTAATTCAACTTTTATGGGAGCTATCAGAAAGTTTTATTTCTAACAGGTTGCATATATAAATTACTGATAAATGAAAATTAAAGTACGTACTGCTTTTTATAGCACCTTTAATAAGTCTGAAATCGAGAATTGTGTTAGAGGAAATAGCCTTTTTCAGCAACTGTCCTTTATAGCTGTTCATTCAGATTTTAGAGTAATATGGATATGATTTAATCACATGGATATTATATTTGTATGAAAGGTGACCAACAGTGTAGTCATATACATATATTAAAAGCACTATTTTTAATTTGCCTTACAATTCAATTTTGGGTCCTTTTGCTGATAAAGTACGAATGACTCAAATGTATAAGATCTACCTTACACTTAAGACAAGATCATTTATGCCTAACATATGAAACTTTCTTTATTGTAGATATTGCAGTGAATATATTCCCATGCTAGCAATGTAACAAATTTACACATTTTTAAGGAGTGCCTTTCAAGTAATACATAATGAAAGCTATAACATTGGTATAACATAGAGTCAGAATTGTTAGTAGAGACTTTCCATTTAATCGCTTGGTTAACATCACTGTGTCAAGTTCATCAGTAATGCAATATAGATTTGTATAGACTGACTACATCAGAAAGGTAGGAGGTTAATGAGTCTCTGATCTGGAAGTTGGGGGTCTTGGCCTCTTATCAAGCAGGATTATGTCTTTTCAGTGCTAAAATGGAAGATATGCAGGCAAAACCTACTTCCTTCAGGAAGTAGTGTGTGAGACGCAGTAATTTAGGTGCCACCGGCCTCCTTGTTGTTTTAGTAATTAACAGTTTTCCATCTTAGTCAAAATTGAAACACTTTCTTGGTTCATCCTAGAATATGACATTGTCCAGCTGGAGGTGCATTTCTCTGCATGTGACATAAACCTGAGTCCTGGCGTGCTTTTAAAGTCCTTATTGCTGATTAAAATATAGACTCAAGATGTAAGTTTTACCTTATGCTTAAGACAAGGCTTTTCAATACCCAGGGTTTACTGCTGTATTTAGTGACACTTCCATTTTAGGTTGAAGTTAGCAACTTCACTTTGTTAGGAAAAAATGTCTGTATTGAAGTATCCTGCACACCAGACATTGTCTGGTGATTTTTGTAAAATCAATCCATTATATGGCAATATAAAGGCGTTTTAATCATATGTTTTTCAACTCTTTAAATTGGGCTCCACACCAGCAAGATGAAACAACTTTATACATCTTTAATCTCTCAGTATCAGACACTGTTTGCAATCCTTTTATTTTTAATTTGAGAATGGATCAGCAATCTGTGTACAGTTCTTCTAATCAAGAATTTAACAAGACTCTGTGGACATTCAGTTCCCAATACCATTCTTTTGTTGTTACTTTGAAGACTATTGCTACATACTGGCTTTTCAACATATACATTAAATGTTTTGACCAGTCTTTGATGTAACCTAGATACCTTGTTTTGGTATGTAAGAATATTATTAATCATTCATTTATTTATTCCTTTTCTTATTTACTATTTGAAATAAACAGCCTACCATGATATTTTGTAGTTCCGGCTACTTAACAACAGACTTTCTATTTTAAGTTGGCCCTTGTCATTTCAGTGTCAGAACATTTAAAACACCTTTAATTCTCTATATTATGAAGATTTAATCACTTCCCTCAAATACACCTATTGGGTGTACCAAACATTAAAAACTGGTAGTGCTGAGATGCAGCATCGTTATGAAGGGTATGTACAGAAAAGAAGACTAAGGGGTACTTTCCCTTATTTTGGAAAGGGTAGTTTGGTAGAGGAGGTACTGGAAGAATGACAACAAACATATGACAGATGTGTAGTCATGTTGCATGCTACACTGCTGAAAGATGCTTAGATATTACAGTGATAGCATGGTATGATAACCTATATAAAATTGTATAGCTGACATCCCTATGGTGCCAAGGTAGTTGTGTGTTCTGTGGCATGGGTGGGTTGTAGTACTGGTGAACTTCTCATATTTGTGTGTGAGAGCAACCTTTACTGCTTCACAAAGATAGGCTTTACATTTAATATAGTTAGGCTCCACCCCCTCAGCTCAGACATCAAGCTCCAGGAAAATTATTCATATAAGAAGAGAATAATCCTTATATTAGACATAGTCAGAACTCTATGTCCACATTTGACACAGGCAGAGCTCCTCCCCCATGTCTGACATATATACAAGCAACTTTTCAAACAGTCTTACCTACCGTTAACATTGTTAAATTCCCAACCAGCAGTCGTTTTTTTCATCAAAACCAACATTTTGTTGGGAAGATTTGCCATGTCCAGGATAGAATTTCCTCTCAACACACAATCGAGACTCATCGATGAATAGCCAGTCCCCCAGCAGTTAGAGTGCTCATCTGGGGGCTTGAATCTGAAACTCAAGTTCAAGTCTCTGCTTTGACAATCACTCTCATACCCAGTGCTCTACCCTAATCTCTGACCTATGTACAGCTCCATGACAGTGAGGGGAAGAGCCCTAGGTGTATGAGTGATTTTCAGAGCAAGGACTTGTACCTGGGTCTCCCATAGACCAGCTGCAGTTCCATCCCTGCCTTTGATGCATGTAGGGCTGCAGAGATAGACATCTCTAGTATAGGCAGAGCTTTATCCCAAATATACAAGACTCCACATCCATCCCTGATATAAGAAGGGCTGCATGAAAAGCACACATAACTATGCTCCATGGCATTAGCAGGCCCCTGTTCCTATCTCCTACTTAGTCAGAGCTCTGAGATACACAGACAGAGCAGAAACTGTATCTCCGTCACTGATACAGCTAGGGTTTTATGGGAATCATAAGCAGAGACATACCCATATTATTTGAAATATGCAGAACTACCTAACAACCATATATATATGAATGAAAGCTGGATCCTAACCTCTGAAATACATAGGGAACAATCCTCATCTTTGAGCTATGCAGGACTCCTAATAACCACCCACACAAATATGCAAAACCTCAATCCCCATCTGTGACATAAACAGAGCTCCCTCCCTGCTTTGATACATAAATTGTTCCCTCCTTGACACTGATACATGCAGACCTGTTAATAACCTGGCACAAAGCAATCCCCATTTCTGACAGACAGGGTTCCATTCCAGCCTCTGACAATTCTCCTCTAGCCTAAATTTATGATGTCTTCTTCAATCATTTTCCCTTAAGAGAAGGAGTGTGATTACTTTTTTTTTTCTGAGAGTGTGTTGTGTTTTCCATATCCTTTAAGAAGACTTGGCATGAAGAGTGAGCCCAGAGGTTTCAAGGATTGATCTGTGCTATTCCAAAGTTTCCTTTTCTGCTAGATTGGTAACACTGCAGCTGTTCCCCTTCCAGTGATTGTGCTACATGTTTTTTATTTGGCTTGCTTTGATTCAATGTTTAATGCATTGTTCTTTTTGAAAGAGGTGGCTTTATGTGTTTTTGCAAAGGAAGAGGAAGATCCAGAAAGATTTGTGGTAGTCACAAAATCTCACAAGCACATAAGCACTTAAAAGCATGCCAAGTACATGCAACCTAAAATCACATACAGCCTGTATTAAAGTAGCAGTTTACATTTGTATAGTAAAAGCAGAAGAAAAACTGATGAAAACAGCTCCCCATCCCCCGCGCCAACACACAGCTACACATCTTATTCAGATCTCATACTCATTACCCTGTGCTGCTGGAATGTGGGCCTTCTTTTTTTCCCTTAACTGCCATTTTGATGGGTGCACTTTGGTTTCTTGGAAACTAGTTATATCCTGAGCCTGCTCCCTGCAAAAATAGTTGCCTTTAACTTCACAGATATTGTGCAGGGTGCAGCAGGCCACGATCATGTGAACAACACTGATCACACTGGTATTTAAATATATTTTTAGGCAGTGCTATTTTGGCTGCAGCCCTCCAAATGCACACACTGTGGCCATCATGCAACTGCTAAGTGAGTAACCGAATCACCGATTGCCAGGGCACCTGGATGTCAGGTACAGTTTCATGAGCCATGGCAGGAGTTGTTACCCAGGGTCCCCCAAAATCTTAGTGGGCACCAACATCCAATTCATAACAACTTTATTAGGAGGCTTTTCCCAGCAAGTAGATCTCGTCAGCACCCTAGTGTCACATACCTTTTTCCTGTACTTCCAGTGCCAGTGTTCATAAACCTGCTCCTCTGGTCCACTAAGCCCTGCATAATCAGGCAGTAGAACCCTTGTGGTTTACATATTCACTTGCTCCTTCTGGTAGGCAACCTACAGGCATGTGTTCCATTTATGGCCCAGTGCAGTTGGGGAACCCCATTCTCAGTCATTATTTCAGGCACATTTCTTATTCCCAACACCCAGAAGTAAATCACATTAATTGCTTCACAGACCTCCACAACCCCAACTGTTGATGGCAAACTGGTTTGCGGCAAAGCTGCAGCTGTCTGGGATAGCTAGCTTCCAAAGGGCAATCTCAGCCTGTTTCTTTGACCTTAGTCTAATGCTGTGCTGCTGGAGGAGCAGGGCAGGCTCCTCACAAACTCCATGGAGGTCTGCTTCCTTGTGCAGAAGTTCTGGAGCCACTGCTGGTCATCTCAGATCTGCATGTTGGTGTGGTCTCACCACACTGTGCTAGTTCTCTGTGCCAGAAATGCTGGCCTACCCAAGGGATTCCATGTCAAAAGCAGCATTAATCATGGCTGTCCTGTCTGCCATGAATGGACTGTCCTTGTTCTGCTGCCTCCTGCATTTCAGGAATGCTACTGAAGTACTATCCATCATCTCGCTGACTCTGTCTGACCTCCCAGCTAACTGTGATGTCAGGCTAAATTCACTTCCCCACCAAGGTCTGGAAAGGAGAACATGTTATCCTATAATATACCACATATCAGTGCTTATAGCAGTTCCAGTAGGGCTGGTGTAAGAACCCAGGGATACAGCCCAGGAAATCTTAGCACCAAAAACATGTAGCTGCAGTGTCAGTGTGTGTGTCAGTAAACAGGGTTTGGTGGGTGTCCCACCTAGCAATGCAACATTTTGAAATGAGGATACAATAAAACTGAAGAACTAAATCTCCATGACTGTTTCTTAGCCTCATCTGTTGCTATTTGAAGAGATTTATAGGGGCATGATCAGAGTCAGCAATTTAATTTAAAGTTTTTTTTTTAAATTAAGAAAGGTTTTGGGAGCAAAGTTAGGTCCATCTATATTAGTGATGATCAGTTCAGAGTCAGAGTGACTTTAAGGATTAAAACTCTGCCCTCATCAGCTGAGAGACTTACTGCCAGCGCTTTATGGAAGAGTATAACTATCCCTTTGGATCAGGACACTGCTTTTTCTATCCAGTCACATTCTAATTTGCCAGCCTCATCTGCAGACAAGTGTGTTTCCTGCAAAAGCGCTACATCTGTCTACTCTCTCTTTTTAATAATGAGTACACTTTTTTTCTTTCAACTGGAGTGGAGAGTCCCTTAACTATCCAGGAAATAATTGAAATTCAGGACCATTTGGCTATGTTAAGAGTTATTTTTGTGGTGTGGTGTGACAAATGAGGAAGATGGAACACTTGTGTCATTTACTTTATCACATCACATCCTACTCCCCACACACAGAAACCCAGAAGGCAGGGAAGTGCATGGATACTGATCCACAGTTCTTTGGATTATCTTGCTGAATGATTGGCACTTGTCAGACTTCCAGGGGTGCAGTCTGGGCCTGAGCACTTCCCAGTGGTAACCAGGACCCAGGCTGGAGGTGTGCATCTTGGAGGCAGTGGTGCATGTAGAAAACTGTGCTGACAGAATTCGGAGCAGAAACTGAATTTCTACTCATGCCAAAGGACGTGTGGGTCATGAATGGTCAGCCACGAGATGCTGAGAATTATGGAGAAGAGTGCTGAGTGGACTGCTCAGAATCAGTCATAACTGGGGTGTGGATGGTCTGACCTAGTGGCCAGAGCAGGAGTCAGGAATCAGGCCAGGTCAGATACCAAGAGCTCAGAGTCTAATACAGGCTAGAGGACAAATCAGGAGTCAAGTGTCAGGAGGCGGGCAGGGTCAGGTCACCAAGAGATCAGTAGCAAATAACAGGAGCAGGTATTGCAGGGGAAGCACTCCAAAACGGGGAGATCCCAGTTGCATGGACAACTTCATGTTCTGTGCTTGGTTTATATAGAAGCTGTGAACCAAGCAGGACCTTCCCAGAGTTCTTCCAATCAGATTCCAGAACTAGAGTCCTCTATCAGGGTTCATCTTCCATCCTGGCAACTGCTAGCAGGTCATTGGGTGAAAGCTTAGAGCATACCATCTCCTAAGTGACCCATGGACCAGAGTTTGAGACCTGTGTTCTTTGACAGAATTGTAAGAATTCTTGATGGTCCCGGATAACTTCCAGGGCACCATTACCAGGCCTGAGGACTGGCGGAGTAAGCCATCTATAGTCTCTATGAGGCCATTTTTTGATGCTCTGGGATGCCAAAGGCTTGTGTTGTATCGACATCTATAAAGTTGTCCACAGACCTAGAGCCCACTATGAGAGTATTGATTAGGGATTCCATGGGCTGTGCAGGCAAGCCTGGACTTGCCAGTACAGTGACAGCTTGCTGTGCCTTGGACATGCTTCAGTAAGAACTGAGAAGCAGCCTGTGGAATGGACATCCTGGCCCCATGTACCAAGGCTGGGCTTGGTCGTTTCTGAACTTTTTCAGTGCTGCAGAGGAAGGCAAAAAAAATCCCAAGGTCTCTGCCAATCTGATCTGGGAGAAAATTCCTTCCCAATCCCAAATATGGTGACCAGTTAGACCCTGAGCATGTCAGCAAAACTCACCAGCTGGACACCTGGGTAAGAATTCTCTGTAGTAACTCAGAGACCTCCCCATCTAGTGTCCCATCACTGGCTGTTGGTGATATTTGTTGCTAGCAGTCACAGATCAACTACATGCCATTTTAGGCAGTCTCATCATACCACCCCCTCCATAAACCTATCAAGCTCAGTTCTGAAGCCAGTTAGGTTTCTTGTCCCCACTGTCCCCCTTGAAAAGCTGTTCTAGAATTTCACTCCTCTGATGGCTAGAAACCATCTAATTTCAAATCTATACTTGAAATTATACTATATCTATATAATATCTACACTTCAAGTATATCTATACTTAAAACTATACTATATCCCTTTGTTCTTGTGTCCACATTGGTGCTTAAATAACTTCTGTTCCTCCCTGGTATTTATCCCTCTGATGTATATAGAGAGCAATCATATCTCCCCTTGGCCTCCTTTTGGTTCGGCTAAACAAACCAAGCTCTTTGAGTCTCCTTTCATAAGGCAAGTTTTCCATTTCTCTGGCCATTCCTAGTAATCCTTCACCCTACCTGTTCCACTTTGAATTAATCTTCCTTAAACATGGGAGACCAGAATTGCACACAGTATTCCAGATGAGGTCTCACCAGTGCCTTGTATAATGGTACTAAGACTTCCTGATCTCTACTGGAAATACCTTGCCTGATGCATCCTAAGATTGCATTAGTCTTTTTCATGGCCACATCACATTGCTGGCTCATAGTCATCCTGTGATCAACTAATACAGCCAGGTCTTTCTCCTTCTCTGTAACTTTGCACTCATAAGTCCCCAGTTTATAGCAAACAATCGTAATCTTTGCTTCTCTGTACTAACCTAAGGCCTTCCCATAGTGTGTTCTAGTTGACTAATAATCCTGATTCTTTATAAAAGGCTGCCTAATATCAATGAAAATACTAAGAGCTTTGTACCATTAAGTGATCAAAACAAGCCTCTCACAGGAGTCTGGCTTGGCTGGATTCATTGCAGGGGCTCCACAGAGAGAGACAGGGATTGCTAGTGTCAGAAAGCCTGAATTCTGACACATGGAGCTCTCCATCCCCATGTCTGAAATATGCAGAGCTCCATCCCCATATGTAACATACATAGGACACCATCACTGTATTGTATATGCAGAGTCCATTCTGATCTGTGACTTACGCATGGATCTTCTTATTTTTTTTCTTATTTATATGGCTACAGAACCTTTTACTATTGGTTTTAATTCCCTTTGCAAGGTCCAACTCTACATGGCTTTTAGCCTTTCTCACTTTATCCCTACATGTTCTGACCTCACTAAGGTAGCTTTCCTTACTAATCCCACCCTTCTTCCATTCCTTGTAGGCTTTCTGCTTTTTCTTAATCACCTCTCTGAGATGCTTGCTCATCCAGCGTGGTCTACAACTCCTGCCTATGGTTTTTTCCTCCTTTCTTGGGATGCAGGCTTCTGATAGTTTCTGCAGCTGCGACTTAAAGTAATTCCAGGCCTCCTCCACATTTAGATCCACGAGTTCTTCAGTCCAATCCACTTCCCTAACTAATTTCCTTAATTCTTTAAAGTTAGCCCTTGAGAAGTCAAAAACCCTAGTCCCAGATCTATTTTTGTTTATCCTTCCATCTAGTTTGAACTGAATTAGCTCATGATCACTCGAACCAAGGTTGTCCCCTACAACCATTTCTTCTATGAGGTCAAAGAAAGAAGAAGTGGGACCGCTAAACACTGAGGATGGAATGGAGGTTAAGGATAACCTAGGCATGGCCCAGTATCTAAATAAATACTTTGCCTTAGTCTTTAATAAGGCTAATGAGGAGCTTAGGGATAATGGAAGGATGACAAATGGGAATGAGGATATGGAGGTGGATATTACCACATCTGAGGTAGAAGCCAAACTGGAACATCTTAATGGGACAAAATCAGAGGGTCCAGATAATCTTCATCCAAGAATATTAAAGGAACTGGCACATGAAATTGCAAGCCCATTAGCAAGAATTTTTAATGAATCGGTAAACTCAGGGGTTGTACCGTACGACTGGAGAATTGCTAACATAGTTCCTATCTTTAAGAAAGGGAAAAAACGTGATTCGAGTAACTATAGGCCTGTTAGTTTGACATCTGTAGTATGTAAGGTCTTGGAAAAAATTTTGAAGGAGAAAGTAGTTAAGGACATTGAGGTCAATGGTAATTGGGACAAATTACAACATGGTTTTACTAAAGGTAGATCGTGCCAAACCAACCTGATCTCCTTCTTTGAGAAGGTGACAGATTATTTAGACAAAGGAAATGCAGTAGATCTAATTTACCTCGATTTCAGTAAGGCATTTGACACGGTTCCACATGGGGAATTATTAGTTAAATTGGAAAAGATGGGGATCAATATGAAAATTGAAAGGTGGAAAAGGAACTGGTTAAAGGGGAGACTCCAATGGGTCGTACTGAAGGGTGAACTGTCAGGCTGGAAGGAGGTTACCAGTGGAGTTCCTCAAGGATCAATTTTGGGACCAATTTTATTTAACCTTTTTATTACTGGCCTTGGCACAAAAAGTGGGAATGTGCTAATAAAATTTGCGGATGACACAAAGCTGGGAGATATTGCTAACACAGAGAAGGACCGGGATATCATACAGGAAGATCTGGATGACCTTGTAAACTGGAGTAATAGTAATAGGATGAAATTTAATAGTGAAAAGTGCGAGGTCATGCATTTAGGGATTAATAATAAGAATTTTAGTTATGCATTGGGGACACATCAGTTGGAAGCAACAGAGAAGGAGAAGGACCTTGGAGTATTGGTTGATCACAGGATGACTATGAGCGGCCAATGTGATATGGCCGTTAAAAAAGCTAATGCAGTTTTAGGATGCATCAGGCGAGGTATTTCCAGCAAAGATAAGGAGGTGTTAGTACCGTTATACAAGACACTGGTGAGACCTCATCTGGAATACTGTGTGCAGTTCTGGTCTCCCATGTTTAAGAAGGATGAATTCAAACTGGAACAGGTTCAGAGACGGGCTAATAGGATGATCCGAGGAATGGAAAACCTGCCTTATGAAAGGAGACTCAAAGAGCTTGGCTTGTTTAGTCTTGCCAAAAGAAGGCTGAGGGGGGATATGCTTGCTCTTTATAAATATATCAGAGGGATTAATATTAGGGAGGGAGAGGAATTATTTAAGTTTAGTACCAATGTGGACACAAGAACAAATGGGTATAAACTGGACACTAGGAAGTTTAGACTTGAAATTAGATGAAGGTTTCTGACCATTAGAGGAGTGAAGTTCTGGAACAGCCTTCCAAGGGGAGTAGTGGGGGCAAAAGACATATCTGGCTTTAAGACTAAGCTTGATAAGTTTATGGAAGGGATGGCATGATGGGATAGCTTAATTTTGGCAATTGATCTTTGATTATCAGCAGATAAGTATGCCTAGTGGTCTGTGATGGGATGGGATCTGAGTTACTGCAGAGAATTCTTTCCTGAGTGCTGGCTGGTGAGTCTTGCCCACATGCTCAGGGTTTAGCTGATCGCCATATTTGGGGTCGGGAAGGAATTTTCCTTCAGGGCAGATTGGCAGAGGCCCTGGAGGTGTTTCGCCTTCCTCTGCAGCTTGGGGCATGGGGTCACTTGCTGGTGGATTCTCTGCAGCTTGAGGTCTTCAAACCACAATTTGAAGACTTCAATAACTCGGACATAGGTTAGGGGTTTGTTATAGAAGTGGATGGGTAGGGTTCTGTGGCCTGCTTTGTGCAGAAGGTCAGACTAGATGATCATATTGGTCCTTTCTGACCCTAAAGTCTATGAGTAGAAACTGATTGAGGCTATCAGAATCTATCTTTCGATGTTTTTGATGTGCTCAGTGCTTCCCCTCCATCTATGACATAGACAGGGCTCTTTTCATCCTACTGTGTTATAGACACAAGGATATGTCTTGATCTGTGAATGTGACATATCCATTCACTTCTATGACATACTCAGGGTTTTCCCCCGATCTCTGGTATACTCAAGGATCCATCACTATCTCTGATATATGCAGGGACACATCTGACACATTCAGTAGTTTTTTCCATTCTCTGACATAGGGATCCATCCCAGTGTCTGATGTACACAGAGCTACTTCCATGTCTCTCGCATATGCAGGGTTGCATCCCCATCTCTGACATATGAGGGAAAGGCCTAAGATAGGGCCAGGTAGGAAGTGGTCCAGGGAGGCAGAAGAGGGTCTGTGTAGTCAGGCCTTGAGAGCGATTCAAGGATTCTGGAAGTGGAACCCGGTGGAGAGGAAGGACCTGGGTTCCCCTACCAACCCATGGATGAAGGAGGATTGGAACCCCCTGAAAATAGATAAGGACTGTTGAAACTCCCAATATTAGGGGTAAGGACTAGTGAGTTCAGAGTCAAAGCAAAATCTCAACATAAGGTTGATGGACTGTTGTTTCTTGGATTATTGATTTCCCCCAGAAGGGATAGAACTATATGTGACCTCCCAGAGGGCTGAGTCACAAGAAGTAGCAGCTGTCAGCAGGGGGTACCCAAAGAAGAAGAGCTTGCTATGCTGCATTCAGCCATAAGGGGACATACCATATGATGTGTGCAGGAAGTAAACTAGTTCACCAACCCTAAAGTTGATAGTGATTCTAAGACACACACACATATATATGAATATGTGGAGCTTTATTCTTTTTTTGTGGTTTTGTACAGACATACTCCCTCTAACATCATATACAAAAATACTTTTATATCTATATATACATGTCTTAGTGGATCAGAACTGAGGATGCCAAATTAAGGACAAACTGCTCAGAAATAGGGCAAACACAACCCAAAACTAGTGGTTATTCTTCCATAGGATATACCAAACCAGCAACAAAAGTAAACTTCTGTTTCACCACACTGGCTAACAAGAAGTCATAAAAGCAGTTTCCTTAGGCATTCCAGTTCTTAATGTCACCACCAAAACCACTGGATTCAGAGATGGGTGGTTCTTTAAAACCAATCTCTTCAAATAAAAGGTTCTTCTGATCCCAAAGGATCAGCCACTCACCCAAGTCAATATATAACTTAGATCTTACCCAAAAATAACACTGATGCCAATTCTTAAGTATCTAAAATCTAAAGGTTTATTCATAAAAAGAAAAAAAGGAGTCAAATACATACAATAAATACAAAGTTTGTGGTTCAGGTTTTTAACAGTGATGGAATAAACTTCTGGCTTACGTCAAGTTTCTGGTTGCTTCCAAATCATTGGAAGGTCCTCAGTTCATTGGTTAGAATGCTCCCATTAGTATAAATTCACAGTCCAGAGGGTGGTGCATGATAGAGGCAAAATGGAGGAGTTTCCAGGGCCTTTTATAACTTTTGCCATTTGGAGAGAATCCCATTGTTCTTACTGTGGAAAAGTAAAATAACAAGATGATGGTTCAAGTCTCATGGACAAGTTACATGTCCATGCATTTCACCTAGTCACACCAGAAAATTCTATTAAGTGTAATACGCATCTCCCATGGTTCATTGTAAGTTAAATGTTGTTGTGTTGGGCCACTCAATTTGAATAGTCCCTCCAAGATGTGCTGGCTAAATACTTTGTGGGCGTTACCCCAGGAGCAAACATTTGAAATCCAGGTAGAGCGCCAATACTTATAACTTCAAATACAAAAATGATACATGCATACAAATAGCATAATCATAACCAGCAAATCATAACCTTTTCATAGACATCTTGCATGCCACATTTGTACAAGATTTGTTGCAATGGTTGAACAATGGTTGCAACAGTGACCTGTACGGTCATATTTTAATCAGATAACATCACAATGATAAATATATACCCAGTTCTAGGGGGTTTCGTATTTTTGTTGAAGCAGTATACAGGGTAAATTTCAGGTGTGGAGATCTTAGTATGAACTCTGAAACACTTTGAATCGTATAGTTCAGCTATTCATCTTTTAAATGAAATTTGTAATCACTCTCAATATGTCTCTATTTTTTTAATATAATAGGTTCCCTCAAGCGGCCATAACATAATACCACTAACGTCCCATAGATATTAAATTAAGCCTATGTTATCTAATGGATAATGTTTTTGTTTCATATTTCAAAGGTATTGATTTCAAATCTTGTAAACTTTGTACTTTTATTAAAATTTTCACTTTTTTCAATAGAGTAATTCATTCACTTGCTGAGCTATATATATCTATACAAATATATAGATCTAGAGATGTAGATCGCTATATATGTATGTGACTGTCTCTGTCCTGTGCCAAAGTATTTCACGTGATAAAAAAAATAGTTACAAAAAGAACTATTCAGCTATCAAGTGTGGTCAAATATGTAACATTACTGACTTGTGTGGATTTGGATCAGGGACATATTGGGTTCACCAAATCTATAAAAAGAACCACATTTTAATTGGGAAGACCTTTGTTACTCTCAAGATACCTAAAACACAGGGTTAACTTAGAACATGCTCCTGCTCCTCTTGAAATCAGTGGGAAAGGCCTAGTTAAGTGCCTAAATATTTTGAGGATGAGGGCCAAAATGCAATTGACTTCAGTAGAAACATAATTATACCTTAGGCCTTGATTTAAGAAAACACTTAAGCAAGTGTTTAATAGTGGGATTTTCAAAAAGCACCTGGGTGCCTAACTCTGAAATCAATGGACATTAGATACCTATCTACATCTCTAGGCAGCTAAATAACATTAAAAACCTGGACCTAAGTGCTTTGCTGCATAGGATTGAATTAAATCACATGCTTAATGTTAAGCACTTTCAAAAGTGATTAATGATTTGGAGTGCCTGAAATTTGGGATGCCCAACTTGAAACACCTTAAAAGGTCCTGATTTTCAGAAAGTTCTTTCCACCTGCCCTCTGAAAATCAGGGCCCTTTAAAGAGTCTAATTTCAGAGATATGAAAAACTGGGCTACTCCAACTCACTAGTCCTTTTTGAAAATCCTGGCCCACTCTGATTTATAGATTCAAAGGCCAGAAGGGGCCATTCAAGCACATACTTAATGTTAAGCATGTGTAGTCCCATGGGACTATTCTCATGCTTAAAATGAAACATGAACTTAAGTGTTACATAGCTGTAAGTGGCAAACAATGTGATAACCATGAAACAGTGTATTTTCCCATATTTATTGCTATAAGTATTAGACCATTAAATTTTGCTATGTGAAGCATTAACAGATGTTTTATCCTATGGCACTGGGGAATGTGATGGGGTGTTCACCCCACACCAGCCCTGAAAGGATTCAGATGATCCAGAAAGGACCAGTTAAGCTCCTCAGTTGCACCTGACAAGAGGCCCAGAGGTTTATAAATACTAATTGCTGATGAAGCCCAGCTGGGAAAGGATTATAAGAAGGTGAAGTTTGTAGTAGCAGGGGCTGCAGAGAGAGAGAGAGTCTGCAGTCACTCTCTGGGAGCAGAGTGGAGAGAAGGAGGAAACCTGGGTGGGTGGGGAGAATAAGCCCTCAGATCCTAGCCAAGGAAGGCGAGTCAAACCCAGAGGAACTGGGGGAAGCCAGAGAAGCCCAGGGGAAACAGCAGCAAGGAGGGGGAATGCATAGACCTTGACTGCTGGTTATAGTGTCCCTGGACTGGAACCCCGAGTAGAAGGGGGGCTTCCGTTCCCTTACCAGATACTGGAAAGTGGCACAGAACTGTCAGAGGTCAGGACAGCTGGCCTGGCAAAACTTTGATACCCCAGAAGAGGGGACTACATAGTGACCAAGCCAGAGGACTGAGTCATAGAGACAGAACATTGTGAACCATGGGAATGGAGACCACAGCAGTGATGGAGTGGTCATTGACTGGGGCACCATATGGAAGAAAGCTTCTATGTATTATTATTTATTTAGCATGTGCATAGTCGTCTAGCCAAGTGATGACATCTTCAGTGGCGTGACGCAGTTCTAAGCCACCACTGAATCTAGTCAGCAGGTATTCGTCAATAATGTGCATCATTGCCTGTGTTGTGCTGCAGATGCACAAAGGGCTGTCACGAAGGCCCCAGCAATACTAGGTGGCTGCACAGAGACCTTGCCCGGTCCGGAACCTGTGAAAACCAGGCGGACAAATTGTGGGGTTGGCAACAAGGGACTGATTGGGGATTATAACAGATATCCATTCCTCTTGCTAGAGTGTTTCCTCCCTAGCATCCTGGTGTGGCTGATGAGACCATGATGGGCGATGTGAGAGCAAACATGCAGCTCATGATTTAAAAAGATCATTGTGCAGCAGGCTTGAGTTGGTGCATACCTTCTCCAATGATGTTGATGGGCAATCACTTGTTACCGAGTATGATCATCTTCCATGGGAGTTATGGGTCCTCAGGAGGCTAATAAGGCCTATCTTTGAACCACAAACTCTATTACAATGAGGGCAGATGTTTCAGGCTCAGCAGGAGGCTGTTGGCCATGACTGGAGACCAGTTTCTCCTTCCTCCTGTGCCTCTTATCCTCTTTGGCTTGTCGGCAAGCAAGTTCAAAATGCAAGGGACCATCACATAGGACTTCATTCCATTTTAAGCGGTCCTGGGCAAGTGTCTCCCAGGTATCAAGGTCAATATTACATTTTTTTAGGTTGTTCTTCAGCAAGTCCTTATAAAGCTTCCATTGTCCACCCATGTTATGATACCCTTCTTTCAGCTGAGAAAACAGGACCTGTTTTGGGAGGTGATGGTCTGGCATTCAGACAATGTGACCAGTCCAATGGAATTGCTGATGGGTGATCATTGCCTCAGTACTGGTGGCCTTTGACTCTTCCAGAACACTAATATTGGTGCACCTGTCTTCACATTTGATCTTCAGAATCTTACAAGGGTGCCTCTCAAGGACTTTCAGGTGATGTTTATAGGTTGTCCAAGCTTTGGACCCATACAACAGTGTTGGGAGAATAACGGCTTGATAAACAAGAAGCTTGGTGTCTGTTTGAATGTTGTGATCTTCAAAGACCCTGTGCCGTAAACGAGAAAAAGCAACACTGGCACAGCTCAGAAAATGCTGAATTTCTGCATCAATATCTGCCTTGGATGAAAAATGACTTCCCAGGTAGAGGAAATGATCGACATTCTCTTGTGCCACTCCATTGATTTTGACAGATGGGGCATGTAATACCTCATTTGGACAGGGCTGATAGAGCACTTTAGTCTTCTTGATATTAAGAGTGAAACCAAGACATGTGTAAGCATCGCAAATGCATTCAAGATAGTTTGAAGATCTTTCTCAGAGTGTCCTGAGATTGCATTGTCATCATCATACCGAAGTTCCACAATAGATGTTGTGGAAATCTTACTCTTGGCTTTCAGCCTTCTAAGCCTGAAAAGCTTTCCATCCATTCTGTAAGTGCTTTCAATGCCAGCTGTAAACTTTCCAGCAATTAGGTAAAGAATGACAGCAATAAAAACCACAAACATGGTTGGAGTGATGATACAGCCCTGTTTGACTCCTGTTTGTTCTTTGACAGGTTCACTCTGGGAGCCAGTGCTGCTCAGAACAGTTTCTTTCATGTTATCATGAAGCAATTTTAGGTCACTGATGTATTTATCAGGACATCCAGTGTTAGAAAGTATAGTCAAGAGAGCACGATGATTCATTGAGGCAAAGGCTTTAGTTCGATCAATAAAAGCTATGCACAGTGGTCGTTTTTGCTCCCGACACTTTTCTTGCAGCTGCCATGCTGTGAAGATCATATCCTCAGTTCCATGACATGGTTGGAAACCACTCTGTGACGCTGGTAAAATTTCTTCTGATTGGGGCAGAAGGAGGATTGCAAGGATCTGTGCCAGATCTTTGCCTGCAGTGGCTAGGAGGGAGATACCATGATAATTTCTACAATTCACTTTATCCCCTTTTTTAAGAGGGTGACAATCAAGGCATCCCTCATTTCACTGGGTATCTCCTCCTTTATCCAGATTTTAAAGAGAAGCAGGTAAAGCTGCCAAATTAGCTTTAGTCCACTGTTTTTGAAGATTTCAGCGGGGATCCCATCTAGACCTGCTGCCTTGTTGTTCTTCATCTGCATGGTGTAATTGTGCACCTCATGCAAATTGGGAGGGTCTCTGAGCTCATCCCGAAATGGTCGTTGAGGGATTTGCTCAAAGACTTCATCTACAACCATAGAATTATGGTTAAGGAGATCTTCAAAATGGTCTTTCCAGTGAGAATTAATGGCTTTGTTGTCCTTCAGAAGTGTGGTTCTGTCCTTAGAGCGAAGAGGATTCATACCATGACAAACTGGCCCATAAACAGCCTTAGTGGCACTAAAGAAATCACATGTATTGTGGATGTCCATGAGATGTTGGAGTTCTTGCGCTTTCTCAGTCCACCATTTGTTCTTAAGTTCTCTGGTTTTAAGTTGTACTTCCACCCTAGCCTTGGCATGGGCTTCTCTCTTTATATCACAAGATGAAGTTCTAGAGAAAGTGTGATACAAGAAATCCCTAACAGCAGAGCAAATGGAGGATAACTGCACAATGGAGGTGAAACTGTTGTGTAATGTTACAACCACTATGAGGGCTGCAGCAAATAGAGGATTTCCACTTGCCATGGTGTCCATGCCATTGGTTTCAAGTCCTCTATCTGTCATGGGTTGTGTGGTGACTGTTGTGCACCAGTCTCCCCACTTTAAAAGAAGTCCTGCACAGGCATCTTCCAGTTTTTGGGAAAATAACATTTGCACAAGTCAAAAGTCCGGTGGTGATTGGTGAGTGGCGATGGGAACAGGACAGTCAAATCCAGAAGTTCCTAGTTACAAACCAACATACAGGCGGTGGGTGTGTGATACAGTCATCTTGCTCGAGGATTGAGGTGGGTCAAGCATCTTGTCAGCTGCAACTATGATTGAGCAGTCCTTTTTAGGATCCACTCTGCTCAGCCCACATGGGGAGGACGTTAGAAAAGGTACCCTAAAAATAGTCTTACCTCTGTTTTTCCTGGCTGGATAGCTGCATCCAGTAAGATCACCATCTCAGTGGTCGAAAATGTAAGAAACTTTTCAACTTGGGAACTTGGAATGTACGTACCCTGATGGACAACTCAAACAGTGACCAACCAGAGTGATGTACAGCCATTATTGCTTGTGTACTGAGTCAGTTTAACATAGATATTGCTGCTTTGTCCAAAACTACAAGAGCTGATGAAGGACGGGTGAGGGAGGAGAAAGGAGGATACACCTACATCTGGAAGGGAAAATCTATAGATGAACTCCGATTGCATGGAGTGGGCTTTGGTATAAAGAACGAGCTCATAAGGTGCCTCTCTGAGGTACCATTTGGCATCAATGAGCAGTTTATGACACTCTGACTGATGCTCACCAAAAATCAACAGGCAATTATTGTGAGTGCCTATGCACCAACAGTGGATGCCAATGATAATATAAAGGAAGTTTTTCATTCTCAGTTGGAAACCATTTTATTGGAGATCCCTACAGCAGACAAGATCATCATCGTAGGGGATTTCAATGCACACGTTGGACGAGACTCAGACCTGTGGAAAGGAACAATTGGGAAAAACGGAATTAACTAAAGTAATTCAAATGGAATTCTGCTCCTGACCAATGTGCTGAACATGAACTTCTTATTACGAACACCCTTTTCCCACAAAAGGAAAAGTTAAAAACATCTTGGACACACCCATGGTCAAAGCACTGGCATCTCCTCTACTACATCATAGTTTGTACCCGAGATCGTAGTGATGTACTTCTCACAACACCAATGACAAGTGCTGATCGTCACCTTATTTGAGACACAATGGAAATTAAGATCACTCTCAAATGGAGGCTGCAAAAGAAGCAGGTCAGACGCAAACTGAAGGTTCAAGATTTGAAAACCCTATTAAGCGTGACCTCTTCCAAGCAGTCTTAGAAGAAAAGCTCCCATCAGAGTTTCCAGAAGAAACTGAGGAACATTGGAGCCAATTGAAAGCAGTACTCATCAATGCCTGTGAGGAAACCATAGGCTACCACACCAGAAAACATCAGGACTGGTTTAACGAGAATGATGCTGAAATTCAACAACTCATTTTCTCCAGTAACTTGCCAGTGGCAACCTCTCATCTGCTATGAGGATGAGCGATATTGCTCAGAACTGGGAGCCATGGGAATGGAGTCAGATGCAGGGTGCCGGAGATGATACGCATGGCAGCATGTAACTGTGTATCCACCAGTTTGGTGTGTGATGATCGACTTCAGACTGGTGCACAGTACTCTGCCACCAAATAAGATGTGGCAAGAGCTGATGTTTGCAAAGTTGGAGCATAAGCACCCCATGATGAACCTGCCAGTTTGCTAAGAAGATTGTTGATCATCTTAATTTTAGCTGATGTCTTCTTTGGGTGGGCATGCTATGCCACACCTGAACAAGGGAAGGTGCTTTTGCAGTGAGTGAACACCATTACGGGGGGGAGGAATAAAAGTTGAACAAATTGGATTCCAAGTTCAGCCGCACTCCTTTGCCTTCTGATGTCTTGCAACATAGAGAGGCTTAATTATGCACACAAACACTTTGAACTTCCTGCTTTTTAGAAGAGCAGTAGTCAAATAGAATGTTTACACTGGCGGGATAGAACCCTCCCCTGTGAGTGAAATCAAAACTAAAGGTGGGTTTCATTTCAACCCTGGTCACTTTCTGCCCCTCTTTTTGAAGTCTAGAGAAAAATATTGCATGTCTGTTTTAGGTATTTATATATAGCTTTTTACTGAAGTGTCTTTCTCTACTTTCTAAGTAAGTCTCACCACAGGAAATCTGGTCCACTGATAAACTCAAAGATTTGGAATAAATTAATAAGATACTATTTATTTTTCAAAACTCAAGCTGCAGTATCCTAAATCAAAATGTGTTTTCCAAATATTTCCATATCTGATCACTTAATAGTTTCCAAAACTTCCTCCATAAAAAAAAAATTAATTGGTTTATGGTTTACTAGTCTGTCTCTACTGTCGGTTTGTCCTAGCATTTTCATAAATACTTGTCAGCTCTGAATTGAGTAAGACTACAACTATATCCAGAAACTTCTTCAGTTTGAATGCTTTTCTATAGGAATCTGAGATGCAGATTTTTAACGTCTTATCTCTTGAAGAGCCATTTTGAAAATGATTGACAACACCTGATATTTGCCATACTCTTTCACCATAAATCTGAATTCAAATCTCACATTTCTCTGATAAAGACATACAAATATTTTATGTACAAATTTGGTTCTAAGATGGCAGGGTGCTTTCATGGAATAGTTGTCCACTGCATCTGTGCATCCTTTTATTGCTAGCTGAGACTTTCAGAGTTATTCTGTCACTCGTCTGAGTTTATTTAGCCTATAACTTATGCATCCCTCCTTCTTCAGGATATGAATGTTCTTCTTCCCTGGTAGCATGCCTGACATATTTGTGTGGCTGGCATTCATGAACTTAGCACTACGGGGGAAACAGATGTCTGTGTTAATCCTTCCTACCTCTGCTGAGACAGTCTGACTTTCCTACTACATTCAGTCAGCACCTCTGGCAGCAAAGCCTCTAGAAAGCATTTTGAGCTGCTGATTTAGTGTCCTGGAAAAAGCTCAGGCTGATGACTGGCAGTAAATAGATAAGTACTGCAAAGTAAAGAAGGCTTCAAAATTGCTACATCCTGGAAGTGAGAATAATAATGCTTAGCCCTGATAGGGCCTCCACTTGCAAGGCACTGAGCATCTGCTCTGATGGGCTGAGCACCCTTAATGATAATGGGAGTGGAGAGCATGCAGCATCTTGCAGGGAGGCACTCAGCACCTTGTTGCACCAGGCCTATGTGTTGCTATACAGTCACTGACTCCTTAATACTCACAATGGCCCTGTGACTTACAGAGGTATTATCTCTCTTTTACACACAGAAAACAGAAGCCGAGAGAGTAGTAGTTTGTGCAAGTTGCAGTGCAAATCAATGACAACCAGGTTTAGAATATTGTGTTTTTGGTTCCAGACCCAGATCCTCAAGGGTATTTTGGCATTTAACTGTAATTGATGGCAATGGGAATTAGGTGCCTAAACAACTTTGAGGATCTGGTCCCATTCCTGCAATCAGACTGCTAGACCATGCCTCTGAATGGACATAATTGAACTGGTTAGGTATTAAGGAAAAATTCCCTAACTGTGAGGGTAGTTAAGCTCTGGAACAAGCTTCCAAGGGAATTCCCATCAAAGGATGTTTTAAAGAATAGGTTGGACAAATACCTGTCAGAGATGGTGTAGGTTCCTTTGGTCCTATCTCAGCACAGAGGTTGGAATTGATGACCTTTTCAGATCCCTTCCAGCCTTATATTTCTCTGATTCTATAAACAGGCCTGTGACTGCAGCTCCTAATACTAGAACCTGGGGATTTGCCTTCCTTATGAAATATACATTAGCACCCTTCTATAATCACTTTTGCATGTGCACTGAAGACCTTGATCTACCAAAGGGTTTTAGAGTGTGCATAACTTTAAGAATGTGAATAGTCCCATCCAGGGCCCTAAGTGTTTTGCTGGATCAGGACCTAAGTTACTTTATTGTTATAATAAGAGAATCATTACCAGAGTGCTAGCAACTCCAGTCATGGACCAGTACTCCATTGTGCTAGGCACTGTACAAACTGAACAAACCTGCAATTTAAAAATTAAGAACTAGACCGAGCCCACCCAATCCTTTTATAAAGGCTATCAAATAACTATAAGGAGGTAATGACTTCAACCACTATCAACCTAATGTGGTAACTGTAACAAGACGGTCTGCCCCTTTTAATGGCTGGAGTTCTGGTCCAGCCATCCCTGTTCATTAGTCAGATGCAGCTGAGGAAGGGACAGTGTTCCTTAGAGACAGCTTTCATGGGAAGAGCACAGGGAGTCCTATGAGGAGGAGGAATACAGTGTGAATCTGCTCAGAAAAAATGCCTCTGGAGAGAAAGCCCTGGGAGTAGGTGCTCAGTAAAAAAGTGAAGTGGGGAGAGGTGAGGGGCAGGGATTATCCAGAAGGGTTCCTGAAATTACACTTGCTTATGTTTAGTAAGGACATGGTGAGACAGACCATTGCAGAAAGTCAACATGGACAGGGAGCCTTGAGGGTGGCAGAAGTTAATCATAGAGTTTAAGATCAGAAGGGACCAGTAGATCATCTAGTCTGACTCCTATATATCACAGGCCACCACCACCCACAGCGACTTCTGGTTATGACTTCCAGTTTGACAGTGGGAAGCTAGACTAGGACTCTGAAGGCTTTGCCTTTGAGTGGGAAGACATTTTTATATCAATCAACCTAACTGAGGGTGTTACTCCAATGAGGAGTTTGCAAAGTCCCTGGTCAAGAGCCTGAGGTGGAGGAAACTGAAGCAGAGTGCTATAACAGCAGGTCTTGTTAGAAGGGGAGGCTACAAGATCGAGCAACATGAGCTGGCTTGCAAGTATCAGTCTCCCATTCCAGACCTTCTCTGAGAGGATGGGTGATCAAGTATAGCAGGATGCCAGGAACTCTTGAGTTCTTATCCCAGTGCTGACACTGACTGCCTTTGTGGCTTTGGGCACATAACATAATTAAAAAGTAGATTGTTTTAACTGGGCTAAACTACATTTTTAATAAAATGATTTGACTAGAAGTATGAAATGATTGTTTAAAACATTTATAGAGGTTCACCAAGTGAATCTTATCTCAATTTCACATTTGAATACCCAGGGCCAAATCCTAAGTGCAACTACCCCAATCTACACCAACGGAGGATCTGACCCACCGTAGCATAGTCATGGAAGAAGGGATAATTCAAAGAAGGTACCTCAGACCTGAAAATTATTGAAATGCATGAAACCATTTCTCTTACCTCCTTCCCTTGCATTTAATTGCCTTAAAGTGGCTCTTCAAAGGTTTGCTTCTCTAGGTGACCCGAGCTTTGCTGGCTGCTTCAGGGCAGAAGGAAGAAGAGATAAGATGATGGATGGGAAGAGCAGAGGAGAGATAAGGGAGGAGGGGGCAAAGAACAGTCTAGGGGGAAGATTATTTTTAAAGCTGGGTCAAATAAAAATTAGGACCCTTTTGAATTATGGAGCTATAATTCCATCTCATGGTCTCAATGAATAAACAAACTACTTGAGCTTTTCCCTTGTGGTTTTATAAAATCACTCATTAAAACCCCTACATAGAACTACAGCCCCATCATTCACAGCTGTTTGCCACTACTTCTGTATATTTTCTCACACTTTAAAATTGTAGACATTCCAACTACAGTAACTATAGCAACTGTGCCTCATCATCAACATGCAATTCATCCCACATCCCATGAAATTCTGACTTTTTGAAATCTGTGCTTTTTTGGGATGTTTGTCCTACTTTGAGGATTATGTCAAATCTAATGATGATTAGGATCACTTAAGCCTCAAGGTTCATTAACATTTGCTTTAGCAAAACTGGCTGAATCCCAAGGATTGAATCCAGAATATTTTTTTTAATATGTGCCATTTATTCAGCAAACCATTTGAAACAAAAAGATAGGGTTAGGTATTGTACCTTAGGTAAGGTTATACCCTACAACTCACTCAACCATTCTCTGTGAACATGGTTTAGATCAACCAACTTAAGTCATTGTTTTTCTTCTCTCCAGTTCTTCACATTACCCTCTCTACATCTTTCCCATATGTGCTTGACCTAGTCCAGTCTCTGCAAGAGGCTGTATTGCTTTACCAATTGCAATTAAATGCACTACACAATTTTTATATGGTAGCTCAATTAAGGAACAACTAAAAAAGAGAATGTCAATCTATCAATGTTTGATGGGCATAATCACGGGGAAAGCAGGGGGATTTTCTGATTTGGCCCAAGGGGTTACAAATAATGGGATTAATTGTTTTTTAAATGACCATTTATCAACACAATCTATTAGACTGGGCTTCAACAACACTGCATACAAGGGAAGATATCAGACCATTGCTTGAGACAATGACAATATAAACTGGACCAACCACTGGAAGATAGGGGATAATCCTACACTGCTTGAAGAATGAATTAGTGTCACACGGGTTGGTCTTTTCCACCTCTAATCTTTATGATTCCTGGATTCAGCAGAACCCCCCCACTTGCTGAAGTTCCACAAATTCTCTGATGCAGTGCTGAGCAGGCCCACCATTCTGTTGGGTCAAACGCTGTCTTGAAATTTGTAGACACTAGAATTCCCTGAACACATGCGGTATCAGATACCCTGTTTTGGCAAAGCACATGTTTAACTTGAAGTGCGCTAATGGGCTGACTGTCCAGTGACACCCTTGGAACACAATCACGTGGATAAGTACTTTTGCTGAATCAGAGACAAAATGAGTTGAGTATCTAACCATAGGAAGCCTTAAAGCATGCAAGAACAGGACATGTCAACCTGTCTAACAAAGACAGCTAAACAAACAGACACCAACATTCTGTGGAGACGAGACGCTATCAGCAAAGGTAATAAAAAAGATCTGTAACTCCCAAATCAGACCATGGGTACTGATTAGGAGGCTGCTTAAAAAGAGTCTTGCTCAGTTTGGGTCACATTACAATTCAGATCATTGTTCAGCCCCATTCTCATTTTATCTGATCCATTTCATCCATCCTCACTTCAAAGTGAGTAGGCAAATGTCATTTCTTTCTTCAGGCACAATATTCTATTCCCTAGAATGTCGTACAAGTGACCATCTCCATTAAGTAAAATCCACATTCCTGGTTTATACTGTAATAAAGGTCTTGATTAAGCCTTGCGTATTACTCCAATTCCACTATATTTCTATTTGAGCACACAGATTTGCCCTGTTTGTTTTCTGTTGGTGTTCTTTTTGCACCGTTAATGAGAAAAAAAGAGGGGAGATGATAAACCCCCTAACATGGATATTTGTTTTATCTCCTATTCTCCACTCTTCAACTTGGTATTCTCCTAGTCTTTTCTTGTTCAACACTGATTGCTGCACTTAAGGCAGAAGCAGACTTTCTGTTGACCTCTTTGTATCCCTCATGATAGCTCCTTTAGCAAGAACGATTACCCATAAAATGGAACCATCTCCCACTTTCACCTCTTGAGGGGGAGACAGATATGAAAAACAGAGGAGTTTTGCTCAGAACACTGTGGTTACAGTCATTACAATATTTTTTATTGGGATAAAGAAAAGAAAAGGAACGTGAGTGCAAGACTCAAAAACATTAGTTCCATTCCAAAAGCACAACGGACAGATCAGCATCGGAGGCAAACCACAGCAGGGAGTTATATGTAGACAGAAAACAAGATTAAGGTAATAGTAATATGGAGGCTTTGCACTTGTCATTTTGGAGATATGTCAATGTTAGGGTTAACAATGGCTTTTATAGTTGGTTGTTTGTCAGTCCCCTGTACATCTATCTGGTCTGTTGAGTTTACAAGTGGATGAGACCTTTTTTTTTTTTTAATTAAAAAGAATAGAACAGGTACAACTTGGGTAATGACCTTGCAGTTATCCTCCAACATTCTTTGATTCTTAGCTGAAGGCTAGAGGACAGTTCTGCCTCCACACAAGGGAAGATGTCTTTTGGGATTTGGTCCATGTCTGCTAGGAAATGGACTGAACCTGAGTTAATGTGACTCACACTGGAAGCTTGCTAGATAGTTCTAGAACATACTTATGTATGGGACACTATGCTAATGCGATTGTTTGGAGTACAGTCTAGACGAATTGTGTGGAGAACATGGGAAACTTCTGTATTTTTATAAAAAATATGTGATTCTGTTTTCCCCACTGACTCTATTGTTACCTCCTGAGTTTCAAAAGGTTATTTTTTTTCCTATGATAGGGGAATAAGAGATGTTTTTTCCACACATCAGGCATGTCTGGGTTGGTATGAATGAACTGTCAGCATAGGAATGAAGCTGCCTTCGAGACAAAATGGAAACCAATGACCAGAGTATAAACTTTTACTGTCTTTTAGACCAAGAGGACTTCCCCCAACCCCCGACCTACCTGAGCCCAGGAGCTGAAAGGCAGCTTACATGAATTCAGTGTGACTGGAGCTTGAAACAAAGTCTGTAAGTGAACAGACAGTAAAAAGATTTCTGCTGCCCAGTACTGTGGGAGATTGGATCCCTGGACATTTAGATTGGACTGGCTGCATAGACATTTAGGTAAGATTTGCATTTCCATGCTAATCTAAGGACCCTAGAATACTGTATTCTAGCTGCCTAATATATTCTAGCTTGAAAAGGTTGTCCTGTGACACTGCAAACATCTGTTCCTTGGATAGCTCCCAATAGGGTTAAGTATCCGACAGCGATTTGTGTTAATTTGGAGTAGGTGAGAGACAGATGCTGAAGCTAGTTTCTGGGTAGCAGGGCTCGTCCTTGTAAAAAGTGGGCCCAGGTCCCAGAAATAAGAAAGTGATTCTCACAGAGACGCTGTGTAAAGGTCAGAGGCATAGTACACCTAGTGGAACCGTGACCATTACAAATACTCATAAAAACACACACAGAAACAGATCTGTAAAGTACAGCTGGTTAGAAGAAGTAGGGTGCAAAAAAATGCAGAAATGTGGCATTGGTTTGGGGGAGGGAAGTGTTTGTTATTTGCCATTTTCAAAATTCCAGACAGCTCTGGTGTGCTGCAGTTCCCTCCTCATTCCTTGGGCCCTCTTTCTGCAATGACTTGCACACATGCTTAATTTAAAACACTGAAAACTCCCATTTAGAGTTGTTCAAAAATTAAGTTTTCAGTTTGGTGGCTGAACCAGATGTTCTGAAATAATGTTCAGTTAATTGGAACTGAAACCAATTTTTTGTTTGTTTTCTTAACTAAACAAAAAATGGGAAAAAATCATTTCTTGTCTAACATTTTATTTGACCCAAAAGATTTTGTTATTGTTCGCTGTGTTTTTTTGGGAGGTGGAGATAACTTTTTTAAAAAAATAAATAAACAAATTAACTAAATTTCAAAACACATGTCATTTTGATACAAAAAGGCAAAATGTTTTGTTAAGAAAACGGCAAAGCAAATCATTTTGACTTTTTGAAAACATTTTTTCCCTCATTTTTTATTGGGCTGAAACTATTTGCCATACATGATCCAAATCTGCAAATAGTTTTGGTCATCCTCTTTATCCACCTTTACTCCCATTGACAGAAATGGAACTGCTCACAGTGTGCAGTTAAACTTACGCTTCTGTCCGTCAGGCACAGGTGTTAACACACCTATCCCTGTGAGGTATTCCATATAAGCTATCAAACAACAATCAGCTAGTAACAATTCTTTTATATTTACCAACCTATGTCTCAATGTGCTCAGATACTATTATTTAAGGTTAGAAGATACACAAAAACCAAAGTAGGTCAATACATAAAATTGCACTTGATTAGAATGAATATCAATCTCTTTAGACTCACATTTACTTCTCCATTCATAGAACTATATTCTCTCTTTTTATCATTACAGATTATTAACATATAAAACTGTATCATAAATCTGAGATTATAGAAAATTCTACATCTGCAGCAGAAATCAAGGAGGGCTATATTATTTCAAATTGTCTCCTCTCTTATTTTATTACAGTCCTTATCATAGGGAGCCAAGTATTTGCTCCTCCTGCAGGTGGAAAGCTACAAATGCTGGTTTGATTTTAAATTAATGACACAGATGTGAAAGACTCCTATTGCCCATCCTTAATCTACTCCCTCAGCTAGGATATTCTCCTCCTCCCACCTCCAGAAAAAAAGGAAGAATATAGTTATTATATACACTGCCAGAGAATGGTTAATTGATTAATGGAGTTTAAGTCCAGAAGAGACCATTAGATCCTCTAGTCTGACCTTTTGCATAAGGCAGGCCATAACATTTTATCCAGTTACTCCTGTGCTCAGCTCAGTAACTTGCATTTTACTAGAGCATATCTTCCAGCAAGGCATCCTATCTTGATCTGAAGACTTAAAGAGATGGAGAATCCATCACTTCCCTTGCTACTTTGTGATGGCTAATCACACTCAATGGTAAAAAAAAAAAAATGTGTGTCTTATTTTTATTTTGACTATGTCTGGCTTTAACTTCCTGAACTGTGATGCTGACCAGTCCATTAATACACATTGGGTAATTCATCTATTCAGATTGTTTGAATGTAGTTGCTTCCCTTTGCTTCCCAGTTTATTACCTGACCTGATTATTGACTACGTATTGTTTATGGTTCACATTTTAAAATTTGTGGTTTGTTTTTCCCTTTCTGACTTAAGTTTGTGGGTGGGATTTTCAAAAGTTTCTAGATTTAGGAGTACAAGTTCTACTGATTTTTTTCAAGAGGACTTATGTGCCTCAATCAGCAAGGCACGTTTGAAAATCCCATTTTATTTACTTATCATTGTTTTGGTGTGTTGTATTTCTTGTGTTTCCTTTATATTTCTGGTGGCTGGGAATAAAAAGACAGGAAGGGACATTGCCATTTCATGATCAAAAATATGTTTTCGCTGCTTTAAGGATATCTGTAGCAAAATTTATCAAAATCTTTCCAAAGTAACCAGTATATGTTACTATGTGTCCATTATAGTTATAGATTTGTGTCTGTCCAGTATTTTTGGTTCATCAAAATGTATTGGTTACACTGCTCTACAGCCAAAATGCTTCTGAAATAAATGTAGTCCAACTTTACTAATTCTGGGTCACTGAGAACAAAAATGATGCTTAAAATTGTTGATTGGCTCTAGTTTTCAAGATATGCTACTGGGTCAGTATATACGACACTTTACTTGGGAATGGCAGAGGATAAGCGAGTTATCACTTACCAAACTGGGAGGGATTGCAACTGCTTTGGAGGACAGGGTCAAAATTCAAAATGATCTGGACAAATTGGAGAAATGGTCTGAGGTAAACAGGATGAAGTTCAATGAAGATAAATGCAAAGTGCTCCACTTAGGAAGGAACAATCAGTTTCACACATACAGAATGGGAAGAGACTGTCTAGGAAGGAGTATGGCAGAAAGAGATCTAGGGGACATAGTAGACCACAAGCTTAATATGAGTCAACAGTGTGATACTGTTGCAAAAAAAGCAAGCGTGATTCTGGGATGCATTAACAGGTGTGTTGTAAACAAGACACAAGAAGTCATTCTTCTGCTTTACTCTGCGCTGGTTAGGCCTCAACTGGAGTATTGTGTCCAGTTCTGGGCACCGCATTTCAAGAAAGATGTGGAGAAATTGGAGAGGGTCCAGAGAAGAGCAACAAGAATGATTAAAGGTCTTGAGAACATGACCTATGAAGGAAGGCTGAAGGAATTGGGTTTGTTTAGTTTGGAAAAGAGAAGACTGAGAGGGGACATGATAGCAGTTTTCAGGTGTCTAAAAGGGTGTCATCAGGAGGAGGGAGAAAACTTGTTCACCTTAGCCTCCAATGATAGAACAAGAAGCAATGGGCTTAAACTGCAGCAAGGGAGATTTAGGTTGGACATTAGGAAAAAGTTCCTAACTGTCAGGGTAGTTAAACACTGGAATAGATTGCCTAGGGAAGTTGTGGAATCTCCATCTCTGGAGATATTTAAGAGTAGGTTAGATAAACGTCTATTAGGGATGGTCTAGACAGTATTTGGTCCTGCCATGAGGGCAGGGGACTGGACTCGATGACCTCTCGAGGTCCCTTCCAGTCCTAGAGTCTATGAGTCTATGAGTCTATAAAGGGAAGGGATCTCAATTTAAAACAGAAATGACTAAAATACATCTTTGACTGGATCTATGAATAAATCTATGACTGGGTTTGGATAGTACTTGCTTTTTAGGCAAAACAATGAATGATGCAATCTGAAGCTGGTATTGCATCATGTTGCTATGAATTGCATCATGTTATTCCTAGAAGTCATGGATGATGGAACCATAACGAAGCTTACATCACTCTGCTGAACAAATTGCCCTATCTCAGCTCTAGAAATCATACAGTGTCGTGCTCTCTTGTCAGTGTTTGATTTTGCAAAGGGACACATTTCTGTTAAGCCAAAGTGAGCAGAGATGCCTCATACTTGTGTGAACAGTGCAGATAACTTCTGCTATGTTTGTGGTGAAGTGACTTTTGCATCACAAAACCACTCTGGTTAAGAAAGCCTATCACCTTTCTTTTGGCTGGAAAATTGGAGATCAGGACAAGAGGTGGGCCCCACACATATGCTGCAACACTTGTGCAAAAAATCTTCGCCACTGGTTGAACAGGAAAAGGAAATCTATGCCTTTTGCAGTGCCAATGATTTGGAGAGAGCCAACAGATCATACCAGCAATTGTTACTTCTGCATGGTGCCTCCAGTTCAGAAAGGTGTGTCAAAGAAGAAAAAGTGGACTGTGCATTATCCAAACATTCCATCAGCTATACGCCCAGTACTCCACGGAGAAGGACTGCCGGTTCCTGATGCACCAGAATCATTCTCACTTGAGTCAGATGAGGAAGAGGATGAAACTTCTGGTCCTGAACCATCAATGTCACAGGACCCACATTTTCTCCCATCCTCCTCCTCTGAACCACACCTCATAACACAAGGTGAACTGAATGACCTTGTCAGGGATTTGGAACTACCCAAGAGTAAGGCAGAGCTGTTGGGCTCCAGACTACAGCAGTGGAATCTCCTGGCAGGCTATCAGGGAAAATGGAGCCCATCAGTGCTTGCAGACTATTGCTGGACAGTGACAAGAGATGCTCCATTTAACGAACACAAGAGACAAGCCAAGAAGTGCCGAGTAGACACTGAATAGGACTAAACTATGTACATAATATTTTTTTTGCCTTTTGTTTCATAATATTTATTATTTATATAACCCTTTTGCTGATTTTTAAAGTACATAAACAGGACAGGTGAAATATTATCATGTAAAGCAACCATAAACACATGAAAAGACCTAGGTTTACAATTTATGATTAAAACTCTACTATCTACACAATATACATAGACATAAAATGTGAAAACTTAAATATCTTAGAAAGAGTAGCCAATCAGTTGATTTAATTGTCATATTTGAATTCAGCACATCAAAATACATAATAAATATCACATTTTATCTCTGAAGCAGATGACTTCTCAAAAATTGTAGACCAGTGTTACATGTGTAATATGTTACTCTGAAAAACAAATACATCATTCCTTAGAAAATGGATTGAGCCAAATTCATTGTACTGAAACCAATGGAGTTACATTAGGTATAAATGCTGTCTACCATGTTCCAGTTAAATAACTGAATGGCTGTTTTCTTTGTTCTTTTAGTAAAGAAATGAGTTTGACCTGAAAAAAATTATGAATATACTTGATGCAGAGTGCAATACTGTCAATCCCATTTACTTATTAATCCAGACAACACAATGCCAAAAGTTAGTGTGTGTTGGAGAAGAGAGTGAGATCAGGGAATTACCAAGAAAGATGGAGGCAGGGAGTGGGAAACATTCAAGAGAGGAAAAAATGAAGAAAGCTAGATCTGAAAATAATAAAATATCTGTGAGAACTAGTAGAATAGTAAGGTGCTGATTTATGAATACTAAGGTCTTGATTTATTATTTTTTTCATGAAAAGTGCTGAGTCTGATTCAGCATTCAAGAGTATTCGGTCAACTAATAGTTACTTGTAAAACTGCTTGCAAATCATGAAAAATGCATGCACTTTAGCACTAATGAGTATTTTTTTTGGGAGGGGGGGAACGTACTGGAATCATGTTTTTGTTGTTTGCTATTTTCCTTTGTAGAATGTTTCCATACTCCAGTCAGGGAGCAGACAATGTCCTGTGACTCAGGGGACACACATCATAAGAACAACGAACAGCTAATAATGAACAGGTCCCTCATTCAGTCCACCCAACTTCAGACAAGATAGTGGACATCATAACTGCATGACTCAAAGTTGCCTCCTTGACTGATCTGGAGTTCAAGGAGAGCAAAAAGGGGCAAGCATCAGAGTGAAACCAACCACAGCGGTGAAATAACATTCCCCTGCATCTCAGTGCAGTGAATGCTGTGGAGATCCATGCCCTCGCCCCTCCACCGCCACCTCCCTGCTCCCTAGGTTCAGGGTGTGAAAGACATCCGCCTTCAAAGTTGTGTTTTTGATTTTCTTAACACACAGTCAGTAGACTGGTTGTGACTCATCTTTTGCCACCTCCTAGGGAGCCCAAAGGCTGTAGACACATGGCTTCAGCATGTGGAAGGCAAACTTACGAATGGGGAGTAGTGGCATGAGACCGGCTCGGAGCTGACTACAATGTGCTGTATTTCTGTCCCCCTTTGTTCCAGAGTCATACCAGATAGACCTTGCTTGTCCTTGTTTTCAATAGTGCTTTACTGAACAGGGTTGGACTTAAGCACATATTTAAATGCTTTGCTGAACTTGGGCCTCACTTCTCATTTTGGTTTATTGTGTTTCCCTAATTTTCTCATGACTTTGCATGTTTGCTTTTCAAGTTTGTAGTTGTAACATATATATCAACTCGATGGTGTGCAAGGCACACACATTGCAGCTCAGCTCCACAAATGTTTTGCATTAACCATTCCTAACATCTGTTCGTTTTTTGTAACGATCATAAAAACAACAGCATCAGACTCCTCTAGTCTGCTTAGTACTCGTAAGAGTAAATTCATACTGTCCCATACCAGTGCTAGGAGGAATGCTATCAGTTCACTTTTGCTACTTTTTGCTACAGAAAAGCTGCTAGATAAAATAAATTCTCTCTGGATGAGCTGAAGAAGGTGCAGCTACCTTTGGGACTAGTCTTACAAAAGATGTTAACCCTGTTTTTGAAAACGCCTTTCAGAGAAAAAAATATATTTTCCACCATCTAGCCCAGTATCCTGCCTTCCAACAATGGCCAATGCCAGGTGCCCCAAAGGGAATGAACAGAACAGGTAATCATCAAGTGATCCATCCCCTGTTGCCCATTCCCAGCTTTTGGTAAACATCAGTTCTACAAAACAAAGGAGCTGAAACATTCTTCCTATTGGTCTCAGTACAATACTGTTTAAGATAAATGTAAATACAACACAGAACAAAATTTTCTTTCTTCCATTTTATCACTTCACTCCCTAACCATTCTAGATATAAGTGCTGTCAGACCATTATACAATATTTTCTTTACTGCCTTGTTGCTTCCAATATCTTTTGTTTATAGTCTAATTTACTGATCTCAGGGGAGAGACGAACATTTGTGCCAAGAATGCCTTTAATGGTTGCTGTAATTTTTTCCCGAACATATTTATATGTGGGGAATTTACTAGATCTTTTATGTAAGCACCAAAAATATTTTTATAAGTAAGGATGCTGATATATATGTATTAGCAATGGGCCTGGCTATGTTTTATTACAATTTACCGTCAAATAGTTCCTGTAATTATGCTGGTGAAAAATATTTGTATTCTGTAATATTTTAAACCGTTGTGACCACAAAGGAAATAGTTATGCAAAGAAGCAATAGGATACGTACATGATAGGAAAAGTGGAATACATTTTGTAGATTTTTTTTTAAATAGATGAGACTAGAATGGAGGAAATACAAAAAGTTGCCAAAGGGCCTGCTTTCTTGCTTTGTGTTTGTTACAGGGAACCTCTGTCGCTCCTGGTGAACCTCGCTGCCTGGCCAGTTCAGAGGGTCTCACAGTTACAAGCACACACCGGACCATTTATCTTCTGCTAAGATGTGCATTTATTTCCCTCTTACATCACAATAATATGCATCATGGTCTTATAGCAAGGACAGGCTTCCCGACAGCCCTCACTCCAGTCCTCACCCCAGACTCACCCTCTGGGCTTCCTTCTGGGCTCCTCTTGAGCTCTCTCATCAGCCCCATTTCCTTCCTGTTTCCTCTGCTTATATTCTTCCCAATTACCTTGTTAACCAAGTAATTATCAGCCAGGTGCTCACAATCCCCCACCAGAAAGTGTTTAATCTCCCGCAGCTGGGCAGTGATCGGGGTGCTATTGATAACACCCTGTCACAGTGTTTAAAAAAAATAGTCAAACTTGCACATAGTGGGTGTGAACAACCAATCTGGTCAAAGATTTATATGTAATACTCTTGTATAGCAAGCCTATGGAGACCCAAGGTTACCTTTCTATCTCCAAGACCCTAATTTCTAAGTGAGAGTGAAGAATGGCATGCATAGACCCCAATCCTGCAATCTGAGTTTTGTGGGTCAATTCATATTGAAATAAATGCGGCTCCAAACTGGATAGAGGTTAACCCACATGAAGCAGATTGCAATTTATTTATTTTGTACACATAATTGCAGTGCTTTGCTTGGGCTACTGTAAAGTGTCTGCATGTACAAATGCCCAGTTACCGGTATAACTGGATATACACAGGAGGTGACAACTGTGTGCACAGGCAAAATATGTATTCTGCATTAATGTATATGATTGGGCAAGCTGGTTCAGTGATAAAACATTACTAATAACTTTGTTCTAAACTTAAACTATATCTCTTCTGAGGTTTGTAAAAGTTCGTCTTTTTTATTTTTTCATAGGTGCTACCACAATATAAATGTTTAATATTTTCCTTCTATTCTTGGTTCCTGCTATGGCTGGAAGAAGGGCTGAAATAATTTGAGAAATGCTGTTCTCATGGTATTTCAGGATTAATTTGAGATGGAACTACTGAAAATTATGAAAATCTCATGAATCCATTAAAGACAATTAAAAAAAAAACATAAATTCTGGCAAGTCAAGTGTAAAACCATAATGAGGCAGGACATGAATAATTTGAAGAGGAACTAGCCAAAGACTCTCACTAACAGCAAAAAATAGTCAGGATGCCAAATCAGCGGGGACAATGGACGATTGAGGTGCTAAAGCAGCACTCAAGGAAGTTAAGACCATTGCAAAGAATTAATTTAGCTTCTCCGCATCAGTCTTTACTGCAGAGGATATGAGGAAGACTCCCACACCTGAGCCATTTTTAGGTGACCAATTTGAGAAACTGTCTCAGATTGATGTGTCAACAGAGGAGGTTTGGAATAAACTGATGAATTAAACAGTAATAAGTCACCAGAACCAGATGGTATTCATCCAAGAGTTCTGAAGGAACTGAAATATAAAACTGCAGAAGTACTAACTGTGGTATGTAACCTATCATTTAAATCAGCTAGCTTCTGTACTGGATGACTGAAGGATAGCTAATGTGACACTAATTTTTAAAAAACGCTCCAGAGGCAATCCTGGCAATTACAGGCAGGTAAGCCTAACTTTAGTACCAGGCAAATTGCTTGAAACTATAAAGAGTAGAATTATGAAATACATGCATGGATATGATTTGTTAAGGAAGAGTCAACATGAATTTTGTAAAGGGAAATTGCAGATGAAATTCGATTGAGAAATGCAAAGTAATGAACACTGGAAAATATAATCCCATCTATACATACAAAATTATGCAATCTAAATTAGCTATTCTCACTTTAAAAAGAGATCTTGGAGTCATGATGGGGGATGGATCTCTCAACGACTGCCTGCTCTGTTAATTTCCTTCATTGGCTACTGTCGGAAGACAGGATGCTGGGCTAGATGAGCCATTGATCTGACACAGTATGGTCGTTCGTATGTTCTTAACAAGTAGCACTTTGGAAATTTGTAACCCAGGTTTGCAGCTGGATATTCACAGAAGCATTCAATCACTGAGGCTCTTATTAGAGATGTGTCTGCATCCCAAAATGTAGATAAGGATACCAACTTCTCCAAAGCTCAGGGTGCTCAGCTTCAGGGTTCGATTCTGGCCCATAGTTTATGTTTATCCAAACCAAATTGCAACCTTCAATGATCTGAGATTCAATCATTTCTCACAGGTAGCAGGCCATGTTGTTATCCAAGTATCAGATTCGCTTTAATAGACTGCTTCTTTAATATTCTGATTCCTTAGCGTTCTAAATTCCCTTTCTATTTTGAGGATTGCTTGTTTTATGCTATCTTCCTTGTCTATGAATAATGTGTGAGAATCAAGTTGATTAAGATAAAATACAAGAGCTGTCTCTTTAATAAAGGAGTGATTCTTGTAACTCTACCTCTTAGAGCAGACTCACCTGCTATAGAGGAGGGAGCGGGAGAGAGAGAGAGAGAGAGAGACACCAACACCAAAGATAATAGACCTTAATTGGAAACAAAGTATAATACGGAGCTGACCAGACAGTAATTGAGACTCTCAGGTGTCTAATTTGGTTGAACCAATTAATTACCAGGTAAGGGAGCCCTACTAACCTGGTCTTTTGTGATCCCTTTTCTGATATAGGTAACTGGTGTGGAACAAAGAAGTCACCCTCTGTGATCTATGAACTGTAACTAATAAAGGGCTAGTGGCACCAACTGGGGGGTGGGGCGGGTTGGCAGTGAACATGTCCCCAAAATTTTTAGCACTTGCTCAATTCCATAGGAATCCAGAGCCAGAGTGTGTGTGGCCTGACCCCTTTATGCAGTGTTCCTATATTAAGACTGGAAATTGCTCCAGCTGCATGGTCACAATGCTGCTGAAATTAGACCGAGCTTCCCCTCCATCCAGATGGAGGGGCAGCTGGGTCAAATGGTGCTGCAACCTGGTGAACAGGGAGCCTGTTCCTGTATGGCAGTGCACAGGGGAGTCAGCCGAGAGCTCGACTCCAGGCAGCACCAGCTCACATACTGTGTGGATCAGAGGAGGAGGCTCCCTAGCCAAGGGAAACCCAGGGTGCCTGCGGGAGGAGCGAAGGAATGGGTGGGGACCAAAACAGGGTCTTTATTGGGAAGAAGGGTGGCAGGGACTGGAATTGGCCCCTGCAAGAAATATCTGAATTGTCACCACTGCCAGGGTCTTCAGCAGTGTCTCCAAGTACTGAGGGGAATTCTCACAACTGCATCACACTGGAAATATGATGTTCTTCCCATTCAGTAACCCCCCTGACATCCATAGGATTTCAGTTGGTTGAAAAGCTACATTTCATTGATGAGGCAATTTCCAATCTCAATCCATCCCCATACAAAAAGGATTTTCAAGTCTACCACCAATGGCACAGATACATTTCTGATAGAATCATAGAATTATAGGACTGAAGGGCGCTTGAGAGGTCACCCAGTCCAGTCCCCTGCACTCCTGGCAGGACTAAGTATTATCTAGACCATTCCCAACATGTGTTTGTCTAACCTGCTCTTAAAAATCTCCAATGATGGAGATTCCACAACTTCCCTGGGCAATTTATTCCAGTGCTTAACCACCCTGACAGGAAGTTTTTCCTAATTTCCAATTTAAACCACCCTTGTTGTAATTTAATCTCATTGCTTCTTGTCCTATCCTCAGAGGTTAAGGAGACTAGTTTTTCTGCTTCCTCCTTGTAACAACCTTTTATGTACTTGAAAACTGTTATCATGTCCCCTCTCAGTCTTCTCTTCTCCAGATTAAACAAAGCCAATTTTTTTTTTAGTCTTCTCTCACAGGTCATGTTTTCTAGACCTTTAATCATTTGTGTTGCTCTTCTCTGGACTTTCTCCATTGTCAAGCATTCTGTATTCTTCTCTACATTACTTAAGATTTGTGGCATGGGATTGATTTTTAGTTTACTTTGTCTCCTGTGAAAAGTCACTATGTATGTGAGGATGGGAATGAGGAAGATAGGGATCTGAGCTGTTGAATATCACAAGCAACTAGAATGTCTGCTGACACTTAAAATAACAGCAGCTATGGTGCAACTTGCTGGTGAAACTAGGAGGGATGGCTCAGACTCAGATGCACATTTCAGGGTGAATTAAGCTAAAATTCTAACTTTAAATGGTGTGGTATGCCACTTATGCCAAGGCCCGAGGCATTATATTTGTGGGTTTTATTTTAAATTCCAATTGGCTGTTGACTCACCAATGAATGAATGACCCTCTCTGGCATCTCCCGACTGTTGACTTAATTTTATGTCTGAAAAAATTAAATTTACGTGAGGCATTCTAAAATCATAGAGCCAGTACTCAACTGGTGTAAATCGATGTAACTCAGCTTGTTTCAGTGGAGCAATGCTGATTTACACTAAATGATCATGTGGCCCTTGCCATCTAATCTGATATTACTAATGACCTTTTAAACTGGCCTAACTGAAGTTAAGAGTTATTTATCTTCCTCTCATTTGTGGAAGATGACAGTAAATTGTGTTGCTGTGTCCTGTCAATGTTACATAATATGATTTGAAGCACAGCTTCATTTTCCCATATTTCAGCATCTTTGAGAAGACCAGGACAAGCAATGAAGGAAAATATAAAATATTGAGAGGCTTTGATTATGTCTCATAAACAGGAGCAGTCTTCCTCAGACTGTCAGTCCTTATGATTCTGAAGTCTTGCTTTGTAAACCCAGGTTGTGACAAGGATAGAACATACCCTGCCAGGAAGCCAGTTGTAAGAATCCATCAACAGAATGCGAGTATGTGCCTCACTCATTTGCAGAATAAGAGTAAATGTAGGGAGATTTTATTTGGTCCATAACACACTCCGGTGTCCTTGATCCTGGTCCATTATTCTATTTTGTAAACAGTTTCCTAAGGACTTACAAATGCTACTTAAAATCAACACTATTTAGCACTTTGTGGGCCAGATCCTCAGCTGATGTAAATAAGCCTAGCTGCATTGAAGTCAATTAAGTGATGTCAATTTACACCGGCTGATGATCAGTTCTTACATCTTGAAATTGCTGTACAAGTTTAAACAGATTAATCCTTACACCCAACCTTGTCAGCCAGGTAGTTATCTTCTTTTTGTAGGTGGAGAAACTAAAGCAGAGAAGTGAAGTGCTTTGTGTTGGTCACTTGCGACCAATTTGTGAACGCCTTACTCCTAACCGGTGAGTAGTTCCTCACCTGCATAGGTCCACTGAATTCTATAGAACTAGCTGGGTGAGTACAGATGGGAGCCACAGAAGTATTAGGGCAACTAATTCCTGTTTTTAGGCACATTGTGATCCACAAAACTCCCACTTGGCTACTGCCTAACCCTCTAGGCACCTAAAGCCACTTGGCGCCTACGTTTTTGCAGTAGAAGTTCCTTTGGCACCTAAATTTCTGCTTCAGAGCATGCACACTGCTGCCTCACTCTAGATGCCTTGCACCTAAGCCCCAGAGCAATTCACAAGCTAGGGGAAAGGTAAGTGTTCAGCTGCCTTAGTCACTAGACTATGAAATAGTCTGATATGGGTCTCCTTCAGTCTCTCCTATTGGAAGGTGTTCCACTTTAATTGAATAATCAATATTAATTGGGGCAAAGAAAAGTTAGAATTACTCTAGCGTAGTGGTTAGAGCAGTCCCCTGAGAGGTGGCCAGTTGCTGTTCAAATACCTTTTCCTCGTCAGGCAGAGGAATTGTGGGTCTGCCACATCCCAGGTGAGCACCAGAAGGAATTGTCTAAAGATTATAAGGGAGGTCATCCTCTCCCACCCCAGATGTTTTGTGTGGAATTAGTTGGGCTCTGATGAGGCCCTGCATGTATCTTACATTACACTATCTTCCCCTGGTTCATAGATCACTAGCAGAGACAGGCATCTCTCTGCAGCTGAGATTTAGGCACTGAACTCTGAGAGAAGAGTGAGGTTTAGCGCAGATTCTTGTTGTTGTCATCTCCCATTAACTAGTTTAGGCAGCTCCCCACCTCATATGCTGGCTTTGTGGATCACATTCTAAGGGCCCCATCTCTCCTCATTCATTGTATATGGAGCCTAGATGCCTAACTGAGGATTTGGGTATCAGAAGGGTAGCCGTGTTAGTTTGGATCTGTAAAAGCAGCAAAGAATCCTGTGGCACCTTATAGACGAACAGACATTTCGGAGCATGAGCTTTCATGGGTGAATACCCACTTCGTCAGATGCATGTAGTGGAAATTTCCAGGGGCAGGTATATATATGCAAGCAAGCTAGAGATAACGAGGTTAGTTCAATCAGGGAGGATGAGGCCCTGTTCTAGCTGTTGAGGTGTGAAAACCAAAGGAGCAGAAACTGGTTTTGTAATTGGCAAGCCATTCACAGTCTTTGTTTAATCCTGAGCTGATGGTGTTAAATTTGCAGATGAACTGAAGCTCAGCAGTTTCTCTTTGAAGTCTGATCCTGAAGTTTTTTTGCTGCAGGATGGCCATCTTAATGTCTGCTATAGTGTGACCAGGGAGGTTGAAGTGTTCTCCTACAGGTTTTTGTATATTGCCATTCCTAATATCTGATTTGTGTCCATTTATCCTTTTCAATAGAGACTGTCCAGTTTGGCGGATGTACATAGCAGAGGGGCATTGCTGGCATATGATGGCGTATATTACATTGGTGGACGTGCAGGTGAATGAACCGGTGATGGTGTGGCTGATCTGGTTAGGTCCTGTGATGGTGTCGCTGGTGTAGATATGTGGGCAGAGTTGGCATCGAGGTTTGTTGCATGGATTGGTTCCTGAGCTAGAGTTACTATGGTGCGGTGTGCAGTTGCTGGTGAGAATATGTTTCAGGTTGGCAGGTTGTCTGTGGGCGAGGACTGAGGATTTGGATATTGCAGTATTGTTCCTGTGATTTTTCTAGGTATCTAAAAGTTTGAAATTGTGACCGCAGAGTCTCAAAGCCTAAATCCCTTTTGTGGATCCAGGCCTAACTGTCTATCAGTGAGAGTAAGGGGCTTACAACCTGGCTGTTGATGAGTCAGCGAGAGATGAGATTATAATTTTCAAGCTCCAGTTGCTTAGTCCTGTGCTCATTTCCTTAATGTGAGATTTTTCAAACACACCTAAATGATGTAGGAGCACACATTCCATTGAAAGTAAATGGCACCTGTGTTCCTAGATCCTTTAGGTGTTTTTGAAATCCAGCCATTAGAGCACATTGCCTGCATAGATTTAGGGTTTGGCTAGAATGAAATATTTACTACAAAGAACAAAACAAACAAAACCACTCCTCTTTCATACTCTGGTCTTCAAGCTGCTTTCATTATCTAGTATGTATGACTGACAAATAGCAGTTCAACAGTCTTTGGGGATTTCTACTCATTATTACTCTCCTTTTAGTCATGTCGTTATCTATAATGACTACAAAGTAGACAAGATCTTGATTTAATGTTTTATTCAAAGGATAAAACCTACAGCAGGATTACAGTATGTTCCCTAATGCTGGAGATATATTAGTAGGTGCAGTGTATCTATTCTTCTGCAGGCTCGGATTTAGATTTACAGTGACGCTTTTGGCCTAGAGATGAAAGATCTCTCCATATAAAGTGAGTCACACCACTCACAGTAACATTGGTGTTATTGGCATCTTTGCTGTAGTCCTGATTATTAATTATTAGACTTGGGAGGATTAGATTTTTATTGGTAAATGTCAGCAAATGTTGATTTCACCATACAAACACAGACCAATGAAAAAATATTTTATGTCAAAATTTACATATAGACAAAGTAAGAGAAATGCTGCTTGAGAATTTATTAGTCAAAAGAAGGTTTGTTACAAATGGACTAGTGAATGAATAGTAAAAACAGGTACAATTTGTTGTTTTAAGGATATTTACTGTGTATATTTTGACATGTGATGTTGACAATTTGTGTTTTATGCCGCTTCAGCTTTTTGAATCTCTGTGCGTACTGTCATTAGATAATTATCTGACCCTCTATCATTTCCTATCTGACCCTCTATCATTTCAACCATGAAAATTTAAATAGATACAAATCTTTAAAAATTTGTAACAAATCTTTAAAAATATTTAAACATGAACATCAATATTATCCATCAAAATTATAAAAAACAAATTGAATTCTGACAAGCCTATTGATGATGTATGTTTTTTTGCATATTTGCAGTCTGCACTTCATTTGTATTAGGAGGATGGCTTAAAAAATGCTCTCCTTTCTCTTTGTTGATATATTTATAATTGTATTTATTGTTTTTCCTGTTCACTTTTTTATCTTACTTATTTCATGATTTACTCAATCATTCTATAACTATTTGTGAATATTTAAGATCTATGAGTTGATAGGAGATGTAGAATTAACTGACGTTAGGGCAAAATTGTAGGTGGAGTACTTGAAATGCCTTAGTTACATATGTACTCAGTATGAAGTTTCTCTTGTGCTCTTTGAGGTTAATGCCAGTTTTGCCATTAACTTCAATGTGAGTGAGATGAGGCCTGAATTATGGGAAATTTTGCTGGTGCTTCCAAGTGCTCAGCTATGGCTGATGGAGTATTCTGAAGATTCCTGATGCCGCAGCAGTTTTAGGATTCTGTCTTGCAAAGTGCAAAGCACTCTGCCCTCAATCCAGTAACACACATATTTGCATACAATGGGACAATGTACACGCTTAAAATTAAGCATATGCTTTTCTGGATTAGGGTTAGAGTGCTCAGTACCTTGAAGGATGGACCCTATTGACCCATCCTCCAGAAGAGCTACTGTAACACATGGAGACCTGAGACCAGTTTGTAAAATTGGGCCAAAGGAAAATAATTTAACATTGATTTTATTTTCCTGCAAAAACAAACAGTCAGAAAAGAGCTGCTAGCAACTATATAGCCAACAAATACAACGTCAATTCAGCCCATCTCAATTCTAGTTCAATGAGAGGAATGCAGTTTTAGAAAGCTGACATCACCTAAGTATCTGCTGGAGCCATAGCTATTTAAATGCATTTCTTTTGTTATGTTAGTGCACAACCAAAACCAGTTTCATTTGCCGTGCCAGGTATACAGTGTGCCAGGCCTCCTCCTGACCATTTGCTGTTGCTGCCTACACACACATTTGGGAAGACTTTTAAGCAGCCTGCAGTAAGTTTAGTTTATCTGTTGTTGTTTTTATTAATCATTCATTATTAAGCTTTTCTTCCACTAGAGTGTTTTGTGTGATGAGTTTAGAGATGAACATGATTCATTCTCGTACTATTTATTCTGTCAAACCTTCTCTGAATTTAAATAGCCTCATACTCCTCTCCTTGTATGCAAAGCAGTTTGACACCACCTTGCTACATGGATTGTGATTGCTACATCATCTTCACCTCCAAAAGCACTGCTAAAGCCTCTATGACTAATGAAAAACTTCAGCCCAGTCAATTTCTCGTGATTTACATGTCAGTTCAAAAATTACATTAAATTTAGAAATCTTAATTGACAGCAACAAGCCTGAAAAGCTAGGCATTTCCAATTCTAGCCTTCACTCCTCCCTCTCTCCTGCTGTCCACCTCTCCTTAATGCCCCCAATTTACTGCCTGATCTCAAATCTTCTTTCAAGACCAATTCCTTTTCCTGCTCATAACTCCTTTCTAATACAACAGTTCAATCTTGCTATCATAGCTTCCTGCTAATCTATTGCTTACATGTGCACACACACGGACAGTCTCAATCTTTGCTCCTGAAAGGCGACTAATGCACCAGTTTTCAACCCTGCCCTTAAAATACTGAATCTGCCAGCCAGCTCTGGAGCTGGAATTTGTGGGTGCAGGGAGGGAACAAAAAACTTGCTTACTCCCCTAACATCCAAACTATATTTCAGCTGGGCAGAGCACACTCCCAGTGCAAGATCTGCCCCTAAACATCATTTCTGTGATGTGCTCATTTTAATATCTTTCCTTGTGACCTCCCCTGTGGGGTGCCAAGCCAGTTTGCATGCGTATGTGTAGGCATTCCTGTCAAACCTGAGGCAAATGTTTGAAGTGAATCACAGTGTATGCTTAAAATTGTGGCAATAATTACCTCAATTAGCATACGATTTTAAATGGTGTGCTGTGCTAAAAAGTACACTAAGTGTCTAATAATTATTCTTAAAGGGAAAATGTTTATCAGTTAGATAGTTAGCAAAGCTGAAGGAGTTTGCTCTAATTATTTTTAAACCAATTTACCTATCAGCAATAGTTCTTTCAAGTGTTAGTAATTATTCAGTTAAAGCTAGAGTCATGAGGAAATTAGCACTCTGTATCTGGGCCAAGATTTTAAAAACCGGGCGCCTTCCATGTCTGACATCTAATATATACTGGGTTTTTTAAAGTGTTCAGAAGGCACTTAGATATGATGATGATGAGAGCAGCATAAGAACTTATATATAATGGAATAGCTGAACCTCCAGCAGCTCTCAGTAAAGTCAGTGGGACCTCCTGGTTTTTCAGTGCTTTAGAAAATCTAGCCACTTTTGTAGATGCCTAAGTATGGATTTCGGAGTGAGCCTGACTTCATGCACCCATCATGCACCTTAGCCAAATTCAAGAATAAATTCTAACAAAGATTTTTTCATTACCAAATAATTTTTTTTAAAGTGATAACCTAAATGTTATATTAAGAATCTGATCCAGAACCTGTTGAAGTCCATGGCAATCTGTCTGTGAGCTTGCACAATAGCAAAGATATAGAACATAAAATATTTTGTAGGATTTATTTTAAATCTGTACTTTAAATCCTCATCATTATGTAAGATGTATGAAAAGTAACATTACATGCATGTGATATTGTTAAAAAGATCGGGGACTACGTTTGCTTGCATCATTGTACTGTAATTCATCATGATCATTGCTGGCTAAGAAAAGTGACATGATACTCAATGCTTTTTTTTTTAAAGCAAGGTCACAGAACAGTGAGAGATGGGGAAAACAGTGATAGATATCTGTGAATACTGCTGTTGAGAACATCGGTCCCTGCAAGATGCCAAAAGGAGGCTGCAGAGATGAGCTTGCTTCAGAATGGCAACTTTTGAGTTTGTTTTTGTTCCATTTTGGAACAAAAGCAAAACGTTTAAAAAATTTTAATTAAAACAGATTTGTGTCAAAACTCTCTAAGTGATGTGAGAGCACAGCCTGAACCTCAAATATTCCCATCAAAAACTTCATCAAAATCAATAAGTTTCTGTGAAATGTTTCTGCTTCAAAGTCAAAGCATATTAAAAAAAAATGTGTCAAATTTTCATATGAGCTCTGTGCAGAGCAATAGGGGAGATGAAAACAACTGTGCAATATTCTTGAATGATTTTTATAGTCACAGGCCCACCTTCATTCCCTGGTGTAACACAATTTTGAGATCCCATATGTGTCCCACTGTAGGAATACAGTGGGACAAGTTACCCCCATGCCAAAGCTCATAGCTGTTACTGATACTATGACCTGTGACTGCTTCCTGCAAAGATCTCAGTGCTCTTAACTTCCATTGGTTCAACATCTCTCCAGACACAGCCCTACCTCAGATGATGTTTATGCTATGTAGTATATATTCTTATTTTATTAGTACTATTTAAATATGCTTGATCAGTTCATTAGACTGTCCTATATTATGTATTAAAAATAAAACCAAATAAACAGAGCAAATTGGGCCAAATTGTGCCCTCAGTTATAACCGGCACAAACTGAATGAACTCAGTGGAGCTGTATGGGGAGTAAGTGATGTTAAAATTTGACATTTCTCCATTTCATTACTTCTGATATGAATCCTGCTGAGGATGCATGTTTCATTTTAATCCTGTAAAGGTGGAAGCAATGTTGAGAATGGGGAGGGAAAATGATGATGTGATTCCCTAAAAATGATAGTGTTGCTTCTCCTGCAATTCGATGATAAAATCCAACTTTCTCTTTTATTGTAAAAGCTTCCCCCAACTTGTTTAAAAAAGAACAGTATGGGAAGTGTTCCCTTAGTGCCATATCCAGGCACAGTCCCTGCAACAAGCACATGCATACACATATGCACATTAGTGTGGATTACAATCTGGAAAATAGTGGAATTCCAAAGCTTGAAAGCCTAATCGTATGGATCTTTATCAAATATATTGTCATAGTATGCCTGGTCCCACACTATTGAAGTCAGTGGCAGACTTTGCATTGGCTTCAGTGAGAATTTAAGGAGGTCCAATGTTACTAATGGAAAAAATGTCCACAGGACATCAAAGCCATTTCCCTGCTATCTCCATTTAGCTTCCCCTCAGGAAAGAGGCATTGGAAAACCAGTGGATCAAACCTCTAATATACCTATCCCCAGGGCCACCTTGACGGGAGCAGGGAAAAATCCACTGGTCGTGCTGCATGTCAGGATGAATGACACTATAAGACTCACCCTGGAGTGGATCTAGTCTGGGAAAGACACTCCAAGTGGAAGTTCACGTGATTTTCGGTGGAATGTTTCCAGTTTCTACAGAAGGAGGGCAAAGGTGTGACAAGATAAGGCAGAACACGGATCGGTGCTATGAAGAACAATTTGAGATGATAGACCATTGGGAGGCATTTACAGAAAGAAGACTTATCTCAGCTGATGGACTCCTCTTGAGTATCTAGAGTATTAACCTTCCCAGTTTAATGCTAGCATCATGGTTGAGAAAGACTTTAAACTATGAGAAGAGGAGAGACGGTGGGGAGAGACTTGTGAAATCTCTGGTATAGTGAGGGATAAAGGAACAGCAAAAGTTAAAATTATGGACAGCAAGGAGAAAGAAAGTATACATACTGATTGGAATGGTATGAAAATAGGTGATACAGTATGCCTAATCCAGCTAGAAAACTGGAAGGGAAACAACTGAGATGCTTGCAAATGAATGCAAAGAATCTAGACATAAAAATGGAGGAACTGTTAAAGGATGTCAATCCAGATATTATAGTGTTTACAGAAACGGTGAAATAGCACTCATGACTGGGATGCAGGTATTGCAGGTACATATACAATGTAGCTGTTTAGGAGATACAGAAATAATATTAAAGAGGGTGGGGTAGAGAACATCACTGATGGAGTAAACTAAAGAAATTAGAAATCATAGTATGAATAAAACAATGTGTTTGGGTCAAAGTCTCTTTGGGGAAGCACTGTAAAAGAGATTCTATTGGGAAAATGATTTGAGGTCTGCTATAGATTTTCAGGGTCAGACTCAGATATGGACAGGGATTTCGTTAATATTATTAGAGAAAGAAATACTACCAGAATTTTTTTCATAATGGGAGACTTTAACTTTGCAGATATAGATTGGAGAACAAATTCCACTAATAATGGTAGGAGCCAGTTATTCCTGGACATGTTAGATGACAGTTTTCTACATCAGTCACTGAACCAACAAGAGATGATGCAATTTTAGACTTGGTTTTGATATGTAGGCATTATGGAAGAACTGGTTGTAGGAAGGAACCTTGGTTTGAGTGATAACGAGTTGATTCAATTTAAACTAAATGGCAAGATAATCAAAACCAGTAATGGGCAGGCTTTAGTAAATTAGGGGAATTAGTTAAAGAAGTCAATTGAACTGAAAAGCTCAATGATTTAAATATTGAAAAGGCTTGTGTTTGTATCCCAAAAATGGGGGAAACATTGAAGGAAAAGGCTCCAGACCCAGCTGGTTGAATAACCACCACAAAATGGTTATTAGGCGTAAGAAGAGAGCCTATATGGAATGGAAAAAGGGATAGATCAACAAAGAAAACTACATGCAGAAGCTATAAAATGTATGAATAGAGTGAGAATTGCTAAAAGTTAAGCAGGTTTAGATCTTGCCAAGGAAATTTAAAAAAAAATATTATTTAGTTATATAAAAAAAGAATAAAGATGAAGTTGGGCTGCTGTGCAGGGAGGATGGGAAAGAGATTAAAGATAATATATGTATGGCCCCAAAACTATATGAATACTTTGCCTCATTTTTCCATAAGGATAATAATATAGAACAGTGATAATCAGACCTGAGTGCTCTGGGAGCCAACTATTATTTTATCATCTACAATTGGTTAATAACATAACCAAAGCATTTGGATTGGTTAATAACTTAAATGGGTTAATAATTAAATCACACAGTGTTTTAATATCATGTGGTGGAAAGAGCCTCAGGAGACACACTAAACAACCACTTGAGCCCTGCAAGCCTCAGTCCGAGTATCACTGACAGATCATTGCCATGAAGGCAAGATGGCTGAGGAAAATGGGTGTATAAAAGTGGAAATTACCAGATCCGAAGTGGAAGAAAAACATAAAGAGCTAGTTGGCACTCATAGCAGAGAGACTGGATAATTTCCAGCCCATAATACTGAAAGAATTGCACATGAGATTACTAGGCCAGTAGGAAGGATTTTTAATAAATCTATCTGTTTAGAGGTGGTACAGTAGGACTGCAGAATAGCTAATGTCTTATCTACATTTAAGAAAGTGAAAAAAGTGATCTGTGCTATTACGGACCTGTTAGTCTGACCTCAGTATTACACAGCTTTAGAATAAGTTTTGAAGAAAAGATTCATTAAATTAATGTAGGTAAATAAAAAAGGGGATGAAATGCAATATGGTTTTGTCAAATGTAGATCAGGCCAAACAAATTTGATATTATTCTTTGAGAACATAACTGACTTTTGAGATAAGGGAAAACAGTAGAAATACTACACTCAAACTTCAGAAAAGCTTTAGACATGATGCCACATAGGACATTGTTAGTTAAATTAGAGGAACAGGGGATTGATGCAAGAATTATAAGGTTGATAAAGAACTGGCTCAAAGGGAGAGGACAAGAAGTTGTGCTGAAAGATGAACTATTGAATTGGAGGGAGGTTACTAGTAGAGTTCCTCAAGGATCAATCTCTGGATAGATCTCATTTAATATTAATGACCTTGGCATAAAAAAATAATAGTGTGCAAATAAAATTTGCTGATATCAAGCCAAGAGATATTGTCAGTACAAAGGAGGATTGGAACAATATTATAAAGGAAGAACTGCATGACCTTAAAGACAGGAGTAACAGAAATTAGATGAAATTTAATAGTACAAAATGCAAGGTCAGGCACTTGGGGGGCCTAATAATCAGAATTTCAGCTATAAACCATGGTCTTATCATTTGGACATAACTAAGGAGAAGAGACACTTGGGTTTGTGGGCTGATGACTGGATGACATGACCCAACAATGTGATGTGGCCGTGAAAAAGGCAAATGTGATCCTAGGTTGTATTAAGTAAGGCATTTCCAGTACAGATAGGGAAGTATTAATGCCATTGTACAGGGCACTGGTAAGATCTCATTTAAAATACTGTGTATAATTCTGGTCACTCTATCATAACTTTAGTCCCAGATTTGGACCTTAGCGTCCAAAATATGGGGGTTAGCATGAAAACCTCCAAGCTTAGTTACCAGCTTGGACCTGGTACCTGCTGCCACCACCCAAAAAATTAGAGTGTTTTGGGGCACTCTGGTCCCCCTGAAAAACCTTCCCTGGGGACCCCAAGACCCAAATCCCTTGAGTCTCACAACAAAGGGAAATACTCCTTTTTCCCTTCCCCCCTCCAGGTGCTCCTGGGGAGATACACAGACACAAGCTCTGTGAAACTACACAGAGTGACTCCCCCTCTCTGTTCCCAGTCCTGGAAACAAAAAGTACTTTCCTCTTCACCCAGAGGGAATGCAAAATCAGGCTAGCGATTTCAACACACACAGATCTCCCCCTGATTTCTTCCTCCCACCAATTCCCTGGTGAGTACAGACTCAATTTCCCTGAAGTAAAGAAAAACTCCAACAGGTCTTAAAAGAAAGCTTTATATAAAAAGAAAGAAAAATACATACAAATGGTCTCTCTCTATATTAAGGTGACGAAATACAGGGTCAATTGCTTAAAAGAATATTGAATAAACAGCCTAATTCAAAAAGAATACAAATCAAAGCACTCCAGCACTTATATTCATGCAAATACCAAAGAAAAGAAACCATATAACTTACTATCTGATCTCTTTGTCCTTACACTTAGAAACAGAAGATTAGAAAGCAGAACTACTTCTCCAAAGCTCAGAGAAAGCAGGCAGACAGACAAAGACTCAGACACAAACTTCCCTCCACCCAGAGTTGAAAAAATCCGGTTTCCTGATTGGTCCTCTGGTCAGATGCTTCAGGTGAAAGAGACATTAACCCTTAGCTATCTGTTTATGACACGCCCCCCAAATTGCAGACAGCGGGGAAGCTCACTGGCGGCGATTTCCTTCTAGAACTTGAAAATAAACAGATTAATACAACACATGCACCTTTACATATACCCCTAAGTATATAACTAACAGACTTCTACATTTTAAGAACACTTTTTAACTACTGAATTCTGGGAAACTCTCACGGGAAAGTGCATCAGCTACTTTGTTAGAAGCTCCTGTGATGTGCTGAATTTCAAAATCAAAATCTTGGAGAGCTAAACTCCAACGAAGAATTTTCTTGTTGTTCCCCTTGGCAGTATGAAGCCACTTTAGTGCAGCATGGTCAGTTTGTAGTTGGAACCGCCGTCCCCAAACATATGGGCGTAGCTTTTCCAGGGCGTACACAATGGCATAGCATTCCTTTTCGCTGACTGACCAGTGACTTTCCCTCTCAGACAGTTTCTTGCTGAGAAACACGACAGGATGGAAGTTGTGATCTGTTGCTTCCTGCATGAGAACTGCTCCTATACCACGCTCAGATGCATCTGTGGTTACTAGGAATGGCTTGTCAAAGTCCGGGGCCCTGAGCACAGGGTCAGACATGAGCATCGCCTTAAGCTGGGTAAAGGCCTTTTGACACTCATCAGTCCACTTAACTGCATTTGGCTGGGTCTTTTTGGTCAGGTCGGTCAGTGGGGCAGCGATTTGGCTGTAGTGTGGTACAAATCGCCTGTAGTATCCGGCCAAGCCTAAGAAGGATTGGACCTGCTTCTTGGACCGTGGGACAGGCCACTTTTGGATAGCATCCACCTTGGCCTGTAGGGGGGTTATGGTTCCTCGACCCACCTGGTGCCCCAGGTAAGTCACTCTGTTTTGGCCTATTTGACACTTTTTGGCCTTAACAGTTAGTCCTGCCTGCCTGATGCGCTCAAAGACCTTTGCCGGGTGTAGTAGGTGTTCGGGCCAGGAGTCTGAAAAAATGGCCACATCATCGAGGTAGGCAACTGCAAATTCTCCCAGTCCAGCTAGTAGACCATCTACCAGCCTCTGGAAGGTGGCGGGTGCATTTCGAAGGCCGAAAGGAAGGACATTGAATTCATACACCCCCGCATGGGTGACGAATGCTGACCTCTCCTTGGCGGGTTCATCTAGCGGTACTTGCCAGTACCCCTTGGTTAAGTCTATTGTAGAGATGAACTGGGCACGTCCCAACTTCTCCAATAGCTCATCGGTGCGTGGCATTGGATAGTTGTCCGGACGAGTTACCGCATTAAGCTTACGGTAGTCCACGCAAAAGCGTATTTCCCCATCTGGTTTGGGTACCAGAACCACTGGAGATGCCCATGCACTGGTAGATGAGCGGATTATACCCATCTGTAGCATGTTCTGGATCTCCCGTTCTATAGCAGCTTGGGCATGAGGAGACACCCGGTAGGGTGGGGTTCTGATTGGGTGAGCATTACCTGTATCAATGGAGTGGTATGCCCGCTCAGTCCGTCCTGGGGTGGCTGAGAACAATGGGGCGAAGCTAGTGCACAGCTCCTTGATTTGTCGCCGCTACAGACGTTCCAGGGTGGTTGAGAGGTTCACCTCTTCCATGCCACCGTCTTTTTTCCCGTCGTAGTAGACACAGTCAGGCCACTCAGCATCATCTCCCTGGACTGTAAACTGACAAACCTGTAAGTCTCTGGAATAAAAAGGCTTGAGAGAATTAACATGGTAAACTCTAGGTTTTAGTGAGGAATTGGGAAATGCTATGAGGTAATTCACAGTTCCCAGGCGCTCTTGGACCGTGAATGGCCCTTCCCATGATGCTTCCATCTTATGGGCCTGTTGCGCCTTCAAGACCATAACCTGGTCTCCTACCTTGAAGGAACGTTCTCTGGCATGTCTGTCATACCAGGCCTTTTGCTCTTCTTGAGCATCCTTTAGGTTCTCTCTAGCAAGGGCTAAAGAGTGTCGGAGGGTGCTTTGTAGGTTGCTTACAAAGTCCAGAATGTTAGTTCCTGGAGAAGGCGTAAACCCCTCCCATTGCTGCTTCACCAACTGTAATGGCCCCTTAACCTCATGACCATACACAAGTTCAAATGGTGAAAACCCTAAACTGGGATGTGGTACAGCCCTGTAGGCAAACAGCAACTGCTGCAACACTAGGTCCCAATTATTGGAGAATTCGTTGATGAATTTTCGTATCATGGCCCCCAAAGTTCCATTGAACCTTTCCACCAGGCCATTGGTTTGATGGTGGTACGGGGTGGCAACCAAGTGATTCACCCCATGAGTTTCCCACAGTTTTTCCATGGTCCCTGCCAGGAAATTAGACCCTGAATCTGTAAGGATGTCGGAGGGCCAACCTACCCTGGCAAAGATGTCTGTTAGGGCCAGGCACACAGTGTTAGCCCTGGTGTTGCCTAGAGCGACTGCTTCTGGCCATCGGGTAGCAAAGTCCACTAAAGTCAGTACGTACTGCTTTCCTCTGGGCGTCTTTTTTGGGAAAGGGCCCAGAATATCCACAGCTACTCGCTGAAATGGGACCTCAATTATGGGGAGTGGCTGGAGAGGGGCCTTGACCTGGTCTTGAGGCTTTCCCATTCTTTGGCATACCTCACAAGACCGGACATACTTGGCAACATCCTTGCCCATCCCCTCCCAGTGGAAGGACTTCCCCAACCGGTCCTTGGTTCTGTTCACCCCAGCATGGCCACTGGGATGATCATGGGCTAAGCTTAAGAGCTTCCCCCGGTACTTAGTTGGAACCACCAACTGTTTTTGCGGCTGCCATTCTTCCCGGTGTCCACCAGAAAGAATTTCCTTGTATAAAAGTCCTTGGTCTATAACAAACCGGGATCGATTAGAAGAGCTGAGAGGCGGTGGGGTGCTCCATGCCGCCGCCCACGCTTTCTGAAGGCTGTCATCTGCTTCCTGCTCAGTCTGGAACTGTTCCCTTGAGGCTGGGGTCACCAGTTCTTCCTCAGACTGTGGACTTGGGCTTGGTCCTTCTGGAAGCGATGTAGGTGATGGGGTTGTTTCCGTTGCTGGTGAACCGCTCTCCGCTGGTGCACCTGAGGGTATTTCAGGCTCTGGCTGAGCCTTTTGGGTATGGCTGTCTGTTGCTTCTGCCAGTTGTGGCTCGCTGGCGCCCACTGGCGTTGAGTTTGAAGATGGGGTTGCAATCGCTGGTGCTGGTTGCTGTTCCAGTTCCGGGCCTGGGACTGGAGGTGCTGTGGCTGTTTCAGTGGTTGGCATGGAATCTGGGTCCACTACCTCTGTCTGGGTCTCTGGTAACCCAGACGGGGCGTCTGTGGACGGTTCAGGAAGAGGAATGGGTCTGGAAGCTTGCCTGGTTTGGCTACGTGTAACCATTCCCACTCTCTTGGCCCGCCTCACCTGGTTGGCCAAGTCTTCCCCCAGTAACATGGGGATAGGATAATTGACATAGACTGCAAAAGTCCACATTCCTGACCAGCCTTTGTACTGGACAGGCAGTTGAGCTGTAGGCAAGTCTACAGCTTGTGACATGAAGGGGTAAATTGTAACTTTGGCCTTTGGGTTGATGAATTTGGGGTCAACGAAGGATTGGTGGATAGCTGACACTTGTGCCCCCGTGTCTCTCCACGCAGTAACCTTCTTTCCGCCCACTCTCAAATTTTCCCTTCGCTCCAAGGGTATTTGAGAGGCATCCGGGCCTGGAGATCTTTGGTGTGATGGTGGTGTAATGAATTGCACTCGCATGGTGTTCTTGGGACAGTTGGCCTTGATATGTCCCAGTTCATTACACTTAAAGCATCTTCCATCTGATGGGTCACTGGGCCGAGGTGAGTTACTGGAGACTGGTGAGGTGGAAGGGTAGGGTGTCTGTGGCTTTACTTGGGTGGTATGTGGGGTCTTTGGCTGTCCTCGGTTGTAGGGTTTATGGTCTGTGTGCCCCCTGGGGTAATCGTTCCCCTTGACAGTAGCTTTCTTGCTTTCTGCCAGTTCCATCCATTTGGCTCCAATCTCCCCCGCCTCAGCGAGATCTTTGGGTTTTCCATCTTGTATGTACCGTGTGATGTCTTCAGGAACACCATCCAAGAACTGCTCCATTTGTATGAGGAGGTGCAGTTCTTTCAAGGTTTGAACGTTGTTTCCTGTTATCCAGGCCTCATAGTTTTTTGCAATGTAGTAGGCGTGTTTGGGAAATGACACCTCTGGTTTCCACTTTTGGGTTCTGAAGCGCCGACGGGCATGATCTGGGGTTATCCCCATTCTGTATCTGGCCTGGGTTTGAAAAAGTTTATAGTCATTCATTTGCTGCTTAGGCATTTCAGCTGCCACCTCTGCTAAAGGTCCACTGAGCTGTGACCTCAATTCTACCATGTACTGGTCTTCGGGGATGTTGTACCCAAGACAGGCTCTTTCAAAATTTTCCAAGAAGGCCTCGGTGTCATCACCTGCCTTGGAGGTGGGAAATTTGCGGTGCTGTGGAGCAATAATTGGCGCCAGGTTGTTAGGGTTGGCTGGCACATGCAGCCCAGCTTTTGCCAACTCCAGTTCATGTTTTCTCTGTTTTTCCTTCTCTTCATTATCTTTTTGTTGTTTTTCCATTTCTTTTTGGTGTTTTTCCATTTCTTTTTGGTGTTTTTCCATGTCTCGGCGGTGGGCCGCCTCTTCTTCTGCTTGTTTCCTTCGGTAGGCCACCTCTTCTTCTTCTAGTTTTCTTTTGTGTGCTGCCTCTTTGATTTGTTCTTCTCTTTCTTTCATCTCCATTTGTCGCCTGTGTTCAGCTTCTTTGAATTGCTCTTCGGCCTCAATTTTTGCCTTAGAAGTCATGATTCCTGTTTTCTTGTGTTGGGGTGCCCTCCGGTGTTTATCTTCTGAACTGCAGGTTCTCTGTTGCCTCCTGAAGTCTGCCTAGCAACAGTGCCTTTAGCTCTTCTTCAATGTTAAGTAAACCTGAAAAACCAATTTATTTGCATGTATATAGTGCTGGTAATGACTCCTAATGGGAGTGCTATTGCATGACAAAAGACCTGTAACAGCTCCTTAATGGCTTCTTGCTTAACATGCAAGCCACAAACTGCCAGAGAGAGCAGAAAAAAAAATTCTCTCTGGTTCCCTTTTAAAACCAAACTGTTTCTCTCTGCTAAAAAGCCCTTAGCAGAGAAAAGAAAAATATAATATTCCTACTGGCTTCTGGATTCTGTCTATATCCCACCGCTGCTACTCATATCATAACCTTAGTCCCAGATTTGGACCTTAGCGTCCAAAATATGGGGGTTAGCATGAAAACCTCCAAGCTTAGTTACCAGCTTGGACCTGGTACCTGCTGCCACCTCCCAAAAAATTAGAGTGTTTTGGGGCACTCTGGTCCCCCTGAAAAACCTTCCCTGGGGACCCCAAGACCCAAATCCCTTGAGTCTCACAACAAAGGGAAATACTCCTTTTTCCCTTCCCCCCTCCAGGTGCTCCTGGGGAGATACACAGACACAAGCTCTGTGAAACTACACAGAGTGACTCCCCCTCTCTGTTCCCAGTCCTGGAAACAAAAAGTACTTTCCTCTTCACCCAGAGGGAATGCAAAATCAGGCTAGCGATTTCAACACACACAGATCTCCCCCTGATTTCTTCCTCCCACCAATTCCCTGGTGAGTACAGACTCAATTTCCCTGAAGTAAAGAAAAACTCCAACAGGTCTTAAAAGAAAGCTTTATATAAAAAGAAAGAAAAATACATACAAATGGTCTCTCTCTATATTAAGGTGACGAAATACAGGGTCAATTGCTTAAAAGAATATTGAATAAACAGCCTTATTCAAAAAGAATACAAATCAAAGCACTCCAGCACTTATATTCATGCAAATACCAAAGAAAAGAAACCATATAACTTACTATCTGATCTCTTTGTCCTTACACTTAGAAACAGAAGATTAGAAAGCAGAACTACTTCTCCAAAGCTCAGAGAAAGCAGGCAGACAGACAAAGACTCAGACACAAACTTCGCTCCACCCAGAGTTGAAAAAATCCGGTTTCCTGATTGGTCCTCTGGTCAGATGCTTCAGGTGAAAGAGACATTAACCCTTAGCTATCTGTTTATGACACACCCATGTTCAAGAAAGATGAATTCAAACTGGAAGAGGTGCTAATTCAACATTTTGTTGTAATATCTAAAACTTTTTAAAATAGCACGGAAAACGTTGGTGTGTTTTGTTTTTTTTAATAAATATAAATATAAATGTATTAGTATCATGGTTCAAAGTTTCCTGAGGTAGATTTAACAAATCACTCAGGGTCAACAACTACACTCACCCAGATAAGGTGAGGTTTTTACACCAAAAAACCATTTATATTCTGGCCCAGCAAGTCTTCTACTTGTCAGCTGAAAAGTAAAAAGAGAGAGAGAGGGGAAAAAAAGAGAGAAAATAGCCAGGGGAAATTCCTTGGAAGGAGAAAATTCTGAGTGTCTCTTAAGTGTGTAGATTGTGTGGGGGTCGTGTACACACCCGATAATTCTGGCAAGTTTTGAAAGTAATATTTACTTTGATTGTTTCTCAGAAAGCTCCAGAAACTTCTATTGAGATGACTGGAAGTTTTAATAACATCTATAGTGTTTGTTTTAGAATAATATTCATTCTTTGTTAAAATATCAGAAAGTTTCAATAAACTGGCATATTTTGCCAACATAATAATATACAACCATAAATGAGAGGTGGACTGCTTAGTCTTTTGGCATACTGTATAGTGAATAACACTAATATTATTTATTAACGATATTGTGATAGCATGTCCTGGTCATGATGTTAAACTGCATCCTCCACTGCCTATGGTTACTTCTTGGTTGAAGAAAGGCTAAGGGATCTCACCCTGACAGAAAAGGCACTCACGCAGAAGTGATAGGCAGTTAGCAGCTTTATCTAGGTTGCTCTCTGGCAGAAGCTACAACCTCTTTGTCACTGAACGTCCAGACTCACTCTGGCCTTTGGATTCTGGCTCAGTGGTCTAATGGGGGAACCACAGGCCTATGGTAGCCTCTGTTCCTTCATAACTTTGCCTACACATGTGCACTGAAGGTCTTGGCAAGATAGTCACAGGGATCTGAGAAAGGCATAAGGGCCCTGGAACGGCAACCAAGATTTCCCAGCAGCTGTGTTCAGGGATGGCCTGCTTGCCTTGTGAGAGGATGGCCCTAGGAAAGGTGAGTCAAACAAGCCCTGCCTCATTGTTTACATCCTGGCTCAAGTGTTTTTATAAACAGAATTCCTTGTTGCAATATTCAGACTTTGACACATAGATATGACTTTGATTTGAATTCAGTTTTGAGGAAAACAGCTGTGTTAAGTAGCAAACTTTCATGTTTTAGAACTGATATTGTAGCTTTTTCAGAAACTTAGCTCTCAGACACAAGTTTCGTATGGGAGAAGGACTACACCATGGCAAACCTGGAAGAGTAAAGAAAGTACGGTGTAGGCTTTACAACCAAATGAAATTATGTCATCATGTGAAGCTTAGATTGCCGTGGCCACACATATCATGACACTCTCTGTTAGTCTAGAGAAAGGATTCATCAACTTCGTCAGTATCTGGATTCCTTCTCCAAGTAGTTGAAGAACCGACAAGAGGGGATGCCATTTTAGATTTGGTTTTGGTGAGCAGTGAGGACCTCATAGAAGAAATGGTTGTAGAGAACAACCTTGGTTCGAGTGATCATGAGCTAATTCAGTTCAAACTAGATAGAAGGATAAACAAAAATAGATCTGGGACTAGGGTTTTTGATTTCAAAAGGGCTAACTTTAAAGAATTAAGGAAATTAGTTAGGGAAGTGGATTGGACTGAAGAACTTGTGGATCTAAATGCAGAAGAGGCCTGGAATTACTTTAAGTCGCAGCTGCAGAAACTATCGGAAGCCTGCATCCCAAGAAAGGGGAAAAAAACATAGGCAGGAGTTGTAGACCGAGCTGGATGAGCAAGCATCTCAGAGAGGTGATTAAGAAAAAGTAGAAAGCCTACAAGGAGTGGAAGAAGGGTGGGATTAGCAAGGAAAGCTATCTTAGTGAGGTCAGAACATGTAGGGATAATGTGAGAAAGGCTAAAAGCCAAGTAGAGTTGAACCTTGCAAAGGGAATTAAAACCAATAGTAAAAGGTTCTATAGCCATATAAATAAGAAGAAAACAAAGAAAGAAGAAGTGGGACCGCTACACACTGAGGATGGAAAGGAGGTTAAGGATAACCTAGGCATGGCCCAATATCTAAATAAGTACTTTGCCTCAGTCTTTAATAAGGCTAATGGGGACCTTAGGGGTAATGGAAGGATGACAAACAGGAATGAAGATATGGAGGTGGATATTACCACATCTGAGGTAGAAGCCATACTTGAACAGCTTAATGGGACAAAATTGGAGGGCCCAGACAATCTTCATCTGAGAATATTAAAGGAACTGGCGCATGAAATTGCAAGCCCGTTAGCAAGAATTTTTAATGAATCGGTAAACTCAGGGGTTGTACCATACGACTGGAGAATTGCTAACGTAGTTCCTATCTTTAAGAAAGGGAGAAAGAGTGATCCGAGTAACTATAGGCCTGTTAGTTTGACATCTGTAGTATGTAAGGTCTTGGAAAAAATTTTGAAAGAGAAAGTAGTTAAGGACATTGAGGTCAATGGTAATTGGGACAAAGTACAACATGGTTTTACTAAAGGTAGATTGTGCCAAACCAACCTGATCTCCTTCCTTGAGAAGGTGACAGACTATTTAGACAAAGGAAATGCGGTAGACCTAATTTACCTCGATTTCAGTAAGGCATTTGACACGGTTCCACATGCAGAATTATTAGTCAAATTGGAAATGATGGCGATCAATATGAGTATTGAAAGGTGGATACGGAACTGGTTAAAGGGGACACTACAACGGGTCATACTGAAGGGTGAACTGTCAGGCTGGATGGAGGTTACTAGTGGAGTTCCTCAAGGATCGGTTCTGGGACCAATCTTATTTAACCTTTTTATTACCGACCTTGGCACAAAAAGCGGGAATGTGCTAATAAAGTTCACGGACGACACGAAGCTGGGGGGTATTGCTAACACGGAGAAGGACCGGGATATCATACAGGAAGATCTGGACGACCTTGTAAACTGGAGTAATAGTAATAGGATGAAATTTAATAGTGAAAAGTGCAAGGTCACGTAGGGATTAATAATAAGAACTTTAGATATAGATTGGGGAAGCAACAGAGGAGGAGAAGGACCTTGGGGTACTGGTAGATCACAGGATGACTATGAGCCGCCAATGTGATATGGCCGTTAAAAAAGCTAATGAGGTTTTAGGATGCATTAGGCGAGGTATTTCCAGCAAAGATAAGGAGGTGTTAGTACCGTTATATAAGGCGCTGGTGAGATCCCACCTGGAATACTGTGTGCAGTTCTGGTCTCCCATGTTTAAGAAGGATGAATTCAAACTGGAACAGGTTCAGAGACGGGCTACTAGGATGATCCGAGGAATGGAAAACCTGTCATATGAAAGGAGACTCAAAGTGCTTGGCTTGTTTAGTCTTGCCAAAAGAAGGCTGAGGGGGGATATGCTTGCTGTTTATAAATATATCAGAGGGATTAATATTAGGGAGGGAGAGGAATTATTTAAGATTAGTACCAATGTAGACACAAGAACGAATGGGTATAAACTGGACACTAGGAAGTTTAGACTTGAAATTAGACGAAGGTTTCTAACCATTAGAGGAGTGAAGTTCTGGAATAGCCTTCCAAGGGGAGTAGTGGGGGCAAAAGATATATCTGGCTTTAAGACTAAGCTTGATAAGTTTTTGGAAGGAATGGTATGATGGGAGAGCCTAATTCTGGCAATTGATCTTTGATTATCACTAGATAAGTATGCCCAGTGGTTGGTGATGGGATGGGATCTGAGTTACTGCAGAGAATTCTTTTCTGAGTGCTGGTTGGTGAGTCTTGCCCACATTCTCAGGGTTTAGCTGATCGCCATATTTGGGGTCGGGACGGAATTTTCCTCCAGGGCAGATTGGCAAAGGCCCTGGAGGCTTTTTGCCTTCCCCTGCAGTGTGGGGCATGGGTCACTTGCTGGTGGATTCTCTGCAGCTTGAGGTCTTCAGACCACAATTTGAAGACTTCAATAACTCAGGCATAGGCTACGGGTTTGTTATAGAAGTGGATGGGTAGGGTTCTGTGGCCTGCTTTGTGCAGGGGGTCGGACTAGATGAACACATTGGTCCCTTCTGACCCTAGAATCTATGAATCTATGAATCTATCTATGCTTCAGTGCTTAGGGTTAACGATAAGGAGAAGGATAGATTTTACCAAATGCTGGAAGAACTGATCAAGAGAATTCCATGGAAGGAACCCATCCTAGTACTTGGAGATTTAATGCAAGTGTTGGGGCCAATGCTGAGATCTGACATGAGATTCTGGGTAGGCATGGCATCGGAAGTATGAATGACAATGGTCAGAGAGTTCTCAAGCTCTCTGCCATTAAAGGCTTATTGGTGACCAACATCTTCTTTGATGGTAACATCAGAAGAAGAACACCTGAGGACCAGGCACTGGCATCAGCTGGATTTGGTACTGACAAGATTTACATATTTGAAAGATATATTACATACACGATCCTTCCAAAGTGCAGACTGTGATACATACTATTCTCTTGTTTACTGCAATGTAAAATTTCAAGCTAAGAAGATCCACTGTAATAAAACTGCTGTACAATGTCCTATTGACTTGTGCCAAATATCAATGACAGCCAGAATGAATGAAACTGTTTCAGATGCATGAGAAGTCTTGAAGACAAGTGTGTGCTATGTGGCAATCAAGAGCTTTGGAAAGAGTACTAAGAAAAATGTTGACTAGTTTTGTAGACCACTTGGAGATACTGCTGCCATTCATTGAGAAGAAAAGATCTGCCTGATCACCTACAAGACTAGTCCTACTATTGATTTGCTCAACAGCTTAAGGGAGGCTCGTGAGGTTGTTCAAATAACACTAGGCATGATGGATGGAGGTTTGTTTAACATTGCAAGGTTCAGAGCTAAGATGAAGGTAAAAAACATTATCACAAAGGACCCGTTGTTTACAGATGATGCAGCCCTTCTGGCTCACAGTGTTGATGCCCTACAACATCTTTTTACCAAATTTCCTGATTCATGCAAAATCTCTGGGCTAGCAATAAGCTTGGAAAAGACTGTTATCATGCACCAAGGTTCTTCAGAACCAGTTCCAGAGATCACCTTAGATGATATTAATTTGGATTTTGTTGACCACTTTTGCTACCTTGTCTTTATTGTTACCAGCAATGTAGATCTTGAAGCTGAGTTCACTAGAAGAATTGACAAAGCAGCCAGGAATTTTGGATAAAACACAACTCATAAATATGGATTTTCACTTCAGTTGACTTTTTGTCATTGTTCCAGGCTCTGTCTTGCAAAAGACCAGTCTTCTATATGGCTCAGAAACAAGGACGACCTACACCAAACATACCAAAAGACTAAGCAGCTTTCATACCAGATTCCTGCATAAAATTCTTTGAATAAGATGACAAGGCAGAGTGACAGAGGTGGAAGTGTTAAATTGCGCTAGTATGTCATTCATGGGAATATTGATTAATAAGAAAAGACTCAGGTAGCTTGGACATGTCAAGTGAATGACAGATTACAGGATCCCAAAGAGTGTGCTGTACTATGAAGCTTGCAAAGGGTCTAGAAATAGAGGCAGACTGCTGCACAGATGTTGGAATGCTTGCAAAGCTGACTTAGTATCCTTTGGAATTTCTGTGGATGATAGGGAAAGGAGTGCAGAATGCCACTATGGTTGGTGGAGTCAGCTTGTAAATGGAGTGAGGCGTTGCAAGGCGGATTGGATCAAACTTTGTGATGACCAGAGTCAGAGGAGGAAAGACTCTGCTGCTCTGATTCAGAGAACTGCTAATGCATGGGTGTGCCCTACCTGTGGATGGGACTGTTACTCGCACATTGGACTCAGCAGCCATCAAATAACTCATTGGTGCATACACCATGCTCTGTGACCAGCAATGGTGCCATTGATTGATTGATTGATTAGAAACCTAGTTGTGGACCAGGACCAGGTGCTGTACGATTACAGAACAAAGAGGTGGAACTAGTCGCAAAAGATTTTAAAACTATGGTTATTTTATTTAAACTCTGACTATTGTGTTGTTCAGCAGTCTATTATTATAGCAGCATTGACCATTTGTGTGTGTGCGCATGCCAGTGCAATTGCCATTTATTGCTATGAGTTAGAGTGGGATGGGAAATGCTTTTCATATCTTAGCAGAGTTTTCAAGATTTTGAAATTTTTTCACATCCTGAATAGAAATGAAAATCTTTAAAAATATCGCAAACCAGTAAACAAAAAACAGATCAGGTAAATCAAAGCATCTTGTTTCAATAATTTGATAATGTTTCATTTTGATTTTAACCCTTTTGAAATATTTAAAACTTTTAAAACTATCAATTAATTTCAAAACTTTTTTTTCAAAATTGAGAGATTTGTCAAAGAGCAATCTTTTGTTTGCACAGTTTCAGTTTTGAGGCATCAGAAAATTCCTGACCAGCTGTACTAAACTTGAAAATCAATTTTTAAAAGTTTTTCAAATGTAACAAAATAGAAAGTTATCATAGGTGTACTAGATTCTGTTTTATAGTCCAGAAAAAACATATAAAGTTGGCTTGTTTAATTTACAGGTGCCCCCTCATGCCCCTATTTTTCTTGTATCCCCCCTGAAAGATTTCAAGTTTAAACAACCAAAATCTAGTCCAAGCCAGATGCTAGTTCAGCTACAAATTGTCTGATGTGTGTTTACTGTGGTGTCTGATAGCTGTGTGAGCTAGCAGATACAGTAAGGATGAAATAATGCACAGTGGGCCATGAGGCTGTTGAGAGAGAACTACTTGATTTCGCCATGTATAGAGGCACAAAACTAAAGGTGATAGAAAGTCAGTGCTATGATAATTGCTAACAGTTCAGTGAAGCTTTGGAAAGCTTAAAAGTATTATTTTGATTCCCACTTGGATGGTCCTGTTAGTTTTAGGGTAAAACATGAAATGTAGGCTCATGTAGTAGAGTTCAGCAACACGTTTAGAACAAATGCTGATGAAACAGAATCACTATGTTATGCAGTTATAGCCTATTCCAAAGTAAATCTACAGTATATCACTTCCTTGTGCAGTGATTTTGTTAAATAAACTTCCTTTATGTTGTAAAAGAGAGGGCATTTCAAAGGCTTTTTCAAGGTATTCAAAACTTAAATGCTAAGTACAGAAAATCTTATTACTTAGAAATATGCTAACTTAAGTGCTTTTTCGTATGGTATAAAGGCATTTAAAGTCCACTGCAGCACTGCACCTGGGAATTATAGATAGTTTTAGATATGTTGCCAGTTTGAAATCTGATTTCAGTAAAGAGTTTATAATAGGAATGGGCCAAAAGCTATCCAGGAAGAAAGCATCAACATTGATTACACCTCTGACAGCACAGTACTGTATTATGTTCTTTTATCACTGGATCATGGATCTTGTCATGTACCTCTTTACTCAAGTACATGTGCTGAAAATGCCTATGACAATAGATACCACATGTGAGAACTCTGTGATTTTAACATACAAATAAAACCAGGTAGGTGGGTTTCCTTGACAATTTTTGGCTTGTTAAGGCTGAATTGAATCTAAGCTTTGCAGGAGGAATAAAGATTCAGGTCTGAAATTAATAACCATCAGAAGGAAAGTGGTAGGGGATTCATTCACCCTTAAAATCTAGAATTAATGATGTCTAGAAAGTTTTATATTGATAGTAAAAAAGCCAATAGAGTTCTTAAACAAAGAGCAACCCCTGGATAAAGAAGCTATTGAATATGACAGCAATTAAATCAAGGTTATGAAATATTTAGACCCATTCCAAGATGATTGTGTTTCAATGAGCATTAGCTATTAAACCAGGTAATGGAAAAAAAACAGAATGTTGTCAAGACCCAATGTGGAATTAATGAATTTTGCATTTGCACAAGCAAGACATGGTCTGCATTATACTGTGGAAAAAGGTAATATCTACCTTAACAGGCCACATTGGAACAGGTGATAAGGAGGAATCCACTCTAGAGGAAGCAAGGGACTTTGATGCTTTGTATGCGTGATGTTTCTGCTATTGTTCCTGTAAAAATTGGTACCAAGGACTAGATTCACAAAGGAAATTTTAGAAGCCTAGAAAAGCCTGAGGTAGGGCTTGTCTACACTTGTCTATACTGGCACTGTGCCACTGTAGCACGTCAACATAGGCACTATTCTCACTGATGGGAAGGGTCTCCATCAGCATAAGGAGTCCGCCTCCCTGCAGGTGGTAGGTTTATGGACCAGTTCATCCATCAGCCTAGTGCTGTCTACCTTGGGGGTTAGGTTGGCTTAATTATATGTTCAGGGGTGTGGATTTTTCACCTCCCTGAGCAACCTAGCTTTTTAGTGTAGTGTAGGCCTTAGTTGCCAAGGTTTCCTATCAAACAAATGGAGAGAGGCACCTGAAAATGGGATTCACAAAGCCAGCATGCTAGGCGCCTCCCTGACAAAGGTAGCCAATGGGAGATGTCAAGGAAAGGGGTGTGTCCCAAGCCTCCTCCCCAGAAGAACAGCACCTAAATCCAGGCTAAAGGAAGGCACCTATCTCCATTTGGAATTCTCTACAAAAAACTCTTTTGGAGTTAGATGCCTATGACATGCTTTTTTGCAAGAATCCAGGGAGTAGGGGGATGGAGAGGTGGAGAGAAAGAAGATGTCCCTTGTAACATATAGCGCCATCATTCGGGTACTTACCCAGGAGGATAGGATACCCCCTGGTTCAAGTACCTCTCCACCTGAAGGGGAGCAGGGATTTGAACAGGGACCAAATGTCTCTCAGATTAATACCATAATCCTTCAGCTAAAAGTGATGAGGGAGATCGCCCTCCTTCTTCCCCTTCCTCTATTACCATTTTGTTTGAGCTCTCCCATAAGGGCCCAATCCAGTACAAGAGCTCATAACACGCCTACCGGATTGGACCCCGCAGGCGAGTTAGGCAGAGGAATGCCTATCTTCATAGATCAGACTGCGGCTTAAACATCTGGATGTCGAGAGTGGAAAAAACAGTGTACATGCTCAGAGGCAGAAACATATGTGCCTAGGGAACTTCTACTACAAAAACATAGGTGCCAAGCAAATTTAGGCCCCTAGAGGGTTTAATGGCAGCTGATCAGTGTTTTATGAATACCTGTAGGGTCTGACTCTGGGACTTCGACTCCTAAAGTGGCAGTTAGGCCCCTAAGTCCCTTTGTGAATCTAGCCTCAAGTCACTTATATGGGAGTGAGTAATGTTGGTGTGAAAGGGGCAATTTATGCATGAGACTAGGATGTTGAGTCCCAAGTGATTTTATTCCAAAATAATTAAAATTAGTCTATCAACACAAATTTTAGGGTAGCCGAAGTATTGAAATTGTTCCTTGTGATATACATTCAAGGATGCTATGCCTCTGTTTATCACATAAAGATTCTCTCCAAGCCCTAAGTTATGCCATGACTTAGACAAACATAAAAACAGAAAGTCATTAATGTTGAATAATTCATTCAACAAACAACCAGACAGTAAAACAATGTAAGAACTCGGCTACAACTTCTCCCGGATGCTCTCCACAAGGGAGACATGCGTCCAACAGAGATTATACTTTCTATAGACTTGTCTTCACTGCCAAATTAACTCATGCTTTTAATTTGAGCGTTACCCATAACTTGAGTCCTGTCCACGCCCAAAATCCTTTCATTCAAGTATGTTGTTTTTAATTCTAACTGGTTGGCTCATCAGGGGTATAAACTGAAACCCAAGTTAGCAGCTGACAAGTTTTGCTAACATGACCACTGCAATATGGACATGGACTAACTCCATTTGAGTGCCACTAATCCACCCATACCTTCCCACAATTCCTCCCATGTGTCCAGAAAAGACAGACAAGTTTCCCATAATTCATAGAGAAGTTCAGGTTACTGCAGTGCAAAGAACCATTGGATGTGACCCTCGAAGTCTTGCTTCCACACAGATGTGAATGTAGTGCTAATGTGGACAGAAAAGTTCAAGTGTTATTTTACAGCATAGCTGCTCTTACTTTAGCTAGGCTAACCCAAAAGCAGTGATTCATGTGTAGATGTCTTGATATACCAGCTGTAAAGACGTACCCTATAAGAAGTTTTCTGTTAGGGACACTCTTCTTTAGAGCCCTGAAACTGGTGGGTAGGTACTCAGCATGGCTCAGACATGCCTCTGCTGCTGCTACCAGGAATACTGCAACTACATTGATATTTGTACTTGCACTAGTTCGATGAGAGCTAGCATGTATTGTTGTATTTGGACCCAGCAGAGAAAGAGATCGAGGGAGCGGATAGAAACATAGTTGTCCTCTGTGGTAGATTTCATTGTTCTGGCTGCAAAACTGAAACTAACTCATAAAGCCTCACTTTCATTGGGTAGTGAGGTGTGCTCAAACATTTAAAGGGACAAGACACATACCTGTACAGAAGATGGGGAATCATGCCCAGATGTAGTCTTTGGATTATGAAATTCAATAACTGCAGGATAGCATTAATCTGAGCTACTCATAGAAGCTACTTGAAGAGTACCTGCTTATAATTAGAGCTGGTCAAAAAACTTTCAATAGAAAAGTTTTTCATCTAAAAATGCAATTTTGTCAAAATCACAATTTTTTATTTTATTATGATTAATATTTACTTATATAATATAATTAATATTTTATTTTATATTGAAATGTTTCAACATTATCAAAACAAGACTTTTCAATAGTTCCAAATTGAAATTTTTCAGAATTTCTAATTCATGGGAAAATTCAAAATTTTAAAATTTTTCATTCAGATTTTTTAAAATTTCAGAATTTCCCATGGAATGGAAATTCTGTTTTCTGACCAGGTCTATTTATGACCTTAGTGTGTCTTGCAACTCACCAAGTCACCATGTTAATGGAAATTAAAAATCTTAAATTCCCATCAAATACCACACCTTTTTCTCTGTTTTACTTTAGTCAGTTTGTCTTTTTTCCAGGAGCATGTTTTCCAGCTATTTGGTATTTAACAAAAGCTGTTATTAAACCTTAACTCACAATCACATTTTCTTATTTGATTTAAATTGATGTCAATAGGAAATAAATGCAACCTTTGGCACTGCCTATACAAGCCTTTATCTTGTCAACAGAAGTTTGAAGTCAGGTGGCAGGACTAATGCAAAAGCTGAAGGATTTTTGCTATTGTTTATTTTAGTTTCATTCCTCACTATGCAGCAAGCTTCCTTTGTTTTGTTCCCTTTGTTGGCAGTGAGGGCTGTTTTGCTTTTCCCTTCTCTTTCTCTCACTCTGCATCGCTTTCAATGAGCTTTTCATCCACTTTCTATCTAGCAGAGGTAATTGATAGTGAAGAATGCACCTCAGTGTAGCATCCAGAGCTATAATCTCCCCCCTTCTATCTATCTAGGTCTTTCTATAGTCCCCATTTTGTCATAACACCCCTGCACAATAGAAAAGTGTCATCCCCATTTTACAGGAAAGGGACTGAGTCACAGAGAGAGAATGGCTTCTGTAAGGTCACAGAGGAAGTCTGTAGCATAGCCAAGAATTGAGCTCATATCTCTTGAACATCACTCCAGTGCCTTAGCCATAATACTATACTGCTACTGCTTCCCTCCTACTCTGGCTATGTTTGGCTGGTCATGCTCCATAAGCCAGTCTCCTGCCCTTTTTTCCAGTCCACACTCAAATCTGTGAACTAAGATGGAGGGACCTTCTGCTCTGTGCTCTACAATGTGCAGTCAACCTGTGCAAAGCTCCATGTATTCTGATTTCCTTTACTCTCATGCTGTGGAAGTGCAATAATTTTACTGTACCTGTGGCCCTTACTTGGCCCAGCGGATTCAGTCTTGAAATGAGAAAACTATACACTTACCAAAGCCAGGAAACATTAGCAGTTACATCCTTGTAACTGTATCCATAAATTATTTTCATTGCAAATAAGCATTTGTTAGTTCCGAAATCAAATAGCTTTGCATTAATGTGTGTTTCCACTCTGCACACAGGAATCAGGCATTATCATTTATTTTGATTAGTGAAGCCATGATGAGAAGCAGAAATATTTTTATCTTAGTATATCTTCATTATTTCCTTTGACAAAATAACCGCTACACATTATTTACTTATTAGTGCTGCAAGTCAACATATGGTTGCTTTCTTATTTGGCTGCTAAGATTCTGCCCTCTACAGCTGGCTGAGAATTTTTTCATTTAAATCAGAACTTTTTTCAGACATGTATCAGTTATGACAAAATTTTATGTGGGAAGATTTCTCAAACCCAAAAAGAGACTGAGAATCTCAGCTTGGTGGACAGCGTGCTCACCTCCTGTGTCAGAGATTCAGGTTAAAGTCTTTTCTCTGCAAGGGTCTAACATGTCCCATGTGAGTGCATAAACCACTGGGCTCTTGGCTATTCTGGAATAGGACTCTGTATTTATTCATGAAAAATTTTGAAAGGTCCCAGTTTGATTTGATCTCCCTTGATACAAAACTGTCTCCTCTCTGACTGACAGGTGTGGTGCATCATGGATGTAACATGGCTATAGGTGGATCATGGGAGATGTAGTCTAGCCAAGAAGCCTGGTCCTTAGGGCAAAATGGGGGCATTAGGCACCTGAACTACAATTCTTATGAGACAAAGTGCCTCCATAGGAAGATGCATTTTAATGTTGAAATGACTTATTGGGAGGTCATGAGCAAGTGAACATGACTATGACCGGTCTTCATTAAACATGATTACACTGTTACCTTTTCTCCACTTGTTTTTTGTAGTCACCGGTTGTTTCTCATCATTGTAAGCTCTCTGAGGCAGGGACTTCCATTTTTTCTGTAGGTGCACAATGACTAACAGACTTGTGATGATGATGATAATAGATGAGAGAGGAAGAAAAACAGTAGTTAACTTTCAGGGACACTTAGGCACTTAACTTGTGGCCTACATATTTCAGGGGGAAAAGCCATTTTGCCTTCCAGAATGCTCCTGAAAGTGGTGATCTTCAACAGGGTGGGTAGGGAAATCATATTTTCTCTTCTCTCCTCTAGGGAGCATGCAAGGCAGCCCAAATGAAGAATTGTTTTGAAAGAGATTGCCAACACTGTTTCTGCTTTCTGAGAATGACTAGTGGTAATGGGCAATTAGGACCACATGGATTATCCTATCCACTCATTCTTCTGGTTCACAAACAGACCAGACCTCCTCTCTAGCATATAATGCAGCTCAATTTAGGGTTACCATATTTCAGGTTCCCAAAAAGAAGACATTGCTGGAAGGTGGGGCAGCTGGGGGGTGAGAAAGAGAAGCTGGAGGGGCAGTACAGCTGAGCATACTGCAGGGGGTACCTGCAGCAGGGTTACTAACTGGAGGTGGGGGGGCGCAGTGTTGCTCCCTATCATGGTGGCAGGGCAGCTGGCACAAGTGACAGCTGTCACTCAGCATCTCCCTGAAGGACCCTCTCCCTAGGGCTGGAAGCAGGGGCCTGGGCGGGCAGGATCTGGCAGCTGTGGCTTGCAGGGAAACTGGCCAATCAGCTGCGGATGCAGGGGAGGTACCAATTGGGAAGCAGACCAGTCAGGGGTCTTTCTGAGCTGCAGCTTGTCTGCTCTGCAAAAACCCCAGACATTTTCTGTTATTTGAAATCTTCCCTGACAGAGGAAGGAAGCTCAAAAAAGAGGCTCTGTTGGGGAAAACCCGGATAAATGGTAACCCTAGATCAACTGGGAAAGAGTCCATTAAAAAGTCTAAGTTCCAATTCCACAGTACTGTCTGCTGTAAATATATTAAGCTTTAAACAACGTTCATAAGGAAAACAGACCCAGTGCCTTAGATTTTAAAGATCAGTTCTAGACTATGACAATAGCCAGTTCTATGTTAACATTTGGAGATCATAGCAATGTATGAATATTCATAATACCATTTTTGCCGCTACTCTGGGGAAATCTTTGTAGGCTCAAAATAGAGATTAAATTTATAGTGAGGAACACAGAAGAGATTAAATAGCTAAGACAATTTGTTGAAGCAGTGAAAGAGGAAGCAAAATTATGAACCTATTTGGTGACAGATGCAAACAAGCTGTAATTGGAAAGAAATCTCTGCAAAAGGAGGAAATGAAAAATTAGAACAGGTTGTTATTATACATTCATTGCACTGGAAGGAGCTAAAGAATTGAACCTAAAATCAACACCTAGGGCTGGCTGAGAAATGGAATTTCTGTCCTGTGAAGAATTTGGGGGGCGAGTGGAATTTTCTTCATCCAAATCAGGATGAAATGACTAAAATTTGAATTTCTTTGCAGAACAGAAAATCTTCAATATTGTTTGGAAACACAGAAGTGTTCCCTTAACTGAAATGTTTGCATATTTTCAAAACAAAATATGATCCAAGGTTCCCCAGGCTTCCCATGAGGTGCGCAGCTCAGAGATCTGGCCAGCTTGGGACTCAGCTACCTGGTTGGCTTGACAGCCAAGGGAGCTGGGCATCTAGCCACATGGGGAGCCTGGGAGCTGGGCAGCCCAACCATGTGTCAGGTGGACAGCCTAGGGAACTGGCCTACGAATACTGCAATTCACCAGGTAAGCTGCAGGGAAAGCAGAGGACCTTGGAGGGTGAGGTGGGCTTGTTAGAAACCTTGCTGGCTGGTGAGCAGGTCAGCTTGGCTGCCTGGTTTCTGTCAAAAGTTTCAACAGAATCACTGTATTCCTAGAGAATGTTTGTATTCCATCGAATCAGCATTTTGCAATAGAAAACTTCTGCTGGAAACATTTTTGACTAGCTCTATGATGTGCTCTAAAAAAAGGATCAAACACTGAATGGATGTTCCAAACAGCCATAAGGATCAAGAAGTTCCTATGAGTTGAAGCCTGGTGGAGATGATGTTTGAATTAATATTGTAGAAGAGACTAAGTGGGCAAGATTGCAGTGAATCAGCTGTTCAGCTCCGTGAAGCTGAATTAAGAAAAGAGTATTAAAAACCTGGCAGGCAATAACTCCTGTAGTACGTAATTATTTTGTAGGGATTCATTACAGAAAGGAAATGCTTATTACTCAAACAGGGCATTTTTCATTCTGATGGGCATGTACTATATTTAAATTCAGTGTAGAGACCATTTCTACAATACAGTGCCAGTCATTCAAAGCTCTAGGTATTGTGCATTGTTCCATACACGGAGTGGTAGCATTTCACATGCACTAGGAACTTAAAATGTTTAGAGGTTTGGTTTTGAAATCCTTATCCAAAGACACTTATCAGAGCTCTGTTCTGATAGTCTTGTAAAATTAGGCCTTTGTGAGATTTCCAGTAAAATTAACATGTTGTCCAAAACTTAGGCATTCGGATACTATGATGCTTTGATATTATGCTGATGAGCACAGTCAAAATACTTAGAGAGATCAGATAGAAATAACATGGAAAGAGCCTTTATTTTGGTGCGCCTGTATCTTGCTTTATCCAAAGTGAGGATGTGTGGAGGTGGATTGTACTGCGAGCAAATACCAACCTAACTGAATTTATCAGCCAAACCTTGAAAAAAAATCACACATGGCATAAAATCAGATTTTCATTCCTTTGACTCTGCAATCAAATCCTTTCAGTGGTCTGACACAGCCCAAGTGTATTAAAATTCACAGTATATTATAAGGCTAAGAAATAGGTCTGATGTTTGGAAAGGTGAAGTGAGACTCATTAGGGTGGGGTTTTTTGGAAGCACTCATTTCAATGGACATTAAACCACAAGTCGTGTGGGGCTCATATCTGTACATGCACCCAGTCATACAGTAATGCTCAAATATTTATAAAACATAATCGACTCCAAATTAATAATGGATATGGATTTTGCAATGCCAAGAGGAGGAATCAGCTGCAAGTGTTCATTCTGCATTTGCTTCAAGGCAATGGACTCCTCGGAGGTAGGCGGTCCTACAAAAAAAGATAATCTTTTCAAACTCAGGATTAAATTATCAGGTGGTATAAGCCGGTGTTATTCCAATAGGAAAATACAACCTAGATGGAGCTACCATAAGGTGGGTGCATAACTATGCATCTTCAGGCACAACATTATGAAGAATTGGAGCAGGCTGGGCAGTGGGGACAGAAAGACAGTGAAGAAAATTGGCAATCTGTGATTGATGAGCATCCATGTACCAGCAATGCAGATACAGGTGAGTGACCATTTTCATGTTGTCTCCATGGGTACTAATGCAGAGAGTGGACTAGATTATACATCTCAGGGAAGGGAGCAGAAGAAGACTCCACCGATTGGAAGGCATGAGATGTACTATCCTAGGAATGGGGGTTCCACAACCACCTCTCCCAAGAGAAGAGGGTGGGTGGTGGTGGTTGGGGACTCCTTCCTTAGGGGGACTGAGTCATCTATCTGCCATCCTGACCAGGAAAATCGAGAAATGTGCTGCTTGCCAGGAGCTAGGATTCACGATGTGACGGAGAGACTGCCAAGACTCATCAAACCCTCAGATCACTACCCCTTCCTGCTTCTCCATGTGGGCACCAATGATACTGCCAAGAATGACCTTGATCAGATCACTGCAAACTACATGGCTCTGGGAAGAAGGATAAAGGAGTTTGAGGTGCAAGTGGTGTTCTCATCGATCCTCCCTGTGGAAGAAAAAGGCCCAGGTAGTGACTGTCGAATCGTGGAAGTCAAGGAATGGCTACGCAGGTTGTGTCAGAGAGAAGGCTGTGGATTCTTTGACCATAGGACGGTATTTCAAGAAGGAGGAGTGCTAGGCAGAGATGGGCTCCACCTAACAAAGAGAGGGAAGTGCATCTTCGCAAGCAGGCTAGCTAACCTAGTGAGGAGGGCTTTAAACTAGGTTCACTGGGGTAAGGAGACCAAAGCCCTGAGGTAAGTGGGGAAGCAGGATACTAGGAGGAAGCATGAGCAGGAGAGCGCAAGAGAGGAGGACTCCTGCCTCAGACTGAGAAAGCAGGATGATCAGTGAATTATCTTAAGTGCCTATACACAAATGCAAAAGCCTGGGAAACAAGCAGGGCAAACTGGAAGTCCTGGCACAGTCAAGGAATTGTGATGTGATTGCAATAACAGAGACTTGGTGGGATAACTGTCATAACTGGAGCACTGTCATGGATGGATATAAATTGTTCAGGAAGGACAAGGAGGGCAGAAAAGGTGGGGGAGTTGCATTGTATGTAAGAGAGCAGTATGACTGCTCAGAGCTCTGCTATGAAACTGCAGAAAAACCTGAGAGTCTCTGGATTAAGTTTAGAAGTGTGAGCAATCAAGGTGATGTCTTGGTGGGAGTCTACTGTAGATCACCAGACCAGGAGGATGAGGTGGACGAAGCTTTCTTCTGCCAACAGAAGTTACTAGATCACAGGCTCTGGTTCTCATGGGAGACTTCAATCACCTTGATATCTGCTGGGAGAGAAATACAGTGGTGCACAGACAATCCAAGATGTTTTGGGGAATTATAGGGGACAATTTCCTGGTGCAAGTGCCAGGGCTGCCCAGAGGATTCAGGAGGTCTGGGGCAAAGCAATTTCAGGGGCTCCTTCCATAAAAAAAATTGCAATACTATATTCTCGTGGGGGCCCCTGCGGGCCCAAGGCAAATTGCCCCACTTGCTCCCCCTCACGGGTGGCCCTGGGAAAAATAAACCTTCCGCATCTCAGCACAAACCTAGTTTTGAGAAAACTTCTTTACAAGGTATCACTGGTTCTCAGCATCAGCTAGTGCTAAAAGGCACTAACGCTCATTAAAAGAGTTGGACAAATATTTTCCATCAAAACTTTTTTTGGTTTGAAAACTAGTAGTTTTTAAAAAGCAGAAAAAAATCACAGACAATGTCTGCTTTCCTTCAAAATTTGTTGTGTTTTTTTTAATTGAAAAGCTGAAATTAGTCTGCCAAAACCTGAATATGGTTTGGGATTTCAGAAGACTGTGGCCAAATATTTGCTGTGTTTGATTGTTTAAAGAAAAAATAAAAAACTTCTGCTTAAAAAAAATTCAAAACTTTTGAACCACCTCAGTTTGTGACCAAACTCCTGAGCCCATCCAGTCAGAGATTTTCCCAGGTTTCTGATACTCTGCTGGCTTCCTTGGCTCATATCTGTCTCTATAACTTTGGGTTCATTTAGGTTAGAACATGAGAACAGCCATACTGGGTCAAACCAAAGGTCTATCCAGCCCAGTATCCTGTCTACCGACAGCAGCCAATGCCAAATGTCCCAGAGGGAGTCAACCTAACAGGTAATGGTCAAGTGATCTCTCTCCTGCAATCCATCTCCACCCTCTGACAAACAGAGGCTAGGGACACCATTCCTTACCCATCCTGGCTAATAGCCATTAATGGACTTAACCTCCGTGCATATATCTGTTTCCTAGAGACTGGCTCCACGGGGTCCTTCACAAACTGGAGACAGTTATTCTGGGTTTGTCTTTAGTAAGGCTTATGTACATACTCCACGAGCAGAAAAAAGTCACGGACAATGTCTGCTTTCCTTCAAAATTTGTTGTGTTTTTTTTAATTGAAAAGCTGAAATTAGTCTGCCAAAACCTGAATATGGTTTGGGATTTCAGAAGAGTGTGGCCAAATATTTGCTGTGTTTGATTGTTTAAAGAAACAATAAAAAAATTCTGCTTAAAAAAAATCCAAAACTTTTGAACCACCTCAGCTTGTGACCAAACTCCTGAGCCCATCCACGAACTGAGCATTTGAGGTTGGTCCAGAATCTGGGATGAGCCTATGTTGTGAAAACTGAAATGCTCAAAATAGCACATGCATGTGAATGGACACAGGGTGCTAAAATTAAATTAACTCAGGGGTTCTCACACTGGGGGTCGGGACCCCTCAGGGAGTCACGACGTTATTACTGGGAGTAGTGAGCTGTCAGCCTCCACCTCAAACCCCACTTTGCCTTCAGCATTATAATAGTGTTAAATATATAAAAAAGTGTTTTCAATTTGTAAGGGGGGGGGCTTGCTATGTGAAAGGGGTCACTAGGATGAAAGTTTGAGAACCATTGAATTAACCCCTCTGGAGCCTCAGGGAATGTAGGGGAGGGGGTCTCCCTTGGTAGGGTTGGGAAGGTATTGCTCTTCTCATGTGATCCGTCCTCCAGTGGCTAATTTTAAATGACGCTACCCTCCCCTGACATGAATCTCCCTATGGCACTGAAATTAAATATAGACTATAACTTGGCATTTGATAACTGAAAGGGATGGTAGCCCTAATGGAAAAGCTAACAGCTTGACTCTTCTGCAAGCCTCAAACTGCTGAGCGAGCTTTAGGGTAGGGAAGGCTGTGCCTCCCAAACAGCCTAGCCCTGCCCCCTATCTGACCCCCACCCACTTCCTGCCCCCCGACTGACCCCCTCAGAATCCCCGACCCATCCTGCTCCTTGTCCCTTCACCATCCCCCAGAGACGACACCACCACCACCACCCTGGGACCCCACCCCTGCTCCCTGTCCCCTGACCGCCCCAACCCCTATCCACTCCCCCGCTGAGTCCCGACAGACCCCCAGAACACCCACAATCTAACCCCCCCATTCCCTGTCCTCTGACTGCCCCCCCAACCTCTGCCCCCTCCCTGTGCCCTGACAGTCCTCGAGACTTCCTACCCCTTAGCCAACCCCCTGGCTCCCCCCTCACCCGGAGTCTCAGCGTGTCGCATCCAGGGCCATCCCTGAACAGCAGTGTAGTGCGGCTTCGGCAGGGCCTGACCTCCACCCCGCTCAGAGCCACCTGGTAAGGGGGCGGGGCTGTGAGCATCCTCCACTCAGCCTGGAGATCGCAGCCCTGTCCCCTTACCACACGGCTCTGAGTGGGGTGGAGCTCAGGCCCCGCCGGAGTCGGGCTGCAGCTGTTCAGGGACAGCCCTGGATGCGCTGAGGCTCCGGGAGACGGGGGGAGATGGGGTTGGTTCGGGCTGGGGCAGGAGCCTCAGCCATTCTCTTGGGGGCCCCTGCGGATCCCTGGGCCTGGGGCAAATTGCCCCACTTGCCCCCCCCCGGGCGGTCCTGGCAAGTGCTGGAGGAACCAACTGGGGCAGAGTTCTTCTTGACCTGCTGCCCCCAAACAGGGAAGAATTAGTAGGGGAAGCAAAAGTGGATGGGAACCTGGGAGGCAGTGACCATGAGATGGTAGACTTCAGGATCCTTATACAAGGAAGAAAGGAAAGCAGCAGAATATTGACTCTGGACTGCAGAAAAGCAGACTTTGACTCCCTCAGGGAACTGATGGGCACAATCCCCCGGGAGAATAACGTGGGGGAAGGAGTCCAGAAGAGCTGGCTGTATTTTAAAGAACCCTTATTGAGGTTGCAGGAACAAACCATCCTGATGTGTAGAAAGAATAGTAAATATGACAGAGACCAGCTTGGCTTAACAGTGAAATCCTTGCTGATCTTACACACAAAAAAAGAAGCTTACAAGAAGTGGAAGCTTGGACAAATGACCACGGAGGATTATAAAAATATTGCTCAGGCATGCAGGAGTAAAATCAGGAAGGCCAAATCACACTTGGAGTTGCAGCTAGCAAGAGATGTTAAGAGTAACAAGAAGGGTTTCTTCAGGTATGTTAGCAATGAGAAGAAAGTCAAGGAAAGTGTGGGCCCCTTACTGAATGAGGGAGGCAACCTAGTGACAGAGGATGTGGAAAAAGCTAATGTACTCAATGCTTTTTTTGCCTCTGTCTTCACGAACAAGGTCAGCTCCCAGACTGCCACACTGGGCAGCACAGTACGGGGAGGAGGTGACCAGCCCTCTGTGGAGAAAGAAGTGGTTCATGACTATTTAGAAAATCTGGATGAGCACAAGTTCCTGGGGCGCTGCATCCAAGGGTGATAAAGGAGTTGGCGGATGTGATTGCAGAGCCATTGGCCATTATCTTTGAAAACTCATGGCGATTGGGGGAGGTCCTGGGTGATGGACACTACATTAGCCTTTTTCCCATCTTTAAAAAAGGGAAGAAGGAGGATCTGGGGAACTACAGGCCAGTCGGCCTCACCTCAGTCCCTGGAAAAATCATGAAGCAGGTCCTCAAGGAATCAATTCTGAAGCACTTAGAGGAGAGGAAAGTGATCAGGAACAGTCAGCATGGATTCACCAAGGGCAAGTCATGCCTGACTATCCTAATTGCCTTCTATGAGGAGATAAATGACTCTGTGGATGAGGGGAAAGCAGTGGATGAGTTATTCCTTGACTTTAGCAAAGCTTTTGATATGGTCTCCCACAGTATTCTTGCCAGCAAGTTAAAAAAGTATGGGCTAGATGAATGGACTATAAAGTGGATAGAAAGCTGGCTAGATCGTCAGGCTCAACGAGTAGTGATCAATGGCTCCATGTCTAGTTGGCAGTTGGTATCAAGCAGAGTGCCCCAAGGGTCGGTACTGGGGCCAATTTTGTTCAATATCTTCATTAACGATCTAGAGGATGGTGTGGATTGCACCCTCAGCAAGTTTGCAGATGACACTAAACTGGGAGGAGTGGTAGATACGCTAGAGGGTACATATAGGATACAGAAGGACCTAGACAAATTAGAGGAGTGGGCCAAAAGAAACCTGATGAGGTTCAACAAGGACAAGTGCAGAGTCCTGCACTTAGGACGGAAGAATTCCATTCACTGTTACAGCCTAGGGACCGAATGGCTATGCAGCAGTTCTTCAGAAATGGAGCTAGGGGTTACAGTGGACCAGAAGCTGGATATGAGTCAACAGTGTGCTCTTGTTGCCAAGAAGGCTAACGGCATTTTGGGCTGTATAAGTAGGGGCATTGCTAGCGGATCTAGGGAGGTGACCATTCCCTTCTATTCTACATTGATGAGGCCTCATCTGGAGTACTGTCTCCAGTTTTGGGCCCCACACTACAAGAAGGATGTGAAAAAATTGGAAAGAGTCCAGTGGAGGGCAACAAAAATGATTAGAGGGCTGGAGCACATGACTTATGAGGAGAGGCTCAGAGAACTGGACTTCCTGTCAGGGTGGTTAAGCACTGGAATAAATTGCCCAGGGTGTTGAGGAATCTCCATTATTGGAGACATTTAAGAGCAAGTTAGACAAACACCTGAAATGGATGGTTTAGATAACATTTAGCCCTGCCTTCAATGCAGGGGGCTAGACTAGAAGATCTCTTGAGGTCCCTTCCAGTCCTATGATTCTATGATTCTCAGTCGATGGTACTAAGATAGGAAGATTTACAGAAAACAAGGATCTGGCCATTGGTGTCCAAATGTATGCACCTAAATCCACATTTAGGCACCTATATAAAAGTCCAGTTTTCCAGAGTTGATAAGCACTCACAGCTCCTGCTGATGTTAATGGGATTGCATGAGATGTAAATCAGTGTATAAATTTTGCCCTTTCATTTATACAAGTGGAGAGCAAGGTCAAACTGAGTTAGATGGACCAGTGCAAACCCAGTTCATTTTGTGAGCATTTAACATCCTCTGTGGTTTAATTACCAACCTGCATCTCCAGCCACAGCTGTATAGTCACTTTATTGTTGCCTTGGCAGCTTTAAATTTCTCTCTCCTTGATAACTTTTCTATGCCACTTATACAGGGAAGGCTACTGGACCTGATCTGAAGCCCATTGAAGTTAATGGGAGTATTGCATTTTACCTCAGTGAGTTTAGGTTCAGGCTCAGAGAGCCTGGGCTTTGGCTTGAACCATGCCTCTAGTTTTCAATACCATCTTTTAGGAATGTTGCAGATTCTGAGGGACCTGAATGCATGAGCAGGAGGTTGAACTACATGACCTCCTGAGGGACCTGACCTCTAGGATTCTATGAGTCTATGTTTCTCATCCAAAACTTTACAAACGTGCCTCAGAAGTAGGAAACAGTGATGGAAAGACAGATTGGGAGCACTTCTGGAAAATCCAAAAATGCTGGTTAATACAAATGCCGTTGTAGGAAACCTTATTCTTTAGGGGCTTTTATCAGTAGAATGCTTTTCCTATGCTCCAAACACAACAAATAACACAGGAAAAATGATAGTCTACTCAATTATAATATCTAATTTCTTATTCCAAAATGTAACATTTTTGGAGATGTCAGATTCAGGTATTATATTATTATTTCTCAATATAGCACTTACATTCACATTCTTTAACTAACAATCTGTTTGGATATTTTGATGTGAATAAAATCTACAAAAGGATGGTTTGAATTTATGTCACACATGGTTAAATAGTTCTATTCATGGGTGCAAATAAACCCCCAGCAACATCTTTTCACTCTGAGATAAAAAAGCCTTTGGGGAACTTAACAGGATATGAAAGGAAGAAGAAACAAATTGGGGTTGCAGAATGTATAGCAAAGGGTCAAGCAAATTCTATTTCTTCACCAGCTAGCCAAAGGGTGGACACTGTAGAAAATGAAAAGGTTATGGTAACATGGCTGTAATGAATTAAGAAGCTTCAAATGCCTTTAAAATAATTCACCATCACTAACACTACAGTTTTGTAATATCTGAAAACCTATTAAATATGACCTAAAAGAAAAGATCTCGTTCTAAGTCAGTGGACAGGTTTTTTTGTTCATGAGCTATAAGACAAATAAGAGTAGATTTCTCATTTCCTCTGTAAAGTTAAAGTTGAGAGAGTGAACCCCAAGGGATATGAAGAAATTGAGAGAGAAATCTTGGCCAAAATATTGTCAGGTTACAATTCAGGATAGCAGTCAGTGTAGAAATTGCCAGCATCACCTCTTGGTGAAATGTACCGCCACACTGTTTTTGCTAACTTGCTTTTTCCCAATGAGGTTTTGATGGAAAGTAGCTAATTATCGCTCTGCCACTTGTTTTAATTATTTGAGGTTAGAGTATTTGTAATGATATGATTTTATATACGGATTAGTTTATTTGAGTGGTATTTTGGGACATACTGAGAGCACTTAGCCCTTAAGTTATATGGACTGCTTACATTTTTCAAAGCATTGTGCAAACATTAAATTATTAAAGGGTATATTTAAGAAGAGAGTCAGCATAGGCTAGCACAATAAACATGGGGCTGGGAACTAAGAATCCTGAGTGCTGATCCTAGTTCTACTACACCAGGGGTGGCCAAACTGAGCATGAGAAGGAGCCAGAATTTACCAATGTACATTGCCAAAGAGCTACAGTAATACGTCAGCAGCCCCTCCATCCGCTCCCCCCACACAAGCTCCCAGCACCTCCCACCCACCAATAGCCATGCTGATCAGCATCTCCCTCTCCCTCCCTGCACCTCTCGATCAGCTGTTTCGTGGCATGCAGGAAGCTCTGGAAGTGAGGGGAGAAGTGAGGGCATGGCAGGCTTAGGAGAGGGGACGGGAAGGGCTGGAGTGTGGGCAGAGCCTGTGGCAGAGCCAGGGGTGGAGCAGTGAGCACCCCACAGCACATTGGAAAGTTAGTGCCTGTAGCTCCAGTCCCGGATTCGGTGCCTATACAAGGAGCCGCATATTAACGTCTAAAGAGCCGCACGTGGCTCCAGAGACACAGGTTGGCCACCCCGTACTACACACTCACTGTGTGATTTTCTGTAAATCACTCGGTCTCACTGTGCCTCAGATTCCTCATTTGAAAATATAGGGATAATAATACTTCCTGCAGCAAATTACATCCAGATTTGTAGTTTATTTGAATGGATGTTTCATATGCAAAGAAGAAATTTGAACCCAGGTCTTTTACCTCCTTGGGGAGCACCTAACTGCTGGGGTGTGGGGTATTCTCTATGGAGAGGGGAAAGGGAAAGGAGGTCTCAAACTCTCGTGTTAAAGCTGTTCCACTTTGTACTAAGTGCTTAAATATTGATTGGAGTAGATACTTAAGCTCAAGTCTCCCACATCCCAGGTGAATGCCTCAAACACCGGGCTACAGAGTCAATCTCTGTCTTGAGTAATGAATATTTAAGTAGTTTACACAAAAGGGACCAATTTGAACAGGTCGGTGATGAGAGACCTACCCCACAATGTCCCATAGCCCAGTGGTTAGTACAGTCAGCGGGGAGATAGGAATCCTAAATTCGGTTCCTGCTCCTCTCAGGCAGAGCTGGGAGTTGAAATTTCTCATATGAGACCTATGTGAGTGCGCTAACCACTGGGTTATTGAGGAAAAGGGGATGGTGACACTACCATCTGCTCCTTGACATCTCTTAAAAAGATGTCCAACTCCAAGTCATGCTTCATGGCTGTGAATCCCAGGTGGAAGGAGTAGCCTCCTTTGGCCTCGAGCTGGACACCTAGCTCCCTTTGAGGTTGAGTCATAGGCTATGCCACTTTGAGGAATTTACTACTGGCTAGCTTAGGTGGCTCCCTGCTCAGTGTGCTGGATTCTGTGAACGACTTTTATTAGCATCTAACTCTCCCCATGCGTTAGTGGGCACCTAACTCGGGGCAGTGAAAGATTTGTACTATTAAACGTGAAATAGGAAGACCCTTAGAGATGTTAAAGATATTTTCTTTAAGGTAACTTTTATAGGTGTATAATATATCTTTGAAAGTGCAATGCAACTGTTTCAAGTCCCAGTGAGATAGAAGGTAATTATTTACAGCTGCATAGTCATGCATGAGGACTCCGTATAGCACAGCATAAATTAAAATGGCATATGGGTAATATGGCAAACCAGGTGAAACAAGGTTAAACGTAATGCATAAAACCTTCTTGAATCTATGAAATTCACTATGTCCAAGTTTTAAAAATGATTAGGCAGCAGGGTGCCTAGAAGTGAGGTTCTGCAGCACTTCATCTAAGTCCCCCAAGTAAATGTCACCCTTATTTTGGTGTGACTTACTTTATTTTAAATGACTCACCCAGCACTAGGCAGGACATCTGTGGCAGAGCTGGGATTGAACCCAGATGTTCTAAATCCCAGCCTAATGTCTTAACTGCAAGATCATCCATCTTCTTAGCCCTGAACATGAGCAATAAAGGTAGTTTTAAAGAGAGGTAGTCAGAATTCTGTGGGAAATTCTATAAACGTTTTGCATGGAAAGTGTTCTGATCCTACGGAGATGACCGCATTATAAAATCCTAGTATAGACAGGTAGAGAGAGCAAGAGTTCTCTGCAGATTTTCCCTCTTGTATGCCTTTGAAATTTTTCATCAAAAGTTAATCACCATGCCACTGAGTGCCTTAAAAAAGAGGATGTGCAACATTGGTGGGCTGCAGTGGAGAGCAAAAATGTAATGCTTTCTGACGGAAGCTTGGACATAGTGTATTTCAGAGATTCAAAAAGGTTTTATGCATTGCATTTAAGCTTGTTTCACATGATTGGCCATATTACCTGGATGACATTTTAATGTATGCTGTGCTGTATGGAGTCCTCATGCATTTATATGCAGCTGTAAATAATTGCCTTCTAGCTTCACTGGGACTTGAAACCGTGCCATTACATTTTCAAGGATATATTACGCACCTATAAAAATTTACCTTAAAGAAAATATCTTTAGCATCTCTACTACTCATCCTATGTCATGTTTAATCATACATTATATTACGAGTTCTGAACATATTGTGACTAGTGCAGGCAGATCTGCTTTCCTATTTGAACAGGTATACGGTCATTTCCCTTAGCCAACAAATGCCAAGTTCATCTAAAGGTTGAACTCTCATGCCCAGCCCACATAAACAACTATAGCTGTAGGCCACGTTCTATTACTCCTGATTGTTCTTCTAAATCTTCCAGAGACACTGTGTAGTAATAGTAGCAGCCAGGCAGAGAACGTAAAAGTAGCACAAATAAAAGACACCCAGATGTTCAAAAATATTTACATTCCTAACATCCATTGAAATCGGTGGAAATTAGGAGTCCAAATTTCTTTGAGGATCTGGGCCAAAGTGACCAAGCAATTTATCCTTGGATTCTTAGTGAAATATGGCTGCTAATTAAGTATATTTTGATTAGCAGAATGTGGTAGTTACTAAATGAAATTATTTGGCTCACTTGTTAATAAACTGAGCACCTATATTTTGATTAGCAGAATGTGGTAGTTACTAAATGAAATTATTTGGCTCACTTGTTAATAAACTGAGCACCATATGTGAGCTATATGTGTGTATATATATGGTCAAAATTTTCAAGTGACTAGTGATTTTTCAGAGGCCTGAAGTGCCCAATTTGACACTTTAAAGCAGCCAAACGTTCAGAAAATACTCAGTACCCATCCTGTAAATTCAGCCTCCTTCAAAGGTACCTCACCCTGGCCAATCAAAATTGAGACTTGTTAATAAAAGAAACATTTGGACACGGAGGTCATGTGAGATGTATATGTAAACCCCAAACTGTCTTCTAATACTAAAATAAGCTGAAATAATTAGAAAAAAAAACCCTCTACTGACTTGATACTATTTTCTGTTAAGCAGTTGTTCTTGTTAAGCATTCATACAGTATACTACAGTGGTCTTAGTTACAAAGGGTACCTTCATTCTGACTATAGCGATATTTCCAGTTATGGCCTCAATCACGCCAAGCACTAAGTGTGTGCTTATTTTAAGCACGTCAGTAGTCCCATTGATTTAAATGGAACTACTCATGTGCTTGAAGTTAAACATGCGGTAAATGTTTGGCAGGATTTGGGGCCCAGAAGTATAGAGGAAACTTGCTCAGGCCATAACAACTTGTTTACAGGTTAAAAAGAAAAAGTAATTAAAAACCTATTTAACATCAATCACTGTAATTTTCATACAAGGAAAGTACAATGATTTCAAATTCATATAGCAAACACACAGAATACATACAGAATAAGGCCATGAAAACCTGGAAAAAAATAGCTATCTACATTTAGAAAAAAGAAAGAAACTTGTATTTTAAGTGGGGTTTGTGCTAAAGTTGTCTAAGTCACTTAAAAAATGGCACTGAGCATATTGTTCCTTGATGCAGATGTTGGAGCAAACACTACCTTCAGTTCCACCCAATGAAATCAAAGAGGTAAGATGATGTATGTATGGATGTAATTCAAAGCAGACTTTGGCCTGCTTTTCTGCAGGAGGTACAAAGCTAAAAGCTATATACTGTGATGTGGAGAGACTCCCTTGAGTAGGGCACAGACCATTATTAATTTAAAAAGCAAATAGAACAAGGTCTACTACAATCAATCTTGGGCAGCTTTGAGACAGTTTGCATTTGAGACAGTTTCCCACAGAATTTAACTTATCTGCTTGCTTTCTTCTGATTATGCTGTTTTTCCATCTAGGGCCTGGCCCAAAGCAATGAGACTCTTCAGATTTACTTCAATGGGATTCAGCTCAGGCCCCTAAACTAAGAAAACCACTGTTCTTCCATTTGTGGAAATGAGGGCTCCTTTACAGATGGCCGCAGTGATCAATGTGTCTCACATCTTTTTAGTTTTGTATGTGTGAAGCACTACATCATGGGTACGTAAGAGCGGCCATCCTGGGTCAGACCAAAGGTCCATCTAGCCCAGTACCCTGTTTTCCAACAGTGGCCAATGCCAGGTGCTTCAGAGGGAATGAACAGAACCGGTAATCAACAAGTGATCCATCCCCTATTGTCATTCCCAGCTTCTGGCAAACAGATGCTAGGGATACCATCCCGGCCCATCCTGGCTAATAGCCATTGATGGACCTGTCCTCCATGAATTTATCCAGTTCTTTTTTGAACCCTGTTATAGTCTTGGCCTTCACAACTTCCTCTGGCAAGGAGTTCCACAGGTTGACTGTGTGTTGTGGATAGCAGTGGTCATTGTTACAGGGGGTTTCTTAGCAGTAGTATCAATCTGCTTCCATATCATTATTTATGTATATTTCCAGTGGTACATATCTTGAAGTTAAACCATTTAAAAACCTTATTAAAATACTATTTTACAGTCTCAGGTTTTTGAACCCATCTTTCCCCCTACAGAAGCTTGACTGGTAAGTGCCCAAATCTCCATTGACACGCATTGCCTTCTTGAGCTTATTACCCGTTTAAAAAGGAGGAGTTCTGGCGACACAATCTCCAAGTGCTTCTGGAACAAAATATTTCCCTTTGACTCCATGGCTCCTCTAAAAAAAGATCCAGACCAACTCAAAGTGGACTTTTCCTTTACATTGCTTCCCCTTCACTGGTTCTGCAGTTTAGGTAATGGAATGCACAGGCAATCAATAAAAGGCTGCCTTGCCTGTCAGCGTGCGCTATCACATCTGCTTCATGAGCTCATCAGGCCATGCACGTGTTTGGGAGGCCAAGGGGATGAACCAAATCTCAAGTTCTGTTTAATGTACTGTACTAATTGGTATGTCGCTCTCTTAATTACAGGCGGTCTGGGGCCACTTTGAGTGGTGCGTGTGTGCATAGAAAGCATTGCTTCTGGAGCAGTCTTGCCAGCCCACCTAACTGTGCACATGGGGGCAGCGGGAAGGGGAAGGATTGATCAGAGTGCACCCTTTGCTCCTGTTCAGGTCAAAAATCAATTGAAACTAGAGGTGAACTCCTGGCCCATTGAAGTCAATGAGACTTTGATTTTAATTGTCATTGATTTTAATGGAGCCAGAGTGGCACCCCAGAGATTTTGCCCTCCTGACCATTGTGTTCAGTCACCTCCTGCTGTGTCTGTGCATTCAGCTCCTAAACTGGGTCCTGAATAAAGACCACCTTCAGCTACAAGGACAAAGGGAGGTGTGGGGGAAGGGAAAGCCATCTCATTCTACAGCAAGACTAATGTGACTATGTGGCTCAGATTGCAGGGGAGAACACATTGTACTGCGTAGTCATTGCCTTTCTTTATTGATACCAATTGCATTACATCTGCAAGCACTCAGGCTTCACTGGCTCAGGGAATGAGAGCTCTAAGCACCTCTCCTGCTCAACAAAACTCCGTGCTGATACTGCTAAGTCACCAGCCTGGCATGATCATTTTACAGAATGGGAAATATATCTGTGCTGACAAAGGTCAAGGGACAAGATGTATTTTCAAAAATTCTCAAATCCCAATACTCAATAAATAATCTTCTCTGAAAGCAACTCGATTCTGCAGCCTTCTTGAACAGATGCTGACACTTGTGCTGAATTATACCACCAAGGTTTGAGCCACTCACTGTTTCCTGCACTGGAATAGATCCTACAAAATTCATTTCACTTCATACTATAATTCAGAAGGAGATTGTACTTCCAGGGTTTAAAAACGGGTTTGTTTTTTTTTACAGGAGGTTAGTTATTGAGATACTTGAAATGTATTCCTAATTATTTATTTTATCTTATAATGCTTAATTTGCATTTCTGCATGGCGATATGGGCTGTAGTTACATCAACCATTTATTTAATTAATAGCTTTATTTCTTCACCTTCTTTCCCTTTAAGTTGCTGCCAAGTATGTCTGAGATGTCAGATTTTTCTGACTAAAGGGTAAATAAAAGACTTGTAAGGAGACCAGAAACCTTAAAACTTTAATGTTGATATTTATATAAACTTATGAAGACCAGCAGGCCATGCATTTATCATCGCGATATGCTTATCATAATACTTTGCATCTTCCACCATCTCTACCATAGTTAATTTACATGTAAAACTTTCTATCAAGTTGTGCTACACAGGAATCTGTTTCACACAGTTGTGGATGGTTCTTAAATGACTGTATATTTTCTTTTCGTTACTTCCTATGCATTATGTTATAACAAATTTGAACTACCTAGAACCTTCACAGTTGTCACTATGCATTAGACTATAGCACCTAACAATTTGAGTGTATCAGCTAGGATAGAATTCAGTTACTCCTTCTCCAAAACCACAGAACATTAACTCATGAGATTGAAGGGGAGGAGGTCTATGCTGGATATTAGGAAATACTATTTCACTAGGAGGGCGGTGAAGCACTGGAATGGGTAACCGACGGTGGTGGTGGAATCTCCATCCTTAGAGGTTTTTAAGGCCCATCTTGACAAAGTCCTGGCTGAGATGATTTAGTTGGGGATTGGTCCTGCTTTAAGCAGGGGTTAGACTAGGTGACCTCCTGAGGTCTCTTCCAACCCTAATCTTCTATGATTCTAAAGGATAGTCTTCACTTGCTGCTGGCAGTGTAAGATCCAGGACATACAGCTGAACTGTTCTGATTAGGGTACTACCCAGGTCAAGCTACAATATGCTAGTATTTTTCTGCTTGACAAATCCTGACATCCAGTTTGTCATGACCAAGTGTGTAGTGTACTTAACTTATTTAATTTAAGGGAAAATACAAACACAGAGAAAATAATCAGTTCATTACAGTGTAATAATATGGACACAGGCCAGATCCTCAGCTGGCATCAATCACCACAGCTCCATTGATTTCAGTGAAGCTCTACCAATTGACACCAGATGAGGATCTTGCCTTAGCCTATGTAGGGAGACAAGTTCACATCTTGATGCCTGCACATAACTCTAGACCTCTGAGAATAGTAAGAAAATGTTTTTTCCAAATATTTCGGTGGTAAGATTTTCAAAGCAGCTAAGTAACTGCAACTCCTTTTTATCTCAGTAGAAGATGGAATTATTCAGCACTTCTGAAAATCCGGCAACCTCTATTTTAGGATATAAGAACATAGGAACGGCCATAATGGGTCAGACCAATGGTCCATCTACCCAGTATCCTGTCTTCTGACAGTGGCTAATGCTACATACTTCAAAGGGAATCAACAGGGCAATCATCAAGTGATCCATCCCCTGTTGTCCGGTCCAAGCATCTAGCTTTCAGTTGCTTAAATATAGATTTAGTATCCTAACTTTAGTCACCCACCTTTGAAAAAGTTGGCCTATTATAATAACTCTTTAACTGCATATATCTGAATATAGCACTTGTCTAGCAAGTCACTGGGTTTATCCTTTGATAGCATCTAAATGTTTCATTAAAGGACTGGTCTATGCACAAAGGTGAACTGGTTTATGTAAAGTTGTGATTTAAATCTGATTCAGTTATACTAGTGTAACTTTTTGTGTGGACACTCTAAAATTAATTTAACCTAGCTTATATTTGCTTAATTTGTACCATCGCTAGTTTTAATCTGATATAGCAGTATCCATATAGAGGATTTCCATCAATTTAACTAAATCAGTTTTATTACACTGATTTAAGTTAAACCAGGGCAACATTTGTGTGAAGACATGCGCAAAAATTTTTGATATGGTGGCAATGATTTTCAGAACCAACAAGTGATTTTGGGGTGCCTTTCCTTTTGGGTACCCAATCTGAGACACCATGAAGGAAACCCTTTTTCAAAAATAATAGTGAGTACAGCTGGTCAAAAAATGCTAGTTGTTTTCATGGAAATTTTTCTTTCTTTCTTATTTTTTCAAAATTTCCTGTAAATAACTATAAGTTTAACAACAACAATCTGCAATTTTGTTTGGTTTCCCAAAACAATTTTGGTAAATATTTTCAGTTTCCAGCTAAAATTTTTGCCAGCATTGAATATTTTTAATAAAAATGAATGTTTTTAAAGAAAAGATTCAGTTTCCCAGTTTCTTGGTTTTTTTTTAAAAACAAAACATTTAGCAGTACATTAAAAAAATTAAAAGTTCCCATGAAAAAAATGGGCATTTTTTAACCATCCTTATTCACTACTTTCTGAAAATCAATTCCCTTTATAGTGTATAAATTTGAGTACGTAAAATTTGAAGCATACAAAATCAGTAGCTGCTTTTAACAACTTTAAATACCACCCCATCAAGAAAATGTGGAACACTTTTAATTGAAAAAAATGTTTTGGTGAAAAAAATTAGACCACATCTAGTTTTGAGCATTCAGCCCTTGAAACGGTGATTTCTTTTGGACATGCAAAATTTCTAGTTGCTTCTGAAAATCTTGGCTGGCCTCCTATTTGTTATGTCATCTTTGGATATACAGTATCTCCATAATGGATTTTTGTAACCTTAAACATACTATACTCAGACTGATGGAAGAGGAGTCATTTGCATCAATTTTTGCATATCAGCCTAGTCTTTTCTTCTTTTTTTGGATTTTCCGGTTCAGCCCCAAACTGAAAAATGTCTTACTCATTCAGCTGTTCATGCTGTATCATATGGAGGAACTTAATGGATGACACTGAGAACAGAACCCACAGGAAAGTTTTGCATAGTATTGGAAACCAAGAAGCAGAAGGCAGCTCCAATCTGGTGAGACTAAAAAAGATGGATTCTCCACATTCTCGCATATTTAAAATGTTGAGCTAATATTGGAAGACATCATAATTTTTTCCCCAAAAAATGTAAAGAAGGGAATAGTCTGGTCCAACAATTCTGAGTTCTCAGGAGTACAATGAATACCGAAGCATGTCAAAGCTCTAATTTTCTAAGAGTACCTTCTCACACAACTGCAAAAAAGAGCAGCTTTTTAATGCTAATAAATCTAGAGAGCCCATGAAATAAAGTATGTCAATAGGCATCCAATGATTCTCAAGATATCATGTAGAAACACAGCAAGACATACACAGATGGTGAAAAAGCTTTAGAATTATTCAGTAATGCGGCAACAGCTAAACAAATTGTATCTATCTGAGAAAAGGACTCTGACTTATTTAATGGCCCCCTTCGCAACATAGCTCTCCGTTATGGGTAGATCCTTTAACGTCCCTGACTACTGCAAGCACCACTGCAACCTCTGAGATGACCAATATCCATAACTCTTCATTGTGCCAATACCATGTATTTCTTTTTTGCCCAGGAAGTGCATAGGTGGTCCTAGCTGCACAGGATTAATGCTGAAGATCCCCAGTTTTAGTTCATCTTTTGCCATATCCTTTTTCCTGCTGTGCTATCTTGCAAAAAAAAAAAAAAGGAAATGATCCATCCTGCTTTCTCTCTCCATTTCTAATTAATCACAATTCTAAGACTCCCAAAAATTAGGCAACTGGCACAAGGCATGTTCAGCTAGGTAAATAGGGACTGGCACACATGCAGTAGCATGAGTGCCAGGTGTTTGAATACTGGGCTCTGTCCAATACTCACGTAAATCAGCATGTGGATTACCACTGAATTTAATGGCCTTTGGCTCAAGCCCATAGTATTAGCCTTATTTTCTGTCTAACTTTGCCAGACGTTTGCTATGTCTAAGGTAATCACTTAGATGTTTCCTACAGAGACAGCTCATGAGAGAGAGAGAGTCTACCATTTGCTAATCAGTGTATTAATCTTCTCTACTTGCCTGGTCTGCCCATTCCTTTGAGTTATAAATTAAAAGGCACAGATGCAGAATTTGGGAAATCTTCCAAGTTCTAGGTTTTTTTCTAAGTGAAACATTAAACAATAACTGCAATATGCAATGTTCTCCTTTCACTATCAGTTCCACCAGCAGTGCTGACTGTGCTCTATGTAGCAGATGAACTGTGAATAAATCAAATGGAGGACAGGCTTTTGAATCAAAGTTCTTTCTAGGCGCCTCTAGTACACAGAGTACCTTGCATTGTGGAAACAGCCTTTCACGGAAGCAAACCAAGTTTGCCCGAATCTGAGTCTGACTCACACAATGAGATAATAAGGAAGGTCTGTAGCTATCCTTACACTCAGTTTTACAAAGAAATTTCAGAACTGATGTTTTTGTCTCCACAGCTGGTGACCATTGGGTCAGTATGTCTGTTATTGTGTCAGTAGTCTCCTCTTTCGCACACTGCCTGAGACACAGCTGTCACACTAAAGTTCCCAATTTTGCCTTGGATAACTAATGTTACTTCAGTGCTTGTTGTATTCCCAATACCAAGTATAGAGATGCCTAGGGAATTCTACAAATAGGACTGTATTTAAAGCCCATTTAAGTCAATGGGATTCTTAGTTCTAAGATTCTTCATCATCTCACTGAAAAAAAAATTAAACCCAATTTCTAGATGCCAGTTATTTGTTGCTCTTTGATTTCATGAGAATTGTTTGGTTTATGAGAAAATGAGGAGGCAGTTTACTTTACAGCCTACACAACTTTTTCCTAAGAACATGTTTCCAGTTATCCTACATATTCATTGTGGGGATGCAAACAAATCACTCTCACAGAAGTCAATGGTTTGCATGTAGAACTACTACATGGCTGAATTTAAGGTATCTGAATTCAATGTACAAAAACTATGGGCTTTAAGCATTTCTTATTTTTTGTTATTTTAAATGTTCAGAATTATGGGAAATTGTGGAGGGTTAGAGAACAGGGGCTGCTAACAGGGAATTTTGCAAGGGAGTTTGGAAGGGGAGTGGGAAGGGGGCAAGGGCCCCTTGCTGCTTTTTAAAGCTATAAACTAAACTACATTCAAAGCTTCTTAATTTAAACAAAACCCTTTCATTTACTAGGAAACCATGCAGGCAGAAGCCCAGCATCAGAGTAGGGGCTATCCAGTTTATTGTGCTGAGGGCAGTATGATTACCTGCCCTGTAGGCTGGTGGCATACGTGTGCATTTGGTGCAAGGAGCTCGTGGCCCTCAGAGACCACGTACGGGTTTTGGAGGCCAGGCTGGCGGAACTGGACGAGCTAAGGAAGGCAGAGAGGTATGTTGATGAGGCTTTCCTGGACACTGTAGAATTGTCCTACCTCCGGTCAGACAGCCCCTGCGCTGTTGAGGAGGATGAAAGGCCTAGGGAAGCAGAGCAGTCAACGGGAGCAGAGGGAAATCTTCCCATAGTTGGGACCCTCCTTCCAGATAGTGTTAGGGTATCTTCTCACACTGAGGTTACCTCTCAGGGGGAGGGAACTCCAGACACTAGGAAAAAGCAGGTGTAGTAATGGGAGATTCGATCATTAGAAACATAGATAGCTGGGTTTGTGATGACTGGGAAAACTGTATGGTGACTTGTCTCCCTCATGTGAAAGTTTTGTATCTCTCGAGGTATCTGGATAGACTTATGTGTAGTGCTAGGGAGGAACTGGCGGTCATGGTACATGTAGGTACCAATGACATAGGGAAGGGTAGTATAGACGTCCTGGAGGCCAAATTTAGGCTGCTAGGGAAGAGACTGAAACCCAGGACCTCTATTGTGGCATTCTCAGAAATGCTCCCAGTTTCACACGCAGGGCCAGGTAGGCAGGCAGAGCTTCAGAGTCTCAGTGCGTGGATGAGATGATGGTGTAGAGAGGAGGGGGTTTAGATTCATTAGGAATTGGGGAAACTTTTGAGATAGGGGAGCCTATACAGGAAAGATGGGCTCCACCTAAACCAAAGTGGAACCAGACTGCTGGCACTTAACATTAAAAAGATTGCAGAGCAACTAGGACATGGGGGAAAGCCGACTGCTGCAGAGGAACATGTGGATCGGACTGAGACGTCTCTTAGAGGAGAGTCTATTGATAGAGATTCTCTAGGTTATAGTCAGGAACAGAGGATGGAAGAGGATAATGTAAGGGCCAGATCAGACAAGAAACATTCACATAAAGAATCGGACACATCAGAAAAGGGCAGAAAAATAGACAGTGACAAGTTTTTAAAGTGCTTGTACACAAATGCTAGAAGTCTAAATAATAAGATGGGCGAACTAGAGTGCCTCGTGATAAAGGAGGATATTGATATAATAGGCATCACAGAAACCTGATGGACTGAGGACAATCAGTGGGACACAATCATTCCGGGGTACAAAATATATCAGAAGGACAGAACAGGTCATGCGGGGGGGGGGGGGAGGGGGACTATATGTGAAAGAAATGTAGAATCAAATGAAATAAGAATCTTAAGTGAATCCACATGTTCCATAGAATCTCTATGGATAGTAATTTCATGCTCTAATAAGAATATAACATTAGGGATCTATTATCAACCACCTGAGCAGGACAGTGATAGTGATGATGAAATGCTAAGGGAAATTAGAGACGCTGTCAAAATTAAGAACTCAATAATAGTGGGGGATTTCAATTATCCCCATATTGACTGGGAACATGTCATCTCAGGACAAAATGCAGAGACAAAATGTCTTGATACTTCAAATGACTGCTTCTTGGAGCACCTGGTACAGGAACCCACAAGGGGAGAGGCAACTCTAGATTTAATTCTGAGTGGAGCGCAGGAGCTGGTCCAAGAGGTAACTATAACAGGACCACTTGGAAATAGTGACCGTAATATAATAACATTTAACATCCCTGTGGTGGGAAGAACATCTCAACAGCCCAACACCATGGCATTTAATTTCAAAAAGGGGAACTATGCAAAAATGAGCAGGTTAGTTAAACAGAAGTTAAAAGGTACAGTGACTAAAGTGAAATCCCTGCAAGCTGCATCGACACTTTTTAAAGACACCGTAATAGAGGCCCAACTTCAATGTATACCCCAAATTAAGAAACACAGTAAAAGAACTGAAAAAGAGCCACTGTAGCTTAACGGCCATATAAAAGAAGCAGTGAGAGATAAAAAGACTTCCTTTAAAAAGTCGAAGTCAAAACCTAGTGAAGTAAATAGAAAGGAGCATAAACACTGCCAAATTAAATGTAAAAATGTAATAAGAAAAGCCAAAGAGGACTTTAAAATACTGCTAGCCAAAAACTCCAAAGGTAATAACAAAATGTTTTTTAAGTGCATCAGAAGCAGGAAGCCTGCTAAACAACCAGTGAGGCCCCTCGATGATTGAGATACAAAAGGAGCACTTAAAGACGATAAAGCCATTGCAGAGAAACTAAATGCATTCTTTGCTTCAGTCTTCACAGCTGAGCATGTCAGGGAGATTCCCAAACCTGAGCTGTCACAGATTGAAGTGTCACTAGAGGAGATTTTAGAATTAATTGATAAACTCAACATTAACAAGTCACGAGGACCAGATGGCATTCACCCAAGAGTTCTGAAAGAACTCAAATGTGAAGTTGCAGAACTATTAACTGAGGTTTGTGGCCTGTCCTTTAAATTGGTCTCTGTACCCAACTACTTGAAGATAGCTAACGTAATGCCAATATTTAAAGAGGGCTTTAGAGGTGATCCCAGCAATTACAGACTGGTAAGTCTAAAGTTGGTACCAGGCAAAGTAGTCGAAACAATAGTAAAGAATAAAATTGTCAGACATATATATTGTTGGGCAAAAGTCAACATGGTTTCTGTAAAGGGAAACCATGTCTTACTAATCTATTAGAGTTCTTTGAAGGGGTCAATAAACAGGTGGACAAGGGGGATCCAGTGGATATAGTGTACTTAGATTTCCAGAAAGCCTTTGACAAGGTCCCTCACCAAAGGCTCTTATGTAAATTAAGTTGTCATGGGATAAGAGGGAAGGTCCTTTCGTGGATTGAGAACTAGTTAAAAGACAGGGAACTAAGGGTAGGAATTAATGGTAAATTCTCAGAATGGAGAGGGGTAACAAGTGGTGCTCCCCAAGGGTCAGTCCTAGGACCAATCCTATTCAACTTATTCATAAATGATCTGGAGCAGGGTAAAAAGTGAGGTATCAAAGTTTGCAGATGATACTAAATTACTCAAGATAGTTAAGACCAAAGCAGACTGTGAAGAACTTCAAAAAGATCTCACAAAACTAAGTGACTGGGCAACAAATGGCAAAAGAAATTTAATGTGGATAAATGTAAAGTAATGCATATTGGAAAAAATAACCCCAACTATACATACAATATGATGGGGGCTAATTTTACCACAACAAATCAGGAAAAAGATCTTGGAGTCATTGTGGATAGTTCTCTGAAGATGCCCATGCAGTGCCCAGAGGCAGTCAAAAAACCAAACAGGATGTTAGGAATCATTAAAAAGGGGATAGAGAATAAGAAGGAGTATATATTATTGACCTTATATAAATCCATGGTATGCCCACATCTTGAATACTGTGTACAGATGTGATCTTCTCATCTCAAAAAAGATATACTGCCACTAGAAAAAGTTCAGCAAAGGGCAACTAAAATGATTAGGAGTTTGGAATGGGTCCCATATGAGGAGAGATTAAAGAGGCTAGGACTTTTCTGCTTGGAAAAGAGGAGACTAAGGGGGGATATGATAGAGGTATATAAAATCATGAGCGATGTGGAGAAAGTAGGTAAGGAAAAGTTATTTACTTATACCTATAATACAAGAACTAGGGGTCATCAAATGAAATTAATAGGCAGCAGGTTAAAACAAATAAAAGGAAGTTCTTCTTCATACACCGCACAGTCAACTTGTGGAACTCCTTGCCTGAGGAGGTTGGGAAGGCTATGACTATAACAGCGTTTAAAAGAGAACTGGATAAATTCATGGAGGTTAAGTCCATTAATGGCTATTACCAGGATGGGTAAGGAATGATGTCCCTAGCCTCTGTTTGTCAGAGGATGGAGATGGATGGCAGGAGAGAGATCACTTGATCATTACCTGTTAGGTTCACTCCCTCTGGGGCACCTGGCATTGGCCACTGTCAGTAGACAGGATACTGGGCTAGATGGACCTTTGGTTTGACCCAGTTCAGCCAGTCTTATGTTCTTATGTAATAATTATTTCATATTTGCCGTGTTGTTGTAGCCATGTTGGCCGCAATTATTTAATGACAATAGACACTGAGGTTCAAAAAGTTTAAACTTTATAAACACTAAAACACAAATTGTCAACATCACATGTCAAGTTATAAAAAGCAAATACCCTTGAATCTAACTCTAATAAGTTCTCAAGACGCATTTTGATTACTTTGACTATCTGTAAATTTTGATTATGGATGGAAATATTTTCCCTTGGTTTGTGTGTACAGTGAAATTGACATTTACAGACAACAGACATTTACTGATAAAAATCTAATCCTCTCAGACCTAGAGAGCAGCTTTAATGTGCACCCATGTCACGGCTGGCGTCAGCCCTATAGTCTGAAGGCAGGGTATGCGTGTCTGTGTGTGTGTGCGGAGCTACCCAGTTGCACTGCTTCTGTATCAGGGACCTGTGGACTAGGATCTTTTAGGGAAGACCAAAATAGAGGCAGCCATAAGTAACCGCTGAAGGATGGATTTTTGTGCTAATATAATAACAAGTGCATAAGAAGCCGGGATTTGAACCAAAGATTTAAGTTAATTTATTTACAAGGGTTAAAAAATGAGTTACAATGAATGCCCTTATTTCTAGGGAAAGATGAGAACAGACAGACGCTTCATCGCAGTGTAAAAACTTTGAAAGTGCTGAAGCACATCACAGCAACTGCAGAGAAAAGCTCCTAGGAGGATGTAAGGATTTTAAATACTACAGTGATCATCACTTGGTGGTAATTAAATTAAAGATCGCTGTTGCAGGACTGGAAAGCATTATTACTCTAGTACAGGAAATGTAGTGTCAGTAAGCTCAAATGGAGAAGAGTGGAATAGGAATATTAAAATGATACAATTGGATTTACTTTTTAAAAAATATATATTTTCCATGAAGCCTATTTCTCATTTCAAAGCTAAATGCACTTACAATTTAAAATATAGAGTTAAGGGATGTTTTTTTAAAAAAATTTTAAAGACCTAAACCTAAAGAGAAGCATTCAAAATATAAATGGCTACAAATACAGTGAGATTTGTGACACAGCTTAATTGGAAGGGATCCCGCTTATAACTCACATTGTATTTCAAAGGCTGCATTTGGATTTTCTCCGTACCATTAGAAATGAGAACTGCAAGTAACTGGAAGTCCCAAAGGGCATCGCTATTCATGGTAGTCAAGTCAGAATAGAATAAAAAGAATCAGAAGGGGGGAAATCAGAGAATCCTTCCCTATTGATGAAGTGCTCTATGCAGGAGAAGATCATAGGTTCTGTGATTGATAGAGTGATTCACTCTTGAATCAGTGGTGGACGAATGGTTAGCCTGGCAAGGTGGCCTTTCCCCCACCGCTGAGCCAGTGTGAAGCTCTGCCTCCTCTAACTGCTAAAAAGGAAAAGTGTGGCATGATCTGGTAAAGTTATTAGATGTATTAATGGTAAAAGAGAAGAAGGCAATGTGGAAAAAAACAGGAGAGGATTTAGAGAAAGCCATTTTAAAAATGTACTGCTCACCCCTGCATGTAAGTGCAGCCACTACATGGACACCTCTCCCTATCTTGTTGTGTTTCTGGGCACTGGAGCTACATAGTCACTGTCGTGGCTCCGATAAGGTTTGGAGAAGGATGTTTGGCCTTAAGTGCACACAGAGTGCAGAGAAGAGCAGAAGGAGGGAGAGCAAAGAAGCAAGAGAGAGGATGGGATAAGGAAGAATAAAGAGTAGAAAGAAGTCAAAGTAGGGAGTCTAGGAGAAGACAGAAGGTCAGTGAGAACTGATGAGATATATTGTTCTGGACTTTAAAAAATCCTCAACCATGTAAATGATTTGGAATGACTCAGTTGAGTACATAGGCCATGATCCAGCAAAACTCTTAACCACGTGGTTAGATTTAAGCACTAATAGTCCCGCTGAAATCAAGGCTCCTTCAACTTGTGTCAGTGGATAAAGTCTCCCAAGGAACCACTGTGCCAGGCAGGATCACCCAAAATGTATTTACTTTATTCCCTCATCACACCTGCTCCACTGTTGACAGGCTCCTTCCCTGCCTTCTGGGACCCAGTCCCCATGATCTGGGGCAGGTCAGGGCAGCTAGTGTAGCGCACACCAGGAAAATCCTCAATTGCTGCTTAAGTCATCTTGGCACTGAAATGGGACAAAAAGGGTGTCTGAGTAACTGATTCTCTGACTGCTTTTGAAGGAGGAAGCTCGCAGAGGTTCTGGCTGTCATCAGGCCTTTGGGTACACACGGAGCATTTGGCCACTATTGCACCCTTTGAAAGGAATACAGCGTACACTTCCCTATGCAGGTTGGGTGAGAAGAGTTCCTCTCAGCGCACCAGTGGAGTAATGAGAGGCCATGGTGCTAGCCCACTCACCCTGGGAGATTAGCACCTCTGCAATTGTACCTCTCACTGCATGTAAAGGGGCAGGGGGCATCTGCTCCCACTCACACAAAGCTGGATATAATCTAGCCTTTAAAACTCAAGCGGCTAATAGCAGGTTTCCCACTGGCTTTATGACAACTGTGTGCTGGATACTATGATTTTATGCATTTCCCTTTGATGCTTGCTTTTATATCAGATAGCTACACTGAACATTGCTGCATTAATAACAATTATCCTTTGATGATAACAACTGCTGATCATGGTACCACGGGATACAACACCACAATGTGACATGCTGATGTGCTATAAGGAAGTCTTTATTAAGAAGAAAAAGTGTTCCGTTTCCAGTGACAAGAAACAAACTGATTTCTGACAATACCCTAAAATATGGTGCTGGTGTAGTGCACCTAATAAGGAGTGGGTAGATGCGCAGACAGAGTGACCTTTCTCTTCCTAAACACAGTGTACCCTGGGGTGAATTTGCTGTCAGGTTGCTTATGCAGTTTAACAAAAAATAGTCTTACTTTCAGAATAGACACAAATTGCGTGTTCCCATTGCAGAAGGACCTTGGTGGCCTTTCAACATTTCCCACAACAAAACTAAAAGCAAACTGAGCCCGGGCAACAACGCTTGGCATTTTGGACCTGGCAAAGTGTTCTGTAAGTACAGCACTGTGTAGCCTAATGAGCAATGCAAAGTGATGCACTGAGATTCCTTGTCCTATATTCCTGAAATCTGACTCAGAGCAGATGGGTTTGTCTGCTTGAATATCCAGGCCAGAAGGCATCCACTAACCTATCAGAAGTCTTGATGGCTTTTGACACTTTCTGATTGGCTTTCTGCTGTTAGCTGCATTTCCACTGTCTCCTCTCCCTTCCCTAGAAGACTATCACTGCACACTTTGTTTCTTCCCCTAGCACTACTCAATGGCAGAAGATTTAATAAAATAGTGCACTATCCTCTATAGTCCTCACCACACCAGGACCTATCTGCTCTGCCTGCCTTCCACTGGATAGCTCAGATGGGTATCCCCCCTTATCAGATTAAGGCCATTAGGAATAGTCTGACAGCCCCACTCATGTCCCATGTAAGAGCTCTAAATATGAGCTGCAGCACCAAGTGTCTGACTCAACATCCATAGCAGTCAAAAGGAGATGTCCAGAGTACAGACCACAGGTCTTCAAGCTTCCAGGTACTCAACTGCCTACTGAACTGTAGTTCCAAGTAGATGGATCCATCCAGCATAGATCTGTGATGAAGTGTATAAAACTGACACTGGGACAGAGGGGTTAAGCATCAGTTTCGTGCCCAGGTGGTTCCACCCCGCTGCACCTGCAGAGCCTGCTCCAGCTGGGATGTGCTTAAAAGGGAGCCAGACAGCTCAGAAGGGGCCTACATGGGATAGGAGAACAGACCTATCTTGAAAGTTCCTGAGCAAGGACACAGCAGAAGTCCTTACTTCAAGAGAGTTACCTGCAAGCAGCAGCTACCCAAGGTCCTAGGAGAGAGTCCTGTGAGGAGACCTAATTGATGGGTAGCTGGGAGCTTTTCCTCTTGGGCCGAGTGCTGATCCAGGAGCCTGACTGGCAATGGGGGGCTGATCAGGGACTGCAGTCTGCTTGAAACCCTGTATAGGGGGGAGAGTGTGACAGACCCCAAGCAGGACTGGGAGGGGGGTACAACCCAGGAACTAGGACAATTGTGAACCTGGGTGAGGCTGCAAGGAGGGAGGCTATCGGCTGTTGGAGAGATTGATGATGAGGGACAACAGAGAGAGGGGAGAGCTGGGACCCAGTGAACTAACCACTAGGCAGTACCTCTGGTAAGTCCAACACCTATCACAGGGTCATTATATAGAACAGGGGTGGGCAAACCTACTGGCCCTCCAAGCCACATGCGACAACCTTCAGAAGTTCAAGAGCCAGGGCATCCCTACTAGGAGCCAGGGTGTGGGACTTCAGCCCTGCTCCTGCTGAAGCCCCAGGCCCTGGCAAGTTCGCCCTACAGGGCTGAAGCCCCAAGACCCACCTCCCCACTGGGCAGAAGCTCCTACCGGACAACTCTGCTGCAAGGCACAGGTCCTGAGCTCCCCCCGAAGTCTGGTAGGTGGAGAATGTGGGGGGTAAGAGGCTTTGTGAGCTACATTTTAATGGTAAAAGAGCCACATGTGGCTCGCAAGCCACAATTTGGCCACCTCTGAATCTAGAAACAGAAAGTAAATTAGGAAGGAAAATTTCTTGTAAACTAGTGTTACAGTCCCACCTGATTAGAAATATAGGGCCAGATCCTCAGCAGGCATAAGTCAGTGTAGCTCCATTGACATCTGAGGTTCTGGCCCACTAAGTGTAACTAATTACTCTTTTTAGGGAAAGCCAATATTTAATAATATACCACAGTTTTCAACATGTTGTTATTCTGTAGGGTATAAGCACATGTTGTGGACTGGAACCCATTGACCATTGGCTGTATTTAGGTGAAATGTGCTTATATAGTAACAATTTGTCACCAAAAATTGCATAAACGTTTTTTGCAAACTGAGGTACTTTCTGGGTGATTCCGTGGATTACAGATAGACAACAGAATGACTGATCACATGACTCATTGGATAACCGTTCCATTGTTACTTCTCTGGTAGTGGTATATAGAATCACAGGCAATCATTTTCAGATGTTTGTGTGTACTCCATATCACCGGCAGTTTGGTTTATTGGTCTGGATGCTTATATGTTCCTTATCGTTGTAATATCTGAGCTTTTTACTTGATTATCCATTGTGTGACATTTTGGGTGTATATCCAGACCAGTAAGGGGTTGTGTCACTGGCTGCTCTGAAGACAAGAGAAACTAGCACCGTGTACTTCTGTGGAAGGTCCTGATTGACAGAAAGCCAGCCATGGCTGAAAAGGAGAAATATTAGTAAGAAATCTACCCTGAACAAAAATTGTATTTTACATTAAGTTTTAAACTTGTAGATGTGTTTTCACTTTTATATCCTTGTTACCCTGTCTATCTTTATCTCTTTTACTTGATTTCACTTAAAACCAATCTCTTTTTTATTAAATAAACTTGTTTTATTTTGAATCTAAACAACTCAGTGCTGTGTTTGAACTGAAGTGATTGTTAACTCCAGTTAAAGTAATAAGCTGTGCTGTTGTCTCCTTAAAGGAGCAATGAACCTTGTTAATTCTCTGAGTGTTCCTGGAGAGGGCTGAACACTTAAGGGCAAGCAATTTTGGGGGAATTTGGGCCTGGGGATTTCTTGGGGTCACTTTAAAACTAGTAACCAAGGCTGGTGGAGACGAGGGTGAGTCTGCTGTGTTGTGGGCAGGCTGCTGAGGTCTGTGTGCTGAGCTAGGGCTGCACGGCACACAGACACTCAGAGAACCGCATACTTGTCTGTTGACTATTGGTGTCCAGCAAGACCGGCGCCAGGGATTTTGGAGCTCTAGGCAGGGGTCCTTCCACACTCCCGGTCGGTGGCAGCAATTCTGCGGCAGGGGGGGTCCTTCCGTGCTCCTGGACTTCAAGGATCTTCAGCGGCGGGTCCCGGAGTGAGTGAAGGACCCGCCACAGAATTGCTGATGATGACCCGGAGCGCGGAAGGACCTCCCGCTGCCGAATTGCCGCCGAGAGCGGCAAAATGCCGCCCTCCCAATCCTGGCACCCTAGGCAACTGCCTAGGTTGCCTAAATGGAAGCGCCGGCCCTGGTGTCCAGTTTTTGAGCCCCAGCAGCACAGCATGTAGGCACCTGGGTTAAAAAGCAGGTGGCAACACAACCCCTTACTAGTGTGGACATACCCAAAATGTCACACACTGATAGTTAGATGTCCTCATGAGATGTACCAGTAGATAACAGATAATTCTTTTGAATTATGTTTAGATTGAAGTGGAGTGAATCAGTTCAGTTAAATGGGAATTGACCTAAAAATCTGCATAGAATTTGAACTCAATCTGAACTGGGCTGAAACATTTTTAAGGCTAAAACAATTCTTGCAGCTTGGAATAGATGAATTGTATCTATATATGTAGATAGATTTCTGGCCAGGTTCTAGCTCATGCTGCACCTAGAAGTACCAAAGTATCACAAGGGGGCTGGTCTGAGGCATCTTGTTCCTCATGAGAAGGGCTGGTCTCACAGACTCCTCTCTCCATCTTATTGATCTCACTAGCGGTGCTAGCCCTATGCAATCTGTATGCCAAAGTTAGAACATGGATTGCAACTCATAGGAGTCCCTTGCATGAGGAACGGAGTGGTTCCTGTTTCCTCTTACCCATCTTTTCAGCACGCAGCCACAATCTGTCCCAAAAGAATTAGCATAGCATGTCATAAACTACTGAGAAAAGAAAACTGTGCGCTCATAAAGCAATGCAAGTTCAATGTCAAAACTGGAGATGGAAATGAGAGGCTGTTTCTCTAACCAGTACGTTTACACTGAAAAATGAAACCAGTTAAGAAGTTCAAATGAATTAGGATTAAGTAGGATTTTGCTTTCAGGAAGCTGGAGACAATATTCAGATCTTTAAAAGAGAATGGAAAATACATGCCACTATCTAATAACACTGCTGCAAAAATTTTGCTGAGTGCTGGGGAACACAAACAATGATAAAGGGCTCGATACTTTTCACAATGGATTTGGTAAGTGAGGGGATTCTCAAACTTTCGATTGTAAGAGAGAATATCAGTTCAGAGGGAAAATGCCAGCAACAGTTAGCACTCTAGCATAGATACTGATAATACCTAAAGCCACATTCCTCTGACTGCCCTGGATACAGCAGATTCATAGCTGCTTACAGTGCAGTGAGAAAACAATGCCAGATAGGTACTGGGTAAGGTTATTTCTGAATATAGGATTGGGATGAAGAAGCCTGTGCTCATTTGTTGTTGTAAACCTATCTACAGAAGATTTTCTATTCCAATGGGGTTGATGAAGACTTTACATCCTTTTTTCACTGCAGAATGAGTATGAATAATTGAATTATCATAGGGCACTGGTTTGTTGTACATTTCCACTCTTTCTTTAAATGTCCTGGGATATCAATTGCAGCTACAATAAAGCTAAGCATCTGTATGTTTTGGACCATTTGCTGCTGCAAAGCTGTACAATAATAGTTCATTTTTTTAGTATGTTATTAAATTGGCTCTTATTTTACCTATTATCAAGGGCTAACCCTTGGGAAGAATTTTTTTTTTGTTTTAAACCAATGGACTGTGCTGTTGTTTCAGCAGTACTGGAAAGAAAGGTTCTGGGAATGGTTTTGTTTCCTGGATGGAGTTGTGATGGGACAACTTAGCACAGTTGTGAAGAATGAGATATATTTTGTTAGCCAGTATATTCATATTTCTAGTTTGGGTCTGTCTACAATACACATGTTGGTGCTTAAAGCGAAGTGCACTTAGCAGTGTCTTTTGAGGCAAAACAGCATTTGGTTACTATGGGTACATCTGCACAGCAAAAAAAAGCCCTGCAGCAATGAGTCTTAGAGCCCAGGTGAGCTGACTGAGGCTTTCAGGGCTCATGCTACCAGGGTAAAAATAGCTGTGTAGACATTTGGGCTTGGAGTGTAGCTCTGTATCTGAGACCTTCCCCCCACAGTGGGTTTCAAAGTTCAGGCTTCAGCCCAAGCCAGAAAGTCCACATAGTTAATCTTAGCCCCAAAGCACTAGCCCTGTGAGCACAAGCTAGTTGACCTCGGCTATGAGACTTGCTGCCACAAGTTTTATTTGTTTGTTTTTGTATTTTTATTTATGTATTTATTTTTGCTGTATACACATACCCTAACGGTGTCAATTCATAAAGATATTTAGGCATCTGGGGAGTTAGGTGCCTAAATAAATTTGTGAATCCCATCCTACGCATCCTAAGTTTTGAAAATATTTCATCATTATATTAGACAGGGCTCGTAGATTCCTGTGCCACAGCCAGAGCTTGGGTTTTGATCTGTAAGCCCCTAACTGGTCTAGGACCAAGTTATCTGGCAAACCACTTCTCTGGCTATCCCCCAACACGGGAGTTAACTGCGAGATCATTCTCATTGATGGTGCTGGGGGTTAAACTTTTCATGACAGGTAACATTTCTGTTTCAGTGGAGAACTCACTTCTCTGGAACCGTTCTGCAAGAACCTGCGTTTAGTAAACTCTTGGTTGCATAATTGACCAGGCTTTTTATAGATATTCTGAATGAGAATGGAGACTTTTGTTGTTGTCCCTGTAATACTGGGTAGAGTTGCAACTGATGTGGATCACTGACTAATTTTACAAATTAAAAATAAATGAAATAAATAACCTGCTACACCTAAGAAACTGGGAATGGATGAAGGATCCATTAGGGTGGAAATCTGTGGGGCGTCCTCTCCCAAAGGCAGAAGCCTCATGCTATGAATTTGCCTATTTTGCAAACCAGCAGAAAAAGCAGGGGGCAATGTAAATTCTTCAAGGCAAATGTCAAAGATAGTTCATAATTTCATTATAACTGGAAGGCTAGAGAATGAACTACTTGCAGGTATGTCTCATGATTAGTATTTACGTCTCTTCGCTCAGTGTTTTTAGTCATTTAAAAATTATTTTACTAATTATTTTCTGAGGAGCGCAGTTTGGTGTTTTCTTAGTTGATTTAGACCAACTACACAAACCTTGTAGATACACATATATCCCTACAAGAAAACCAGAAATTTAATGAAAAGAATGCACTTCTACCATAGTTCTGCCTCTGAGGAATAGTAGAATGGTGTGCTAGATAAAATCTTCCATCAGCAGGCAATATGGTAATTTGTGAGATAGACAGTGAAGATGGTGTGTCCCTGGAATCTGGTAACAATATGTTAGAAGAGATTGTTTTTATCACAAACACATCGTCAAACATGAACAAAGAAGGCATAACTAAAGGTAGCAAATGAAAAATGGACTAAAGGTCCTTTAAAAGGCAAAGCCATGTGTTATCTTTTGTTTCATCTAGTATTGAGCAAGTTTAAAGCAAGGATGAATCGGTTGTGTTCATACATAGAAATGTGGCATTTGTCAAATATGATTTCAAATTGCTTTTGTACAGGATGTGCAGTAACAGGATGTGCAGAGTAGAGCTGGTCAAATTACCTCTTATAAATAAATTATTTGATTAATGTAGCCCTTATTCTGTTTGGAAATCATGTGCAAACTGATCCCACTTTTTGAAAATGTCTTCATCGTTATTTGTAAGTGTCAACCATGTTGGTTGAAGTTAGCTTGGGTGAGCTACTGTTGCTCACAAACTCTGATTTCAGTTGTTCAAGACTCAGTATCCAACGTTTGCAACTGGCTGCAATTTGTTTTTGTGACATTTACTTCATATATTTGGAAGATCAAACAGACTGAAAGATAATCTTATTGTTTTGTAAATGCTTTCTGTGTCCAAAAACAACCAGCCCCCCATTCCAACAACAATCAATTTTTTTTTCGTATTCATCAAATATTATTTGACCAAAATGATCTATTTGACCTAGCAGTGCAAGAAATCTGTGGCTTTTCATAAGAGCAGTGCAATGAGATCAGCTGGTATAATTTTTACTGAAATATACGGAGCTTCTTTACCAGAGCTCTTAGATGATCTGCAGAAAATTTCCTTTCAGTCTTATTCCTTAAAGTGCACATTTTTTGGCTCCTTCTGTAAATTGAGTAGATATAGGAAACATTGTTTCTTTTGCTGAAAGAAGTAGTTTTACACTTTTCCCAGGTTTTGGGGGTAGGAGAGGTGTGTTCAGAGTTGGTATTTGTGCTCCATTAAACCTGTCGAATTATCCGCTTACCTTCCTCGCTGTGGTGGGTTGTGACGATTAATAGGTTAATGCTCATAGCAAGCCTGCTCCTATTCCCAAGGAAATCAATGGAAGTTTGCCATTAACTTCACTGGGAGCAAGACCTGGACTAATAAAGCATTCCATAAAAACTAAGTATTATGAATACTCCCTGCATGGGTTCTCCACTGGGGAAGTCAAACTTAATTATAATATAGTCACTGTTATTTAGTGGCTCAACCACACTTATTTTCTGAAATAGCTCTTGTACAGTACAGAAATCAGGATTAATTCAAAAGCAGCTTTTCCTCTTGTATGCTCCAGAATGAGTTGTACCAAAAAACAAACTTACAGTATATTACTATCTATCAAGAGAATGCAATGGTTGTAATGCAATTGGTTAAGAAAGCCAAGCACTTAAGAATTCTAAAATGTTTCAGAAGTCAATATTGGAGATAATAATTATTATTTGTAGTGTGTGTTCAGAGTACAGAACAGAGCATAGAGTAAGATAAAGTCCCTTTCTGATAAACTTTTAGCAATCAGAATAACCACTTGGGGGCAAATTAATACCCTTTCAGTTGTAGACATCCTCCTGAAATTTTCTTTTGCATAACCATGAGTTTCTTTATGTAGTTGATAAGCATGGCCTCCAAGCAAGGAAACAGATAATAATTGTAAAAACACATCACACACATAATCATAGAACTACTCATTTAGCTGGACCCAATACATTTAGGCCCCAGACCTGCAAGCTGTTCCATTCAGGTGGAACTTTACATCCACATGGAGCTCCACTGAAGTCATTAGCGTTCTGTACAGAGGTGGGGGTCTACTCTCTTGGAGTAGCTTGCAGAAATGGGGTTTTATTCATCACTTTCACCAATCTTAGCTCACCATAATAAACAGCTTCCTAACTACAAAGCACCTCACAAACTTGTCTATCAATATTAGTTCCAGCAGAGAAAACATGTCAGAGAACTATTCTTAAGGAAAAATAGGCCTCTGAGCTCCCATACAACATCATCTTACCTTTCATAGTGCTTTCATCCTAAAGGGTCCCCAAACTTTACAGATGACATATAGGAATCACACCCAACACTGACATGCAGCAACTGCTGGAGTGTTACTCAGCAGCTGTTTGAATGCATACAGTCAAACTATTCAACCGTTTAGGACAGGAAGTGAAAAATATGTCCAGTTAAAAAATGTATGTATGAAAACATTTGCATTCCAAACCAGAAATCATTGGTAATTATTATAAGAAATGATAAAAAAGATTAATCTCTGAATTTTAAGAAGAATTGCCTGTCCCCAAAAATCATTTAAAACCTGCTAGTGACTCATTTACAAGTTATACTTTAGTCATTGGGCTCAATACAGTGGAAACTAGGTAAAAGGTAATGGTCTGTGATATACAGGCAGTTATGGTAGATAATCTGATGGCCCCTTCTGGCCTTGAACTTTATGAATTTATTAATCTATTTAGTAATCATGCACTGCAACCCTTTCCAGTGCTTTGAAAAACTAGAAGGAAATGGCCCTAATTACAGTTTATACACAGGCACGTAAACTTGATTGTATGACTGCTGCAAACCTTTTTCTTCCTTTTCCAAACTTCCATCTGATATTCACCAGCTTCTTCCATTGTGTCATGCCTAAAATGTAGGCCCAGGCACTGCTCCACATTAGGAATAGTGCAGTGAAGCCCTGTCTCAGACAATGTTGTGGAGAGAATTCTGCTTCAAAGAGGCAGACTGCCTCAAACCACCTTTGTGACACACTGGAGTAGAATCCTTCAGGAGGTGCCAGGCATTTCCCACGGTATGTCTAGGGTTGCTCTGCTGGCTGGTGCATAGGAGTTTGGGTCACAGCCCTGCCTCCTCTCCACTCCTTTTGTGTTCACTTGTACTGCAGAGGACGCCTAAGGGAAGCAGTTCCTATGTCCCAGGGAACTCAGTGACTTTAACTGTGTTCTGCTGCTGCTCAGGGATACATGTAGTCCTTGTGCTTTCCATCACCAGCCAACAGTCCCACTCCACCCCACGCACTTACAAAACAGCCTTCTATAATCTTTCCCTTAGGCCTCTTTGCAGAACCTTAGGTACATTCTGTGTAATCTCATAGAAGTCAGCTGCATGAATATGTGTTTCCTGCCATTCCAGGGATTGAAGTGGGGAACCTCAAGCATCCTCTTTCTAGGTGGTAACAGATTCATCCTCCATGGGACAAGTCTGACAGACCCTAGTTAGCAGCGGGTGGGATTGAACCTAGGACCTCGGAAGCTTAGTGTAGAGTCTCTACTTTATGAGCTAAAAGCCACCCTGTCATAAACATATAAGTAAGAGTCAATAGAACAAAAGTGCTTCATATCTCTTTTGCCTGGAAAGGGTTAACAAGAACAGTGAGCCTGGCTGTCACCTGACCAGAGGACCAATCAGAGGACAGGATACTTTCAAATCTTGAGGGAGGGAAGTTTTTGTGTGTACTGTTAGAATTTGGTGGTTGTTCACTCTGGGGGCCTAGGGGGACCAGACGTGCAACCAGGTTTCTCTCCAATCTGCCTGATACAGGTTCTTATACATCCAGAATAGTGAGTACTAGGTAGATAAAGCGAGTTAGGCTTATGGTTGTTTTCTTTATTTGCAAATGTGTATTTGGCTGGGAGGAGTTCAAATGTGTATTTGGCTGAAAGGATTTTAATTTGTACTTGTATATTTAGGCTGGGAGGGTATTCCCAGTGTCTATAGCTGAATGACACTGTACTTATTCCATTTTTTAAAGTTACAAAGATAATTTTTATTGTTTTTCTCTCTTTAATTAAAAGTTTCTTGTTTAAGAACCTGATTGTTTTTTTATTCTGGTGTGAGACCCCAGGGGACGGGGTCTGGATTCACCAGGGAATTGGTGGGGAGAAAGGAGGGAAGGGGGAGAGAGAGGTTATTTTCTCTCTCTGAGGATTAATGTCTCTCTCAGGGAGAATCTGGGAGGCGAAGAGAGAAGGAGGGGGGAAGGTGCATTTTTCTCTCTGTTTTAAGATTCAAGGAGTTTGAATCACAGTGATCTTCCAGGGTAACCCAGGGAGGGGAAGCCTGGGAGAAGCAACGGTGAGGGAAAGGGTTTACTTTCCTTGTGTTAAGATCCAGAGGGACTGGGTGTAGGGGGCCCCTGGGCAAGGTTTTGGGGGGGACCAGAGTGTACCAGGCACTGGAATTCCTGGTTGGTGGCAGCGCTACAAGTACTAATCTGGTAACTGAGCTTAGAGGAATTCATGCTGGTATCCCATCTTTTGGACGCTAAGGTTCAGAGTGGGGAATTATACCATGACACAACTGCTGCTTAACCAAGGCTGTAACAGACTCATTAATTGCTAGATGGTCTAGGTGCCACCAGAGAGCGACAGAATTCCACACCAAGCAGGCATGGGTTACTCAAACACAAAAGGTGACTTGTAACATGCACTCACCAGTGGGTTACGCCTACACCTTTGTGGGGTCAGGGTTTTAGATTATGAGCTCCTTGTCACAGGGATTGTCTTTTGTTTACTATGTGATGTACTTAGCACTCTTTTGGGTGCCATAGCTGTAACTACATCATAATTATGTATAATAGAAACAGATATATATATATCTATAACCATAGCTTGCAGCTAACCACACTTTTACCTGATTTTCTGGGCAAGCTGGAACATAAAATTAGTATGATGCACCTGCATCAGCTGGGAAGTCAATAATAAGCAAAGAAGGATGTTTCAGTGGTCAGGGGGTGAGCCTGGGACTTGTAAGATCTGAGTTTGCTTCCCAACTCTGTTATGGGCTTCCTGCGTGACATTAGTAAGTCACTTACTCTCTGAGTGTCTCTGTTATCCCTGTATGTAAAATGGGGGTAATAGCACTTCCTATTTATCCTACATAAGTATAAATATTTCAAAGATGACGAGGTCTTCAGACGTTAATTAATGGGTCCATGCAAGTGCCTGGGGACATGTCTATGCTGCAATAAAACACACATAGCTGGCCTGGGACAGCTGACTCAGGCTCTCTGGGCTTGGGCTGCGGTGCTATAAAATTGCAGTGAAGATGTCCAGGCTCAGGCTGGAACCCAGACATTTCCACTGCAATTTTATAGCTCCCCAGCCTAAGCCCCACGAGCCTGAGTCAGCTGTCCCGGACCAGCTCTGTGTGTTTTATTGCAGTGTAGACATATCCCAAGGTACTTGCATGGATACTTAAATAGTAATCATGTATCATCATATACGAAGGTGGGAAATTCTAAACATACCAAGTGCAAACAATCCCATTTCATAGCAAAAGCACATTTTAAAAAGATTAATAAAAAGTATTTTAGATTTTCCATCCTTAATCACATGCAGGTATTAGGTATTTTAACATCAGCATGTACCTCAGACATAACATTTTCCCTTTCAGTGATTTATTTTCCATATTATACTGCCTTAAATTGGAAACTTGACGGTAAGCCTAGTGAAGTAAAAGCTACTCCTCTAGCTGTTCTATGTGAGCTTAACTCCACTGAGTAATAAAAAAAAAAAAAAGCACTGACACTTTATATGTGCTGTTAATTCCACTGATTGTGTCCAACTTCCAAAAAGCGGCCCCTGGGTGTTACATTTATACATTATACTCTTAGCAGTACTCTGCTCTGAGGAAACAATATGTTGAGAGTTGTTCAGAATTGTGAGTACAAGGTTAAGAAAGAGCTGTCAGTGATGTCAGGAATTATTAGCCCTTCTAGGTGAAACTAGAAACATAGGACAAGGTGGGAAACAAAGTAAAATGTGGACAAAAATAGCTCTAACACTCAGTTAAAAAAGAAAGCAAAATGTGTCCTGCTGGTTTGATATCTTGTGACATTTCCGTGACAAGGTATCAGCAGAAAATAAAATGTAAAGTGAACTTCAAGCAGAAATGTTATATTAACAAATCTGTCATAAGCTATCGTAAATCAGCCTAGCTTCATTCGCTCCAAAGGAGTTACTTCAATGTACACCCAATCTGGCTCATAGTGTGTGTGTTTACATGTACACTGACTATATGATCATAAATGAGAGATGTGCTGTATGTTAATAATTGCTGTTTGTATACCATATACCAGGGGTTGGTAACCTCTGGCACGCGGCTCACCAGGGTAAGCACCCTGGCGGACCAGGCCAAATTGTTTATCTGCCAGCAGGTTCGGCCGATCGCGACTCCCACTGGCTGTGGTTCGCCGTCTCAGGCCAATACGGGAGGCGGGAAGCTGCAGCCAGCACATCACTCAGCCCACGGCACTTCCCGCCTCCCCCATTGGCCTGGGAAGGCGAACCACGGCCAGTTGGAGCAATGATCGGCTGAACCGGCCGACGCAGCAGATAAACAAACTGGCCCGGCCCACCAGGGTGCTTATCCTGGTGAGCCGTGTGCCAGAGGTTGCCGACACCTGCCGTATACACATTCCTAACATATGCGCTGCAGTCTTAGGCAGACTGCCCTCCATATCCCATGTAATTCATATGTAGGACTCCAATCTTCTGAATAACAGCATTTTCATAATCATATCTCACATGGAGGAGAGACATCTTACTTGTGCATCACGAGTTTGGACCGGAACAGAAGGAGTGAACCATTCCAACCATTCCGACAATCCTGGCTCCACTGAAGTCAATGGCAAAACCCACACTGACTCCAGTAGGGCCACAATTTCACTCAAAGATGGGAAAGGGTGATTCTGGCTGAGGACTTCAGTTGGAGTAAGAGAAGGGTTGTGAAGGAAGCAGAAGAAGTGAAGAGGGTGTAAATGGGGATTGCAGAGGTTTTGGAGGAGGAAAGTGGGAGCGGAGTTAGCAGGGAGGAGGCATGGAGAATCTCGAGGGGATAGCAGCTGAGAAGGGAACAGAACAGAGATGAGAGAATAGACAGCAAGGGGCAGCAGCATGGAGAGAGACAATGAACAGAATGGAAGCTGAGACAATGTAAAAATCATGTTGCCTAGGAGATTTTGACTACTTCTACTTATTTAATACCTCACTTTAATAAGTAACCACTAGACTGACTACAAAACAAACACACACCGGTTTATTAAGACCTACTGACCACTGTGAATTTTCAGGGGAAGCACCACAAATGTATTCAGTAATGACATTTGCTCAGAAAAAGGCCAGCATCCAATGGTCCTTCAGCTCACATTTGTATCCATTTGGTGAGAGGCTCTGAAGTAAACACATGGACATTTGTATGTAAAAGATATTGGAATTCTGGCCTGTGGAAGAGGTCTTAGCAGGTTTCATTTCTTTTCTAATACTCTCTCTGCATTTATTTACTGTCTGTGCAACTTTGATGCTGCACAAAAAGGTACACAAAATTCCACAAGTTTTTGCAAGGTTAGCATTTAACCTAAGCCTCTATCCTCACAGCTCAATGCAATGTCAACATAAAAGATGGAGAGTAAAGTTTTCAAAAATGTTAAGCAACTTAGGGCCCAAGTCTCATTTTCAAAAGTAATTTTATCACTTGGGAACCTAAATACCTTCAAAAATTTGGGCCTTAGGCACTTTTGAAAATATAATCATCAATTAGTCACTTGATGGGAGATGTGGGATGCTCAGCAGGTGTGAAAATCAGGCCATTTATTTAGATGGCTTGTCAAACCTAATCCCAGATTTGGACCTTAGCGTCCAAAATATGGGGGTTAGCATGAAAACCTCCAAGCTTAGTTACCAGCTTGGACCTGGTAAAGCTGCCACCACCCAAATTGTTAGAGTGTTTTGGGGCACTCTGGTCCCCCCAAAAACCTTCCCTGGGGACCCCAAGACCCAAATCCCTTGAGTCTCACAACAAAGGGAAATAAACCTTTTCCCTTCCCCCCTCCAGGTGTTCCTGGAGAGATACACAGAAGCAAACTCTGTGAATCTAAACAGAGGGAGTCCACCCTCTCTATTTCCAGTCCTGGAAACACAAGCACTTCCCTCTTCACCCAGAGGGAATGCAAAGTCAGGCTAGTAAATCTAACACACACAGATTTCCCCCTGACTTTTTCCTCCCACCAATTCCCTGGTGAGCACAGACTCAATTCCCTGGAGTCCCCCACTAAAGAAAAACTCCAACAGGTCTTAAAAGAAAGCTTTATATAAAAAGAAAGAAAAATACATAAAAATGGTCTCTCTGTATTAAGGTGACAAATACAGGGTCAATTGCTTAAAAGAATATTGAATAAACAGCCTTATTCAAAAAGAATACAATTCAAAGCACTCCAGCAACTATAGACATGTAAATACAAAACAACAAACCATCTTTGTACTCACAACTTGGAAACAGAAGATTAGAAAGCAGGAAATAGAAAAATTCACTCCTCATAGCCGAGAGAGTACAGGCAGAAGACCCAGAACAAAGGACTCACACACCAAAAAACCCTCCACCCAGATTTGAAAAAGTCTTGTTTCCTGATTGGTCCTCTGGTCAGGTGTTTCAGATTACTTCTTTCCAGGTGTAAGAGACATTAACCCTTAGCTATCTGTTTATGACATGGCTAAATATGGGTTTTAAAAATCATGTGGTTTTAAAAATCTTGGCTTTAGACATTTTATTCTTGTTCAACCATTATTTCCCTGCATTGTGGCCTGGCAGTGTGAGTAAAGTACGAAGGGAAAGGCACTGCACTGGAAATTAGAAGATTTCTGTTCACTTCCCAGCTCAGCTATAGATTTCCCGTGTGATCTTCAGCAAATCACTTAATCTCCCATGTACCTCATCCCTACCTCATAGGGGAAGTCTGAGGGGCTTTTGATGGGCTTGGTCAGCTTAATGACAACCTTAACATTATATGAAGATGGTTTATTTGAAGTAGTCATAAGATGTTGAATAGTCGGCAAGCACCTCATTAGGATTCCAGAGCAAACGTCCAGAAAAGTCCTTTTTTATGACTATTTTTGAAGGCTACCACTAACAGTAAAAAGCCTCCCCTAACAGCCTTCAAAAACAATCCCTGCAGAGTAGGAAAAAGAACAAATAAAATTCACCTTGTATTGGAAACTATAAACCTCCTGGTTGTTTAATGGTTTACTTCCTTTATCTAGCCAACTGCAATTCTGTCTAACTATTGATGATTCAACTTCAGATTTTGCCCAAGTATCCCATGTAAAACGCATGTACAAAACATCTTCTATCAAGCAATTGCAAAATGTAGGTCAGCAATCAACAGCTGAAGGTTGTAGTTGGCTCCTCTCTGCCTACAAATCCTTTTCTGTAGACCATACCACCTCAGCTTAATGCTAAAATAAGGTATGTAATCACCACTATTCCTATATATATTCATCTATCACACATATACCTATATGCAAGTATGTGTTGTTAAAAACTGGTACTAAATCCCTGACACTGAACAGTGAAGCAGTCCTCTGCCTTTGGTAGATCCCAGTGGGAGTATGGTTGGGCAAAAGGACACAGCCATTCAGATCAGAGGTGGTGCTATCTTGACCACCATTGTTGTAGAGAAAGCAATATCCTTTGGAGAGTTGAAGTCACTACTTTATATGATGCTGATTGACTGACACCATGATGCTGTCAGGCAATGCTACTTTTAGCGGACATAAAGTGTTGTTGTAGCAGTGTGGGTACCAAGATATTAAAGAAACAAGGTAAGTGAGATAATATTTCTAGTGGACCAACTTCTGTTGGTGAGAGAGTCCAATAAAAGATATCATCACCCACCTTGTCTTACTTTTAGTGCAGATATTTTCAGGTTAGGGAACGAGATTAATATAGCATGGCTTGATTATAGAACTACAGGTCTCTGATGTAAGAAAAAATATAAAAACTTTAGATTTCTTTAGAACGCTATGAATAAGATCTTGGTTCCACTGAAATTGATGGGGATTTTGCCATTCACTTCACTCAGGTCAGGATTTTACCCTACAGATTTTGAGAATTTTTTTTAAATAACTGAATGAATTATGTTATGAATTACAGACTATAAATGAGATGCATATTCCTTATAGATCAAAACCCAATAGTTTTCAGCAGTGTTTATAAAATCAACACAGAGTTAGCTGGGGATAAATTTTGTTGCCAGGACTGTTGGGTGGATGGCAATCTGCCTGCAAAAGCAAAACAGGTTACCAATGAAATTGACAAAGACCACCATTGTTAAACATTTCTAACACCCTGGGTCAGACACCTGCAATCTATTTTTAAATATCATTATATGGCATTATCCATGGCTTTGACAGGGTCTCTGCTCAGCCTTTGGGCACAAAATCCTAGACATAAGGGAAAAGTAGATCTTTTTAAGTGCAGATTTTAAGTGCAAAATAATAAGCGACATCAGCTGGGCATAGCTGTTGCCATCCTTTCATATTATTATCAGGTCAAGCTCATTCCTTATTACAGTGCGCTCTTCACTTTCTCTCTTATTATTTTGATTCCCCAGTGGTGTTAGATAAGTGAGCAACCTACAAATCTTTTGCAGCGCTCCCTATAGTGAAGCTTTACCATGTACTTTGCCACGTTATTATTTACAGGGAGCTAATCACCATTTACAAAGCTACATGCCCTGTGAGGATTTAAAGAACGAGCTGAAATCTATCCACTTTATTAATATTTGTTACCTTGATTGTGACTTTGCCAAACAAGAATGGAAACTGCAGTAGCAGTAGATAAATAAAATCACACTCCTCTGGACAACGGAACTGACACTCAGCCTGCTGCTGCCTTTGGAATATCTATTTAACTTGGATGAATTAGAGAATGGATGAGTAATTGTGCAATCAGCTTGCTCAGTTAATTACAGATAGCCACTCAAATACCCATCTACAGAGATGTTTGGTATCTGAGGTTGCCATCTTTAGTATCATCATTGCAGGAAAAGCAAGTACTCTTTTGAGAGTGATATCACTATTTTGGACAATCTGATTGGCCAACACAGTGACACTACTATTCCTTGTAACTCGGGGGAGTGGACGGTGATTACTCTTCTCATTCATGGTTTAGGGCCAGGAGCCTGTTCCTTCCTTTCATGCTCCCTATAGCTTATTGCGGTGGTTTCTCAATCTCCCTGCTCTGAGTCATGTAGGTGAAGGAGAAAGAAATTTCCAATTCATGGGCAAACTGCCCTGCCTTCCCATACCCTCAACACCATACAGATTACCCTCAAAGAAGCTTGGACACAAAGGGGATTAGGGAGATGAGACAGTAACTGAAAGGCAAGGGGGTGAAGGGAAGGGGTTTTTTTTAGGATAAGTGATACCAGAGCACATCTAAAGGCTGACTGAAAGAAGCCAGATAAAGAGTGTGGTTGAAGGAAGAGTGTAATGAGAGTTCGAATGAGAGATGTCTGAAATCAAAAAAGGAATGGATCAAGGGAACAAGTCAAAGGCTGGAAGGTAAGGGAAGGACAATGGGAGGGAAGGGGATAGACAAGAAGGAATGGAGAAGAATGAGGATGACAGTGCTGGGTAACACTGACTTTTTCTCCACAGACATTATTGAGAATTTGTGCAGAGCTAGAAGGGGAGGGGGGCAGAGTGATAGGTGTGGAGGAGAATGTCAAAAGAAAGACGTTTTCATCCTTTTAAGAATGGATACTTAATTATAGGCAAGCATGTACTCGGTGTCCCATAACATTTGCCAGTAAAGAATTTTTTCTCCATCCACACACTTATGTCTACTCTTTATAGCAGGCCTGCACAACATGCGGCCGGGGGAGCCTCAATGTGCGGCCTGCAAGGGGATTCTAAATCCCCCGCACATGGTGCTCTGCCAGCAGCCCAGAGCCCTTTGAATCCTGGCAGTGGCACGGAATCAAAGGGCTCTGGGCTTCCCGCAGGGGCGGGGAGCCCAGAGCCCTTTAAATCCCAGCCGCGGCCTAGAGTCAGAGGGCTCTGGGGTGCCCGCAGCCGCGGGGAGCCCTGAGCCCTTTAAATCCCAGCTGCGGCCGGGAATCAAAGGTCTCTGGGCTGCCAGCAGAGATTCCCAGCTGCGGTTGGGATTTAAAGGGCTCAGGGCTCCCCATGCTGCGGGCACCCCAGAACCCTTTGAATGCTGGCCACGGCTGCGGCGGCGGGACTGGCTAGGATTTATAGGGCTCAGGGCTCCCCGCTGCTGCCGGAAGCCCAAAGCCCTTTGAATCCCTGCCCGCGGCCGCTGATTGCCCCCTCCCCTGGACCTCTGACCCAACTGCCCCCCAGGACCCCCACCCCCTATCTAAGCACCACTGGTCCTTGTCCCCTGATTGCCCCCTCCCGAGATCCCTACCCCTAACTGCCCCTTGGGACTCCAGCCCCTATCTAAGCCTCCCTTCTCCTTGTCCCCAACTGCCCCCTCCTGAGACCCCCCCCAACTTCCCCCCAGGACCCCAACCCCTACCTGTCCCCTGATAAACCCCTGGGACTCCCATGCCTATCCAACTGCTGCCTGTCCCCTGACTGCCCCCCTGAACCTCCGCCCCATCCAACCCCCTCTGCTCCCTGTCCCTTGACTGCCTCCTGGAACCCTCTACCCCTACCCCTTCTCCAATCCCCAGCCCCCTTACCATGCCACTCAGACCAGCATGTCTGGCTCCATGCAGCTCCAGATACGTTGCTGCCATGCTCCCCCGCGGAGCCCACAGCCCCCCTCCCCCCAGCACCTGCCTTCCAGATTTGAAAACCTCAAAATTCAGGAGTGCTCAAGCTCAGTTTGGGCAGCTGTTACTTCATTTCTCCCAAATCAAATATATTGATCCACTGTAGAAAAAGTAGGATAAAATTGAGCAAGAAATGCTTATTAGGACTGGAATTGCTATTTTCAACAGCCATTGCCTTTTTGTTTGTTTTAAAAGGAAGACAGTGATAGTGCATTGGCAAATTCCCCATAGAAAGAAAGAATAGAACAAAAGAATAATAAAGGCACCTCAACTTTTCCTCATTATGGAGGACAGTCTTATAATATGCATCCAGATATCCTCCAATCACACAAGCTGAAAATTGTTCCACTTTACTGCAGCTCTGTAGCCATATGGGAACCAATCCTGTCTGTGTTTTGTGCACATCCAAAATTCCTGCTGAATGACCCACCCTGGGAGCGAGTTATCAGTGACCCAGGGCTGGGGCAGCAGGAGGTGTGCGGGGGGCATGGGGAGTGGCCCAGGGTTGGGGCAGCAGCGGGGTGGGGGAAGGGCACTGGTGGGGAGGAAAGGGGGAAGCCCAGTGCTGGGGCAGCAGGGTGTGTGTGGGTTGGGGGAGAGCCCAGGACTGGGGCAGCAGGGAGGTACAGGGGGAAGCCCAGGGCTGGGACGGGAGGCAGCCAAATTTTTTTATGCTTGGTGCAGCAAAAAACCTAGATCCGGCCCCGCTGGGTTTCCCCAGCCACCGGAGTCCCGAGCCCTTTAATTTGACCCTGAGGGCTCCTAACCCCCGGTTGATTTAAAATAAAGTATCATCTCCCCACCCCCAACCATCCTTTTTGGCCCACAGCTGTTTTGGTGGGGCAGCGGTGGGGAAGGAGGGTTTGTTTCCGCAGGGCTGGGCAGCCCTGGGGCGGGGTGTTTCTGCGGGGCCGGGAGGTTTCGGCCCTCAGCTGTTTTCTTTGGAGTAATGTGGCCCTAGCCGCTTTACAAGTTGTGCAAACCTGCTTTATAGAATGCTTAAGTCTTCAATATGCATCCTCTCCACTTCAGTTAAAACAAGGCTCTACAATTTAACTGGTAGGAGTATTTTTCCACTATTAGTACAAGTTAAAATTAGATAAAGGCAGGGGAATAGAAAGAATGTTGACAGGGTTACTGGGTTAGTGGATGTGGGGAAGCAGTAGATGTGATAGATCTTGATTTTTAATAAGGCATTTGGCACAGTCCCTCCTGGCATTCTCATAAGCAAACTAGGGAAATGTGGTTTAGATGATTTTTCTATAAGATGGGTGCACAGCTAGTTGACAGACCATATTCAAAGAGTATTATCAATGGTTTGCTGTCAAACTGGGAGGGTATATCTAGTGGGATTCCATGGGGTCAGTTCTCAGTCTAGTACTATTCAATATTTCCATTAATGATTTGGGTAATGGAGTGGAAAATATGCTTATAAAATTTGCAGAGGACATCACCCTCGGGGGGGGGGGGGGTTTGCAAGCCCTTTGGAGGACAGCATTAGAATTCAAAACAACCTGGATGACGTGGAGAGCTGGCCTGAATTCAGCAAGATGAAATTCAATAAAGACAAGTGGAAAATACGTCACTTGCAAAGGAGAACTCTAATGCACAACTACAAAATGGAGAATAATCTTCTAGGTGGTAGTACTGCTGAAAAGAATCTGGATATCACAAATTGGATATGAATTGGCAATGTGATGCAGTTATGAAAAAGGCTAATATAATTCTGGGGCATTGTGGCGGGGCAACAATTCACCTGCACAGTCCCTCCAGCTGGTTGTCTAAGGAATTAGCTCTTTCCAGCCTGAAGCACCCCTTGCAGGCTGGTGTCCCACCTGCCACTGGCCCCCATGTCCCTCCCGGACCCCGCTGTACCTCTATGTCAGGGTCCTTCCCCCAGCAGTAACCCACAATTTGGGTCTCCCCAGGGACCCCCAACATTCTATCCCCACCTTGCCTCTGTGGCTACTTCCAGTCATCATCTAGCCCCCGCTCCCTGGGGTAGACTGCAGCCTATAAACCACTCATCAAGGAGGGGTGGACCAGCTACCTCTGCTTATATCTGGGCTGCCCTTCTGCAGCCCCAGTATCTTTGTGGGCCCTTAACTCGGCCTGCAGCCTGGGGCTTTGCTAGGCTGGAGCACCCCAGCACTGCTCCACCCTAAAGACCCTTCTCAACTTCCCAGGCAGCCAGGTCCTTCTCTCCCAAAAGGTGAGAGAGAGAGAGTGTCTCTGTCCTTCAGGCCCACTGCTCTCTTATAAGGGCTAGCTGAGCCCTGATTGCACTGGCTACAGCTGTGGCTGTTTTCCCCATCAGCCCAGCTTTTCCCCTGCCACAGCCCTCTTCCAGGGCCATTTTAAGCCCTTCAGGGCAGAAGCGGGGTAACCACCTGCTAGAGGTATATTAACAGGAGCATTGAATGTAAGACACAGGAGATAATTGTCCTGGTCTACTTGGCACTGGTGAGCCCTCAGTTGGAATATTGTGTCCAACTCTGTGCACCACACTATAGGAAAGATGTGGATGAATTGGTAAGGGTCCAGAGGAGAGCAACAAACATGACAAAAGCTTTAGAAAATCTGACCTCTGAGGAAAGGTTAAAACACTGGGCATTTTTAGTTTTGAGAAAAAAAGACTGAGGTGGGATCTGATAACATAGCTGAAAATTGTCAAGGGCTGCTATAAAGAGCACTATTAATAGTTCTTCATGTCCACTGAAGGCAGGACAAGAAGTAATGGGCTTAATCAGCAGAAAGAGAAATTTAGGCTAGCTATTAGGAAAATCTTTCTAACTATAAGGGTAGTTAAGCTCTGAAATAGGCTTCCAAGGGAGGTTGTGGAACCCCCATCATTGACCATCTTTTAAGTACAGGTTAGACAAACACTTGCCAGGGATGGTCTATGTTTACTTTGTCGTGCCTCAGCACAGGGAGCTGAACTTGATGATCTCTCGAGGTCCTTTCCAGCCTTGCAGTTTCTATGATACTATGAACCTTTCCACTTAGATTCTATTCATGGAGGCTAGTGATTTGAAAGACATTTGCCTTCCTTGAGGTTTGTGTAATTTTTTTGCATTAGAGGCAGCTTTAGTAAGTTATTCATGGGTTCATTCACAGCCACAGAAATCATGAACCCAAGGATGAAAAATCAGGCAAACATATACCTCTCCTGGACCAGCATGGAAGGGAGGCCCTTCTGGTGGGAGGTTGGGGAGTACACCCAGCCCATACTCACCCTGCAGCAGTGCCTCCTGTTTTATGGAGCTCGGCCCAGCTCCCTTCTCCAGGCACAGGATGGAGGGGTGGCCAGACCAAATCTGAATGGCACTGCAACCCTGAGAGCCAGGTCACAATATCCAGAGAAGGAGCTGGGCCCAGCTATCGGGAAGGCTGCACCTGCCACTTTTTTGCATTTATTTTAGTGAATGTAGTGCTCCTTCAAAGTCATCTCTTACCCACAGAGTACTTGTAGCATCAATAGTGGCTGTATAAATTCCACCATCCTCTCCAGCCACCACCCTCAAACCAACCACTGGTAACATTATTCCAGAGTTGGGCCTGAGAACAATAATTAAATTGGAAGTGATCTGAGGTACGCTGCTCATGTAATAGTGCTGGCAACAGTTGGAGGGATGGAGAAAGTGGTGTGTCAGTAGCACATGGCTGTTCTTTCCAGTGTATGCTAGAGAAGCAGGTGCTACAGCTGTTCTGTCATGTGGGTGCTAGTGATTAGTAGAGGAAGCATCACTCTTTCTGGCTGGATGAATGAGTATTTCTTCGCACATCCACAGACAGCCCCTAGAGAGTGGGATTTTCCCAAACTGAAAGGATATTTGTCCCAGGGAGCAATTCTGTGAGGAAGTCAAGGGGAAAGGGAGTTCTTCCTGCCACTGGGAGGGAGAGAAACTGTTTTGCTACAGCAAAACCAGCAGCTGGGAGGAAATAGTTCTGTGCTTACTGAACTCATGCCTGTCATTGTTCCAGGAACTCTGCCAGATTGCGCTAGCTCACCAATAAGAAAACTGCAAGGCTGTGTAACACTGCAGAAGCACTTTATACAGAGAGGTGGGCAATTTCAGTCTTCATCCTAACTTTCGGCAAGCTTATTTCTTATTTTTGTAGAAGTGGCCCAAAAGTGACAATTTCATTTCATGACAACTTTCAAGTTTCAAAGTTGTTTTCATTCCACATCATTTTTGCAAAATGGAATTGAGTGGAAATTTCAGATCAAAATGGTCACACACACTTTCTCTCCTCCCTGCACCTGAGAAACCGTCCCCTTGAAACCTTCATTAAAATCAATGTTTTTATGAAATTCCATGTTGATGAAATGGCTTATTTCAACAACAATAACAGCAAAAATTGTCAAAACCTTTCCAATCAGCTCCATTTTTATTTTTTTGTTTTGTTTTTAGGAAGATTTTTCCAAAGGATTTTTTAAAAATAATTTGGTTTTGGACATTTTTGCTAATTGGTAGCTTTCAGTTCTTTTCCCCCACAAACCTTCTAGTGGAAGATTGGATTGTACAGTCCCTTGAGAACACTGAAACTTGATAAATAATCCTTAACATTTTTGAAAATATAATACAAATAAAAGTGTAGTTACAATTCCCATGGCCATTCAGTCCATGGCCTCAGCTGAGACTGTTACAAGTCTGCCAGTAGTGGTGGATACTTTTCCACTCGATGCTGGACTAAGTCAGATGGATTGCTTTCATTTCAACCAGCAAAGAACCATTATTAATCTAGGTTGAGCTCAATGATCTACAGGTGAAAGGTTGAGTAAGTATATCTCATCAATTCTCAGAAGCAATTTCTAATTTGCCACCAAGGGCACTCTTACTATACTCTCAATTTTATATTTTTAGTTTTATAACTTGTGACTTTAAGTGAATGGACAGCTTCCTATGTCATTGCTGGATACGCTGCCCTGAGATGAAAGGTACTACAACCCATTTAAATGGATTTTTACATACAGAATATTAAGGATTTGAGATCATAATATCTCTTCCTAGCAAGATTCCTCAACTCACCTGTATATGTGAGTAACACACGCTAACATAAGCAGGGGTGCTGGAAAAATTTGTATAGTGGGGGTGCTGAGAACCATTGAACCAAACTCTAACTCCTGTATATGATGGAAACCACTTCAAGTCAGGGGCTGTGTCAGCACCCCCAGCAGCCCTAGTTCTAGCACCTATGAATATAAGTATCCCATTGACTTCATTAGTAAGTCAAAGACCTCTTTCTCTGTATAGGAGGAACTCAGTGGAACTACATTCTACCAAGTCTGTGTTTGGGAAGCAGAATCTCTGGTTTTGTTAGTCAAATTATGAAGCATTTAAGAATTTAAAATAAGGATATAAGAATGAAGGATAATTTATTTTAAAACTAGATTCATAAATATGTATATTTCATTCATATGAAGAATTGTCCTGCCAAGCTCCATCCTGTATTTACATTATAAATATTGTAAAAACAGAATAGCCAGCACACAGCATGCTTCATTCATTAGGTAACATTTTATGGGTTTTTTTTTTTCCCTTTCTCACTCTTCAGAGAGTCACTCAGCCTCCCAACTCCACAAAATACCCCAGTCTGGAACTGATGACTCCCGGATCAGCAGCAGCAGCACCATTATTGTTATTCCTTTCAGCCACTGCTGCTATATCTGTTCCAGGAAGAAACACAGGCCATCAAAAGGGCCACTCTCTCAGAGAACGTAGGACCTGCCATACTAGATCAGACCGAGCAGCTAGTCCAGTACCCTGGCTCTGACAGTGGCCATGACCAGAGGCTTCAGGGAAAGGTGCATGAGCCCCAAAATATGCCATCATGGAAACGGTGATGCCCTGCCTCTTTAAATGATTGGGCGGGCTGTACTCAGGGCAGAGCCTCATTTTTGTTTAGTTTCTGTTTTGCTGCCAGAACAATAAAGTCACCACAGTAGATAGACGTGTGTGAATCAGCTCCTCCTTCCCAATCTCTTTCACAGCTGGATCCAAAAATAACATTGGTGATGAAGACCTTCTACTCCATGTGTTTCCAGTGCACCCATTGCCTGCACAAGAAGAAAAAGTGAGCAAATAATATTTTTTTTAAAAGTAAAGATGCTCACCTAGAAATTGAAGGTGGCAGAATGCTGCTTTTGTGGCTGGGGCAGCATCAGCCAGCCAGCAAGCGATGGGGAGTAGGCAAATAAATAGAACAAAGGAGAGGATTGTAGCTGAACTGCCATTGACAGAGCAATGAATGAGGAGCAGCCATCCTGGGGCGTGCTAGGTTGAGAAGGAGCCCAAGTACAGCCAAAAAAGGGATTCTGCAATGTATACACTCAGCCAGCAGAGGGCAAACAAGAGCAGATAGTGCACACACACATACAAAAATCCAACCTCCAGAGGAAAGCTGCAAGACCAGAAAGAAAAGAAAAGACAAGAAAAGAAAAGAAAATATGTAGAAGAGAAGACATCCAGGAAGACATGAAATTCAAAAAGAGAGAAATTAAATGGCAACTTCTGTGGGTAGTATAGCGGAATTCTATGAAAACTGCAAATATGATTTGTGTACCTCAAATATTTTGAGCAATTTGTAGCTTGTAACTCCATTATTCTAGACAGACAAGTTTCAACCTTGCTGACAAGTGATGGGGTCCAAAGGTATATGAACTGCTGCATGACCTGTTGTCTCCAAATGTGCCTAGAAATGCCACATACACTGCAATTACATCAGCAATGTAGGAATATTTTTCTCCTCCTCCATTGATGATAGTGGAATGAGATCAGTTCCCTCAGTGACAACAGGGAAGTGGAGAGTCAATAATACAGTTTGTTGCTGGTCTAAGGATGTTGTCAGAACACTGTCAGTTCAGACAAACATTAAGTGATGCCCTGCATGCCCACATCTGGAATAAGTTACTAATTGTATCAGTGCTTACATTCAAGAAGGCTGTTGAGGTAGCTATTGCTATGGAACCATCCAAGAAGGAGTCTCTGGAATTTCATGTGAAGCGAGGAGTACATCTTGTAATTCGTGAAGACAGAGGACTATGGGAATATAATACATTTCTGTGTGGCTATTGTGTACAAACTATGCGCTCTGAGAAGGATTGCTGGTAATGCTGTGTCATTTGCAGGAAGTGAAAGATGAAAGAACACCTCACCATGCCCTGTCACACAACACAACGACCAGCAATGCAGAGTAACCATACATCCAAGAAGATTGAACCTAAGAAAGGACAGAAGTTGGAAATTCATAAAATGGGAAAAGGCAGAAGTTGTAGTGACACTGACTAAGATCTAGCACAGTACACATAATCAGAAGCAGGATTCAGAGATGGCATCTGGGTCACACTCTGGATCAAGAGATTTCCTACAAGAATAAAACTTGATACTGGGGCTGCTTCCTCATGACTTCTGCATCTACCTATCACCAGACTTTGTCACAAGTTCCTTTGGAAGAAACTGTCATGTTTTTGAAGACTTATACTGGAGAAAAGTTAGTCCCAAAAGGGATACTCCAGATGAAAGCTTTTACCCTTATGTGACCATGTAAGGGGGTCCGCTGTTTAGAGAGAGGATCCTCGTTCTCCGGGGCCCCTGGGAGCCAAGTCGCCTCACTACACCGAGCAAGCAGTTCAGTCTGTCCAGCCCAGGCCCTGGGTTCAGGGGGGGCAGCAAACACAGCAAAGTCAAGTAGGCTCAGGCCTTTAAGCAGGGCTGAGCAATAGCAGTTCTAGGCCCGGCCCTTGGGTCAGGTCAGGGCAGCAAACACAGCAAAGTCAAGTAGGCTCAGGCCCTTAAGCAGGGCTGAGCAATAACAGTTCTCGGTTTTGGCCTCCTCAGGCCCAGGGAGACGGGGAGGCTGCCACCCAGACGTTGGGTGGCAGGGGGGACACAGGCCCTCCCACTCCACTACGTCCCAGCCCGGGGCCCTAGCAGCGGCAGGCAGTCTGCTGCTGTGTCACTGGGGATCCTGGCCGCAACACACTGACATTGGTTCCGGCAACTCCGCAGCCTGACTGGGGTCGGCTGCCCCCGGGCTGCTTCCGTACTCCCCCTCAGGACCTACCTGGGACGTCATGGTGTCAGCGTAGGGGTCAACCGCCATCGGCTCCTCAGGGTGAAGGTCCACGGGCGGGCTCAGCGGGTCCTCGGGATAGGTGGCGAAAGGTAGGCTTGGCTCCTCGTCGGGGGAGCGAGCGAGGGCCAGGTTCGGTTCCACCTCCGGGCAGCTGGAGGGGGCAGGCTCGGCCAGTCCTCCTCCAGGTAGTGAGCCCAGGGCAGGCTCGGCAAGGCCTTCCCAGTGGGAGCTCGGTCGCAGATGTCCGGCCCCTCCAACGGCTGGGGCTTCACTGAGCTCGGAGGGCCTGCCTTTATACTTCCAGGTCAGCGCTTGACCCTTTGTGGGGCGGGCTCAGAGCTCTGTAGCTCCAGGCTCTGGCTGGGCTCTTCGTTCTCCGGGGCGCCTGGGATCCAGGCCGCCTCACTACACACCCCTCCACGCAAGTCTGGCTCCCGTGCGGCGGGGCCATACCCTTCCATGCCTCCCACACTGGAAAGGAAGTCCGTATTAGCGTGGTCCTTCATGGCCCTGTGGTGAACCGTAAAGGCATAGGGCTGCAACGCCAGGTACCACCGCTGTAGCCTCATATTATGGTCCTTCATTTGGGCTAGCCATCGGAGTGCGGCGTGATCCATAACGAGCGTAAAGGGGGCTCCGAGGAGATAATACCGTAATGCATCACACGCCCATTTTACTGCAAGGGCCTCTTTTTCCACTGCCGCGTAGTTCTTCTCCCGGGGAACAGCTTCCTGCTGATATAGATGACCAGGTGTTCTTCCTCGTCGAACTCTTGGGAAAGGACAGCGCCGAGTCCCACCTCCAAGGCGTCTGTCTGGAAGACGAACGCCCGGTCAAAATCAGGGCTGTAGAGGACAGGTTCACAACAGAGGCTTGCCTTGAGGGTCTGGAATGCATCGTCGCATTCCCGGGTCCATCGTACTTGTCATGGACTCTCCTTGGCCAGCAATCCAGTCAAGTGGGCCGCAATAGCCACAAATTGGGGAATGAACCGCCGATAGTAGCCAGCCAACCCCAGGAACTGGCATACCTGTCGCTTCGTGGCCGGTGGGGGGCAGGTTGCAATAGACTGAACCTTTCCCATGAGGGGTTTTACTAGTCCATTTCCGATGGTATACCCCAGGTATGTCGTTTCTTGCCAACCAATTCGACACTTCTTTGAGTTGGCGGTCAACGCAACTGCCCGCAGGGACCTTAGGATTGCGGCTACCCTCTCAAGGTGGTTCTCCCATTGGCGACTATAAATAACCACATCATCAAGGTATGCGGCTGCGTAGTCCTGATGGGGCTGGAGGAGGCGGTCCATCAGCCGCTGAAACATGGCCAGGACCCCATTGAGGCTGAAGGGCATCCGGGTAAACTGATATAGACCTGTGGGGGTGGCAAAAGTGGTCTTCTCCCTGGAGGCCGGTTTAGGGGAATCTGCCAATACCCCTTGCTCAGATCAAGGGTAGTGATGTAACGGGCCTCTCCCAACCGGCCGAGCAACTCATCTACCCGGGGCATTGTGTATGCGTCGAACTTCAAGATGGCGTTGACGCATCTGAAATCAATGCAAAATCGTCGGATGCCATCCAGCTTTGGCACCAGGACGACTGGGCTGCGCCATTCACTTTGTGCCGGCTCGATGACCCCCAAGTCCAGCATGGCCCATACCTCTTCCTCGACGACTTGCTGTATATGATATGGCAGGGGCCAGGTTGCACCTCAGACCACCATACCAGGCTCCGTCTGAATAGTGTGACGGACGAGGGTGGTGCACCTCGGTTGGGTTGTGAAGGTGTGGGGGAACGCCAGTGGGAGAGACGGGGTCTGTTTAAGTTGTTCTGCCGTCAGCGTCGGTCCAAGCTGGGATTCTTTGGGGTCTTCCAGACCTGCTACCTGGGGGCCCAGCTCGGGGTCTGGCGGGTAGGGGTTAATCAATAGCCCTTCTTGCTCCCGCCATGGTTTTAGAAGGTTCACATGGTATCGTTGCTTCATCTTGTGCCGGTCAGGCTGGTAGATCTCGTAGGTGACAGGCCCGATCTTTCGGACCACCTCATAAGGTCCTTGCCACCGGTCCAGAATCTTTGATTCGCTGGAAGGGAGGAGGAGTAAAACCCGGTCTCCGGGTTGGAAGTCGCGAATCTGCGCCCCGCGGTTGTAGGTCTGGGCCTGAACCTCTTGGGCAGCTTTCAAATTCTCGCGCACTAGGGCCCAAGCCTGCGCAAGGCATTCCTGAAGCTGGAATACGTACTTTAAGAGACCCTGGGCGGGTGACTGGGCTTGCTCCCAGGTCTCCCGCATTAGGTCCAAGAGGCCCCAGGGCCGTTGGCCATATAGTAACTTGAAGGGGGAGAAATTGGTGGATGACTGTGGAACCTCCCGAACCTCCAGGAGCAGAGGTGGCAGTAACTGGTCCCAGCGGTGGAGGTCATCTGGGGGGAACTTACAGAGCATGCTCTTAAGAGTCTGATTAAATTGTTCAACCAGCCCGTCGGTCTGAGGATGGTAGACCGACATGCGCAGCTGCTTGATTCCCAGGACCTCACACACCTGCTGCAATAGCCGAGAGGTAAAGTTGGTGCCCTGGTCCTTAAGGATCTCTCGGGGCAAGCCAACGTGGGCGAAGATCTTCACGAGCTCGCCTGCGATGCTATAGGCCGTGATATTTCGGAGTGGTACGGCCTCGGGGAACCAGGTAGCATAATCGACCATGACCAGTATATACTGGAACCCTGCAGCACTTTTGGGGAGCGGGCCTACCAGGTCCATGGCCACCCGCTTGAAGGGGGTTCAATTAAGGGCATGGGGATCAAGGGCACCTTGGGGTTCTGGGCCGGAGCAGCCAACTGGCAGTCGGGGCAGGACTTATAGTAGTTCCGCATGTCCTGATGAATGCTGGGCCAAAAGAAGTGCATCAAAATCCGGGCCAAAGTGTTCTCGTGGCTGAGGTGTCCAACTGCCGGGATGTCAGAGGCTAGCTTCATGACGGCTCGCCGATGACAGTGGAGCACGAGGAGTTGGATCTGGGACTCCCCCGTACGGGGGTCCTTCTCGACCCAGTAAAGGCGTTCTTGCCGCAACTCGAAGTGTGGCCATTGGGCTGCCTGGTGGGGATCCATGACGGTGCCGTTGACCGCGGCCACCTGCTCATACGCCCACTTGAGGGTGGGATCAGCCTGTTGATCGTGGCCAAAGTCAGTCTGGAGAGGGGGTTCCTCAGCCACCTCGGAGGGAGAGTCCTCTGACTCGTTCATCCGTTCGGTGGGGTCGGGCGTTTCCCCTTCCCCGGCCCTGACCTCCGGGGAATCTTCTCCCCGGCTGGCGTGACCCTCGGGCGTCCCCCAGTGTTGCAGCGGAGGACTTCTGTGAACTCGGGCCAGTCCCGCCCTAAGATCACTGGGTACGCCAGGTGCGGGGCGAGGCCTACCACCATCAGTCAAGTGACCCCTTCTACGGTTAGTTGAGCCCAAGTACTGGGGTATGGCCAAATATCCCCATGGATACACTGCAGTCTGATCATCCTCAGGTGGGTGTCGGCCTGGGACCCTAAGCTCTGGCGGACCAGCGTCTGGCCATAGTCGGAATGAATGAGAGCCACCGTCGGGTACCCCTCCAGGACCACGGGCACCGTGATCTTGGTGGCATGGAGACGGTGGGCATGGGCTTCCCCGGAGTAAACCTGACCAACGTTGCACTCCATCACCAGGCAGTCCTGTCGTAGATGGCCATACTCCCAGCAGAAGAAACGGCCCAAGGTCTGCTCAACCTGGCCGGGGACGTATTCCTGCGGCTCCCCCGGGAGGGCCCCGGGTGGCTTCCCGTGCTACTGGAGGCGGAGCTGGAGCTTGTCGCCCCGCAGCCTCCGTGGGACGGGGCTCGGACACCAGGTAGGAACCTCGAGGGTCAGCCCGGGGGGGAGCACTCTCCTTTCAAGGTTGCGGCGAATTGCCCCGGAGGTGGTGACTTGGGTGGTTGGACCCACCAAGGTCTCTGCAGCCAAGAAGTTCTCCATCAGGGTGATGGCAGTGGCTAGCTTCGTAGGCCGATGACGGAGGACCCAGGCTCCTCCTCACGGCGGGAGTATGTGGAGAAATTGCTCCAACATGATCTGCTCCGTGAGCTCCTCCAGCGTTTGGGTTTCGGGCTGCAACCACCGCTTACACGCTTCTCTTAGTTCCTGGGCCACCATCCGGGGCCGGGCCCCGGTAGGGAAGGCCAAGTTCCTAAACCGCTGGCGGAAGGTCTCCAGGCTCACGTCCAGGGCGTCCAAAATTTCTGCCTTTACTTGATTGTAGTCCTGGGCCGCCTCCGCAGACAGGCCTCGATAGACCATCTGGGCAGTCCCCGTCAGGTACGGGGTCAGGAGGGAAGCCCATTGGTGTGGCACCCACCCTGCGATGGCTGCTACTCGCTCAAAGGTTACCAGGAAGGCTTCTGGGTCATCGCTGGGGCTCATCTTCATCAGCCGGATTGGTGGATTCAGCCGCGGGGTCCCCTCAGGGCCCCCTGGCTGGGTCTCCGCGGGTCGGGACAGCGCCACCGCAAACTGTTGGAGGCATTGCCTCCGGAAGTCCTGGTGCTGTGCGGCCAGGTCTTGAACCAGCTGGTGCTGCTGGGCTCCTAGCTATTCGACCAGCTGTTGTTATTGCTGCAGCCGGGCGGCCTGCTGCTCTTGCTGTTGTTGGAGCTGGGCCGCCTGCTGTCGCTCCTGGCTCTCGGTCAAGAAGGTGAAGAGCTGGGACAGATCTATGTCTTTGGAGGGGCTCTCTCTCCTCCAGTCCCCCTCTCAGAGGGGTCAAGGGCCCGTGCCCACATTTCTGGGCAGAAGGTCCATGGTCAGGTGCCATGTGTAAGGACGTCCGCTGTCGAGAGAAGGGCTCCTCATTCTCCGGGGCGCCTGGGAGCCAGGCCGCCTCACTACACCCAGCAAGCAGTTCAGTCTGTCCAGCCCAAGCCCTGGGTTCGGGGGGGGCAGCTGTCATGGTATAAACCCCCACTCTGAACCTTAGCGTCCAAAAGATGGGGTACCAGCATGAATTCCTCTAAGCTCAATTACCAGCTTAGAACCTGTAGTGCTGCCACCAACCAGGAATTCCAGTGCCTGGTACACTCTGGTCCCCACAAAACCTTGCCCAGGGACCCCCAAGACCCAGACCCTTTGGATCTTAACACAAGGAAAGTAAACCCTTTCCCTCTGTTGCCTCTCCCAGACTTCCCCTCCCTGGGTTACCCTGGAAGATCACTGTGATTCAAACTCCTTGAATCTTAAAACAGAGAGGAAAATTCACCTTTCCCCCTCCTTCTCTCTCCACCTCCCAGACTCTCCCTGAGGGAGAAAGTAATCCTAACACAGAGAGAAAATTAACCTTTCTCTCCCCCTTCCCTCCTTTCTCCTCACCAATTCCCTGGTGGATCCAGACCCAGTCCCCTGGGGTCTCACCAGAATAAAAAAACAATCAGGTTCTTAAGCAAGAAAAGCTTTTAATTAAAGAAAGAAAAAAACAGTAAAAATTATCTTTGTAAATTTAAGATGGAATATGTTACAGGGTCTTTCAGCTATAGACACTGGGAATACCCTCCCAGCCTAAGTATACAAGTACAAATTAAAATCCTTTCAGGAAAATACAAATTTGAAGTCCTTCCAGCCAAATACACATTTGCAAATAAAGAAAACAAACATAAGCCTAACTCACTTTATCTACCTAGTACTCACTATTCTGGACATATAAGAGACTGTATCAGGGAGATTGGAGAGAAACCTGGTTGCACGTCTGGTCACTCTCAGAACCCAGAGAAAACAACAACCAAAATCTAACAGCACACACACAAACTTCCCTCCCTCAAGATTTGAAAGTATCCTGTCCCCTGATTGGTCCTCCGGTCAGCTGGCAGCCAGCTCACTGATCTTGTTAACCCTTTACAGGCAAAAGAGATATGAAGTACTTCTGTTCTATTAACTCTTACTTATCTGTTTGTGACAGCAGCAAACACAGCAAAGTCAAGTAGGCTCAGGCCTTTAAGCAGGGCGGAGCAATAGCAGTTCTAGGCCTGGCCCTTGGGTCAGGGCGAGGTAGCAAACACAGCAAAGTCAAGTAGGCTCAGGCCTTTAAGCAGGGCTGAGCAATAACAGTTCTCGGCTTTGGCCTCCTCAGGCCCAGGGAGACGGGGAGGCTGCCACCCAGACGTTGGGTGGCAGGGGGGACGCAGGCCCTCCCACTCCACTGCGTCCCAGCCCAGGGCCCTAGCAGCGGCAGGCAGTCTGCTGCTATGTCACTGGGGATCCTGGCCGCAACACACTGACATTGTCTCTGGCAACTCCGCAGCCTGACTGGGGTCAGCTGCCCCCGGGCTGCTTCCGTACTCCCCCTCAGGACCTACCTGGGACTTCGTGGTGTCAGCGTAGGAGTCAACCGCCATCGGCTCCTCAGGGTGAGGGTCCACGGGTGGGCTCAGCGGGTCCTCGAGGTAGGTGGTGAAAGGTAGGCTCGGCTCCTCGTCGGGGGAGCGAGTGCGGACCAGGTTCGGTTCCACCTCCGGGCAGCTGGAGAGGGGCAGGCTTGGCCAGTCCTCCTCTGGGTAGCGAGCGCAGGGCAGGGTCAGCAAGGCCTCCCCAGTGGGAGCTCGGTCGCAGACGTCCGGCCCCTCCAACAGCTGGGGCTTCACTGAGCTCGGAGGGCCTGCCTTTATACTTCCGAGTCAGTGCTTGACCCTTTGCGGGGCGGGCTCAGAGCTCTGTAGCTCCACCCAGTCTGGCCTCCAGCTTGGCTCTTTGTTCTTCGGGGCTCCTGGGAGCCAGGCCACCTCACTGTAGACTGAAAGACAATATCTACCAGTATTTGGAAGATCTTGGCTTGAGAAGCTCAAGGTTAATTGGACTGAGATCAAGGCAATCACAAAAGCACTTGAAACCTTCAAGTAATCCTGGACAGACACTCCAAAGTTTTTGAAAAAGAACATGGACAGATGAGCAACCTGTCAGCGAAGCTCACTGTTAAGTCTGACAGCCAATCAAAATATTGCAAACTTGAAGTTTTGCCTTATGTTATGTTAGACCATTTAATGAACATTGGAGTCTTGTCACTAATTTCACACAGTAAGTTGGCTATATCCATCATACTAGTGATCAAGTAGGATGGCGCCGTCTGAATTTGTGGAGATTTCAAATTGATACTGAATCTCATTTTATGTGGAGACCAGTATCCACTGCCTCATATTGAAGATTTGTTTGCTACTCTTAATGAAGGACTTCATTTCAGTACATTGGATTTGCTCAATGCATACTTACAAATGGAGATTGATTTGGCAACTCACAAATATCTCATAATCAACACACCAAAAGGCTTATTTTGCTTTAACAGATTGCCTTTTGGTGTAACACCAGCACCCGCTCTGTTCCAGAAAGGCATGTATTAGCCAGTCCTGAAGGACTGAAAGAGTTCAGTGCTATTTGGATGGCATCCTTCTTACAAGAAAGGATCAAGAGGATCATTTTCAAAATTTGTTGCTGTCCTGCAATATTTGGAAGACCATGGACTGTGAGTACGCCGAGACAACGTGAGTTTTTCAGACTTTCAGTTGAATACCTAGGACATGTAATTGATGCCACAGACTTAAGAAAATTGCCAGAGAAAGATAAGGACATTTTTCAAGCACCAAGACCAGAGAATGTGTCACAATTATGTTAATCCTTAGGACTGCTTTATTATTATGATAAATTTTTGCCTAATCTGGAAACAGTATTGGCACAGGAACTCCTACAAGCAAAACGAATGGACTAAACAGCATGAGTGTGCATTTAAGGAGGCAAAGAACTTGTTGGCATCTGCTGAAATTGTTACACACTTCGATGTTTTGCTATCATTGTGATTGGTTTGTGATGCTTCACCATTTGCAGTGAGCCTAGATCTTTCCTAAGAGAAGAGAGAAACCAATTGCCTTTGCTTCACAAACACTCACCACCTCTGAGGAAAGGTATGCACAAATAGACCGAGAAGGTCTCAGCATTGTCTTCAGAATTTGAAGTCCCTTACCTATTTGTGTGGTAGATGTTTTATCTGGCTGACAGATCACCACCCATTAATTTCAATTTTTAGACCAAAACATCGAATTCAATCATTAGCTGCTGCTTTTATGCAACCATGGGCATTGATACTTTCAGCTCAGTTCTATACTATTCAATTCTGTAAAGAGACTCAGCACAGAAATGTTGAGGGTTGTCATGCCTGCCACTCCCAAGCTCCCAGCAAACCAAAGAAACTGAGAAGAAGAGCAGGCTGACCCAGGGGCGGATTTGAGTAAGGGCTTCTTTATTGCGATGTTCCCCTTGACCCAATTGTCGAGTAAGCACTGAATTAGTTACAGTACATTCTTGTTATCTAAGTTAGTATGTAAATATGTACATTTTCTACAACATCCCCAAAACCCTTATTGAGTCATATAAGTGCCTATACAATGATTAGCTATCTACTGAACATAATTATCACTGCCCCTGATTACTGTTTACAGCATTAGCGTATTCTACAGATAACTTTTCTTTCCCTTTGAAGATACATTTCTTTACAATAATTGTAGTCACAAATTCCCTGGATCAGCAGTTTGCAGGGAAAGGAGGAAGGGGCCATGAGACAGAACTTGTTTGTGTAGCTGGGAAACGAAAGGAGGGGAGATAACATGGCTTTACCCAAAAGATATTCTTTAGATCCCCACATTCCTTATGCAGCTGCAAGCTTATCAATCCCTTAACAAGGAGAAGGGAAGGGAGAGGGGTGGCACTTTACCTATCAAGTTGAGACAGCTGCGTATACTCAAGCCTATACTCAAGCTTAGAAGCGATGCCTGCTCTTGCCTCCATTCCCTAATGCCATGTCTGCACACCAGCAGTTTCCTAGTTTTCTGCTTAACCCTTACATATCCCAACAAGTGTTTATATCTCTATTCGATGAACAGGTTACCCCTCACTAACTGAAGGGTATGGTTGTGTTTATTTTAAATAAAATGTGGTTTACAGGGTGCTTATGCATAGGGAAGCATGCTGTGGCTCACCAGCCTAGCAACATTCTGGAGAAGGCCATGGGGAGGGGTGTGAGCTTGGCAAGTGGACTGGAGCACTATGAGCATGTGATAAACAAACCCATATATGGGTTTGTTTAACTCTCATTGGTTAAGGTTCATGTTACGTAAGTTGTTATATAACTTGTTATATAAGCACCATGTGCTATAAAGTAGCTAGGGGAGGGGCTCCTGGCTGGAGGGACTCTGCCTGATTCTTTGTACCAGGGGCTCTCTTTGTGCACATGTTGAATAAAGCTTTATTGAATTGAATTGAATCTCATTGGATCGAAGTCCCATGATTTCTACCCAGCATCAGACTCACTGGGAACCACCAAATCCCAACACTAACACAGACATCAACAAGAAACTGCTAAAGATGATGTGCTTTCTCTTGTGAAGGGGAAGGGACCACAGGGTGTAGGCTCTATTGCCACTCAGACATGGCTGAGAGGAGAATAGAATAGAATAGAATCTGTCAGTCAAGCTGCCCACTGGATGTACTTTGTGGGCTGGAGCATGTGCCAAAGGTAACAATGTTGCAGTCATGAACAGCTACAGAAGATAACCATTGAAATACCCTATATGGTCCTGAGGTATTCAAAAGGCACATACATTCTGCTCCATAATATCCTTGCTACAAACGGACTAGTGGAACACTTTGTACAGATATTTAAGACTAAAAAGCCTTTTTTGAGTCATCAGCAGAAATTGGACAATTTCTTGCTTGTCTACAGGCACACACCACATGCCACCACACAGGTGTCACCTGCAACTCTTGTTGAAGAGATCTTTGTGTGCCTGTTTGGACCGGCTCCATTCTGAGGTTGCCTCATGTGTAGCCAAGTCCCAAGCTGTGCAACTGATTGATCAACATGAGACTCACTGTCGTTCTTTTCAAGTAAGAAATTTAGTATGGACTTGTAACTATGGTTGCAGAGTGAAATGGGCACCTGGAGAACTTGTAAAATGCACAGGACCCGTGTTGTTTGTGGTAAAATTATCTGACAGTACTTTATGAAACAACATAAGGACTAGTTGCAGCCTCGACAAATACTGGAGTCTGGGATATTCCATTTCTGTTCTTCTGATTAAAACTCCTTCCATTACAGCTCCTAATTTTGATTATGCATTGGGAGAAACTTTGATACCAGATCCAGTTGATTCCTTACCCCAACTGTTCCTGTTGTTCAGGACATTGCCACACCACCACTATCACTTTGTCCCGACTGAATGAGAAAACCAGGGGTGCACTTGCATGTATAAATTATTCAGCTAATGAGTTATTATTCAAGGCAGAATAATCCCTTGCAATTTAAGAGTTTGATGTAGTTCACTGGCAACTTTTAGTTAGGTTATATAGTGTTTTATGTCAGCCATGTAAATGGTAATATGTGTGTATGTCCATAAATAACATATATTTGGAAAATATTTTAAAGTAGTGTGGAGGAATGTGATGTCCTTTTAAATGGCTGGGCAGTCTGTACTCAATGCGGAGTCTTGTTTTTGTTTGGTGTCTGTTTTGCTGCCAGAACAATAAAGCCACCACAGCAAACAGCTGTGTTTTTAAATCAGCTCCTACTGTGTCTATTTCCTTCCCTGCTGGCTCCAAATATAACAGAAACCACCTCTTAGGAGAATTTCTTCCTAGTTCACTCAGATATTGGGTTTGCCCTGCAGCATTAGAATTTGTATCCTTAAAAATCTTCTCTAATGTAAATGCAAGTATTTTCATTATACATATAAGAATCTATTACTTTTCTAGTGCTATAAAGCACTTGTAGTAGGGAGTTCTGCAGGCTAATTATGTCTTGTATGAAAAAGTATTTCCATTTCTAAGTTGCAAAGTGTTGCCTTTCAGGTTTTTTGAATCCTGCCTTGTTCTTGTATTCTAAGAAAGGTCATGTGCTTCCATTTACTCTATCATTTCTATACTATTTTTATTTATCATAGATTTTTAAGCCAGAAGGGGTTATATGATCATGAAATCTGACACAGCAGCAATCAGTTACAATATGGCCTGTGATTCATTGGTGATTTGTAATATAGAGAAACAGCATCATCCCTACTTTGCATTGTGCCTGCCTGGTTACTATTAATTCTACCTAACTACTGCAAAGTTCCCTTCTTATAGGAACTTTTTCCCAGATGCTTTTCTGAGGCTGGACCTTTACATTTCTCAGAGCCAAGTAACTACAGCCTTAATACGTCCATTTTGTAACTCTCTGCTGACTGTGATTGCCTCTTTCTCTCTTCTAAGTAGTAAGTACCCTAAGCTCTTGTTATATTCCCCTCCCATTTCCCTTTCTTATTGCTATGGGGACGGTGTTTTCTCACAAAGCTGTAGCTTTAAATGGCCAAGTTACAAAAATCCCTATTTACAGTACTTAAAACTAGGGCCAAGTTTGTTTGAAATTTTGTGAACTTTAATGAAACTTTCAACAAGCCTCTTTGCAGTTTCAAGTTCTTACTCTCTCAGGTGAATTTCCTGTGGTTTCAGGTTTCTCTGGGAACATTTCACAGAAGTCTAGTTGGTGCCTGTCTTTCTACATTTAATGAGACTCCCTTATGCCGCTTGCAACAGCCTGATTAAATGTTACCCTGTAATTTGCTCAGTAAAATCTCACTGATCTGTACAGAATGTCATGTCAAGCAAACAAACTCACAAGAAACTGGAAGTTCTTAAGCTGACGTGTATGATTTGAGGTTTTGTGTCTGACAGCAGCTTTGGCTCGATTATTTTTTTGGAACAGCACAAAGGCATCATCCACTTCACTCACTTGAAAGTTGTTTTAATACTGTTGATCTTTCATGTCTTCACTGAGTTTCATGCAGGGATATGATAATTACCCAATGGACACATGTGGTTGACTTGCAAGCTTCACATTTGGTTTGACTCAATCCTTTCTCAGCACGGGAGCTGCTTACCAGATCAGATTAGTGATCCAGCTAGTCCAGTATTCTCTCCGCAACAGTGGTCAGTACCAGAAACTCTATAGGAAGGTAACAATCCCTATAATTCACATACAAGAATCTCTATTATGAAATAAGCTGACCATAGAGAAAATTTCTTCCCAATCACAGACAGTTTATGGTTGGTTTATTTACTGGTGCATGGTGGTTTTAAATCTCTAATATGCCTTTTGCTTTCTCATTACCCATATACATAGTCTTTTATGAATCCTGCTAGCCTCTTGCCTCAGTAGCATCTTGTGGCAATGTGTCCTATAGACCAACTTTGAATTGTCCAATTTTTATCAATTTTAATATTCTGCCTTTTAATTTTCCCTTGTTTAATATTATGAGTGAGCATAAACAGGAGCACTCACATGAACTTCAATATATCATTTATTATTTTCTATACTTCTGTCATGTCATGTCTTCTTCCTCTCTTCTATAAACCAAACAACCCAAATATTTCCATCTATTCTTCCATAGAAATCTTTCCATGCTTCTTTAGCTCTTTTCTATGGACCCCTATTATTTTTACTATGTCTTTAAAATGAGATAATTAAAAATGAACACATTATTCCAGGGAAGAGAGAACTATTGATTTATATAATTTTATCATGGGTGTGGTACTAATAGGTTGTGGACTTTAACATGGGTACCAGTCTGTAGTGTGGGATTCTTAAATACTCGAGGCCAAATCTTGCTTGCTGTCCTTATCCTTCTAGTACCATTGAAATCAATGGGAGGCCTAGTCACTGGGACCACTCACATGAGTAAGATGAGCAGAATCTAGTTTTCTGAAATACAATTTTCTAAGCACCTTACCCAAGTAGGAACTGCCTTCAACAGCAGATAATTACTAAGTGATCTAAATATGTACAGTATGTAACCTTCCAGAGTTCAGAGTAGATTAAACACATACATTTCAATTAATGAAATATGGTGTATTCACTTTCCAGAAGTTTGACGTGTGCATATACTAATTACTAAATGTTCATCAGATTTGCACATGAAATTATGGTTTCATCATCCTTAAGTAGCATTAGTCTTTCCATTATTTAAGAAGAAAGAAGTACACATTCAAGGGGCAGCTTTATGACTAATATTATTCTGCTAACTCTTTTATATTATTAATATAAAATAAAGTTAACTATACATGTTTTAGCTAGATTCTACACAATTTTATGCAAATAATGCTTTGAAGGGCCAATAGCCTGACATGGGCAATGATTTTACTATTCTGTTTATTCACCATCATCCTTCCAATGAACTGTTAGATAATTTGGTCTGCTAATGTCAGCTGGCCAAATGGGATTCAGCTCAAGGAGATTTCTCCCCCACCCCATGGTAAAATTTGTCTCTCTCTTTCCTCATTCTCTTGTTTGATATGGCTGTGATAAGATGGCAGCCTTTTCTGTTATGTCTCATTCTTCGGAATGAAGCAACATTATGCTACTGCTGCTGCTGTTATTAGCTGGGGAAAATACTCAACATTTTCAAATTTCATGAATATATTTTTATGTGATAGCATCTAGGAGCCTGTAGTGGGGTGACTGCCCCATTCTCACAGAACAGGGGTTAAAAGCAGCCTTGGAGAGGGCTGTGGCTGGGGAAAGGAGTGAATGCAGCCAAGCTAAGCTGATTGGGGAAGCAGCAACAGCTGTGGCCAGCTCAATTAGGACCCAGCTGGCCCTGATAAGAGGGCTGGGAGCCAGGAGCTGGAAGAGCCTCACTCTAGCCCTGGAGTTAGAAGGGCCTAGCTGCCTGGGAGCACTGGCTACCTGAAGCAGAGCAGGGCTGGGGAAGGGCAAGAGGAGCTAGGGAGCTTCAGCCTGTAACTCCTCAGGCTGAGGCCTTGTTAAAGGCTGAAGGAAGTACTGGGGCTGCAGAGGTACAGCCCGGGGATAGGCAGAAGCAGCTGGTCCAACCCCCTTGCTATTGATGAATGGCCATTACAGACTGCAGGCTGCCCCAGTGAGTGGGGCTGGATGATGACTGGCAGTAGCCACTGAGGCAAGGTGGGTTTAGAGGGTTGAGGGTTCCACTGGGAGGAGAAAGGCAGAGTAAGGGGACACTGCTGGGGGCAGAACCCTGAGGAAAGGGCACTAGGGTCTGTGAGGGACACAGGGGCCTGAGGCAGGTGAGCCACCAGCCAGCAGAGGGTGCTCCAAGGCTGGAAAAGAGCTAATTCCCAGGATGACCAGCAGGAGTTTCCACAATGGTGAGTCTTCAACCTCACTACAGAGCCCCAGTCATGGAGCAGGACCCCATTGTACTAGGTACTATACAAACAATGGAAAAAGACAGTTCCTGCCCCTAAAGAGTTTAAAACCTAAGCTTCTGATCCGCGTGCACCAGAGGAAGCTATTGGTGGTATGTTCAGGGAGGGGACAAGTGCATGTGTTGAAGGGCTTTCCCTCTATTAACTCCTGCTTGCTATTGCTATGAGAGCATTTGAAGTTGGGAAATCAAGTGCAAAAGGGAATACTTACGAGCAATATCTTTGGATGGGGAGGCTGAGTTTTTTACAGACTTTGGTGCCCCAGTCCTGGAAGCCACTCCATGGAGGTGGACACCTGCACACAGCCCTATGGATTTCATTCCAACTCTGCATGGATATAGGAATCTGCCTGCACAGAACAGCTGGTATGACTGGAGCCTAGGGCTGTATCATTATCACTCCACCCTCTCCTGGCACATTTAATTTCACTGCAACATCATTCATGCTATGGATGATAAAGGCCCTGGCCAAGGAAACTGATGTTGTTTTTCAACCACAGAAGAGGTGCGAGAAGAACACACACTTCTCAGTACTACTTTTAAAAACATCCCTTCGACAGTCCTGGAGAGATGAGCTCTCGAAGGGGTAGTCTAACAATTGGCCATGTTTCGAAGTGAACAAACAGATGCTTTTGCAACAATGCTTTTTAGGTTCACAAAATACTTTTGCAAAGATCAAAATCCACTTTTAGGGTAGTTGCTTCCACCTTCTGACCCTACAGCAACACACACAGCAGAGGATTTTCTCCAATAACTTAGTGCTGTGAATGAGTTGACGTAAATAGAAGTTTTGAGTGTGACACAGGAACTGAATCAGTCCAGCCTTGGTTCTATGTTTATTAAGTGCATTTAGTCACATTTTAATTGTGTTTCTTAACTTGCAGTAACTAGTGAACATGTAAACATTTCAAATCCCTAGTGATTGGAGCTCTCTTTTGATTCAAATAGAGATATACTCTAAGATAACAATGCTTATTATTGATACAAATCAGTATAATTATTAGGTGAAACTGATATGGTGGATGAAAGTCCATGGCAAATGTTTTTAATTTACTTGTATTTAAAAATAATTGTTTTTAGTTTTTAAATGATCCCTTGTGATGGGGCGTCTGCCCCACATTGGCCTGTAAGGGGCTAATGGAGCCCTAGGGAGGCTGCACAGGAAGCAGCCAATAGGAGAGGGGCTTCAAGGAGTAGGCAGTCAGGGCTGGGCAGGCCCATAGAAGAAGAGCTGCAGAGCAGATCAGTTTCAGTTGTTCCTGAAGATCAAGGGGGAAAGGAGGACTGACTGCCCTGAAGGAGGAAAAAAGCTAGCACCCTGGACATAGCAGTGCTGGGCAGGATCAGGGGAGTGAGAAGGAATGCTGGCTGGTGAGTCTTGCCCACATGCTCAGGGTTTAGCTGATCGCCATATCTGGGGTCGGGAGGGAATTTTCCTCCAGGGCAGATTGGCAAAGGCCCTGGAGGTTTTTCGCCTTCCTCTGCAGCGTGGGGCATGGGTCACTTGCTGGTGGATTCTCTGCAGCTTGAGGTCTTCAAACCACAATTTGAAGACTTCAATAACTCGGACATAGGTTAGGGGTTTGTTATGGAAGTGGATGGGTAGGGTTCTGTGGCCTGCTTTGTGCAGGAGGTCAGACTAGATCATATTGGTCCCTTCTGACCCTAAAGTCTATAAGTGTATGAGTTCCTGACTGGCTTCTAGGACTGGCATGCTGATGCCCTGAGCTCAGGGTGAAGAAGCTGCTAAGGTCGCAGGGAAGTGGCCCAGGGAAAGATATGGAGAGGTTGGAGGGGAGGCAGCAGATGGCTGCCATCTAGTGGGTCCCTGGACCAGGACCTGAAGTAGTGGGCAGGCCTAGGTCCACCCCCCCAGCTCACCACTGAGGAAGTGGCTGAACCACTGAACTGTGGTCCTGTCCCCCAAAAAGGGGGAGCATAGAGTGTGGCCCAGCCAGAGGGATGTGTCCTGAAGAGGATGCTGTGGTCCTTAGAACAACACAGGTCCAGGAGCAGAAGTGATGGCACGTGAGACACCACTGGAAGTCAGTGGAGCTGATCTGCAAGACGACCAGCAGGAGGCACTAGCATGGGGAGTCACACACTCCATCGCATCCCTATACAGAGCAGTTTGGGCCAATTGATTCTACTCATATTACTGTGATGGCAGTCATCTTGGCCAACACCAGGACTCTAAGCATGGACCTCCAAAGCTGGAAGCACAAGTCCGTCAGCTTGACCTAATAAGCAATGACTAGTGTGGGGGACTGAAACAAACAAACATCCTCTCAAGATCAGGGGGTGAAGGAGGTGGGGATGCAACATAGCCTGACCAGTGGGTTACATTTATCACACCCAAAATATGGATGTTTTAATTCCACATGGAATTCATGTTTATTAAGAGCAATGATGCGGAAAGAAGCTGCCCAATGCTCTGTATAGGCAACTGGAAATCCCTGAATTCTAACTTTGGTCTTGCCCCTAACTCCCTTTCTGGTAAATCACTGAAGATACATTTTAGATGATGCATATGCAATTGCATAAAAGGAGGGACTTAAGGTCTTACAGTCAGTTTTAGATCTGGATTTCCTGATAACCAGGTCACCACCCTATCCACAAAACCACACTGTCTCTCAATTGAGTGCACAGCTTTCAAACTTCATCCCGCTGTGTGTTCCTTTGTTCCTCTCTAGTGGAACAGAATTTATGGACAGAATGATTCCCCCTGCCTCCAAAATACTAAAGCAAACTCTGGAAGAGCAGAAATCCTGTAGTAAAGCAACTGGTCACTAAATTTGTTATTAATGTACTTTAGATTAGCAGAAATCTAATGAAGAAATTGAAATCTTAGAGATATATATTTGGAGGAAGAACCTAGAGGAATTAAACATAAACTCTTAAGAAACCACAGATCCCATTTTCATGCAAATATCCTTAATAAGAAAAAGAACATAGGAGGAAAAAGAGAGTTTTTCAAAGTTTATCACGTGAAGTTATCAGCTCCATAACTGTACAGTGTGGGCAGTACATCTTTAGTATCCAATGACATAGATATATATGTTTGAAATTAAAATACCTAATCCCACAGGACATCATGCAAAGAGCTGCCAGTCAGGTTATTGACAGACAGATAAATTTCTCTGTATGACAGTATCTTTACCTGAACATTGTAAAACTCTGGAGATGAGCTATTGTCAGATGACATTTCATCTCAGAGCTCTTTTAACTTAAATTTGTCAGGCTTTGTACAATGAGAAGTGACACACCGTGCCCAGCAAAGGCTAATGAGTTATCTTGGTAATTACCAAAAGAAAAACAGTGAGGTGTTCATGTATATATTGGTATGTCCTTCACATAGTTTACCAGTTTTACTTTAGAATACTTGAAATAATATGGAGCAACTAATTGTTTCTGCCGAGAAGGCATACTTTCTTTGGGAACCTGAACTAGCAATATGCATGCATATCACGTCTGTGGTTTCTTTTTTGTCTACTACATTGTATTTACATAAAATCTGCAAATGCCTTTTGTCTTAGATAGTTAACCTCACTGGACCAAAAGCATGTGAAATATTCTAAATTGAAGGGCAATACAATGTTGTTACTCTATTAAATAGGAGTACCACTTCATATATTGTAAATCAAGAAGAGGTCATTAAAGCATCTAGTTGGAATGCTGTGTAACTCAGGCCTTAGTATTTCATCCTCTGGATTTGAGGAACATCTTTCCACAAGTGGGTCCTGATTCAACACTTGGATGTCCAGATTTACACAAATGTAACTCAGTTGAAATCAATGAAATTACAATGAGGTGGAACTCGACTAGTCCAATGGTGAATCAGGCAAAAGAACTGCATTGTGATATACTGACTATTGTGGGTGTGTAATAATAATATATAGCACTTACACCATGCGCTTTGATCCATAGATCTCAAAATGCTTTAAAAAGTCAGTTTATAAAGCTGGAAAGGACAATTGCAGTCGTCTGATCTCCTGCATCATGTAGAGCCCTGCAAATCTGCGGATATCTGCTTTATGTCTGTGGATATCTAGAATCCGTGGCTGCAGTTGAATTGTTTACCATCTCTGTGGATCAGATGTCGATCCAATTTTTTTTATGCACACAGGGCTCTAGAGCAGCAGTTCTCAACTGGGGGGACTGCAGCCCCCTGTGGTGCTGGGAGCCAGTTTCGGAGGGTATGGGGCCCTGCGGGGCAGACACCTGGAACTCCAAGCCCCAGCACCCCCCATGGTGCTAAATCTCAGGGCCCCAGCAGGGCTGAAGCATGGAGCTCTGAACCCCAGCCTCCACCACTGGGCTAAAGCCTGGAGCCCCAGGGGAGGGAGCTAGGGCTCTGGGGCTTTATCCCCATAGACCCCATGAAAATGGTTCATGCCCCCTAGGGGGCCACGGACACCCAGTTGAGGGTGCTGGTGGGAGTGGATGCACATAAAAGATGGAGTGTGGATCACAGGTCAGATACAAGTTAATTATTGTGGCTGCGGATCTAAAGTTTTGTATCTGTGCAAGGCTCTAATCAGATGGGTCATAGGACTTCCCTGAATTAAATCCTGTTTGAAATAGAGATTATTCTTTAGAAAAACATCAAATCTTGATTTTAAAATTTCTGGTGATGGAGACTCCATTAGAACCCTTGATAAATTTCTTTTCAATCTAGCATAGAATGCTATAATACTCTATTATAAAATATCTGCTCCCTCTGTAGGTACTGTGACGGGGCAAGGCCAGATGGCTACAGTAAAGTACTGAGGAACAGGTATGTTAACCCCAGGCTAAACAAATCCCTAGTACCGTGGTAACCAAATGGCAGTTGCTCCAGGTTAATCAAGGCGGTGATGAGGATAAAGAAGGTGTTTGGAGGAGGCCATGGGGAAGTAGCCCAGGGAGTTGTAGCTGTCATGCAGCTGTTACAGGAGACACTATAGACAGCTGCAATTCACAGGGCCATGGGCTGGAACCCGGAGCAGAGGGCGGGCCCGGGTTCCCCCCAAACCTCGCAACTCCTGATCAGACACAGGAGGAGTTGACCCAGACTGTGGGTTCCACCAGAGAGGAAGATCACTGAGGTGAGCAAATCCGCCAATAAGCACAGGACTCACCAAGGTAGAGGAGGAACTTTGTCACAGCACTTATATATTGTGATCAAGTCACCCCTTAATCTTCCATTTGAAGAGCTAAATATAGTGTGCTCTTTGAATCTGTCACTATAAAATGGTCCTAGTTCTTCAGTCATTCTTGTGGCTCTTCTCTGAACCCTTTCCCATTTATCAACATCCTTCTTGAATTGTGGACACCAGAGCTGGACAGAGTAGTCCAGTATAGGCCACACCAGTGCTAGATGCAGAGGTAATGTAACATCCCCACTCCTACTTTATATTCCTGTTTGTATTTTCAAAGATTGCATTAGCCTGTTTGGACACAGCAATGAACTGGGAGCTCATATTCTAATGATTATCTACTGCAACATCCAAATCTCTTTCAGAGTCGCTGCTTCCTAGGATAGAGTCCTCCATCCTATAAGCACAGCTCACATTCTTTGTTCCTAGATAGAGGACCTTACATCTGGCTATATTGAAATGCAAATTGTCTTTTTGTGCCTAGTTTACAAAGAGATTCAGATCTCTCTGAATCAGTGAACTGACCTCTTCATTCTTTTACCACTACCTCAATCTGTGTGTCATCTGCTAACTTTCAGTGATGAGTTCATGTTTTTCTTCCAGGTCATTGATAAAAATGTTGCATAGCATAGAACCAAGAACTGATCCTTGTGGGACTCACTAGAAACACTCAGTGATGATTCCCCTTTTACAATTACATGTTAAGAAATTAATTAGGCAGTTTCCAATCCATTTAATGTATGACAGGTTGATTTAATTTCTTATTCAAAATGTTACAAAAATGATATGTGGTACCAAGTCAAGTGCCTTACAGGAATCTAAGATCGGTAAGTATAAATGTTTACTTTCTGTAGTTGGAGAAACAAGTTACTTCTCTAAAATTACACAGCCAGTCATTGGGAAATAGAAAAATGACCCTACCCAATGACCCACCTTGCATCTCTCCTGGAAACATGTACCACTATTGGAAACATGATGCAGTTATGCTCTTCAACAACTGAGCTATTAGAGATGTTTCTTTAATTCATTATGCAGAGATTTTTGTTGTTGTTGTTGTCAAAAGTCATAAATTTGCATGGCGGCTGTTGGCTGGAGCCCAGTATCTTTGTGTACCACCTAATGTTGCAGATCAGCAGCTGTTGACTTGAATACTGTGATTCTGTGAATTTTACAGTAATCTTCTTTATGAATTTAATATGAGACAGATATACATGTTTATAGCTTATTATTTCAGTTAAATTAATGATGAAGTTGCTCCTTTAGATCATCCACTATGCCAGTGTGCTGTTGTACTGGGAATTCCAAGGAAACCTAAATGAATTAGGGAGCCCATCTGAATTTGAATGGAAATTGGGCACCAAAATCCCTGAAGCTATTTTCAAAATGCCAGCCTCAGTCTATCAGTTACACCTGTTTTAGAAGTCAGTGCACTATACATTTGCTTTACAACTAGAGTGTTTATTTCCTTAAAGATCTGTGTGATTTCAGCCCAATGGCTTTGGTGTGCTGCTCTCTGATAGTAAACAATTCACAGTTGTCATCAAGGTTTTGTGGTATGGATAGTTTTCTTAAACAAATTTAGATAACTCATTTTTTGGACATAGTTCAACCATCCAGAATGCATCTAGAGGAAAAACTTGTTTCACTCCACTTCCTTAAGGCACAAATGACACCATGTCATTTGGCTCTCCAGCTGCATGCGATTTTTATTGGGAGGCTATTAGATATTCAGATAGACTAAAGAAGAGAGATTAAAAGGAGAGGTAGAGGGAAAGAATTCCCTTAATATATTTCCTAGGCTCTCTCATCTCTCTACCAATTCACAAGTCCCTTCTGGATAATTTTAACAGTGATCTGGAAGAAAATAGAAAATCATTACTGGTCAGGTTTGCAGATGATCCACAGATTGGTGGAGTGGTAAATAATGATGGGTACAGGTCACTTATCAAAACCAATCTGGGTCACTTAATAAGGTGGGCTCATTTGAACAACATGCATCTTTAATATGCCCAAATGCACAATCATGCGTTTAGGAGCAAACAATGTAGGCCATGTTTATCATAGAGGACCATATCTTCTATGATATGAACATAAGAACAGGGGTCGGCAACCTTTCAGAAGTGGTGTGCCGAGTCTTTATTTATTCACTCTAATTTAAGGTTTCACATGCCAGTCATACATTTTAACGTTTTTAGAAGGTCTCTTTCTCTAATGTTAGTGCCTATGTTAGTGCCGCAGCCCTAGGCAGTTTTGCCCTGGCCTCCATGTTCAGGAAACCAGCATACACGTACTCTCAAACAAGAAGCATTTCCCCGAAAGTAACCGTTGGGGCTAGGCAAATTTTGTGGTCAGCCAGTTCCAGGAACGCCCCCCCCCCCCCCGAGGGTGGTAACGAGGCATCTGTAAATCTCCTAATTAGGAAAAACCTGGCCAAAAAACTGAACACGTCATTACCCTTATAAATTGCCCACCGTGCAAGCAGTGGGCAGGGAGAAATGCAGAAACCCGTACCCGTAACTGAGCCTGATCAACTCGAGGTCTCCCTCGGCTCCGTGTTCTCAGAAGCCTACCTGTTTGCCGGTGGTGATGAAACTTTTGTGGTTTGTGTGTGTAAGTATGCCTAACTGCTAATTCTGCTAACTAACTGAGCCTGTAATCGTCTGTTGTAAGCCGGAGACGAAAGCCGATTCTAGCCGCCCCAAGGCTCCTGCGAGGGGAAACCCACTAACCAGGAAACCTTGAACGCAAAGGGGATTGGCCGGAGTCTCACGGCAATCTTTAACTGTCTTACTGCATTTTTTTTACTTAGACGAGTAATTGCATTTATGCTTAATAATAGCACCAATAGCACCTTTACTAACTCTTGGAAGGACCTGAATAACTACTGGGACCTAGAGTGGTACCAGGGTCAGCTTCTGTTTGTGATTGCAGTATTTTTATTATTTGTTCTAGTATTGTATTGTAAGCCCAAGTTGTAACTAGTATTAAGTTGCTCCTTATCCGCACCTGTGACCCATTCAATAAACCCTCAATTTTAACCCCACGACTCATTGTTTGCATTATCCCCATCGCTACCTTCGGGGCACTTGTCACCCCTCCCGAGGACATCCAGCGATCGAGCCTCTGCCCTATCCTAGCGGTCATTACCTGGTAGATAACAGGCACCTTGTGACCATTTCGGTGGAGCGAGGGGCGAGAGTAATCAGAGATCAACATCTAAGTCTATACATACAGCAACAGTTTAGTTATATATTAAAGTAAATAAGGTTTTTAAAATGTTTAAGAAGCTTCATTTAAAATTAAATTAAAATGCAGAGCCCCTCTGGACCAGTGGCCAGGACCCGGGCAGTGTGAGTGCCACTGAAAATCAGCTCACATGCTGCCTTCAGCATGCGTGCCATAGGTTGCCTACCCCTGTCCTAGAAAGAACTGACTCTGAAAAGGATTTAGGGGTCATAGAAGATAATCATGGACTTCGTTGATTATCTATCATTTGCAGTCTTTAAATCAAGGATGGATATTTTCTAAAATATATACCAGAGTTCAAACATAAATTATGGGCTTGATGCAGATGTTGTTGGGTGAAATTCCTTGGCCTATGTTATACAGGAGGTCAGACTTGACAATAATAATCTCTTCTGACCTTAAAATCTATGAACCAATTTACAATTATCCAATTCAGTTCTACATCATCTAGTATTCCCTAAGGGAGGGATCATATTCTGAATCACATAACCAACTACTATGGCAGCTTTGTCTGGCCTACTTAATCTCTAATATTTTTCTCCATGTTTTTATGCCATGCCCATTGCCATGGGACCTGAGCATATAGAACATTTTATATTAATCCTCTCTGAATAGACACACCTTGCATAGATTTCCTTTTATCTGTATTCTCAGTGGTTCCTTCAGAGTCTTTACTAGCTTCAAGAAAGCTGGTGCTTCAAAATCGTGTATGCTCTGGCAGTTGTGTGGTACTGGATTGCACTGTGTGCCTCTCACTAGAGAAGTCCCAGAGCATGCCTCATCGTGACAAGTCTCTTGACCTGGGATAACATTATTCCACTGTGATCACTCTTCAGTTCTTATTTTCAACTGTACTTAGTGCTCTTTTTTTCCTGTGTTTTCTTAAATGCTTCATTAAAGACTGCTCCTGATTTTTTTTTATTTTGTTCTTGAATGTACAGACAGAAATGCAGGAGTTGTCAGATAATTCCCCCTTTTACTTTGGTTACTTTTTCTGAATCCTTGATTAATAAATAATCTTATTTGCTATTCCTTCACATTTATTTTATAGTGCTCTCATTATTACTCTGCTTTGAAATCCCTTTGATCTTTGCAATGTGTTTACCGTAACACCTTTTGTTTTTCCCTTGAAATCTACCCGCTTTATTTGGACCTCATTCAGTGTCTCAAAAGACATTGCAGAAACACAACAAGTCCACAGAAAGGCAACTAATATGATCAAAGGCATACAGGTGAGACCGCTTTCAGACAAGAAGGACCAAATTTCTCCCTGTTACATCCATCCCACCACATCAACCTCAGTGGGGTTGCATTGGTGATAATGAACAACATTTGGGCAATTTATGGCGGCCAACATTTTAAGGGGAGACAGAGTGTTGGACCTCCAGCTCCTTCAGTTACCTTTGAAAATATCTACCCTTGAAAAGAAGCATAAAAGGATATGAATAACAGGTTTTATTTAAAAAAGAATGGAACAGTGTAGTGAATATTCATGGATACCCAAGGCGGAGGGGATCATTGTGATAATCTAGTTTGACCTTCTGTACAACATGGACTATAGGCTCAAGGAATATTTTTTATGGAAGTTCTATTGATTAGGAAAAAAATCCATTCTTGATTTATAAATTGTTAGTGAAGGACAATCCACCACGACCCTTGGTAAGTTGTTCCAATGTTTAATCACCCTCACTGTCAAAAATGTAAGCCTTGTTCCTAGTCTGAATTTATCTGGCTTCAACTTCCAGCCATTTGGCTCGTGTTATACCTTTCTCTGCTACACTGAAGAGCCAACTGTTAAGTATTTGTTCCCCACATAGATACTTCTAGACTCTAATCATGTCACCCCTTAACGTTCTCTTTGTTAAATTAAATAGATTTCACTTTTTAAATCTCTTACTATAAGGCATGTTTTCTAATACTTTAATCATTATCGTGGGCCTTCTCTGAACGCTTTTCAATTTATGAACATCCTTCTTGAATTGTGGGTACCAGAAGTTGACAGTAACAGCAGTCACACCAGTGCCAAACAGAGATAAAATAACCTCTCTATTCCTATTCAAGATTGCCCTGTTTATGCATTCCAGGATCACATTAGTTCTTTGGCCACAATTTCACGCTGGGAGTTCATATTCTGATGATCCACCATAACCCCCAAATCTTTTTCAGAGTCATTACTTCCCAGGATAGAGCCCCCCAATCCTGTAAGTATGACCTACATTCTTTGTTCCTAGATGTAGGACTTTACATTAGGCTATACTGAAATACATATGGTTTTATTGTACCCAGCTTATAAAGAGATTCAGATCACTCTGAATTAGTCATCTGTCCTTTTCTTTATTTACCACTTCCCCAATCTTTGTGTCATCTGCAAACTCTACCAGTGATAATGTCATGTTTTCTTCTAGATCACTGATAAAAATGTTAAATGGCATAAGGCAAACAACCATTCCCTGTGGGACTCCACTGGCAGTATACTAGTTTGACAATTTTGCATTTCAAATTTGTTTTAAGACACTCAAGTTAGCCAGCTTTCAATCCACTTAATGTGTGTCATGCTAATTTTAGATCACTCTAATCCTATAATCAAAATGTTGTGCAGTACCAAACTGAATGTCTTACAGATGTCTAAGTATTCTATGTGAACAATATTACCTTTACCAAACTTATCTCTTAAAAAAAAAAAAAAGAAGAATTACCCCAGTTTGGCTGCAATACTCCTGATGAAACTTTCCCACAGGAAAAGGGGCATGGGTTGAAATGTATAGGGTAACTGATTTAAAACAGATACGTCAATGCATTTTACACAATTTAATTAATCTTTAGAACTCACTGTTGCAGAATATTGAGACAAAAACAGACATGTGGCAAAATTCAAAAAGGGGGCTGATTTTTTAAACACTCTTATGCAGACTGAACAATGCCTTACATCATGCTTAATCCCTTTCCAATTTATGTTACTTTTCGTGCAGTAAAGTAATTCCCAATAGAAAGGTCGTAGAAATAGTCTTAAAGGATTAAATTCATGCATGCTTATATATGGATTACAGCTACCTCAGCTGTTACACCAGTCAGAATAAAATTAAAAGAGCTATTAATCTACATGGTTTAGAGTAAAAAGTGGTCATCAGCTGAGGTCAGAATGAAATTTCTCTCCATTTAATAGTATTACACAATTAGAAACATGGTAGTAAATGTTATGGAAAAGACCACCACCCAGTTAATTTGAATCAGACAGCCTGAGGCAACCTTTATTGATAAAACAAGATTACAAATATGCATACAGGGAGAGACAGCGTAACCTTACGCAAGAGGTAGGCTGCTCTCCCTTCACAATTTTCACCAAGCTTATAAAAGTTAAAACCGCAAAACGTCATATTGATTACACAAGTGATTTGCCTTTTTTTGGTAATTAATATTGCAAATCAGCAGGTTATTTACTGTAAGTTTAGCTTGGGGTGTTTCCAGTTATTATTAATTATGCTGACTGTTCTATGACCTTAGTTGCAATTACATATTGCAAAAGCATTACCATATAGAATATTGCAAATTAGCAAGCTATTTTAACAGATATCCTGTGTTTTGGGCAGTGTTGAGCTGGTTATCTTGTGATCTACCTTATGCAAGCAAAGCTATGTTTTCCTATAGCTGAACTGGCCTCCAAGGGACCCCTTGTACCTCCTAGTTCCTCTTTTGTTAGTGTTCCATACCCCGCTTTCCTCATATCTAGTTTCTCCACACCCAGTGCACACCCAGTGCCACAGTAATACAAGTTTCTTTGAGAACTAAAACCATGGCTTTTATTTTGCATTCATTTAGCTTGCATGGGCCTGTAAACTAATAAAGCTAAAAGCATATAATTGTTGCAATATTATATGTTAAAATCACAGATGCTTATATCAATGGCAGGGCTCTGCAGCAGGGACTGACAGTTTACTATTTCAATCAAGGCCCTGGTACAGTATCTGACCAGTGACAGAAACCTCCAAAAGGCTTTGGTGGCAAAACAAGATCTCATATAAACAGTTGCAAAGCTCTATCCAACGAGATGGGGGGGGGGTATGTCCCCTTACATAAAGTTAACTTCCTCCTCTAAGGCCACCTAATTTTACTCGAAGTTGGAAAGAGAAAAACTGATAGGATTGGCCATTGTTAGTTCCATTAAGGCATTTTCTATATTCATAATCTTTGACGTTTCATAGAAATTGTTGTGGAGTTCGTCTTCTCCCTTCTATTTGAACATATCTGTGGGTTTAGAAAAAAAAATCCAAGGCCTACTCAGATGAAAGTGGGTTTAAAAACCACGTCATTTTGAATATTATTCTCATCTGCTTTTCACCTCTATGTTTCAGAGTAGCAGCCGTGTTAGTCTGTAGCCGCAAAAAGAACAAGAGTATTTGTGGCACCTTAGAGACTAACAAATTTATTTCAGCATGAGCTTTCATGAGCTACAGCTCACTTCTTCAGATGCACATAATGGAACAGACAGACAGGAGATATTTATACATACAGAGAACATAAAAAGATGGAAGTATGCATACCAACAGGAAGAGTCTGATCACCTTTATGTTGTCATTTGTACCTATATAAGGATGATGCAAAATGCTACCAAATCAATTTGCACCTACTTTATGTGAGTGGAAATGATTACCCAAGGTGCAAGGCAGTGGAGAATCAGGTCTGTCATTTCCAAATAACCTAGCATGTCATCTTCCCAAAGCCATAATTCATACAGTCCTGGCTATCCTGATTTTCAATTCTATGATAATTTCCTAGTAAAGTGTCTGCCAGTTTTCCCAAGGAAAAAAATAAAAGGTTTAAACTTTTGCATTGCTGCTTTATTTTTAGGACAGGAAAGGTCAGAGCAGCAATAATTCAGCCACCAAAAGGTTTGTATCACATTGGGAGAATAAATGTCTAGTTTATATTAAGAGAATTCTGATGGAGTCTGTTGTAACACAGAATTATACCACGTTGGACCTGCTGCAGTAAAATGGGAAAATCTTTGTATTCACAAACTGAAGGCATGATCTAATGCCCACAGACATCAACTGGAATCTTTCCATTGGCTTAAGTGAGTATTGGCTCGAGCCCCCAGTGCCTTACTTATACTGTTTTTCCTAGCAATGATCTCATTTATTCATCACAGTATATGAAACAGGAATAAAGTAATTGAATTTGGTTTCAAAGAACTGTTAGGCAGGGGACACATATACATAATAGATTTCTGAAGACAAAAATTGAATCAAGCAAAGTGCAGTAACAAGGATAGTACAGTGATCATGTAGGATCCCTGGTTATTTATTTTTGCTGCTAAGCTAAGTTTACAAAGGTTCTTTGTACAGCAGCCCATGAGCCTTCTGTTTTTTGCCTTGGTGAATGATCACCATGGGAGCACTAGATAAACCCAATACCCTGATGTCTCCCTCTTAGATTTTGCTCTGAGTTACATTAGTGTCAATCTGGAATAACTCTTCTGGCTTCAGTGGAGTCACTGCCTTGATGGTGGGCCCCTCTTCAGGATATCACTTCATCGTGTCTTTAATTAAACATTTTTCTTAATTTCCAGCACATATTTAAGTGCTTTCCCTGAATAGGGATGCTGTCCTAATTTGAGGCTTGAGAGCAGATGTAATATGAGTCTCTCAGGAAAAGGTCAATCAGAAAATAGGAAATACTTGAATGTGAGTGTGGCAGGGGATGCTTCCTTGGCCTCACACTAGTCACTCTTCCTCTAGACCCCTTTAATCGCTGGTTATAAAATTTATGCTTTTCTCCCATGGCTTTTAGTGACCCTTTCCTCTTTTGCAAATCACAAAATAAACTGGGTGAAACACCAACACTCTGAATAAGCAGCAAGTCAAATTAACATGATCTATATTTCAAGAACTTACCTTATGAATAGGTTAACACAAAATCAGCAAGCTTCTTTCTTGGTGAAATACCAAAATAACAAATATTTGGTACTCAAGTGTTCTTTACAATTTTCTGAGCTTTTTGCGTGATTACATATCCAGTTTAAAGCAGCTATTTCCCATGCAATTGGGTTGATTTGGAATCTCAGACAAGACCCGGTTTGTTAGGGTGTCATTGATAGTGAAGGCTTTGTCAGAGTTTTCATCATAAACCTGTTTTTAGGTGTTTATAGCCCTGTGATGATTCCGGTCATAGAGGGAATTCAAAACACTTTCAACAGAGCATGCAGCCTAATAACAGGAACAGCACATGCCAAATGGGTAGACTCCAGAAATATTATAGTGTTGAAAGCAATGAAATCATTCTGTTGGGAACACTCTTCTACTAACTGAAAGGAAAATCAACCAGTCAGTAGTTAAATTTTGAGGGAACAATGCAATTATGCAAAACTGGCTAGTGGGACACTCCCCTCACGCAGAGGGGCCTAACCCCTACCTTAATTATTGCATGGCTCAGATATCTCGTCAATCAGCTATTTGGGAATTCTAGGATGTATTTCATCAGGCCCTGGTGACATGAAGGCATTTAGCTTGTCTAAGTAATTTTTAACTTGTTCTTTCCCTATTTTAGTCTCTGATCCTACCACACTGAGTAGTGATTGGATGTCTAGTATATTGAATGCCAGTGACACTTTTTTGGTGAAAACCAAAACAAAAATGTAATTTAGCACTTCAGCCATTTCCACATTTTTTGTTGTTGTTTCTCTCCCACCCCTCCTCCTCCTCACTGAGTAATGGGCCTATCCTGTCCTTGGTCTTCCTCTTGCTTCTACTGTACTTGTAAAATGTTTTCTTGTTACCCTTGATGTCACTAGCTAGTTTAATCTCGTTTTATCCCATGGCCTTTCTTGTTCCTACATACTTGTGTTATTTTAATATTCATTCTTTGTAATTTGACCTAGTTTCCACTTTTTATCAATCTGCAAAACACACAGCAGCCTTCAGATCAGAAAGCCACAAAAGTGTGTGCACAGCCATTTTGCACACTCCTCCCCTGAATAGCACTGGGCACCAAACTGCCAAGTCTGTGGATCTAGCTCATTGTATACAGCAAATTGAGATCAACATGAAAATTTGAATTTTTTGGTGATTCAAAAAGTAAAAAAATATATTTTGGGACAAAAATAAATGTTTTTGTAGCAGGCAGGTCACCGTAATCCATTCCAGGTTTTGACTGGAGAGTGCAGTTAGCTAGAAATAGCAAAGCTTCACGCTGTGTTCTGTGAACTACAAGATTTAAACCAATGAGCTATGGGACCTTACTTTAAAACTATATACAGCTTCTGTCTGATTCATTCCAGATGCTTCTAATCAGTTAGGACACAACACCTTCTATTGCAGGCAACCCCATCATGTAAGTCTCTGTTTGTCAATTTATCATCTTCCATCTTTAAAGTAGGTTGTTTGCTTGTACTACTCCTATTGGAAGACTGTTTCAGAACCTCACTCCTCTGACAGTTAGTAACCTTCTATTTTCCAGTCTCAATTTATGCATGGTTAGATGTCCATTTGTTCTTGTACCAACATTGTCATTTACTTTAAATACGTCTTCTGCCTCCCTTGTGTTTACCCCTAATGTATTTATAGAGAGCAATCATATCTCCTTTCAGTCTTCATTTTGCTAAGCTAAACAAGCCAAGCTCTTTTAATCTCTTGTAATAAGATAGGCCCTCCATTCCCCTGATTGTACTAATAGCTCTTCTCTGCACCTGTTCCAATGTGAATTCATGTTACTTGAACTTAGGTGATCAGAATTGTAGGCGGTATTCCAGATGACACCTTACCAGTGCCTTGTGCGACAGCATTAAAACTTTCCTATCTCTTCAGTGGCCTTGAGGTTGTCCCTCAAAGCATTTTTGCCATGTGTCCATGTGTTTTCTGGGCTGGTCTTGCATATTTCTGGAGAGTTTTCAAGAGGTGCCACACTTTTGGCTGACACCAGTTTCTCATCCCATGAATCTCTCCATTCTCGTGTTAGGCACTCCAACTAGCACTGTGATGGGGCGTGACTCACCATTCGGTACCTCCTGCTGGTAGTCCAGGGAATTAGCCCACCAGCCTCCGGAGCGCCCTCTGCAGGCCGATGTCTTGCCTTGGCGCTGGCCCCAGTGTCCCTCCCGGAGCCCCTTCTCTCAGGGTTCTACCCCCTGCAGTACCCCACAGTCTCGCTGGGTCTCCCCTCCCCAGGAAACCCCTAATCCCCACCTCGCCTCACTCTTTGGCTACTGCCAGTCGCCATGTAGCCCCCTGCTCACTGGGGTGGACTGCCGTATAATTGCCACTCATCGTTGGCAAGGAGGGTTTGGACCTGCTGCCTCTGCCTACCCTTGGGTTGCTCCTCTGCAATCGCAGTACTTTCTTGGTCTTTAACAAGGCCTGCAGCCTGAGAGTTTTCCAGGCCAGAACTCCCCAGCTCCTCTGGCCTTTCCCCAGCCCCGATATACTTTAGATACCCTGCTCAACTCTCAACAGCTAAAAGGAGACTCTCTGACCTTCAACCTAGCAGCCCCTTTATAGGACCAGCTGCGGCCTGACTGGGGTGTGGCCAAGCTGCAGCTGCTTCCCCAGCGAGCTCAGGCTTACTGATTCCCCGTCACAGCCCTCTCGCAGGGCTGTTTTAAGCCCTTCAGGGCAAGAGCGAGCTTACTGCCCCGCTACAGGCACACATCTATTAATGTGTGTTATACACTTATATTTAGTTTATTCATATGATCTATTGACTTATCAATGAATTATAAGTATTCAAAAATCCAGTGTCACTTTTGTGTTAATGTAACCCATGAGTCCGTTGCTGTTTCTTTAAACTGCAGTAGTCAGACTAGTCAGTAGTCGAGTAGTTATCCACTGACTACAGCTAGTCTGGGACTAGCAAATAAATGAAAGAAAAAAGTTCACAAACACTTGGAGCATGCTCAGCAGGGTATCACCAAGGGTGGGAACCTATTCCATTCCCAAGTAGAAAAAAAAAAAGGCGCCAAACTCTTCAGTCAGATCAGCCAGACCCAGAGAGAGACAGCCATGCCAGAGGAAGGGTGAAGATCTCTTCCATGTGGACTTATGCTCACAGGCCTGCTTTTAACAGCCATAGCAAGATGATAACCCCAAGGAGAGGCATACCAGCCTATTCAGAGAACTGGGTGCTTGCTGCATGTTCAGCTCAGGGCAGCATGGTGGCATTAATGCCTAATCAGTGGCACATACTTTAAATGCATAGGATTAGTGGGCTGTGTACCTTTTGATACTGAATAAATCCAAGTGTTTGATATTATTATTTTTTTGTTTGCATAGTATTTGCTGTACTGATGTAATGATAAGACTGCATATAGATTTATGAGGAGTCTTAGTCAACCCTCAAATTGTCCTCTTGTAATTTTAAAGGTTTTTTTAAAGTCTGAGCAGGTTTACAACATTTCAAACTGAAGCAACTCAGAGTACGGTCATCCATGACTGTTCACATTTGTATATTTATTTTATGTGTTCTTATCCACAGGTGAGAATTCCATTGTCAAAACAGACTGAACCCACTTCTATTTCTGCAGTAAAATGGAATTATAGTGGGTACTTGTGTAAAGTTTGTTGGTTTACATAAAGTTTTAAAATTGTGGTGCCCAAGCAGAGACAGCGATAGTCTGTGACTGAAGACTGTAATTGTTAATTGAATTTCCTGGGTTTGCCCAGAAGGAATTTAGACTGTATGTTTTGTGACCATGTAACTTTGAGAGCTTTATCAGCTTGATCCAGACGACTCAAATGGATTGAGGGGATTCACCCTACTATCACAGATGAGGAATTGATCCATGCTTTGAGCAAATATGGGACAGTAACCAGACTTAAAAGAATACAAGGTATCATGAAAGGTATTGCAATTTATGAATATAGTAAGAAATGTGCAGCTCAAATATCTACCACTGATATTCAAATACACTGCTACTTCGATATAACACCACCTGATATAACACAAATTTGGATATAATGCAGTGCACGCTCTGGTGGATCAAAGCAAGTTCAATATAACAACATTTCTCCTACAATATAGTAAGATTTTTTGGCTCCGAAGGACAGCGTTATATCGAGGTAGAGGTGTACATTCTACTCCCACATTTACTATTCCAGAGTAGGTACATAAGTTGATAGTAGAACATGTGGTAAAATCTATGGAGAATGTTGCCTCCTACCATCATATATCAATATTGAAGTATTTATCAGGTATTCACCACAATCCAGTGGGGAAGTAGATTTTTCATACCTGGAAGCTGATAGTACAATAGCTACTAGATCATGAATTATTTTCCAAGAGAAGAAAAAAGGTTAATAGAAAGCTTGTTACCTCCAGCCTTGAATGAAACTTTCAATGCTGGGAAATCTGCTACTGCAGAAAAGTGTTTGACAGAGTTGGAAAAGAAGTATGGCCCTATTAACAGCAATGATGAATTGTATGCAGAGATCCTAGCAACCTTTTAGAAGTCCATAGAAAAATCCTCTAAGTATTTGGAAAGAGTAAAAATCTGTTGGAGAAAGGTAATGGAGTAGAAGACCAGAAAAACCTAACTTACATCCAATAAAATAATTCATTCATGGATATTGGGATGAGTCTTTGATTATACAGCTCCATCTGAGAGGCTATTTAGATATTACTGCTATTTCCAAAATATCATACTCACAACTGCTGTACAAAATCCACCAATCTGAAGAAGAGAAAGAAGTGAAAGAGCAAAGAAGGCTGAAGCAGCTAGGAAAACCACAGTCTAACCTTAGCAGCTCATGTCATATCACAAAAGCTGAGTGTAGCTCACATTCCGCTGCAGGAGAGCCAAGAAAGATGGTAAAACAATATTGTTCAACTTATGGAGACACAGCTAAGTTAATGGAAGGACCTGCCGCCCTGAAGCAGCACTCACCAAACCCAGATAACTCTCTGAAATTTCAGAAGATACCCCAGTTGCTGAGGAATCTATTGCAAACAATTCATGATTCTTCTGTTAAAACTGTGTAAGGAGGATCCTTCCAGCGCTACGTGCACTGAGCCACGCAACACTGAATTAGTATAAAAGAAGTTAGTTTCTAGAAGGAGGCCACTCCCACTGCACAATGCTCCAAAGTCTTAGAAGCCAGTTAGACATTGTAAGATTGGAGCTAAGCTTGAAGGGGTGACCACCAAGACCTCCAAATGGAAAGAGGGGCTAAGTGAACTGGTGGAAGAACCATGTCACACCCTGATGTGCATTGAGGAAGTGGCATGCAAATATTTAATTAAATAGAGGTTCCCGGGTTACCTGCATAATTACAAAGAACATTTTGCCACACAGAATTGCATCCAGTGGAAGAAGTACTGCAGGTAATAGGAACAGGAGATCAAGGAGTTCCTTATTTGGGATATGTCACTGTCTCAGTCCAATTCCCCAAAGAAAGTTTTGGAATGGACAAGAAAAAAATATGATCTTTGCACTGATATGCCCTGATATACCAGGATATGGAAAAATTGGAAAGAGTCCAGCAGAGGGGAACAAAAATAATTAGGGGGCTGGAGGACATGACTTATGAGGAGAGGCTGAGGGAACTGGGATTGTTTAGTCTGCAGAAGAGATGAATGAGGGGGGATTTGATAGCTGCTTTCAGCTACCTGAAAGGGGGTTCCAAAGAGGATGGATCTAGACTGTTCTCAGTGGTACCAGATGACAGAACAAGGAGTAATGGTCTCAAGTTGCAGTGGGGGAGGTTTAGGTTGGATATTAGGAAAAACTTTTTCACTAGGAGGGTGGTGAAGCACTGGAATGGGTTACCTAGGGAGGTGGTGGAATCTCCTTCCTTAGAGGTTTTTAAGGTCAGGCTTGAAAAAGCCCTGCCTGGGATGATTTAGTTGGGGATTGGTCCTGCTTTGAACAGGGTGTTGGACTAGATGACCTCTTGAGGTCCCTTCCAACCCTGATATTCTATGATTCCATGATCAGGATCCACCAGCTACTTTTGTTTGCATAGTATTTACTGTAATGATAAGACTGCATATAGATTTGAGGAGTCTTATTTAACCCTCAAATTGTCCTCTTATAAACTTAAAGAGTTTTTTAGTCTAAGCAGCTTTACCACATTGAATTATTCCAGCTTGGAATAAAGAGACCACAGATTACGGGCATCCATGACTGTCCACTTCTGCATTTTTATCTTATTTGCTATTGTCCACAGGTAGGAGCTCCACTGTCAAAAGTGACTGACCCTACTCACTATTCCTGCAGTTAAATGGAATTATATTGGTTACCTGTGTAATCAAAGTTTAGTGGGTTACACACACACACAATATTCTAAAATGAATATAATCTTAGCCTGTTTTAAGGCAGGTGTATCCCTTCACATAAGCTTTGAAAAACACACTTTCCATGATGACTATTTATCATTTATAAGGCCAGAAGGATTCATTGTGATTGAGTTTGACCTCATATCTACCACAGGCCATATTAATTTATCAACATCCTTCATGAATTATGGACACCAGCACTAGAACTTTTGGCTACAGCATCACACTAAGAAATCATATTCAGCTGATTATCTAGCATGACACCCTGCCCCCAGCTCCAACGTGAGGGGAAGGTACCATGGCCTTAAAAGCAGCTCTTCATTCATCTGCATGTAGGAGTTTCTTGCATGGAATGCCTCTATCTTATTATCATAACAATTTCACCACAGTAGGTCAGCAACCGAGGCATAATATGCCATTCTGAAGAAAAGAGGAAGATTTAAGGCATACATAGAAACAAGTACTAAGACTAAAGGAGGTTCAGAGGCACTATGTTTTAAAAGCTTATAATTAAAAAAAAAGTTAGACGGTAATTAACAACTTATAGCTGAAGTGCCTTATTTAGTCTCTCACATGCATTAACTCCCTGGCGCTTACTTGTCTGGAATGCCTGTTGCTAAGAGCTAATACATTTTGCATAGTGCTATATCCGGAAATCCCAGTTCTGCACACCAGCAGCATAACACTTACTGCTTCTGCATGAGCTAAAAGTTTAACAACTTGAAATTTCCTACTGCCCTCCACTAAGAAACACGGAGGCATTTTTCCTAATATTTACACACTGAAGTGGAACATCTGTCACTGAATCTTGGCCCAGACCCTCTGCACAGTGGTTAGACTCGTGTTGGATTTATAAAGCCCTAAAATGAGAGAACAAAATGGTTTCCAAGGCGATGCCTAGAATGTGAATAGAGCAAAAGAATAGTTAGAAAAATTCTTGTGAGGAAAAATCCACTGATTCACTTGAGTGATACGCTTAAACCCAGGATCATTTAGTTGAGCTTTTATTTGAAAGCCAGTTCACAGTAAGCAAACATGGCAAAGCTATTTCTATTTGCACAAAACTCCCACCAAACAATTGCAAAAAATGAACAATTTCATGAGCTTGAAAAAGTGATTCTTCCTCGGCCAAAAAATCCATAAGCTAAAATTTGTGCATACAAACTAATCACTAGGGATCAAATATGTAAAAATGATGAACTGTTCGCAGATAATCTATTAGGAGGAAAAAGGGTTAAATTTGTTGAGTATGTTTATTAATGATGAATAATTGGACTAGCTGTACACCTTAACAGTAGGTTTAGCAAATCAATGAAACAGGGATGTCACCGGTTAAACTGAAGATATTCGAGCATAGGGTCATCCTAAAAAAGGAGAGAGCTTGAGGGTCAGATCCTCACCTGGTGTAAATCAGAATAGCTCCAATGACTGCGGTGACGTTGTCAATTTACATTGGCTGATAAGGAGTGTTAGTTCAGAAAGGAGGATCTAGTCAAGTCTACAGGAAGGTGAATGAGGAGATTTTCCACACAGAATTAATAAAATGATGAGCAGGGGAATTTTGCAGGTTTGGTCTGAAAAGCTCAAAGAACTTGTGGAGAAGAATTTGCTCACTCAGTTAGGCCTCTTCTGAGTTTTCTTTCCGTAAAATATACTATCCCAACCTGCAACTAGCAAGTCAAAACATAAGCACTAAATGAGCTGAAGCACAACATGAAGGAAATTTCCTCCCTTGGTTATATTTCACAGTGGAATTTGATAAAAACAAATGATTAAAGGACTAGAAGGCCTGACTTTGAAGGAAAGTATAAAGTGACAGAATACATACAGCTTTGCTAAGATATGATTAACAGATTATAACAACTAGCAAGTGCCAGGAGAGGAATTGTTTCGGGGTGATTCAAGAAGGTATAACTAGGAGTAATGAAATGAAATTAAGCAAAGGAGAAAAAAATTGAAGAGAGAATTCCTAACAGTTGGTCAAATTTTGTCCTAATTTACACAAAACACTGTACCTGAATTGATCTAAATGAGGCTGCATATGATTTATTAACCTATGAAATAGTCTCTCTGGTGTTTTGTGGAAAGCACATCATTTGAGTCACTGAAAAGCAGACTAGACAAAGCATTGTAGAGAACAATCTTGCATTGGCAGGAAGATGATTTAGATAACCAAGCAGGTCTTATTTATCTCTATTTACTATAATTCTCTGATGGATAAGGGAAAATTACAGCATCTCCTGGAGGGTTTTAGACTAAAAACAAGATTTGTCATATACCTTTACAAGAATGCACTCCTTGATTCATCTTTTAATAATCTATTCTAGTCTACATATGAAAAATGTGTAGATATTTCCTATTTTAATTAAAATATTGCTATCTCTTTCCTTTAGGCATGGCATTCTTGTAGATCTAAGCACAGCATGCTAATTTTGTAAGCCTTGTTAAGTAACCTCTGATTGTGAATCTATTCTTGGATTTCCATTAACCATTCAGGAAAGGCTTGGGTTTTTGTGTATCCAGAAAAATGAAATGAAGTTAACTTAGTGTGAATTGAGCAATTTCCCCAGTAGTTTACGTATTTTGCATAAGATTTGTTTTCCGTGGAAGCCAAAATTAAATAAATAAATATGAGCAAAATTAGCTTTCTACATGAAAAAAAGATCTATGCTTTCCCCATATACATTTTTACATTAATTAAAGTATCTAGTAATGTCTTTATGATGTTCTGACACTTTTATTTTCCTTTAGTATATTTTGATGTACCCTTCACAAAAACGTAAAACTTAAATGCAACATGATTTAGCAGCTCGAAGTCTCTAGTGTGTGGTATCAAAAACATCCTGGAAGATTAACGTCAGCTTTTGAGGCACCAAAGATTATTCCAGTCTTGTAGAGTGTGGTGATGACTATGAATGGGTTTGCACATGTCAGCCTCTGCTCTGTTAATGAGGATCGTGTTGGTGGAACTGTCAGCATTCATGGCACTCTTTTCCTTGTGATCTTATTAACTTATATACCAAATCAGACACTCTGATGCTTTGTTTATTAAAGTGTTGCAGGCTCCAGTTTCACCATGTCTGTCTTAGATCTCCTGAAACTGCACTTTGTATACAAGGGCTCAATTTTACAGAACTGAGATTTGTTTAAAAACAATCTGTTAGGATGAGTATCCTGATAGCAATATTCAGCAACCACATGCCACAAACAAAACAAATGAAAAAAGGGAATGGAAAAGCAAACTGCCTTTTTTGACATGGGGCAAACCTCAAAAGGTTTGAATGCTTAAACTAAGATCTACTGAACTTCTTCAGTATGGAAATGTAGGCTGGAAGTGTCACATCATAACCACTGGCACAGCTTACCTAGTGATATGGTGAATTCTCCATACCTTGAAGTTTTAAAGTCAAGACTGAATATTTTTCTAAAAGTAGTATACTAGGTCAAACAGAAATTATGGGCATGATGCAGACATCACTGGGTGAAGTTCTTTCCCCTGTGTTATGGTAGAGGTTATATTAGATAAGCATTATGACCCCTCCTTGCTTTAATATAGGTGAGTCTATGAGCAAATATATTTAGGTGGCTTTCTTTTGAAGATTGCTACATTTCATTAAGGCAAAACACATGTCTTCATGCCCTAGTTTCTCCCACCAGGCCAAACTACTCCTCTGAGATAGGCCAGAGCTCAGAACTCTATAATTGGTCCAAAAAAAAAAATCACAGGACATTTTTAATCATTGGTTTTGTTTGATTTCACATAAATATTCCAAATTAAAAAAAATCAAAACTTTTTAAATGAGGTTTTTCATAATTTTTTTGGTTATTTTTCATCAAATGGAATTTTCAACAAAAATCTTTGAAAATTTAAAATCTGGGACATTTCAATCATCGCCCTAACCATTCTCAGCTGGAATAAGATTACAGCAGAGGACTTGATGGTAAAACTCTCAATTTCTCTTCCTACCAGTGTGATTTGCTTGTATGTGAAGGCTGGGATAAAAAGGAAGGTCCTTTCATGGATTGAGAACTGATTAAAAGACAGGGAACAAAGGGTAGGAATTAATGGTAAATTCTCAGAATGGAGGGGGTAACTAGTGGTGTTCCCCAGGGGTCAGTCCTAGGACCAATCCTATTCAATTTATTCATAAATAATCTGGAGAAAGGGGTAAATAGTGAGGTGGCAAAGTTTGCAGATGATACTAAACTACTCAAGATAGTTAAGACCAAAGCAGACTGTGAAGAACTTCAAAAAGATCTCACAAAACTAAGTGATTGGGCAACAAAATGGCAAATGAAATTTAATGTGGATAAAGGTAAAGTAATGCACATTGGAAAAAATAACCCCAACTATGCATACAATATGATGGGGGCTAATTTAGCTACAATGAGTCAGGAAAAAGATCTTGGCATCATCGTGGATAGTTCTCTGAAGATGTCCACGCAGTGCGCAGAGGGGGTCAAAAAAGTGAACAGGATGTTAGGAATCATTAAAAAAGGGATAGAGAATAAGACAGAGAATATCTTATTGCTCTTATATAAATCCATGGTACGCCCACATCTCGAATACTGTGTACAGATGTGGTCTCCTCACCTCAAAAAAGATATTCTAGCACTAGAAAAGGTTCAGAGAAGGGCAACTAAAATGATTAAGGGTTTGGAAAGGGTCCCTTACGAGGAAAGATTAAACAGGCTAGGCCTCTTCAGCTTGGAAAAGAGGAGACTAAAGGGCGATGTGAGAGAGGTATATAAAATCATGAGTGATGTAGAGAAATTGGATAAGGAAAAGTTATTTACTTATTCCCATAATACAAGAGCTAGGGGTCACCAAATGAAATTAATAGGTAGCAGGTTTAAAACAAATAAAAGGAAGTTCTTCTTCACACAAAGCACAGTCAACTTGTGGAACTCCTTACCTGAGGAGGCTGTGAAGGCTGGGACTATAACAATATTTAAAGGGGAACTGGATAAATTCATGGTGGCTAAGTCCATAAATGGCTATTAGCCAGGAAGGGTAAAGAATGGTGTCCCTAGCCTCTGTTCATCAGAGGATGGAGATGGATGGCAGGAGAGAGATCACTTGATCATTGCCTGTTGTCTTCACTCCCTCTGGGGCACCTGGCATTGGCCACTGTTGGTAGACGGATACTGGGCTAGATGGACCTTTGTTCTGACCCAGTACGGCCATTCTTATGTTCTTATGTGATCTGGGGAAAGATGCATCAACTTAAAACTTTCAAACCTGAGTACCTAAAACTACATATTTAAGCATGTAGATACCTAACTTTAAACTCGAGTTTGAAAAGTTTTGTCTTAGTAATTGTGAAAAGTGTTAGACTGACATCAATGGACAGTGAAGTCCTAAACTTCTCCCTAGAACATGTGCTATATAGCTAGATCCGTAGTAATGCAGGCCTCTTCACATTGGATGTGTCTTAACTGATCTGGAGGGACAGCACTAGGGGTGAGCTGGTAATTCAGTCTCCATGTTCATTAACTCCTTCAGGTTCTATAGATAGACAAGAGCTCTTTGAGGAAAAAGTATGTGGGCTGGGGAGGATCATGAATTTTGTTTTTCTTCAAATTTTCCTTTTGTCAAATTGTATTATGCTGTTATATTGTGGTGGAACCCACAACCAGGTCAGGGTCTCTCTGTTCTAGACACTGTACAAACAGCTAATAAAGGACAGTCCTTGCCTTAGATTATTCTAATTCAGACTGCTGCAAAAGGTACCCATCAGTCCTGGTGGTGAGAATGGTTTTGTGATGTGGATAGTTGTCTTCTGATAACCAGACTGAAATTCATACAACTCATGTTATAAACTGTACAAGGTTGAACAGTCAGGCAATAACTTTGGATTAAATGACCTCCTGAGGCCTCTTCCAACTCTCATATTCTAACTTCCATTCCCTTATAATCCAAGCCATCCTTTCCACCAGAGTTGCTATTAAGTGTCCATCTTAAGTGCAAAGCAAAACTGCAGCCTCCAGCAAGAAGTCTTTTTACTTCATAACCCTACAAAGAATGCCACACCTCCTATCTTCCTACCAGAACTTTGAAACAGTGAATCACCGATCAAGAACTAAAAGCAGTAGAAAGACAAACATCTTGTTTTCTTCCAGCAAATTCGCAAAGGTGAATCAACAACTGATCATGCCTAATTTTAGTGGATTATGGTTTACAGGAAAGGAAGATGATAGTTAGATTCCTTTTCCTTTTGCAATTACTGGCAATTCCATAAAACAAGTACCTCATCTCAGCCAGAGAAAAGAATGATTCTTATAGCTGGCTTTTGACAGGCATGATCTTAGATGATCTGCAAAATATTATAAATGGTAGTTTAATAGTAACATGCTTTTGCTCGCCTTTCCTTCTATTAATTTATTATCAGGACTACCCTGAGACAGTCCTTTCCCATTCCCTGGAAAATATCCCACCCTCTGAGTCCTCCACCTCAACCAAGCTTCACAATCATCATCACTATGCACCAGTATTAAATTGTTTGTTTAAAACTTATACTCTGTGTGTGTGTGTGTGTGTGTGTGTGTGTGTAATGTAAACTTGTGTGTATGTATGTAATGTAAATGAGGGGGTTAGTCGTTTTGTCTGGTGAAAAAAAATTCCCTGGAACCTAACCCCCTCATTTACATTAATTCTTATGGGAAAATTGGATTCGCTTAACGTCGTTTTGCTTAAAGTCACATTTTCCAAGAACATAACTACAACGTTCAGTGTGGAGTTCCTGTACCTTGGAAGAGATATCAGAGATTAACAACTCAGTCTGGTGACAATATTCTGGGAATCCCCCCAGAAGACTCTTGGCCCCATTCTCCCTTTCCCTCTACAGCACCTTTATGCTCTCCCATGGGCCTTACAGTCAGTGCATCTTGTCCCCAGGGAACATCCTGGTTTATAGAAAATCCTTAGGATGATGGCTGTCTGCCACCCCCATCAGCATCCCTAGCATAGAGCAAAAAGGGGGCATGACAGAGTGAAAGAGGTTTGTTCACTGTACTATTCTCAGCTGCCAGAAGAGCTGAGCTGTTGGCAGCCAAATATAAGTCAGCACAATCCTGAATTTGCAACTCTCACCTCCCAGTCACCCTCCACATTCACCCTAGGGGGCCAGGCTAGCCCAGAATACTGGGAGTGGCAAAGTGGGCATAAATCTGCCTTTATCCCCACCTTAGCTCCTGTGCTGACCAGAGTTTGGATGTAATAGGCTGTGGCAGACAGGATCTAGTCCATCCTGCTTTAAGTTAAGAGAACTGGGGAAATTCTGAAAAACAGAAAAATAGTTTTGGGCCAACCTGAAAATGAAATATGGCAAATCAAAGAATAAACAAACAACTGCTTCTGGGTCTCAGTTTAAGCAAAACATTGAGTTCTTAAGATTTATTTAGTTTTTTAAGGTGTTTTTTGTTTGTTTTTTCTTCTTCAGACTGACACAATTTGGCAAATTGACACTCATTCACAAAGTCTTTTGGTTGCCCAGCTCTTGTTCTGAGGTACTAATTGTTCTCCCAACTATTCAGCCTGACAGATGACAAGAGGTAGAATGAAGCAGATGACTGATATTCCTCCTGTGTGTGGAAGAGATGATTAATGTCTCCTTGGCACCAGGATTTGCAGAGAGCTCCTCTTCCTGATTTCCTCCAGGGTGTGTGCTCTCTGCACTATACTGGAGATCCCAATCCTAGCTAGTGTTTTCATGAGGTATATATGCATCGGAAGTCAATTGGAGTTTCAAGTGCCCAGCACCTCTGCAAAGCTATCCGTTTATCTAGATGCCTAAATACTGATTTAGGCAGACATGTTTTAAAATGTCCATATGCTGTCTCTGTCTCAATTTACTTATCTTTGAAATGATTGTAATAATTACCTCCCTCAAAAAGCTAGAAGGTAGGTTTTTATGAGACTTTAGTTCATGTCTGTTAAGTCCTTTGAGATCCTTAGCTAAATGGTGCTGTAAGAGGAAAATGAATGTTAATACAATTGCTAGGTTTTGTGTTTGAGGCAGACTGGTGTGAGATGCATCCAGATCAGATCACTTAAGATCATTTTTATTAATAGCTTCTGCTTACTTCAGGGCTTCATCATTATTTGTTTGTGTCAGTGATTGTGACAGAGTGCTAGTCTCACAGGCACCAAATGGCTAAGCCAAAGGGTAAGAGTAAGTCTCTGGGATGGAAGAAAGTCAACATGAGTGATGTAGATGGCTCACACATGGCCCTAATTATCTTCTGTAGAAAACACTGCCAAAGGCAAAATGGAAACCAAAGCTATGAGAGTTGAAGTAGAATTTTCATGTCATCTTTTTTTTAAAGACTGGTGACATTTTAAAGTACATCAGTGATGTACTTGAATTTACATTCATTCCAGTTTACTACAATAAAAGTCACACACCCCCATTTTTACCAAGTCCTGAAAGCCCAAAGAACAAAACAGAAGGGGCAGATTCTCTGTTGCACCAAGGTATGCTTAGTGTAGTGGAGAGAGGAGTCATCAGGGAGCCAGCTAAAAGCTCCCTGTACTAAGCAGATCTTGGTGCAACAGAGAATTTGTGCCTTTAATTTTGTTTTTTTTTCATTTTCCTCTTGTTTTTCTTACTTTTGTTTTAATTCAGACTGGAAACATATGGTTGGTTTTACTGTGTGAAGAGAGATACCGTCTGGGATTCTAGTATCTGCACCACGTTAATATTCTTTGTTCATGAAGGTGGGATGGCTCTAGTAGTTGACTTAACTCTAGAAGTTCTTGGTGTTCTGTTCCAGTTAAAATTTCTGTTAACTGTTATTACATACTTGCCATTTAAATAGTCCTAACTGTGTCTTATTTAAGTTGACTAACAGTTTCACACTGTCAGAGTTCAGGTTAGCTGCTTTTTGGAGTTTTCTAAAGCTTTGAGGGGGCCTCTCACTCTGTCACCTTAGCTATGCTGTGAGAATCCTTCCACTCGCGGACTGCTACAGTAGCACACTTTAGGGGCCCTCACAACCCTAAGGGAGAGTTGCTCTTCTCCAACGTCTCTGAGGCAGAAATTGGGGAGTATTAAACACAAACACATGAGGACACAGATTGAGCCTAGACCAGACTCAGTAAGGGCTTCAGTAAAGTTAGGATAAAGGGGAGAAAAAACAGTGGAGCTTATGGAGTAGAAAGAGACTGTTTTGATTGGCCAGTTCTGGATTCAGGGAAGGCTGGGAAAGGAGAAGCTCGTGAAGATGTCTAGGTTTGGTTTCAGGGATAGGTGAAAATTTGGCTTGGTTCTTATTTTAATTGAATGAGTTCCTCCACCCTTAATCTGTTCATTTGTCTAACAGTCCTTTTTAATTTGTACCCATAAAATGCTTGAGGTGCAGATAAAATATTTCACTGATGACAAACTGTGGAGATGATCTAGCAGCGGTAGACTTGTAGGGTTGGGGACAGAATACAAATCTCTAGTGAATCTCTCTTGTGAGTCTCCACTCCATTTTAACAAAATAAAATAACTAGTATGACAAACATGCAAAAATATTAATCAGGCAGCATGTCTATCTCATGCATTTTGGGGTCTTTTTTAGATATGCTCCTGGGAGTGAATTTTGATGCTTACCAATTTTTACAGGAGCAGGGAAAAGGCAAAGAAGAACCAACAACAGGGGATGCCATTTTAGATTTGGTTTTGGTGAGCAGTGAGGACCTCATAGAAGAAATGGTTGTAGGGGACAACCTTGGTTCGAGTGATCATGAGCTAATTCAGTTCAAACTAGATGGAAGGATAAACAAAAATAGATCTGGGACTGGGGGTTTTGATTTCAAAAGGGCTAACTTTAAAGAATTAAGGACATTAGTTAGGGAAGTGGATTGGACTGAAGAACTTGTGGATCTAAATGCGGAAGAGGCCTGGAATTACTTTCTAAGTCGCAGCTGCAGAAACTATCGGAAGCCTGCATCCCAAGAAAGGGGACAAAAACCATAGGCAGGAGTTGTAGACCAAGCTGGATGAGCAAGCATCTCAGGGAGGTGATTAAGAAAAAGCAGAAAGCCTACAAGGAGTGGAAGAAGAGTGGGATTAGCAAGGAAAGCTATCTTAGTGAGGTCAGAACATGTAGGGATAAAGTGAGAAAGGCTAAAAGCCAAGTAGAGTTGAACCTTGCAAAGGGAATTAAAACCAATAGTAAAAGGTTCTATAGCCATATAAATAAGAAGAAAACAAAGAAAGAAGAAGTGGGACCGCTACACACTGAGGATGGAATGGAGGTTAAGGATAACCTAGGAATGGCCCAATATCTAAATAAGTACTTTGCCTCAGTCTTTAATAAGGCTAATGGGGAGCTTAGGGGTAATGGAAGAATAACAAATGGGAATGAGGATATGGAGGTGGATATTACCACATCTGAGGTAGAAGCCATACTTGAACAGCTTAATGGGACAAAATCGCAGGGCCCTGACAATCTTCATCCGAGAATATTAAAGGAACTGGCGCATGAAATTGCAAGCCTGTTAGCGAAAATTTTTAATGAATCGGTAAACTCAGGGGTTTACCATACGACTGGAGAATTGCTAACGTAGTTCCTATCTTTAAGAAAGGGAGAAAGAGTGATCCGAGTAACTATAGACCTGTTAGTTTGACATCTGTAGTATGTAAGGTCTTGGGAAAAATTTTGAAGGAGAAAGTAGTTAAGGACATTGAGGTCAATGGTAATTGGGACAAAGTACAACATGGCTTTACTAAAGGTAGATCGTGCCAAACCAACCTGATCTCCTTCTTTGAGAAGGTGACAGATTACTTAGACAAAGGAAATGCAGTAGACCTAATTTACCTCGATTTCAGTAAGGCATTTGACATGGTTCCACAAGCGGAATTATTAGTCAAATTGGAGAAGATGGGGATCAATATGAGAATTGAAAGGTGGATAAGGAACTGGTTAAAGGGGAGACTCCAACGGGTCGTACTGAAGGGTGAACTGTCAGGCTGGAAGGAGGTTACTAGTGGAGTTCCTCAAGGATCGGTTCTGGGACCAATCTGATTTAACCTTTTTATTACTGACCTTGGCTCAAAAAGGGGGAATGTGCTAATAAAGTTTGCAGATGACACAAAGCTGGAGGGTATTGCTAACACAGAGAAGAACCGGGATATCATACAGGAAGATCTGGATGACCTTGTAAACTGGAGTAATAGTAATAGGATGAAATTTAATAGTGAAAAGTGCAAGGTCATGCACTGAGGGATTAATAATAAGAACTTCAGATATAGATTGAGGACGCATCAGTTGGAAGCAACAGAGGAGGAGAAGGACCTTGGGGTATTGGTAAATCACAGGATGACTATGAGCCGCCAATGTGATATAGCCGTTAAAAAAGCTAATGCGGTTTTAGGATGCATCAGGCGAGGTATTTCCAGCAAAGATAAGGAGGTGTTAGTACTGTTATATAAGGCACTGGTGAGACGCCACCTGGAATACTGTGTGCAGTTCTGGTCTCCCATGTTTAAGAAGGATGAATTCAAACTGGAACAGGTTCAGAGACGGGCTACTAGGATGATCCGAGGAATGGAAAACCTGCCTTATGAAAGGAGACTCAAAGAGCTTGGCTTGTTTAGCCTAGCCAAAAGAAGGCTGAGGGGTGATATGCTTGCTCTTTATCAATATGTCAGAGGGATTAATATTAGAGAGGGAGAGGAATTATTTAAGCACAGTACCAATGTAGATACAAGAACGAATGGGTATAAACTGGACACTAGGAAGTTTAGACTTGAAATTAGACGAAGGTTTCTAACCATTAGAGGAGTGAAGTTCTGGAACAACCTTCCAAGGGGAGTAGTGGGGGCAAAAGACATATCTGGCTTTAAGATTAAGCTTGATAAATTTATGGAAGGGATGGTATGACAGGAGAGCCTAATTTTGGCAACTGATCTTTGATTATCGCCAGATAAGTATGCCCAGTGGTTGGTGATGGGATGTTGAATGGGATGGGATCTGAGTTACTGCAGAGAATTCTTTTCTGAGTGCTGGCTGGTGAGTCTTGCCCACATGCTCAGGGTTTAGCTGATCGCCATATTTGGGGTTGGGAAGGAATTTTCCTCCGGGGCAGATTGGCAGAGGCCCTGGAGGTTTTTTGCCTTTCCCTGCAGTGTGGGGCATGGGTCACTTGCTGGTGGATTCTCTGCAGCTTGAGGTCTTCAAACCACAGTTTGAAGACTTCAATAACTCAGGCATAGGTTACGAGTTTGTTATAAAAGTGGATGGGTCGGGTTCTGTGGCCTGATTTGTGCAGGGGGTCGGACTAGATGATCACATTGGTCCCTTCTGACCCTAGAATCTATGAATCTATGAAAGAATGTAATTAATCACTCTGACTTTTCCATATTTGGTTTTTCAGCAGAGATCCAACAAATGTCACTCTCTTGTTTGCATCTTAAATATTGTCACTGTAACCCTTCTGCCAGGTGAAGCCAGCAGCAACAAGGGCTGGGTTTAGTATCTAGGGATTCCTTTTCAACAATAACACACAAAACCAGCTTGAGCCCCCACCCAGTGACCTGGGACAATTACACACCACCTCTAGGGCACCTCTAAGAGGCAATACTTCCCCTCTCACAAGCATGGAGTCTGAGTGTAGTAAAAACCTTTAATAAAAACAGGGAAGTAACTCAGGATTAATTTGGGAAAACACCACAACTAGGGTTCATAAACATAAACCATGAGCAAAAGACCCATCCCCAAGTAAGTTGGGCAGTGTCCTTTTCCCCTCATGTTCTTAAGTCAAGCAACCCAAAAAGTCCCTTTAATATGCCCATCCCTTCTCTGCACCCCACTCACAGTTGCTGTTCTTGGCCAGTGGAGCCCCGGAGTTCAGAGGTTCATCCACAGAGTTCACCTCCCACCCAGTGTGGAAGGGGGAGTGGGGTAATGCACCTTACATGTGCCACTGCTTGGGCACTTGCTCGTTGCCCCAATGGCTGATTGCCACACTTCTGCGGGGCTCTGCTCTGGTCCTCTCCGCCAGCTGCCCTGCTGGCCGCAACTCTCAGACAGCCACCCTTCTGGCCACTCACCAAGATGTTTTCAGGACCCCCCACTTAACACAGCTGTCAGAGATTTCAGCTGTTAGTGGGGGAACCTCACTGCTGGTGCACACTGGGCAGTCTCTTACAATAGAGACACTATTCCCAAAGCAGATCTAATACTTAGACCTAAGTATCAGTGATTTCAGCTCTGCAGCATGTAACAAGATTCTCAATTGAATCTAAATTAGCTCTTTTGTTATACTATGGAGAGAAGAAAGGTCAAATGGTGTCTAGGACCCTTAAACTGAGCCTACAGTACCTGTCACCACCCTCTTTTAACTGACTGGGCTTTGGAACCCATAGTCCCTCCATCAGGGTATGTCAGGTACAGTTCTGCTGCCCTCAGTTCACACAACCTTTTATTATCGCTGCCCCAATAACAAGGAGACGGGGGATCCAACACCAGCCACAAGTGATCATTCGGGCAAGCAATGCTATTATGCTGAGCATCTAGGCAGGGTGAGTGTGTCCATGCAAACAAGATCAGCTCCTGAAGTCTTTTTCCACAGCTCACCTTAGGTGTCAGGGGAGAACTCATTCAGACTCTGCTAACATTGCTATTAATATCTTAGTAATGGAGGAAGATGTGTTCTCCTGAATCATGCTTTTGGAAGCCAAGCAGCCTGAAATCACTGACAGGATTCACACCTATGGTTTGTTTACTAAAGATATCATAATTAAAGCTGAGGAGGCAAAGAGATCCCCCAGTGTAAAGCCTGAGTTCTTGCCATGTTGCAAGTGGAAGTGGAAAGTAAAAAAGGACATGACTTGCTCAGACTTAGGGTGTGTCTACACTACAGGATTATTCCAGGATTATTCCAGTTTTACAGAAACCGGTTTTTTAAAACAGATTGTATATAGTCGAGTGCACGCGTTCACACTAAGCACATTAATTCGGCGGTGTGCGTCCATGTACTGAGGCTAGTGTCGATTTCCGGAGTGTTGCACTGTGGGTAGCTATCCCATAGCTATCCCATAGTTCCTGCAGTCTCCTCCGCCTATTGGAATTCTGGGTTGAGATCCCAGTGCCTAATGGGACAAAAAACATTGTTGCGGTGGTTCTGGGTACAGGCTCACCCCTCCTTCTGTGCAAGTAGCAGACAACCGTTTCACACCTTTTTTCCTGGGTGAACTGTGCAGACACCATACCACGGCAAGCATGAAGCCTGCTCAGCTCAAGACAGCAGTCATGGACGTTGTAAACACCTCGCACATTCTCGTGCAGTCTATGCTGAACCAGGACTTGCAAAACCAGGTGAGGAGGAGGCAACTTCGGCAGCGCGGCGACAAGAGTGATGAGGACATGGACATAGAATTCCCTCAAACCGCGGGCCCCTGCTCTTTGAAGATCATGCTGGCAATGGGGCAGGTTCTAGCCATGGAATGCCGATTTTGGGCCCAGGAAACAAGCACAGACTGGTGGGACCGCATAGTGTTGCAGGTGTGAGAGGATTCCCAGTGGCTGCGAAACTTTCGCATGCGTAAGGGCAGTTTCAGGGAACTTTGTGACTTGCTTCCCCTGCCCTGAAACGCCAGAATACCAAGAAGAGAGCATTCCTCACAGTTGAGAAGCGAGTGGCGATAGCCCTCTGGAAGCTTGCAATGCCAGACAGCTACCGGTCAGTCAGGAATCAATTTGGAGTGGGCAAATCTGTTGTGGGGGCTGCTGTGAGGCAAATAGCCAAAGCAATCATTAAACTGCTGCTATGAAAGGTTGTGACTCTGGGAAATGTGCAGGTCATAGTGGATGGCTTTGCTGCAATGTGATTCCCTAACTGTGATGGGGCGATAGATGGAACCCATATCCCTATCTTGGCACCAAAGCACCAGGGCACCCAGTACATAAACCGAAAGGGGTATTTTCCATGGTGCTGCAAGCACTGGTGGATCACAAGGGACGTTTCACCAACATCCACTTGGGATGGCTGGGAAGAGTTCATGATGCTCACGTCTTCAGGAACACTACTCTGTTTAAATGGCTGCAGCAAGGGAATTACTTCCTAGACCAGAAATTAATAGTTGGGGATGTTGAAATGCCAGTAGTTATCCTGGGGGACCCAGCCTACCCCTTGATGCCATGGCTCATGAAGCCATACACAGGCAGCCTGGACAGTAGTCAGGAGTTGTTCAACTACAGGCTGAGCAAGTGCAGAATGGTGGTAGAATGTGCATTTGGCCATTTAAAGGCGCGCTGGCGCACATTACTGACTCGCTCAGACCTCAGCCAAACCAACGTCCCCTTTGTTATTGCTGCTTGCTGTGTGCTCCACAATCTCTGTGAGAGTAAGGGGGAGACCTTTATGGCGGGGTGGGAGGCTGAGGCAAATCACCTGGTAGCTGATTACGCACAGCCAGACACCAGGGCGATTAGAAGAGCACACCACAAAGCGGTGCACATCAGAGAGGTTTTGAAAACCAGTTTCATCACAGGACAGGGTACGGTGTGACTGTTGTGTTTGTTTTTCCTTGATGAACCCCCCCACACCACGATTGACTCATTCCCTGTAAGCCACCCACCCTCCCCTTTCGATTACCGCTTGCTTCCTAAGGAAATAAAGTCACTCTCATTTAAAAATCATGTATTCTTTATTAATTAATTATAAAAAGAGGGAGATAACTGACAAGGTAGCCCGGGTGGGGTTTGGGAGGAGGATAGGAGGGAAGGAAAAGGCCACTAAAAAAAATTCAAAATAATGACAGCCTTTTGGTTGGGCTGTCCACTGGGGTGGAATGGGCGGGTGCATGGAGTATCCCCCCACGCATTCTTAGTCGTCTGGTGGGTGAGGAGGCTAAGGAACATGGTGAGAGGGGAGGATGGTTATACAGGGGCTGCAGCGGCACTCTGTGATCCTGCTGCCATTTCTGAAGCTCCACCAGATGCCGAAGCATATCTGTTTGATGACGCAGCAGCCCCAGAGTTGCATCCCAACACCTCAGATCTTCCTGCTGCTACCTCTCATCTCGAGCGTCTCTCTTCTCCTCACGTTTGTGCTTCCAATCCTCACGTTGGTCCCTCTTGTCCTCACGGTCACTGGCATCTTTCCTGTACTTTGATACCACATCCTTCCACTCATTCAGATGAGCCTTTTCACTTCCATGATTTCCGAGAACATTTCGTCTCGCGTCTTTTTTTTCTGCTGCCTTATCTGAGATTGCCTTCGGGACGGAGGAAGGAGACTTGAAAAATTTGCAGCTGCAAGAGGGAGGGAAAAAAGAGAGAGAAGTATTTAAAAAAATACATTTTACAGAACAATGGTTAAACTCTTTCACGGTGAACAACACTATTCACCTTACATAGCACATGTGATCTCACTACAAGGTCACATTTTGCATCTTAATATTGAGTGCCTGCGGCTTTGGTGTTAGAGATCACAGATGCAGGTCCAGGTATCAGAATTTGGCTTGCATGCGGCCATAGTAAGCCATTGTCTTTCGGCTTCTGCAGCCTTCATATATCCAGCGCCCTTCTTTCCCAAATAGCAAGCAAAGCCCGTTGAGTGCTGCTTCTTTCCTGTTAACATGCAGCACCAGAACCACTCCCATCCAATTCTCTGGGATGATCGCTTTACCCCTCCCTCCACCGCGTGGCTGGTATCATGGAAGATCGCTGCTAGCCACCCTCCCCCTCACCATGTGGCTGATAGCAGGGAAGATTCCAGCTAGCCAAACGCGAAAAAGCTCAGCGCCAATCACCGCCCCCCACCTCCCTGCCATAGGCAAAGAGTCCAACCATCTTTGTCCTCTTAATTAAATTATCGTATTTCAACCAGGTTACCATGAACAATGTCACTCTCCTGAGGATAACAGAGTGAGATAAAGAATGGATGTTGCTTGAATGCCAGCAAACACCCAGGACCATACGCAGCTAGGCTTGCTACATGTATGGCATTGTCAAGTGTCATACCACAGAGGACGGAATAAGGCTGCCCTGCCCAGAAACCTTCTGAAAAGGCTTTTGGAGTACTCCAGGAGAGCTTCATTGAGATGTCCCTGGAGAATTTCTTCTCCATCCCCAGACATGTTAATAGACTTTTCCAGTAACTGTACTGGCCGCGACTGCATCCCAAGTCCTCAGGGCAAATTAATCATTAAAAATTGCTTGCTTTTAAACCATGTTTTATATTTACAAAGTTACACTCACCAGAGGTCCCTTCCATGGCTTCATTGTCTGGGATAGTGGCTTGGGAAGGCTGGGAGGGTACTTCTGTCAGGCTGAGAAAAAGCTCCTGCCTGTTGGGGAGAACGGAGTGCTGTGTGCTGTCTGCAAGCTCGTCCTCCTCTTTCTCCTCCTCATCTTCCCCGTCTGCAGAATCCTCAGGCAAGGCTAAGATTACCCCCACGTCAGAATCCACGGACAGGGGTGGGGTAGTGGTGGCGGACCCCCCCTAGAATTGCATGCAGCTCAGCATAGAAGCAGCATGTTTGCAGCCCTGCCCCGGACCTTCCGTTTGCTTCTTTGGTTTTCTGGTAGGCTTGTCTGAGTTCCTTAACTTTCACACGTCACTGTACTGAGTCCCTGGTGTGGCCTCTCTCCATCATGGCCTTGGAAAATTTTTCAAATGTTTTTTCATTTCGTCTTTTGGAATGGAGTTCTGTTAGCACAGAATCCTCTCCCCATATAGCGATCAGATCCAGTATCTCCCGTGCGGTCCATGCTGGAGCTCTTTTTCGATTCTCAGATTGCATAGTTACCTGTGCTGATGAGCTCTGCGTTGTCACCTGTGCTGATCAGCTCTCCACGCTGGGCAAACAGGAAATGTAATTCAAATGTTCACGGGGCTTTTCCTGTCTACCTGGCCAGTGCATCTGACTCTGGATTGCTGTCCAGAGCAGTCACAATGGTGCACTGTGGGATAGCTCCCGGAGGCCAATGCCATTGAATTGCGGCCACACTAACCCTATTCTGAAATGGCAATACCGATTTGAGCCTACTCCCCTCGTCGGGGAGGAGTACAGATATCGATATTAAGAGCCCTTTATAGCAATATAAAGGGCTTCGTTGTGTGGACGGGTGCAGGGTTAATTCGGTTTAACTCTGCTAGATTCGATATAAACCCACAGTGTAGACCAGGCCTTAGAGAAAGAGGACTTAAGTGTGGCACCACCTCATCATCACCTACATTGTGGGTGATCTGCTACCTGAGTGAGTCTTGTATCACATAGGAAAGCAATTGGACCTTTTTTCCCAGCTAGAATGACAGCTTCTAGCCAACCTTTGAAAGGGGAGAATAAAGACGGTATTTAAAGGAATAGGTTAAAAAGTGACAGGACTTTGATTTCAAATATTTCAAGGGACATGGCATATAGTTTTAGGATTGATTAACCTGAATAGGATCTGCACTAGTAGAAGTTTCCATTGGAATTGGAAATCCTGGTGGAGTTCATGGTTTTAGAAACCCTACAGATAAACTTTCGGCTTGCAGAACTGGTTTTAAGTTCATGAGTTGTTTAAACCTATTTTTCCCACCCTGGCTGACTAATAGAACAGTATTAAAAATATGGAATTTTCTTTTCACAGGAAACTTTAACATTTCAGTATTTACTCTCCATTTCAAAGTGGAGCAAGATATCAAAATGACAACCATGTCTGTGAAACTAAAGATTTTGCAAAGTTTCAACCTGGAAATGTCAAAATAAAAAGAAGTCAGTATTTTCAAATTAAATTAGCCAATTCAACAGTTTGAAATTAAATTTGCCATTTTTAATATAAGCATTGCAAAATGAAGTGACATTCATTTTCAGTCTCCTCGTTGGAACATCAATTTTTTTGGCCAAAATTGATGTTTTTCAACAAAAAAAATTGATTTCTACAAAACTAGATTTTCTGATGGCAAAGATTTTCATGCGAAAAATTTTGGGCCATTTCTAGTGATTGCATATTTGTAATGAAGTTTTTCTAGCTAAAGTAAAGCTATAGAGGCACTGGCTAACTTTCTTTCTGGCACAGTGAACATTTAATCATGTAACCAAAGCAGAACTTCTCCAACAGGAGAGCAGACTAGGGAAAGGCTGACTCTATAGTGTAGTGGTTTGGGCACTTGCCTGAGATGGAGTAAACCCAGTTGCAAATCCCTGTTCTGAGACTGGGGATGTTAACTGGGGTCTCACATCCCAGGTAAGTGTGTTCTCTCGCTTATGTTCTTTTGTGACACTTTTCAAAAGATCTGATATTTGTGTTCTGATATGGAATGAAAACAAATTTTGAAACCTCTAAATCTTTGGTGAAACAGAATTCTTGTTATCCAGACAACCAAACTGAAATCATCCCTGTAGCTTTTTTCTGAACTCTTTCCAATTTGTCCACAACTTTGACATGTGGGTACAGTATTCCAATATTGGTCTCACTAAGGCTGTATACAGAGGCAATACTATCTCCCTACTCCTACTTGATATTCTGCTGCTTATACAGCCAAGATTCACATTCACCCTCTTAGCTATAACACTGCCTTGGGAACCTGTGTACAATTGGTTATCCACCATGTCTCCTAAGGGTCAGATCACATAGGTCCAGATTCTTATAGGTACCTAAGTGAGTCCTTTTGAGAGTCACTGCTTTTCAGGGTACCGACCCACATGTTATAAGTGACACCCATACTTTGTTCCTCTGTATGTGGCCTGGCATTTGAAATATTAAAACATGTTTCTCCAAAATCACATGACAAAGTTCTTTTTACCATTTTCTTTAATTTTCTGATTTAAATTGCTGCCTTTTAAAAAGTTTATTACCCTGAATGTTTAACTCTTACCTGTTTTACTTTGACTCAGTGTTTCATACTCTTTTACTTGGTGGGTTTTAACATTTTTGTGGGGGGGAAAATGAATCGACTAACTGAAAACTCTAGGCCACTGAGGGGAAAAGGCAGCCATAAAGTACCAAAGAAAGAAAAACAAAATAATACAATATGATCTTATTATCTCACAACAGAAATGCAGAAGTGAAAAAAAGATGTCTGACTGGAGCATCAGGGAGTCTGAGTCTCAGCAATAAGATATGAAAGAGCTGCCAAAATAATTTTTAAAAGTTTTGAAAAACTCTGAGTATGACTCCAATTCTGATGCAAAATAAAAGTAAATAAACCAAGTATACAGAATGATTCTACAACACTAAAAATGCAAAAGAAACCAATACAAGCAACTGTTCCCTTAAAGATAACCAGAACAAATGAAAAGCTGAGAACCAATTGGAATAGCAAAACAACAAGAAGAAAGATCTGAAAGGAAACAATAAACACAATAAAAAGTACCAAGCAGACCTAAAATAAAATTAAAAATTAGGGGGGAGGGGGAGAGGAGGGACTCTGAACAGTTCATCTTAGTGTTTAAACAAACACTTGCAGTTGGCATAATACCTCACAGAGATATGCTGGGTCTACTAGAACTTCAGTGGAATGTGTCAGCACAGGAAATGGAGCAAAGGGTCATTAATCAGGTAAATATAAATGTAAAGATACCAGACCCAAGAGCATGTATGTGGCTTTGGTGACATCCAAAAGCTTTCCTTAACATAGTATTATGTTCTAAGGCAGCTAGCTGGGGACTTAGGAAAACTGTGTTCAATTCCCTGCTCTGCCACAGACTTCATGTTTGACCATGGGCAAATCATTTAGCTTCCACAGGAAACCTAGACACTTTGTCCTCAGTTTCTCATCTGTAGAACGTGGATAATAACACCTCTCTAGTTCGCAGGGGTGTTATGAGGATGAATATATTAAAGACTGATGTTGTCAAAAACAATGGTAATAGGAGGTCCCATAAGTACGTATGAGATTTATAAATATAAACATAGCATGTATGCAAGTTGTCTTGTTTCCCCAGCTATGGCTCTGTGTATAATATATATCAGTAAAGCCTACTTGGGTTAGATCTAGATGTGACATTCCCTTGGTGTTATCTGGACTGGTGATCTGTTAGGTCACTCCAATCCTTGACCCGGGAGCCAGCCTTACTCTGCTCCTCTGTGAGAACCCCCCTGCCGGGCTGTTCACACACAGCCTCTAGCAAGTAAGCTGCTCCCAGCTACATGAGTGAGCACTTTTGACCAGCCACTGCTTGGATTGTGCAACCGAATGATACTAGCCAATATTTCCAGTCCCAGACAAAACCTTAGGAACAGCAGTTTCCAGTTATGCCCACTAGATGCTGCAAACTTGTATGAGTTCATCAGTTTAACAAAAATTGATATGTACCAGGCTTGTTAGCCCAAGGGGAGTCTCTGACATGCTTCAAATCAAACACACTGCTTCAGGGAGAATAAACAAACAAATGTATTAACTATAAAAGATAGATTTTAAGTGATTATAAGTCAAAGCACAACAAGTCAGATTTGGTCAAATGAAATAAAAGCAAAATGCATTCTAAGCTGATCTTAACACTTTCAGTGCCTGTAGCAAGGTGGACCACTGCTCTGGCCCTGAAGGGGTGAAAACAGCCCTGGATAAGGGCTGGGGCTGGAGAAAGCAGCCTTTTAGGCTGGGCTGATTGGGGGGAAGTGGCGGCAGCTGGGGCCACTCCCCAAACTGAGCAACAGGCCCTTATATAAGGCAGAGAAGCCAGGAGCACAAACAGTCTCCCTCTCCCTGTAGAGGGAGAAGGGCCTGGCTGCAGGGAGCTAGTACTAGGGGTTGCAAGGTGCAGCCAAGGCAGCAGGTCCAAACCCTCCTTGTCAGTGATGAGTTGGCTGATACTGCAATCTGCCCCAGGGTGTGGGGCTAGACAATGACTGGCAGTAGCCATACACTGAGGCAAGGTGGGAATAGAGGGTGGGGGTTCCCTAGGGAGGGGAGAACCTGAGAACAAGGGGTCACTCCCAGGGGGTAGCACCCTATGTAAAAGGGCACTGGGTCCAGGGAGGGACACGGGACCAGTAGCTGGAAAGGTGGATCACTGGCCTGCAGAGGGCGCTCTGGACACTGGATTGAGCTAATTCCCGAGGATGACCAGTAGGAGGCGCTGCGGGGGTGAGTCTGCCCGGTTACAGTGCCCTTACAAACTTAGATGCTTCTCACCACAGGCTGGCTGGTTGCCTTTCAGCCAGGCTCTCCCCTTTGGTCAGCACTTCAGTCACTTGGTGGTGGTGTCTGTAGATGGCAGTGGAAGAGAGAGGAAGAGCATGGCAAACATCTCTCCCTTTTATCATGTCCTTTATTCACTCTTGGCTTTGCCTGCCTCCCCCTCTTCAGGGTCAGGTGAGAATTACCTCACCGTAGTCCCAAATTGACCAAAGGAAAGGGGGTACTCACTCGAGAGTCCAACAGATCCTTTGTTGCTGCCTAGGCCCAGGTCCTTTGTTGCTGGACTGAGTTTGTCCCATACATGCCCTGATGAGGTGTGAACTGCACCTGGAGAGTTTTGCCTGGGCTTGTTTTAAGCCCTGAGGACACATATGCAGCCTCTAACTATATACATTAAATTACAACCTATAACATTACAGTAACAACAATGCTCAGTGCATCATGAGCCTTCTGAAGACACCCGACATGATAAACTTTGAATAGGATATCACACAATCATATTATAAGGATGAACATGGGGTGCAGGGTGTTCCCCTGAGGTACAATAGACCTGAACTTAAACCCAAGTGCCGAGCTCTAGAGCTGGAGTCAGATCTGAACTTTAGATCTCTCGAATGACCAGGACCAAATACGCAGAGCTTAAGGTTTTGCAATCTGGATCCCAAATCTTTTTGGGATGTGTGGACTTTCCTCTTTATGGAGAGAGGATGGGGATCCCAAGACAGGTTTGCAAAAGCTACATTTTGATATTTGAGCAACTTTGAGCCACATGCAGCGTATCTTTTGGAGTTCATTTTCTTAGTCCTTCCAAGCAGTGCTGCCTTGCGAATGAGTGAGAGGAAAAGAAATAAACACATCCTGGAAATAACGCTGTTGTCTATACTTCAATGAGCACATAAAAAAATAGTTCATGTAACCCAATAGTTTAATTAAATTCCCAAAGGCTGCTGGAGCACTCAGATCCCACCATGGGCAGCACAATCTCTCTGAGGCACTGCCTGTCGTGTTAATTCTTGCTGAACTATCATAAGAACGGTCATACAAGGTCAGACCAAAGGTCCATCTAGCCCAGTATCCTGTCTTACAACAGTGGCCAATGCCAGGTGCCCCAGAGAGAATGAACTGAACAGGTAATCATAAAGTGGTCTATCCCCTGTCGCCCATTCCCAGCTTCTGGCAGACAGAGGCTAGAGACACCATCCCTGCCCAACCTGGCTAATAGCCATCGATGGACTTATCCTTCATGAACTTATCTAGTTCATTTTTGAACCTTGTTATAACCTTTGCCTTCACAGCATCCTCTGGCAAGGAGTTCCGCAGGTTAACTGTGTGTTGTGTGGGAAAAATACTTCCTTTTGTTTATTTTAAACCTGCTGCATATTAATTTAATTTGGTGACCCTAGTTTGCATGTTATGAGGAATAAATAACACTTCTTTATTTTTTTCTCTACACTAGTCATGATTTTATAGATGTCTATCATATCCCTCCCCTCACCTTAGTCATCTCTTTTCCAAGCTGAAAAGTCCCAGACTTATTCTCCTGTATGGAAGCCGTTCCATACCCCTAATCATTTTTGTTGCCCTTTTCTGAACTTTTTCCAATTCCAATACATTTTTTTGAGATGGGGCAACCACATCTGCAATTATTTCAAATTTGGTGACAATATATACCTCCAGACCCTATGGCAGGGTTTCTCAAACAGGGGTCGCAGCTTGTGTAGTGAAAGACTGCGGCAGGTCGGGCTGGTGTGTTTACCTGCCCCGTGCGCAGATCCGGCTGATCGCGGCTCCCACTGGCCACAGATCGCTGCTCCAGGCCAGTGGGGGCTACTGGAAGCTTCCTAGACACGACAGTACAAATAAGTGATGGTCATGTTAACACCACCCTATACCGAAAACCTACCAACCACTATTCCTACCTTCATGCCTCCAGCTTCCATCTCGGACACACCACACGATCCATTGTCTACAGCCAAGCACTGAGGTACAACCACATTTGCTCCAACCCCTCAGACAGAGACCAACACCTACAAGATCTTCACCAAGCATTCTCAAAACTATGATACCCGCACGAGGAAATAAGGAAATAAATCAACAGAGCCAGATGTGTACACAGAAGCGTCCTGCTCCAAGACAAGCCCAAGAAAGAAAGAAACAGATCTGCACTGGCCATCACCTACAGTCCTTAGCTTAAACCTCTCCAACACATCATCAGTGATCTACAACCCATCCTGGACAATGATCCCTCGCTTTCACAGACCTTGGGAGGCAGGCCATTCCTCGTCCACAGACAACCTGCCAACCTTAAGCATATTTTCATCAGCAACCGCACACCACTCCATAGCAACTCTAACTCAGGAACCAATCCATGCAACAAACCTCAATGCCAACTCTGCCCACATATCTACACCAGCGACACCATCACAGGACCTAACCAGATCAGTCACAACATCACCGGTTCATTCACCTGCACGTCCACCAATGTTATATACTCCATCATGTGCTAGCAATGCCCCTCTGCTATGTACATGGGCCAAACTGGATAGTCCCTACGTAAAAGGATAAATGGACACAAATCAGATATTAGGAATGGCAATATACAAAAACCTGTAGGAGAACACTTCAACCTTCCTCACCACACAATAGCAGATTTTAAGGTAGCCATCCTGCAGCAAAAAATCTTCAGGACCAGACTTCAAAGAGAAACTGCTGAGCTTCAGCTCATTTGCAAATTTGACACCATCAGCTCAGGATTAAACAAAGACTGTGAATGGCTTGCCAACTACAAAAGCAATTTCTCCTCCCTTGGTGTTTACACCTCAACTGCTAGAAGAGGGCCTCATCCTCCCTGATTGAACTAACCTCGTTATTGCCAGACTGATTCTGGCCTGCATATTTATACCTGCCTCTGGAAATTTCCATTACACACGTCTGATGAAGTGAGTATTCACCCATGAATGCTTATGCTCCAATATGTCTGTTAGCCAAAGGACTCTTTGTTGCTTTTTACAGGTCTCCATGAATACTTACTGGGTCTCCTTTCCCTCACTGGAACCTAAAAAATGTCTGAGGGGATGGCCTTTTGAATGGAACAAATGAAATAAAAAATTAGATTTTGAAAATTGATTACCCATTTTTTTATTTTAGGTACACATCTTATTAATGATTTTAAAAACTATCCAGCCACATTACACTGCATAGCTTGATGATTTCTGAAGAGAGCTGATGACTGTTGCAAAAAAAATTAAAATGGAGGTTTCTTCAATTTTTTAAATAAATTTACTTGAACTGATTTTGTTCCCTGTCTGCAAATATTGTAGTAAATAAGTTTATTAGCAGGAGTGTTCACCAAATCAGAGGGTGAAATCATAGCCCTGTTGAAGTGGATGTCATAACTCCCGTTGACTTCAATGAAGCCAAGATTTCACCAAGAGAATGTTAGTTAATTTATTGCAGAGCAGTATTGCAGAGCAGTAAAATTTAACATCTGTAATTGCAAGTATTTGCACCAGAAACTCAATTCTAAGACTTATCAGTTCTAATCAAGGTACAGGGAGACATGAGAAGGCCTAAGCATGCAAACATATTCTCTAAAATTTAAACTAGTGAAAACTCAAAGAAAAACAGCAATCGATGTATGAATATTCATCCATAAGCAGACATGTAATTTGTATAAAACATTCACTGAATTATTTTAAATAATTAAAAAAAACATGGAAATTATGAGGTGATCACTAGTAATTTGCAAATGGAATGTAACTAGATTCAGTGAGTAAGTTGTTCACACGTGGCTCTCTATTTATTTGTTGAACTGTGCAGGAAGATTACTATATGGTTGTAAAAAACTATTTAGCTACATGAGTTCTAATTTAATATCCATTTACCTTTTTAATGTCAGCTAATGATCCTATGTTAGTCAAAATAAAAAGTAGAAGGGATGGTAGTTTCTCTCTATGGCCTTCATAATATGTCTATTTTACAGTACCATTCTACCCCGTATTTATGTACATTGCCTAGCACAATGGGGCCTTAATCCTGACTGGAGTCCTACTTCTAAGCACTACTGCAAAACCAAGAGTAAATAATAATTATGTCTTTGTTAAAAAGAAATAGCGCTGGAGGGATCCTATGGCTGTTGTCTCATTGCTTTCTGAACTACAAGTGCTCAGTTTACAAATAAAAACGTGTTTTTTCTATTTCTTCCCCTGCAAATTCAGCTTAGGCTCAGAGTCAAACCAGATTTTTTTCCATTTCATGCATGATTACCAGAAAGTGCCTGTGCAGTCTTTCAGTTCTGCCTTTAGGACACCTCTCTGAGCCCATCGTCTTCAATGGGTTTGGATAGGGACAACTTAATGGTCTCTAGCAAACAGTCTGTTGCTCATACACAAGATAGAATATGCAACTAAAGGCCCAGAGTGTGCAACCCTCATTCATGTTAGTGAATAATCCCCCATGAAGTCAGTTTCATAGAGTTTAAAGCCAGAAGGGGACATTAGATCAACTAATCTGACTTCCTGTGTATCACAAATCATTCATTTTCACTCAGATATCCCTATGTTAAGCTCAAAGCATTTAGAAGGACTGAAGCATTTCAATGCACAGGAGACTAAACTGTGTGCCACAGGCAGGGCCTGTGCAAGGAAGTTTCACGCTCTAGGAGAAACTTCTACCTTGCACCACCCCCCGTGGCAGCTAACCAAGCCCCCCATTTGGGGAGCCCACCACTCCCCCTCACAGCAGCTACCCCCACCATGGCAGCTAACCCCGCCTGCCCGGGGAGACTCTCCCTCGCGGCAGCTAACCTTGCCTGGGCAGCCCGCCCCAGCTCTCCTCCACTGAGCACGCCGGCGCAGCTCTAATTCTCCTCCCCTCCCAGGCGTGCAGAGCTGATTGGAGGAGACTTAGAGCAGGGGCTGTGTGCTCAGCGGAGGAGGCAGAATGGAGGTGATCTGTGGCGGGGAGTGGTTCCCCTGTGTGCCCCCCCCCGTTACTGCGGGCAGCCCTCCCAGCACCCCCCGCCCCAGCTCACCTCCAGTCCACCTCCTCACCTGAGGGGGCTTTTAGGTGCCCCCAACCACTAGGCACCCTAGGCGGCCACCTAGTTTGCCTAAATGATTGCACCGGCCCTGGCCATAGGGGAAAAAAAGAAGAGAGCAATGCTTGAGGCCTCTGGGAAGGAAATTCCACATTTGGCAGAGGAGGGGAAAGAATGAAGAATTTCCCTTTGAGAAAAAAAAGGACTTTTGAAAGCTTTAGAATAAGTCCCAGGAAGATGAATTAGTGGATAGAGGGAAAGCAGAGGCGACGCATGATGATTTGCTGCTTGGCTTGTACTGAGCATGCTTATATGGACTGAGCATGCTCAGTAACACTGCTGAAGCTGGCTGCTGTCACACTGCCCCCCACAGTTGGCAGGCACAGGTAATTTCTGAGGGCAAGTGATGTGGGGGTCAAAGGTGAATGAAGAACAGATATATCACATGCCATGCTATCACCTCCATATATATATTATATACAACATATTTATCTTAATCTTACCATTGCAATAAATCTAAGAAAATAGCAGCAGCAAGAGAAGAGATACATGCAGTACTAGACAGAACTTCAGATCTTTCCACCAATGCTACTACAAGGCAGAATAACAAGAAATTCCACATCAGTGAAGTGTCACTTTTATTTATATTGATCCTACAACCACCTTTTGAGCTATTTGCACTTCACACCAAATGCATGTGTTAGTCAAGAAAAGAAAAGTGGACTCCCAGGGAATTGGCACATTTCCACCATCAGTAGGAAAGGGCTGGAAAGAAAAACCAAAGAGACTAGCTGGCGAAGTGTAAGACTGAGCAAAAATATACATTGGGGAAAATCCTTTCACAAAGTTACCACTGCTTGCATGTAAGTGGTCATACCATTTTGGGCTGTGATCTTTGCAGATCTTATAAAATAAGCAGATCAAAACTCAGATAGGAATCCTCAAGAGATAACATTGGGAAAGAAGACAATGCTGTTAGCAATTTAGTAAGTAACACTCTTGCACCACGAATCAGTTATCCAATGCCCTATCACAGTGTCATGTGCCACTGTGCTGCTGGCAATACTTTTCTTTCTAGAAAAGCTGTAAAGCTGAGTTCTTTTGTCATTTATTGCCATTTGTGGCCATAGGACACGTCACAAGAGAAAGGTGTAAGCCCCAGCATCCTCCAGTAAATGTAGTTTTTCTACCTCAATTTCTCTGTAGTTCCAATTAGATACATTCTTCTTCGCATCCCATCCAAACTCTTGCAAAAGAGTGTTTCTCTGTTTATGGCCAACTCATACTATGTGTCACCACAAAAGTGGCTACATTTCATCAGTGAATGAGGTGAAGTACAAGTGCAAGATGTTTATTTATAAGATAACAAAATTCCCAATGCTGTTAATTAGTATTGGCATGTATATACCAAACTGTCCTATAAATACTTAATATAGCTCAAGGTTTGAGACGAGGTGAGCTGGTCTTGTGAAAGGATGGACTTGTACTTAAAGCACTGGAGTATGTTTCAGGATATCTGAGTTGGGTGCCTGGGATACTACAGACTTCTTGTTTGACATTGGATAAAGTCCTTTAATCTCTCTCTGCCTCTATTGTCCATCTGTATAATGAGGTACTAGTAGTATTCTTCGCAGATATTTTGTTTGTCTTACATACTTAGATTGTAAGTTCTGGAGACCCTGATCACAGCTGTGGGTTGTAGGTGCTGTTGTATAACAGGAATAAATAATAGGTTTGCTTCAGTCATTGTTTTATTCCAGCTTTTCCCCTTGATTCTAATCTATACCAGTCAGGATTATTAAAGTTTTAAAATTTCACATTTTTAACTTAACATTTCATTCTAATGTATTTTTCAGTTTCTACTTTTAAAATAATCTTACTAATTTTAAATGAGAATTCAAAGTTTAAAACAGCTGAGGTTTATATAAACTTTTTGGACAGTAAGTCAATGGCTGCAATACTCCCCTACCCCCAAAAAAGTGACTCTCACAAGTAGGCATTTTTATTGATAAAGGAGAGTAAACAAAAAATAATTGAAAGCAATAAAGTTGACAGGAAAGACATTAACATTCATATATATGTACTTTTTAAACAAGAATTATGAAATTATTGGCCTTTCAAGTAGTAAACTGCCTTTTCTGCCCACACAGAAAGTGTTTTTTATATCACTGCAGACATTCTTATATCACTAAAAGGCAGGTCGGTGAATCTAGATCCCCAGTGTATCATGCTGACACTTTGAAGCTTTGATTTCTGCCAGACAGGTCACTTCCCCATGTAGCAGATAATATGACTTGACATTCTATAAACTCATCTATAAACTATCACTTCTTAAACCAGAGCCCATCACTATTAATTTGGGCAGAGCCTATTGGCATTTGCTTCTTTAAAGCAGAGAAACAACAGAATAACTCACCAGAAATCATCTATAACCTGATAAGACACACTAAGTCTCGTGAGGTGATTTCCCAACCCAGGACGTTAAGCATTGCATTCCAAGACCATGGCTCCTTAATACCCTTTCTATTGTCACATACGGTAACACATTGTGGGTCTGATTGTCCCTTACTTGCACCTGTTTTACATCAGGTTAAATTCATGGCATCAGATGCTCAGCTGGTGTAAATCAACTGATATGGCCAGTTTACTTCAGTGAAATTACTCCTGATCTATATTTGCATAAGGAAGACAAAAATCAAACCCAAAGTTGGTAGATGAGTGTTGGCAATAGTACTTAGATCATGAGCCAAATCTTCAGCTGATGTAAATCCATTGATTTTAATCATAGAATATCAGGGTTGGAAGGGAACTCAGGAGGTCATCTAGTCCAACCCCCTGCTCAAAACAGGATCAATTCCCAGCTAAATCATCCCAACCAGGGCTTGTGAAGTCTGACTTTAAAAACCTCTAAAGAAGGAGATTCCACCACTTGCCTAGGTAACCCATTCCAATGCTTCATCACCCTCCTAGTGAAAAAACTTTTCTTAATATCCAACCTAAACCTCGCGCATTGCAACTTGAGACCATTACGCCTTGTTCTGTCATCTGGTACCACTGATAACAGTCTAGATTCATCCTCTTTGGAACCCCCTTTCAGGTAGTTGAAAGCAGCTATCAAATCCCCCCTCATTCTTCTCATCTGAAGACTAAACAATCCCAGTTCCCTCAGCCTTGCCTCATAAGTCATATGCTCCAGCCCCCTAATCATTTTTGTTGCCCTCCGCTGGATCTTTCTAATTTTTCCACATCCTTCTTGTAGTGTGGGGCCCAAATCTGGACACAGTACCCCAGATGAGGCCTCACCAACGTCAAATAGAGGGAAATGATCACGTCCCGTGATCTGCTGGCTATGTCCCTACTTAAACAGCCCAAAATGCCATTAGCCTTCTTGGCAACTGTTGACTCATATCCAGCTTCTCATCCATTGTAACCCCTAGGTCCTTTTCTGCAGAACTGCTGCCTACTCATTTGGTCCCTAGTCTGTAACAGTGAATGGGATTCTTCCGTCCTAAGTACAAGACGCTGGACTTGTCCTTGTTGAAGCTCATCAGATTTCTTTTGGCCCAATCCTCCAGTTTATTTAGGTCCCTCTGTATCCTATACCTATCCTCCAACATATCTACCACTCCTCCCAGTTTAGTGTCATCTGCAGACTTGCTGAGGGTGCAGTCTACACCATTCTCCAGATCATTAATGAAGATATTGAACAAAACTGGCCCTAGGACTGACCCTTGGGGCACTCCGCTTGGTACCAGCTACCAACTAAACATGGAGCCATTGATCACTACCCATTGAGCCTGATGATCTAGCCAGCTTTTCTATCCACCTTATAGTCCATTCATCGAGCCCATATTTCTTTAACTTGTTGGCAAGAATTCTGTGGGAGACCTTGTCAAAAGCTTTGCTAAAGTCAAGGAATAACTAGTCCACTGCATTCCCCTCATCCACAGAGCCAGTTATCTCATCATATAAGGTGATTAAGTTAGTCAGGCATGACTTGCCCTTGGTGAATCCATGCTGATTTTCCTGATCACTTTCCTCTCCTCAAAGTGCTTCAAAACTGATTCCTTGAGGACCTGCTGCATGGTTTTTCCAGCGACTGAGGTGAGGATGACCGGCCTGTAGTTCCCTGGATCTTCCTACTTCCCTTTTTTTTAAAGATGGGCCCTACATTAGACTTTTTCCAGTCATCTGGGATCGCCCGTGATCCCCATGAGTTTTCAAAGATAATGGCCAATGGCTCTGCAATCACATCAGTCAACTCCTTTAGCACCACAGGATGCAGCGCATCTGGCCCCATGGATTTGCTCTCATCCATCTTTTCTTAATAGTCCTGACTCACTTCTTTCTCCACAGAGGGCTGGTCACCTCCTCCCCATACTGTGCTGCCCAGTGCAGGAGTCTGGGAACTGACCTTGTTCATGAAGACAGAGGCAAAAAAAGCATTGAGTACTTCAGCTTCTTCCACATCCTCTGTCACTGGGTTGCCTCCCCCATTCAGTAAGGGGCCCACACTTTCCTTGACCACCTTCTTGTTGCTAACATACCTCTGGAAACCCTTCTTGTTACTCTTAACATCCCTTGCTAGCTGCAACTCCAAGTGTGATTTGGCCTTCCTGATTTCACTCCTGCATGCCTGAGCAATATTTTTATACTCCTCCATGGTCATTTGTCTAATCTTCCACTTCTTGTAAGCTTCTTTTTGTGTTTAAGATCAGAAAAGATTTCACTGTTAAGCCAAGCTGGTCACTGCCATATTACATATTCTTTCCACACATTGAGATGGTTTGTTCCTGAAGCCTCAATAAGGATTCTTTAAAATACAGCCAGCTGTCCTGGACTCCTTTCCCCCTGATGTTATTCTCCCAGGGGATCCTACCCATCATTAATGAGCTATGCTAATTTACATGATGATCTGGTTCCATATCTTTATAACTGAATAATATTTGTTAGAGAGACAAGGTGGGTGAGGTTATATCTTTTATTGGATCAACTTCTGTTGGTGAGAGAGACAAACATTTGAACTTGCACAGAGCTTTTCTTCAGGCTTGGGACAGATACTCAGAGTGTCACAGTGAAATACTAGGTGGAACAGATTGCTTAGCATAAGTAGTTAACACAGATTTTAAGAGAGCATTCAAGGTGAAGTGGGTTATTAACACCCCTCCAATCACTGAGTGTAAAGGAAGTGAGGAGGGAAAAAGGCAACTGGGAGGAGTTGTTAGTAGTTTACAGATTGTTCTAAGCAGCCATAATCCAGTTTCTATATTCAGTGCATGGTTTTTATTGTTTAGCAAACTTATTAATTTAAATTCCTAGGCTAATCTTTTGATGGTATTGTGCAGATTTCCATTAGATTGAGGACTGAGGTCATCAAATGCTAGAATTAAAAAAAAAACAGGAAACCTTCCTGGAAATCATGTGAGAAACCCAAAACTACTATCAATAAAACCTGCTGACAACTATCCACCATGAAAACAAAAAGTGGAACCAACTACAACAACTCCACAACCCACACAACACCATCTCTATGAGAATCCATAGCACCAGGACCCCACCACAGAACCTGAGTACCTAATTATCTGTACTCTTCAAGGGACAACTTCTGCTCCATCACAGAACCTGACACTATGTGGCAAACTAGAAGAATTCTTCTGATGATGCCACCTCAAAGAATTTTGCCACAACAGTAACGAAACCACGCACAATCACTGTGACCCCACCAATAGTCATAGGAAAAAAGAATGATCTGACTGGACACCCCACTGGATGAAACCACACACTTGATCATTACATTGATTGCTTTAGGGGAAAAAATACAGTGAAATACTGAAATATCATATTCAACACAATCTCTCCACCTCCAAGAAGACAACTGTAAAGTCCCCGAAATCCAACCATCAGATAGTGATCAAACCAGCAGACTATCTACTCTGACACCACCTTCTCAAAAAAAACAACACAAAAAAAACAAAAAAACCCTTGAAGACACTACCCAACAATTCAGATAGGAATTTAAAGATACCATCAAATCCTTCCCCAAACTTCAAGAAAAACTGTACCACTTCATCCCCAAAAAGCCAGCTCCAGGGACCTTCTACATACTTCCCAAGATACCGAAACAAGGGAACCCCAGCAGACCCATACTGGGACCCATAGAAACTATGCTTAAACTACACCACACAAAGGATACAACTGGGAATGCAGATAGATGGTGACAGGGGATGGATCATTTGATGCTTACCTGTTCTGTGCATTTCCTCTGAAGCACCTGGCATTGGCCACTGTCAGAAGACAGGATACTGGGCTAGATGGACTTTTGGTCTGACCCAGTATGGTTGTTCTTAACTGACTTCCTCCAGAAACTCTGCAACGTTAACAGCCTCCCTCAGAACACCAACCTTGCCACCATGGATGTCACCTTCTTATACACCAACATCCCTCACAATGACAGCATCTCTGCCTGCCTAAAATATCTACAACTCAATAGACAACACACATATCCACCCCAAACATAACCAGAAGGATCCATTTCACCTACACACTTAACAATTTTACATTCAACAAACAAACACTTTGTCCAAACCATGGCAACAGCCATGGATACTAGGATGGCTCCCCAGTATACCAATCTCTTCATGGGCCACCTTGAGGAAAAAAATTATGGACAAATACACCACAAAACGAATTATATATCTGAGATACATCAATGATATTTCCATCCTATGGATAGATGACCTAAACTAAAATCAGGAAACCTGATTTCCACTGCAACTTCAACTATCACCACCCATCCATTAAACTTTCTCTAGAACAGTCCCACGCTATCATCACCTTTATGGTCAGATCTAACAATGGACAACTATATACAAGAAACGCACAGTTCCCCACACCTACCTTCACTGATCCAGTAACCACCCCAAACAAACTGACTATCTACAGCCAGGCACTGAGATTCCACAGAATATGCTCCAAGGAGAAATTCCAGGACACCTTAACACACTTAAAACCACCTTCACCAAAGAAGGACACTTCACCAGACAAGTACATTGCATAATAGAAAGAGCCTCCCAAATACTCTGAAAGAACTTGCACCAGTAAGGAAATGAAACCCCCTCCACTCTCACACCCCTTAGTTGTCACCTGCCACCACATAATGGAACCCATATAGGGTATCATTAAACAAATATAACCCACATTCAGTGAGGACCACATTCTGAAATAAATATTTTCTGAATCCCCTCTTCTGACCTTCAAACAATCCCCATCCTCTCCAAGCTCATCTTCCAAAGCAAGCTCTCCACAGACCAGGACACACCAACTTTCAAGATCCATGGGTCCAATATATGCATATCACAACATACCTCATCCATGCACTAAATGCCCCAATAACAGCTATGTGGTGAAATGAGACAATCACTATGCTCTCAGATGAACTCACACAGAAAAATTATGAAAGAAAGGAACACTCTATCAGCTGTGGGTGAACACTTTTCACAGAATGATCACTCTATATCTGACCTCTCAGTCCTCATCCTCAAAGAAAATCTGCATAAAACTTTCAAAAGATGAGCCTGGAAGCTTAAATTCATAACTTTGGTAGACATTAAAAATCATGCATTGAATAGAGACACTGGATTTATGACTAATTACAACAAACAACCCCCCACACTTGCAGCTCCCCTACCGCCTTAAATCCCCTATGACTGGAGAGATGTTAACAGGCCACTTCACCTTGAATGGTCTCTTGAAGTCCGTGCTAGCTACTTAGGCTAAACAATCTGTTCCACCTTGTATTTAGCAATGACACACTGAGTACGTTTCCCAGACCTGAAGAAGAGCTCTGCATAAGCTCAAAAGCTTGTTTCTCTCACCAATAGAAGTTGATCCAATGAAAGGTATTATCTTACCCACCTTTGTCTCTATAATATCCTGGGACCCAGGGGCAGCTCTAGACATCTTGCCGCCCCAGGCACGGCAGGCAGGGTGCCTTCAGCGGCTTGCCTGCGGAGGGTTTGCTGGTCCGCGGCTTTGGCGGACCTCCCGCAGGCGTACTGGAGGTCCGCTGAAGCTGTGGGACCAGCGGACCCTCCGCAGGCAAGCTGTCGAATGCAGCCTGCCTGCCGCCCTTGCGGCGACTGGCAGAGTGCCTCCAGTGGCTTGCCGCCCCAAGCACTCGCTTGGCGTGCTGGGGCCTGGAGCCGCTCCTGCTGGAACCAACACTGCAGATAATATTTATTAGACCTCTCAGTACACACTCATATTCAGATATTTAGATGAAGTGAGCCAGGGAAACTTTTGCAAGGACATAAGATCAGTGACTCCATATTAAATGGATGGATGAGCCTGTCCAGAAAGCATAAGCACTTCTGCAACTTCTCCCAAATATTTGCTTATGTCTAGAGTCAAACTATCATTTCTTTTTTTTTTAAAGTTTTGACAAAACTGTATAAGTTTGTTTCACTTTTATTTTCTACCAAGAAATGACACAGTTATTCTTGGTCTAACTGTCTTACAGATACAAGCAGCTCAGCACAAGAGTGACATCAATACTGTGAGTTCCTGCACAGCTCCACTCAGATACATCAGACTCAATGACCTTTTCCCAAGAAGATAGTAACTTTCCATCTATGGAGAGACCCCATGGGATAACAAACTTTCATCTTCATTTCATGAGGCTAGTGGCAAATGGCTAGTCAAGCCAGCTTCTACGGCATTGTTTCTACTTTTTATATCTAATCCACATGAGGCAGAAAACCTTTAACCAATTTCAGCTGAGATTCCCTATATTTTTATGTTGGTCCCTGAAAGACAATTAAACATAGAATCAGTCTATGAAACAGATCAAAATTACTTTTGGGGTGCATGTGTTGGGGACATGGACTTGATCGCTCAATGTATATTTCAAATTCAGCCACTGAATCTGACCATTACATTAAAATGTTTGAATTTATTCCTGAACATTTGTCTAATTATGTGACCTTTTCTGTGCAGCACTGCACTCATACATTAAAGAGCAGAAACAGTGTTCTGCATCTCAATGCTCCTGGGGATCTGAAAGTGCCCACAAACTGCCATGGACATCTTTATTAATTAGACCTCTGCTTAAAGTAACAATATCATGTATTTCTGTTACAACCAATTGGATATATAATGCATTAGCCTCAGTACAGTGTGGTCAGGTGCAATGAGAGTTACAGCTCCATTTATGAGTCACCCACCATCAAAGATGTTAGACTAAAAAGTCTGTCCTGAGAAAACCGAAATTCATGTCTTGTGCTTTTGTTTTTAACAATTGAGTTTTCATTGCCAAGACCATTCTATCTTGTAATTTCTTTTTCCTGCTTGTGAAAAATGGTAGACTATATGTCCTATAACCTACAATCTTATGTTTATGTATGTAAATAACAAAATGCTGATCTCTTACTCTGGTATAAATCAGAAATAACTCCACTGATTTATTAGAATGACTCCAAATTTACACTAGCATAAATTGCTCCAAGATGACACACTTGCTTTGTCTCCCATACCCATTCAGCTGACATTTCTAACTATAGTGACAGGTACGATAGTAGCTTCTGCAGTGCCTCACTGTTCTGGGGATTAACTCTGTCAGGCCATCACCCTTCCTGCGGCTGCACTCTATCACTCTGTGGCCCCACTCTCACTCCAGGAACTGCAGTTTCCCCTTTGTGACTCAGCCACTATGTGGTTCTCCCTTCCGAGGTATCAAAGTCCCTCTATACAAAAAGCAGTCTTCCCTTCATTGCTCTGACCATGGCACTCTTCCAGTGGTGGGTAGGAGAATGCAGGCCTGCCCTCTACTCCAGGTTAGTCTAGGGACCCCATCTCTAGCAATGGTGGCCTGATCACTCGCACAGCATATTGTTCTTTCCCTGGACTCCTTCCTATTTCTCAGCTTTACCTTCTGGCTTTGGCCCCTCCCCCATGTTTACTAGCCCAAACTCCCTCCTCCCAGGATGTAACTGAGGGCTACCTGGCACCATAACACCAAATACAACTCCCTTCTCCTGCAGCTCCTGTTCAGCTCCCTGCCTTTAGAGAAGCCCCGTGTGTTCCTGCACAGGTAAACTTCCCCTAATTAGGGCCTTCCTCTCAGCCTAATTATCCCCCCAGCTTGCAGCCTATTAGGTTAATTGGCCCCTTTGGCCTACATTAACCCCTTCAGGGAAATCATTGTGGACATGCTGTATCACACCATACTATCGCTTTACATTTTCTCTTTGGAAATACAGACACCCTTTTCAAAGTTTCTATATAACATCAGTCCAAAGCCATTGTAGGAATCCATCTTTTTCTTCCAGGATAAACTCAGGTTTTGGTATGACATATTCCTGACCTTATTTGCATCATCACCATCTCTATTCCTCTGATGCTTTTCACCAATCAGTTTTATGTGACTTCTGGAGTCGTACTGCCTTAATTTTCTCTCTGCTTCAGGGTTTCACAGTGCAAAATGCACTAGAAATAGAGCACATCTTCCAGCACTGGGACATTTAAAATTAGACTGAACAAAACACTAGAGAAAATATGGTAGAGAATCTTTCTGCATCAGCAGTGACAGGGGCTGTAATGCTTAACGTGTTCATCTCTGACCTCTAGGATTCTGATGTTTCCTTCAGCCATTGTCAGTTTCCTGTACAGGGGTGGGCATTCTACCATGTTTCGTACTACAAAAGCAAAGATTTATCTCACAGCTCAGCAGAAGTGCTAAGCATATCGCTGCTGTCTGATTCCATAGCCAAGTGGCTCAGGGCCCTTGCTGTGGAAAAAAATCCCTTGAACTAGGTGAAATTCATAAGGGATTTTTCCTGACAATTCTGGACTTCCAAATTAAGTGCACACTGCTTGTTGATATTTTAGGAGTCCCATGAGAGGCTTTGCTGGGGAAGATGATTTTGATGATAACTGCAATGTTTTAAAAGGAACATTCAGTATCCTGACCGAGTTCACATTTTTCTTGACTTTAGGAAGTCCTTTGACAGTCTGTGTAAAGGGGTTTTATTGGAATGAGAAGGAATTCTTTGCTGCTCTTGAAGGAGAGGATACTGGAACACGATGTTAGCTTTCAGCTCCCTTAGTGAGGCTCAGGAAAGACTTATCATGCTGATCCTAATTGTTGTGTTGTCTGACCTCTCCATCCTACCCAACCTCACCCTCCACCCCTAATTGCTGTTTGTTGTATTCATCTGTTGTCTCCTGTTTATACTTAGATTGTAAGCTCTTTATTATAAGTTTGTACAGCACCTAGCACAGCAGGCCCTGTTCCCTGGTTAGGTACTAGCACAATACAAATCACCAATGGACAGTCCTTTCTGGATTCTAGTAATTCCTTTTTCTGAAAGTGTAATGGGTTATCATGCGAGCAACCATACTGACAATTCCTGTGACTACCGTATATTATTTACCCTCAGGAAGGAGTACAAAGGCAGGCATTTCAGCTCTCCATGCCACCCCATCATTATGCTTCAACTCTGACATGGAGGGAATACCTTAAGGGGGAGAAAGTGCACTTCATTTTTCTATTTATTGAATGTAGGCTCTCTTTTCAGGCTGCCCACAAGTAAGAGTGGCTTTTAGAAATAGCCTACATGGGTCTTTGCCTAGGACTGACATCTAAAGCAGCCCCCTGGATAGTACTTAAACCAGCAGAGCTATGTTCCCACAGGTCAATCCTGAATGTCTGTTTTCCAGCTGTGAATTTTTGTCCTCCTCATCCCCCACAAAAGTGGTATCTCTGTTTCAGTCCAATTATACACACTGGCTATCCCTGTGTTTCAATTGCAATCTTGAATCCTATGTCCCAGCTGTAATAGCATCTCACTTAAAGCCAGTGCATGCAACCAGTACAAAGGAATTTGGGACACATTTGGGATTTTATTCCTGCTGTGTATGACTGGGCAGAAACAGGGCACTTCTGGAAAAGGAGATGACTTCCATGGGCAGCTGAGGTGGTTGCATTGGTGGAAAGAAGGGATCAGGAAACAATGAAGACAGAAGACAACTACCTTTGCCTAGAGCCCCATGACCTGTTAGAAACTGCCCTGGAAATAAAGAATGCCACATGTATTTGTGCTGCAGGCACGTATCCATTAAGAATTGCACTGAGCCTATCCACCACTATAGACTGTAAAACAACCACGAGTAAGTAATGACAAGGACTAGTTGTGAATTTTTCAGCAAAATGTTTTTGTCTGAAAATGCTGATTTATCAAAATTGAAACTATTCACAAGAAAGAGTCCGATTTGATGAATTTTCAATTTCTAAACATTTTTAAAAGTTTTGTTGAAACATCCTTTTTTCTCTATTTTTTTAACACAAAGTTCCATTTTTTTGATTAGAAGTATCTTTTCGTTTCAAAATGTAAGTTAATTTATAGTTTAAAAAAGTTTAAAAAAAGATCAAAATTGAAACAAAATGTTTTGAAATGATCAAAACAAAAAATTCAGTTGATGGAATCTGATTGTATTTATTTACTTAATTTGGGGGAGGGGACCCTCAGTTTGTGAAAAATTCTGAGAGTTTCCCACCCAACTCCAATTAAGATTTCTCAGTTGCTACCAGTGCAGACCACATTTTGTTCCCCATCTTAAGAAACTCATTCATTTCCATCACTTGATAGCCCTCCATTTTACCTGAGTTTACTCTGTCAAGTGGGCTTGTTGTTTCAGAGCTGCATTTTACTCTGATAATGTTGCTGCTGCTTTTCCATATACATTGCTTCAGATGTTAAACTCTGAATGATACAGTTTTGCTGGTGGTGTGGGTTTACAATTATATGTATTGCTTTATCTGGCTCTCATGGGGAGATTAGTAGTTCTTTAATTTTCTTCTTCCCTTCTGGCCACCTGGAAGGTGACCTGTAACTGCAATCTATTAGAAAGTAATAACAATAAAATAATAATTAATAATTAATAACTACTTTACTATTGTATTTTTCATGCATGATTTTTCCTTAGCATGCTGTTAAATGTGGTTGGGGATGTTATTTGAATGCTTTCATTTGAGTATCAATGGTTAAAAAATCCTGTTGTATTTTGCCAGTTAATATGCAGCTGGGTAGTATATCTACTGAAACTGGTAGCGGGTAAGGATAGAATTGTGTAGCTCTTACTCCATTTACTTCTCTAATTAGAACTGGTCAGGAATTCACATTTTGAATTTTTTTGGATAAAAAACGACCATTTTGACATATTTGAAATGTAAAATTCTCTTTTGCTTCAAAATGACGTTTCATTTGGAAATTTAAGTTAATTTATGGTGAAAAAAAATGTAAGTTCCAAATCAAAATTAAACCTTTCCAAAGTATCAACATTGAATGTTTCGACTGATCTGATTCATTTTATTTTTTCACTTCACATTTTTTTTTGACATTTTCCTTTTTGAAGTCTCAAAAATTCACACAGTATGGGAAAACTGTTTCCCAGCCCTAACTGTAACGTATATGTGTTTTATGATTATATTGCCTTTAACTGATTGCTAAAATATACACACACACAAACTATATTAATATAACATTATTAAAGTTGCAGAATCAAGCACTCTAAATTTAAGAAATGCCAATGTTAACAAAGACTGTGTAAACTTACTTCGCCCCCTTGTGTGTGTGCATTATTTTACAGTATTTAATTACATGATAACATACTATTTTCACTATCTCTAACCCAAAGTGTTTAACATTCAATTTGAAGTTCTGTAGGACAGTGTGTTCTAGTGGTTATAGCCACTTGTGCCTCTGGCCTGTCTCAGTCCTCTTGTGTTGCTATCTGTCACACCCTGGCTTCTATCCCTTTCCCCTTCTCCTTGCCCCTCCTCCTCCTCAGCTTCATCAATCCACTGGCTTCTGCAGCCTCTCTCTCCACACCTACTACTCCTCACTCCTCTGAATTCTTTTGTGGCTGCTGCTCCGTCTACTGTGCTGCCTGCAGAGTGGGCACCAGCCGGGAGCACATTGAGAGACAGCCTTCCTGCTCCCAGCTCCTGTGCCAGGTGGCACAGCAGCTGCTGGAGGCAAGGAAGAGCAACTGCAGGGAAATTCCTGCTCAGCCTCCTCATCCCCCGGCTGGACTATGCTCAGTGTAAACAGAATCCATGGAGAATATAGCTGCCAAACTCTGATAAAAACAACGAGGAGCCCTTGTGATACCTTAGAGACTAACATATTTATTTGAGCATAAGCTTTCATGGGCTAGAGTCCACTTCATCTGATGCATGAAGTGAAAAAATACAGGAGCAGTTATAAATACATGAAAGGATGGGGGTTGTTTTACCAGGTGTGAGGTCAGTCTAACGAGATAAATCAATTAACAGCAGGATGCCTGTTCTTTTATTTTTCACTTCGTGCATCTGGTGAAGCGTGGTCTAGCCCACAAAAGCTTATGCCCAAATAAATTTGTTCGTCTCTAAGGTGCCACAAGGACTCCTCATTGTTTTTGCTGATACAGACTAACACGACTACCACACTGAAACTCTGATAAGTCTCTAGTGAGCATGAGTCAACTGAGATTTTTGCAGGCCTATAACATGACCAAACATGGGCACATCTTCACAGACATAACAAAAAGTTTATCCCTGACACCAGGGTGATCTCCCTGCGAAATGTCAGGACTCTGCACCAAAGCATGAAGGTGCTTGAGCTTCTCAGTGAAACTGTTGTAAGAATATTTTAAATATAGGTAAAACAACGTACTTTCCCCTAAAAAACGTCTCTGAAATGGCTTAATCATTTTAGCTGAACCTTTAAAAAAAAGTAGCCTGAGGCAGGTGTCCAGCATGAAAAATTTCAGCCTGAAAAAGATTCAACTTTGGCAAAGTTATAAGCAACACACAAAACAGAGTCTTTGTAAAGGGAGGCATAAGTGGTGTGGTGAGCTCTGCCTGTAATATATATGCAATATGAGGTCAGAAGCTGCTGATCTCTGCTAAGGCAGCCAAAAAGATGAGATCTCATAAAAAGAAATGTAAAAGTGGCAAATATTAGCAAACCTTATTGTGTAGTCAGGGCCGGCGCTACCATTTAGGCGACCTAGGCAATGGCCTAGGGCACCAGAATTTGGGGGGGGCGCTATTTTGCTGGAGGGGGGGCATGCGGGTCCGGTGGACCTACCGCAGTCATGCCGGTGGACGGTCCGCTGCTGGAAAGGCTCCGGTGGAGCTGCCGCAGTCATTTTGGCGGACGGTGCACTGGTCTAAAGGCTCCGGCAGACCTACCGCAGTCATGCCTGCGGCAGGTGCACCGGAGCCTTTAGACCAGCGGACCGCCCGCCGGCATCACAGCAGCAGCTCCACCGGAGCCTTTCCAGCAGCGGACCGTCTCACCTGTAACTGCCAGAATCACCTCTAGAGCCTTTTTTTAAAAATCGGCATTACATTAATTATCTTCCAGTCATCTGGTACAGAGGCTGGTTTAAGTGATAGGTTACATCCCACCGTTAGAGGTTCTGCAATTTCATCTTTGAGTTCCTTCAGAACTCTTGAGTAAATACCATCTGTTTCACAAAACTCATAACAGTTTAATTTATCTTCTTCCCCCCGCCAAAAAAAAAAGTCCTTTTTCTCAGTCTGGGACAGTTCCTTGGATTTGTCACTTAAAATGAGTAGGACAGGTGTCCCTCACCTTCTCTTGCAATGAAGACCAATTTGATTGTTTGGCAGACTTCCTGCTTCAGATGTACTGACACAAAATAACTGCAACTTTTTTTATCTTTTGCTAGTTGCTCTTCATATTTTTTTTTTGGCCTGCCTTATTATACTTTTACACTTGACTTGCCAGAGTTCATGCTCCCTTCTAGTTTTCTTGACTTCTAATTTTTAGAGGATGTCTTTTTGTCTCTAATCACCTCTTCTACTCTGTTGTTTAGCCATGGTGTCTTTCTTTTTTTTTTTTTTTTTTTTTGGTCCTCTGGTGTTTCTATTTATTTAATTTAATTTAATGTATCTATTTATTTATTCATTTTATTTGGGGGCATGCATTTAGTTGATGCCTCTATCTATTATGGTGGTGTTGTTGTTTTTTAAATCTCTTTGCAGCTTAGAGGCATTTGTCTCTTGTGACTATTCCTTTTAATTTCCTATCTAGCTTCCTCATTTTGGGGTAGTTCCCTTTTATGAAGTTAAATGCTACTATGGTGGTTTTCTTTGGCATTTTACCCCCAAACAAGGATGTTAAATTTAATTATATTATGCTCACTATTACCAAGCAGTGCAACTATATTCACCTCCTGGAGCAGACCCTGTGCACCACTTAGAACTAAATCGAGAATTAATTTTGTTCTGACCCTCTCCATTTAGAGGTATAGGACGTGTTTCTTCAAGTACTGATGAGAATGAGATATGTTATTGATAACTTTTTCCAAAGTTGGAGGAGATCTGAAAAGTTAGAGTGGAAAAAGAAAGGTAAAAGAAAAAGGGAAATGTGGGAAATTCCTATCCAGTCTTCATTCTTTTTTTATTCAGTGGCCTAAAATGGAAAAAAAAAAAGGAAGTAATGGGGGGGAAAAATTGGTTTTCAAAAATTAAATCAAAATTTCCCCATGAAAGTTTTCCATTCAGTATTTTTTAGGGCAAGGAAACCGCTATTTTTTGCCACCTTTAACTCAAGGTAGGTTCTGTTCTTTCTTGTCTGTCTGGAAAGTGTCTGACAGCTCTAGCTATCTTAGAGTTTTATATTGCTACTGACCACCAGAGTATCTGAGTGCCTTCCAAGTAAAAGTAATAGCAACAGCGAAGTTCCTAATGGACTTCATGGAGCCAGAACTATTCTTTAGTAGTTTTTGTATTATTTAATTAATTAATTAATTAATTTTTAAGTGGTTTGGGAGTGAAAGGGGATTTGAATTGTAAATATCACTGATGGAGGAAAGACTTTCTCAAAAAGGAAGGCTTTGCAACATTTCCTAGAGATAGTCAGCTCCTGGTTTCGTGACTAATCCATAGCTGATCCCCTCAATAGAGAATGATTTAACCCCAGCTCTCACATGCTTCATCCTGGGCTTTGTAATACACGTGTTTCCAGAGGTGCACAGCTGTTGCAGTTGTTTATAAATCAAAAATCGGCAGTGATGTGCTGTCTGTGTATGTAAGCCATGCATCTCATGCCCTATGATTGGCTGTGCCTGTGGAACTTTCCCATCCACCCCTGAATGCCCCTGGAAGTTGTCATTATGTATTTTTAGCCAGGCATCTAATTCTACATGCAAAATGGCATCCTCCATGTAGCATGACCTTGCACGTATCTTATGTCTGAGGCCATGCTGCAAGGAGGACACTATTTTGCATGCAAGTGTAGAATTGTATGCCTGACTAAAAATGTACCAAGACACCACTGAAATTCGGTCTTTGAAGCATCTGGGGCTTGATCCATTAATTACTTTGAAAATTAGGACCAAAGTCTTAAACTGGTATCGGAATCTGACTGGGAGCCAGTGGAGCAACTTCTGCAGAGATTTGAATGTAATGTGGCCAAACTCAGTCAGCAGAGATGGAGCAGATAAGGCAGTCTAATAATCTATAGATATATATAGAGAGAGAAGTATGAATGTTCTATCCAATTCAATAGGACTTTGCCATAAAGGGCCCTCTTCCCTGTGGAATTCAGTAATCTCCAATTCTTGTGTACTTCACCTGCAAAAAACGCTAGTGTATTTCACCTTGTATTTCAGTGTATTTCACCTTGACTTGGAGCACTTTCCTCTGCCCACAATGTAGTCTACATGAAGAAGAAATTACATTCAACCACTTGCTACTGCCCTCAAAAAAAATGAAACTGTGATATTATCTAACGTTAAATATTAAACTTGTCTTAATACACAGATGTTCTTTTTCAATACTGACAACTTAGCAAGTGGCTCAGTAAAATAATAATCTGAAGCAAAGGCAGAAATTGTGAAGTAAGGGAAACTAGGCAGTGCAAAACATTAGACAAAGCTTGGTTAGTTTTGCAAATTGAGCAGTAAAACTTGTGAAATGCCAATTCTCACCCAAAAAATCCTCTATAGCTTTTCAATAGAAATAAAAGGCCAGATTTTGGCTGGAGTTGCACTTACGCACATGCATCAGCAAAAACACAGTGAGCAGAAAGCAAGTACAGAATAAAGAGCTGACTGCAAAGGTTCTGCCCATGGCAAAAATTCATGGAGCCCCCTGTGAGTCAATCAGGGAAGGGCGCAAGTTGAAAGGGACAGTAGACATGGTCTTACACATACATGTTCACAGATACAGTAGCCCTAATCTAGACAATGACACCTATGCACTGATCCCTTCCACACAAATAATTCCTACTCCAAGCAAGAAAATCATGTTAATATAAACTGGAACCTGATTCTTCCATCCTTACAGTGTGCAGCACCTTATTCTGCAAACAGTTCCAATCCCTGTTCAGAGCTACTTATGGAGCAAGGTACTGAATATGAGTAAGGGTGGCTTAATATGACCCCTTGTATTAATTAAAGAATTCCTTTCCTATTAAATTACAGGGCTAGCTTGTGCCTTCAGGCACAGCCCTAAGCAAGGGAGGGTGACTAAGCTGCACTACCCCAGGAATAGCAGCATCAGGAGGTGGTGTGCTTTAGACACACCCTCAGGCTCATTTCCCTTCCTGCTTGCTCCAGGAGAGTAGTAATTTGTTGCTAGCCTATGCCGGCAGTCATTTACAACATCATAGATTATTAGGGTTGGAAGGGACCTCAAAAGATCATCTAGTCCAACGGCCTGCTCAAAGCAGGACCAATCCCTAAATCGCCCCCTCAAGGATTGAACTTATATCTGTGGGTTTAGCAAGCCAATGCTCAAACCACAGAGCTATCCCTCCCCCACACCACATCAGTTGTAGTGGTGGAG